>NC_134140.1:90847617-91472617 GCF_033958435.1 Carettochelys insculpta | reverse complement strand
GCATGTAGCCGTGACGGGCGCTATTTCGAATTTAGTACCGCTACTTCGAAGTAGCGTGCACGTGTAGACACGGCTTATATGTGATATGTCAGAATCAAGTGTCCAAACATTTTAAGGCGAGACAATCAATAATTACAGAGTCCCATTTTTCATGTAAACGTACAACAAGAGAAAACTATTTTAAGAGAAAGGAAACATTTTTTGTGGAATATATCACAATAAAAGATTCAAAATCAACAGTAATTACACCACTAGACTGTTGTCCTCAAACTAGCAAGAGACAGATTCCAATCAAAAACATTTTGAGTCACATTTCATTATTCAAGAAAATGTGTGGAAAAAATACAGTGAGTAAGCCAAGCATGGAAATATAAGGAATATGTAGGTGAGATACATTTTATTTATCGTTATGCCTTTCAATTTTCATTCCTCCACACCAACAATAGAACCATTTGCTGGAATCAGTCTCTTTGAAGTGTTACTCATTTTTGTAATGAGCCTATTTTCTAAGAGGATCAAAGTAGCAGAGCTGCCCAGAGCAGCAGCAAAGATAGTAAAACAGACAGCCCTTTGAGAGAGGGACAGAACCATTTCACTCTGCTCCCTCCCCCCACTCACTCAAAGTCTTCCTTAGAATAAATCAAAATCTAAGCTTTAGGTTTAAATATTTAAAGTCGAAAATGAATTTCTCATGTTAACACACAAATTAAAAAAAGAAAAGAAAAGAGCAGGAAGAGACTTTTTGGACTGCCTCATCTACAATTTAATAGATGTCATCTGACACTTCAGAGTTATTTAATTAAGTCTGGTAGCTCTGGCTTAAGTCTAAGGTGGTAGAAGAAGCAGCAGGAGGGATAAGGGCCTGACAGAGAGGTGCAGATTCCATTCCCATGGATATCAAAATTGAAAGCAAACATAAGGCAGGAAACTGTGCTGAATGCTACAGATCTAAGACAGCTTAGATGAGGAAGGTGGGGGGAGGGTTGTGGGAAGAGGGAGAGAGGACTGGTCATGTAAATTATGGGCCAGGAAATGAATTCCTCATAGTGTTTCTTGCCAGAAGCTAAATTCTAGTAAACGTCTCTTTTTTTTTTCCCTCTCCACAATTCCTTTTTGAGATAATGGGGGAGTCAGGGACAGGAAGGAGGGTTGTTCAATCTTTACTTACTTGTGTGAATTACATTGTTGCATGAGCCATTTTCAACCTTAAATGGCCTATTACTACAGGGTAATATCCTGCTTCTCATCAGCCAGTTTTTTTTTTTCTATTCTGTTGATGAGACTGTAGTGACCCCCTGAATATGTTCTTGTGTTGGGATACCCAAAGACATCTTTCTGTTCCAAGGCTGGGTGAGAATATTGCACTGTCTTCAGTAAGGAACCAGAGCAAGAGGAGGCATTTTGTTCAAATGTTTTTCACTGTGAATGCAAGCTGAGGCTACTCAACTTTGTTTTTATGGACTAGATAGCAAATTTATCAACACCAAAGAGCTCTGTATCACTGACCTGCACTTAACTTGGGGTTAAATGGAACTGCTTATGCTTAAGGTTAAGCGTGTATAAGGCAGGGTCAGGGCCTACAGCTGATGGAACCACCATCTGTACTCTATTCAACACACTCATAAATAACCTAGAGAAAGATAAACAGTGAGGTGGTAAAATTTGGAGCAGATACAAAATTGCTCAAGATAGGTAAGTCCACAGCAGACTGCAAAGAGCTTCAAAATGATTTAAAAAAACTGGGTGACTGGACAACAAAATTGCAGATGAAATTCAAAGTTGATAATAGCAAAGTAATGCACATTGGAAAATATAATCCCAATTACGATAGGATCTAAATTAGATGTTACCAGGAAAGAAAGATTTTGAAGTCATTGCAGATAGTTCTATGAAAATATCAACTCAGTTTACAGTGGCGGTCAAAAAAACAAACAACGATGGAAATTTTTAAGAAAGAGACATAAGAAGAGAGAAGATAACTTTGTGTCTGTTTGTAAATCTATGGTATGCCCACATGTTGAATACTGTGTGCAGATGTGTTGCTTTAGCTAAGTCTACACGTGAAGCCTACTTCGAAGTAGCCTATTTCGATGTGGAGACATCGAAATAGGCTATTTCAATGAATAACGTCTACACGTCCTCCAGGGCTGGCAACGTCGACGTTCAACATCGACGTTGCGCGGCACCACATCAAAATAGGCGCTGCGAGGGAACATCTACACGCCAAAGTAGCACACATCGAAATAAGGGTGCCAGGCACAGCTGCAGACAGGATCACAGGGCGGACTCAACAGCAAGCCGCTCCCTTAAAGGGCCCCTCCCAGACACAGTTGCACTAAACAACACAAGATCCACAGAGCCGACAACTGGTTGCAGACCCTGTGCATGCAGCATGGATCCCCAGCTGCAGCAGCAGCAGCCAGAAGCCCTGGGCTAAGGGCTGCTGCACACGATGACCATAGAGCCCCGCCGGGGCTGTAGAGAGAGCGCCTCTCAACCCCTCAGCTGATGGCTGCCATGGCGGACCCCGCTATTTCGATGTTGCGGGACGCGGATCGTCTACACGTGCCCTACTTCGACGTTCAACTTCGAAGTAGGGCGCTATTCCCATCCCGTCATGGGGTTAGCGACTTCGACGTCTCGCCACCTAACGTCGATGTTAACGTCGAAATAGCGCCCAACATGTGTAGCTGTGACGGGCACTATTTCGAAGTTAGTGCCGCTACTTCGAAGTAGCATGCACGTGTAGACACGGCTTTTATGTCAAAAAGGATATATCAGAACTGGAAAAGGTTCAGAAAAGGGAAAAAAATGATGAGGGGTATAGAATGTCTGCCAAATGAGGGGAGATTAATGAGACTGGGACTTTTCAGCTTAGAAAAGAGAGGACTACAAACAGGGCTACAACAGAAGTCTACAAAATCATGAGTGGTGTGAACAAAGTAAGTAAGTTATTTACTCCTTCCAATAACACAAAAACTAGGGGGAATCACATGAAATTAGTAGGCAGCAGGTTTAAAACAAACAAAAGGAAATATTTCTTCACAGAAGGATCAGTCAACCTGTGGAACTCCTTGCCAGAGGATGTTGCGAAGCCCAAGACTTTAACAAGGTTAAAAAAAGAACCAAATAAATTCATGGAGGATAGGTCCATCAATGTCTGTTAGCCAGGATGTGCAGGGATGGGCTCTAACCTCTGTTTATCAGGGCTGAGAATGGACAGCAGGGGAAAGATTGCTTGATGATTACCTGTTCTGTTCATTCCCTTTGAGATACCTGAGAGGAAGATAGAAATAAAAAAAATGGAAATCTTTAGCAGATAAAAAGTGGCCGATGAGTCAAGTTTAGCTATGTGAGACACAAAACAGGTTGACTAATAAAACGGCCTTGAAAGCAATTATGTTACGATTAGGGCATTTGGCATCAAAAGCATTTCAGGATTTTTTTCTTATCAAAATGTTTATTCGCAGTTGCATGTGTTCCATTTAAGGCATTCAGCACCATTCCTAAACGAAAAAATATTTTGTTTTAAATTTCACTTGAATATCGTTCATTGTAGCTATTGTCAGAATCAACTCCATGATTACTATAAAGATGCCTAAAATTGGGCTTTTAAATCTATATTTAAGTATCCAAACAGTCTGATTTTTTTCAAGTGTTGAGCACCCAGCAGCATCCACTGGGGTAAACAATTTTTATGATGCACAACCCCTAGTTTCCCTGCTCTATGGCAGACGGTATTTCCTGCTACAGAGCAGCTGCCAAATTGCTGTACTTCAAAGGAGTATAAGTATCCATATGTCTTTACATCTTATAGAAGCTTCTCATATGCTCAGTAATTTTGAAAACCAGGGCTCTTTTTATATTTAGGTGTATTGGGGTATCACTAAAAGCAATTAATTATCGAGGCTCAGATACTCACAGGAAAAATTCTTATGAAGTTTTCTTTTTCATGAGTCAAAGAGAAACTAGACTTTGCATGAAAAAGGCCTAAATTGGTTAGGTGTGTGACACAGTTTTTCAAAGTTAACACCCCACATCACACCAAACACAAGTGCCTCACCCACGATACTACTTTTAAAATCTAGGCCAAAAAACCTCCTATTTTATTACTAGAATATATGCCTTCCAAGACTACACAAACAGCAAGAATGTTACGTACAAATATATGTTGAAGGATGTATGGTATATTTGCAGTAGATTCATCCCTTTGGATTTCTCCTAAAGATTTCAATTTTATGAATAAAAATAATGTTTAGATTATGTCGCCCCCTTATGCTCCTCCTTCAGCTTCCCCATGAATCTTTTGCCAGAATAAATTTGTTTTTAAAAGTGGTATCCTGTGCAATTCATACAGATATAAGGCAACAGTCAAATACAGCCAAAAATTACACAAAGAGATTTAAATAATTTCAAAGCTCACACATTAAGTTGGGTTATTGAAAGTTAGCATCAGCTGGGGTACTAGGCAAGCACTCCTGAGAACAAGGCATACGGGTCAATAAGTTGGGAAGAAATCCCTTCATTTCAGCATGTGGTATAAGGGATGTTTGATTGAAAGCAGTAGTTGAAGGGCATCTCTTCCCATTGAGAACCCTACCATAGTGTGATATAGTTTAATAATAATTGCAAGGTCATTTCAAAGAATTATTTCCACTTCAGATGTTAAGTTACTTTGAAATTGGGGCATTTCATCATCTTAAACATAGTTCTTGCATTGATCTCTCAGGAAGTTGCCTTGCTGGCTATTATAGAATCATGGAATGCTAGAACTGGAAGGGACCTCAAGAGGTCATCGAGTCCAGTTCCTTGCCCTGTTGGCAGGAACAAACACCATCTAGATCATCCCCAATCGGTGTCTGTCTAACCTGCTCTTAAATAGCTCCAGCGATGGAGATTCCACAAAATTCCTAGATAACTTATTCCACAGTTTAACCACACGACAGTTAGGAAGTTTTTCCTAATGTCTAATCTAAACCTCCCGTGCTGCAGTTTAAGCCCATTGCTCCTTGTCCTATCCTCAGAGGCCAAGGAGAACAATTTTTCTCCCTCCTCCTTGTAACCCTCTTTGAGGTACTTGAAAACTACTATTATGTCCTCTCTAAATCTTCTCTTTTTTAAGCTAAACAAGATCAGTTCTTTCAGTCTTTCTTCATAGCTCATGTTTTCTAGCCCTTTAATCATTCTTGTTGCTCTTCTGTGGACCTTTTCCACTTTCTCCACATCTTTCTTGAAATGTGGTGCCCAGAACTGGACGCAATGCTTCAATTGAGGCCGAATGACCACTAATGACTTCTTGCGTCTTGCTCACAACACTCCTGTTCATACATCCCAGAATCACGTTCACTTTTTTGGCAACAGTATCACACTGACTCATATTTAGCATGTTGTCCACTATGACCCTTAAGTCCCTTTCCACAGTACTCCTTCCTAGGCAGTCACGTCCCATTCCACATGTATGAAGCTGATTGCTTCTTCCTGAGAACTTAGCATTTGTCTTCATTAAACTTCATCCTGTTTACCTCAGGACAATTTCTCCAGTTGGTCCAGATCATTCTGAATCATAAACCTATCCTTCAAAGCAGTTGCAACCCCTCCCAGCTTGGTATTATCTGCAAACTTAATCAGCATACTTTCTATGCCAATATATAAAGTGCTGATGAAGATACTGAATAGAACAGGTCCCAAAACGGGTCCCTGCAGAACATGGAAGCCTGTAGCATGTAAGAGGTATGCTGTGTCAATGTAACATGATCTTATTGTCATAATCCCTACCTTCCTTCTCCTTGTCCTCATTTTCGTAGCCACTCCACTTGGTATCCAAACTTACATTACAAGGCCCTCATGGCAGCAGCTCTATAAATCGCCATACATATACAAATAAGTCTACAGACTTGATTCTCTAGCAAACCTCCAGCCAGTGATGTAGCATGTGTTAATTTTTAAAAATTATGTCTGCTGATTTAATGTAGGTGCTTAGTTTCCACTGACTTTTTTGCATAAATTTCTAGAGTCTTGGCTTAAACAAGCTGGTGTATTGCACTGCTTGTCTTAAAACAATTCAAAATGGCAGTTGGTAATATACTGTTGGAAATCTCGTATATGAAATCTTAACAGACATTCAGTATTGACCATGTGATTAACTGCAGCCTGACTCTGGCATAGATTCCTTCAGATCTATCTCCAAGGGCATGACTGCTTAGTTTACTCAACAATCCAGAGATACTTGCTGAGATCTTGCCACCTTAATTCAGATCAGAAGAGGATGACAACATATAGCATTAGGCACTTTCTGTAAACAGTGCCATATAATCTTCAGAGCAATGTAAAATGAACTGATACTTTCCAACAAATGTCTTTTCAAATAGACTTTGTTCAGGTATTGCTAGTCTCAGCCTTTGAAGGCTTTTCTGATAAATTAGTCACAACTCAGCCCTTCATGACAGCAAATCTCCCTTTCTATAAGTTATAGTGTGCTGGGCCAGGCAAACGGACAGTAAGGTCAAAATATAAAATATGCCTATAACTTGGACTTACACTGGATCTAAAAAGGTAGTTATTTCAATTGAGTAAAATTTGTTAATACATTAGTTACCATATACTGTACTACAAAAACCATTTAATTCAAACTTCAAAAAATACACCTTTTCACAAAAGAGATTTTACCCAAGACGCCCTAGAGGAACCTAAACTTCCTCCTACTGAACTCTGTAGGGCTCTTATCCAAAAACACAAGACTCGTATGATATGATTATGTTTTCTGGGTCCTAGGCTACATCTACACTAAGAAATAAAGTTGAATTTATTGAAGTCAGCTTTTTACCACTAGATTTTATAAAGTCAAAGTTGAGTGTCCACACCTTCTCACAAAGTTGACAGTGTGGTCCCACTAAATTGCCTAAGTTCGACTATTGCTGCAGTGCATTGTGGGTACCTATCCCACACTTCCTTCAGTATCACTACATTCTTCTTTTTTTTGTCAGTGTGTTATGGGGAAAAATGCCTCAGATGTGGTTGTGGGGGTGTGATATCATCCCAGAGAGCATTGCACTCATTTCCCCCTCCATTGAAAACAAATGGCCATTTTTCAGAAGTCTCTTCCCCTGGTGAAAACACACCAAATATGAATCGTTCAGTAGCTGAAACCCATGATACCCATGAGGAACATAGTGTATCTGGAAGTTAGGATTCAACACATGCAAGAAAATTAGCTGAGTCTGCCACTTATGGCTGGTATAGATAACAGGTTTGAAGTAGAGACAGAGAAAATTTTGAGTCATCCAAATTACAGAAAGAGGAAGCTTTCAGAAAAGTATTTTTGCAAAATATTTTAATTTGACATTAAATACAAGTGAAAAGAGAAAGAGGCAGAGATTTTAATTAGGGCTGAAGGAGCCAGGTTTAAAGTAGAGAGAGAGAGAGAGAGAGAGAGAAATTTGTGAGCCATCACCACAGAGAAATGAAAAATGGCCATTTTTCAGAAGTCTCTTCCCCCAGTGAAAATACACGAATGGTTCAGCAGCTGAAGCCCATGGTACCCAAGTGGAATATAGTGTATCTGGAAGGTGGGATTTGCCACAAGTGCAAGAAAATGAGTCAAATCTGCCACTTGCTGCTAGTGTAAATACCAGGTTTGAAAGAGAGAGAGAGAGAGAGAGATTTGTGACTCATCCACATTATGGAAAGAGGCATTGGGAGAGAGAGGCTGAATGAGCCAGGTTTTAAGTGAAGAACACTCTTTGGAAGTGAGAGTCTATGCAACTAGGGAAAGACTTCATATTATTCACAAAGAAGGTGCAGTGACATGAGAAGAGACAACTCAGCATGGAATCTCAGAGGGTTAACATGCTGGAAGGAGCCATTACACTGACATCTCCAACATGATGTGAGGACACTATTAGAAGTAATAGTCCCAAGACTCATTCTTCAAAACAGAAGAAAAGTTAAGGAAGTATTAGAAGACGGAAAAGTTGAGGAACAATGAACCCTTGAGGCTATCTGTTGGCCCCCATAAAAAATTAAGGGATTCCCTTGCCTCTTATGGTAAAGAAGCCCTAGCTCAACTGCCTGTGTGGGAGAGGGAAGCGAGCAAGAATGAGACCACAAGCTCCATCATAGGAAATTGTCCCCTGAATCTCACACTTTGGGGAGGAAATGTGGCCCTTCAGGCAGAGCACAGGAAACTGTCTTTAGCCAAAGAACTTGCTGGGTTGGGGTTGCTTTTTTAAAAAGGACAGAAGACAACACTCTTTAGAAAAATATCCAATTAAGCGCATTTCCAGCAATGACCACTTAAAAATGTAACAACCACATGGCAGCCCTGTAAAATGTGAAGTACAGAAAAAAAGTTCTTTGGCCTCTCCTGCTAAATCCAGTGCACAGAAATAGCCCTCTCAAGCACTGAAGCCCTGTGCAGTACAGTATATGGCACTGTCTGCAAGAATGGTCTGCACTGCCTGGCAGCCATGTGGTGGGCTGGGGCAGGGACTAGCTATGGCGGCTTGGGAGGGGCAGCCCCATAAAACGTGAAGTGCAGAAAAAAAGTTTTTCGACCTCTTCTGCTAAGTTCTGTGCAGGGAAGAAGCCTTCTCAAGCACTGAAACCCCATACAGGGCAGGACATGCTGCTCTCTGAAAGTATGGTCTGCACAGCCCAGCAGCCACATGGGTGTTGGGGGGGCACTTGATTTTCATCCAGCATTGCTGAGCATCCCTGGTGTTTTCACAGCACAGTTTCATCCCTCCACACAGAAAGGAGATCCTGGATCTCCTGATGGCTCCATGCTGGGGCCCTTTTGCAATCTTGAGAGCTCATGGCTAGATGAGATCTCTCCTGAGGTCTGCTGGCCGCACTTGTCAGAAAGAAAATGAATTCAAATTGCTGGGCTTCCTATTATCTACTTCCTGCACACCTGGAAGTCAGCAGAAGTGAAAGTGGCCAGAATGGACACCTCTGGGGCATTGTGGGATACCTCTGGAGTCCAACAAAATCGATTTAAAGTTACGCAGTTTCCATACTAGCATTAATCTGACCTTTGACATTTGAACTTGGCATTACTCCACCTGTGAGGGGCAACACTAGAAAGTCAACTTCAGTGTCCCTTGAAATTGACTTAATGGTATTTGCAGTGAAGACAGCCACAGTGTAAAATTCAGCAAAGCGTCTTAAAATCAACTTTATGCTATAGTGTTGACAAAGACTTATAAAATAGGATAAATAGGATAAATCATTGCTGCAACATATTTTGGCATATTCTCCTTCTTAAACTACATGAAGACATGAATTAAGAGGTCTGAGCATGTATCTGCACTATTTTATGCTTTTATATTCCAATCAGTACCATACTCTGGAAATGGTTTACTCAACATCCTACATCCCTGCTTCAATCCAGTTTAAACCATGAGCTTAAGAGTTTCATTGTAAACCCTGAATGATAGCCAAAATGACTAACAGGATTAAACCCATGGCTATGTTTAAAAAAAAAGTTAAAAATAGTTAATCGATAAATAAAGACACTAGAAATGGATGAATCACATCAAGTATGTGTTTAGAAGCTAATTGGAAAAGTTCTGGCAGACTAGTAATTGAGCTGGAAATTTTAACTACTGTTCTTTCTCAATTCCCTTTGCATTCTCATTCCTCTCTGTAGAACATATTACAAGAACAGACTTACCTGCAGGATTTGTTACTTGCATTTCCAGCACAGAAGTGAGTGAAAAGGAGAGAAACTGTAATCAACTTCTCATTCTTTTGACATATGTAAGTACCATTTAATAACAGCAAATACTGCATAACTTGCATACACATAACAAATATTTGTGATTCACAATCAAAATGTAACCAAAGGGTATTTTCTTTTAATCAGAAATGAGCATTGAGTAGTAAAGGGATTTGAAATTGCAATGACTCTTCATTTTACTTGATGCTCATCACTAGTTTGGGGAGATAGGACATAGGCAAAAAAAAAAAACTAAAAAAAGCAGGTCAGGGAAAAAATTCTACTTTCAAATTCTTTGTTGCTACCTACATAAATTCACAAAATTCTTCTATGAAGTAGTTTTGTTTTGGCCTTTGTGAGGATTAGATATGATTATAAAGATAATATAAAATATAACACTTGAATGATTCAATGGAAAAACCTCAAATTAGTTGAGCTGATGTGGTTTTATTCATCTCATTCTATTTTTGTAAGGGTTGACACATGCATAAACAGAGAAACATGATCCCAAGCACATGCTTTCCATTAGGATTACGTGTAACACAATCATTGACTGAAAACAAGCTTTACTGCCTTTTACTCAAAAGAGTTTTTGAAACTGAGCCAAAGGAAGCAGGACTGGGCATTGCTCAGCTATTGGAAGACTTAGAAGCACACTGTTTCATTGCATGGTGTGCTACAGCATGGTCCAAAGTAAAACTGGACGTACTGTGCAGGCCACATTCTCATGGTGACCTTCCAAACTGGAGCTTCTGCATATTTGCTACCCAGCATCTGGATCATATTGTGCAAGGATTGAGGAATGGGGGCCTCACTCTCTGCAATTTACATGACCAGCTGCTAGCTCAGAAATGTTGTTGTGAGGAGGGATGAAGACCTAATCCTACCTCCTTAACTAGATGCGATATAGCACCCTGCTACCTGGCTGCAAGTTCCTCTCATTCCATAGTAGCAGCTGCAATGGTTAGATTTCATTTTTTTCTTTAATCACTGTCCAATCCCCTCCTCTGTCTTTCAGGCCCCCTGCCCATGCTTGTCAAACTTGAAGGAAAAGAATCACTTTCATTTTAAGACAGATGTGTTCAGCACTATTTCAGAAACATGGGTTAAAGTCTGCACAATTATAGGCTGCGCGTTGAAGGTCATTTTGACTATGTAATAATTAGAGCTAGTCAGGAATTTCTTATCCAAAAGGAAACTGAGTGTTATTTTTTTCCAATTTTTCTCCCCAACAAGTAAACTTGAAGCATAAAGTTTTAGTTTGTTCAATCAAATATAAATGGTTTGTTTTAGGTTAGCTCAATATTAATCTTTGTGGAATTGACTTAGCAAAATGCCTCAAGAAAGCTGAACTGTGAAGGAGGAAGAAGGGTCATATGACCCGATTTTCCCCTACGGATCAAACATCCTGGCTGGACTGTATCACCTATGACATCCGGAACAAGATGGTCAAAGCACAGTTTTGGCTAATGGTGGCCACATGCCTATGGTGAGTTATGGGAGACAAAGCCCAGCAGGGGACCCAGGGCACAAAGAAGAATAAGGACATGAAATGCCTGAGCTACAGTTCCCATGGGACACCTCAGTAAGGCATAAGGACAAAGATTACCATAAAAACAAGCTGAAACAAAACATCAACATTTCAAAATAGATTTTTATAACATCACTTTGCATGAAAAATGTTGATATTTGGGCACTGCCTTCTTTCAGGCAAACAAATTTCTGAATATTAGAATTTCCAAGGGACATAAATTCTACTTTTCAACGCTCTGCAATAACATATTTTCCACAGTAGTGGCTGAACAGTTTCTCCTTCTCTATACCTGATGCTCAACCGCAATCAACATTGGCATTGTATGTTACTGGCCTACACTGTCGCAGGGGAACCAAGTTTAAAGTTTAACTTAATCTAAAATTAATTTCCTCGGAACTACATTGGCTTTTTAAACAATCAGGTATTCTTCTGCACTGTTTGTAGCACCAAAAACTGGCAAGTGAAATTGCTTCTAGGCAAAAATGAAGCTATCATCATTTATTTTCACTGTGCAATCTGAATGAAGTGCAAAAAGGAAACAAATAACAGAAATATTGAGAAGTAAATCACCTTTTTGTTAAAATGTTTAAAATAATCAGATGTGATTTCAGTACCACTGATAATGACATGTATGGGTTTACAATATTTTGAACCAATTTCTCTTTCACTCCAGTATAAATCCACTGAAGTCTGCTGAGTTACTTTAGATTTACCCAGGTATAACTGAGGGCAAACTTTACCCCCAATGTGTCTCTTGACAGTATCCCTTTAAGTTCATGTTAGAGACAGATATTTCCTGGATACTCCTGAAGTTGTCAGATGACTACTTAACAATTATACATATAAGGCAATTCTATAGCTTTTGTATTAAAAAAAAATAGAGAATAAAATGAAAGCACCAGAGTCCACTGTCAAGCTACTGGGGCTATAAGTCATTCACAAATAGTATTACTAAGATAACAAAAATGCATATGCTTATTTTCAAGTACTGTGTTTTAAGAACAAGCACAGCATGGCTGTCATTTGAACAGCCTGGTTGCCTGTCTGTGGAAGGTTTTATATTCCAAGACATCCCCCTGCCTCCACCCAGCTTTATTCACTTGCCCCTTTAGCGGTGGAAATAAATCAATTTCATCTGCTGTAGTCTGACTTCTTTCTCCTTTCTGTCTCACCCTCTCTTTGTAAGCTTGTTTCCACTGCACCATATGGCAGCTGAGAGAAGGGTAGAACAGTGATCCAGCTCTTAACAAAAGAGGCTGTGGTGTCAAAGTGGCTCATGAATGCATGAGACACATTCATGTATAGAGAAGAGCCTCGAGCCCTGTCAGGGAGGACTAAAGAGAAGGCTGATAGACCTGACATCACTTTAGAGTAAAGAAAGGCAGCAGTTCTCTCTGCAACTCATCTCCCTCTCCCTCCCTCCTTTGGGTTTTGTGCCAAAATCCTATTAGCTCTATTAACGACGTGAGACAAAGTCATAGTGTTCAGCAGAATAAGAAATTAAATTAGGTCACCTTATTTATTCACTGTAACTTGCTCCAAGACAGAATCATATCACCGAAAAAAAATCATAGGCTTTGCTAGCATGCCTAGGAATAAATAAGCAAATACCCCCCTTCCCGAAAGAGGGTATTGCACATCTCAGCTCTTTCCTACTGCTGTTTTAACAATAGCCTATGTCTCTATACAAGGAGAAAAATGACATAATGCAAATGTGAAGATAACGGTGAAATTGCAACCAAAGTACTTAAAACATGCTTTGTGTGTTTTAACACTGGCTTGTCCAAGTGACCAGTTTGGCAAAACAGAGACAAGCTTGAGGACAGAATATGAAACAGAGTACAATTCTTATACATGTAATGTATCTCTGACACAAACTATAATACATCAAAAAATAGTACAAGTATGGATTAGCACAAAAGGCATATTCCCACCACCCCCCGCCTCCCAGTCCGCTCCTCATCTTCACATATCTATTCATGTATGTTTCATTCAGCGGAAAAATCCTGTAGAACAAATTCATCATCTTTACTGGAAAAGTGAAAATAATGTTAGAAGAATAGCCACAGCTGTGAACACTGGACTTCTTAGAGCCGTATTTGTTTGACTACATGAGGGGAAAGTAGAATGCTGCTGGGCAGCAGAATGTGGCAATATATATTTATAAAGAAGTATTTCATTTGATTTTAGCCCAGAGAAAATGTTGCTGCCTTCCTTTCAGTGAAAATAAAGATACTGTAAACAGTTCAGCTGAAACGACACTGCTATTCCAGTCTCTTCCCAAAAAAGGCTGCAGAAATCACAGAACCCTGTGCCCCTTGGGTTATTTAAAAGAACCCGGGCAAACTTCCAAATGCTGGTATCTGTGACCTTTTACAAGTGCTCAACAATAACAGTTCCTTATCAAATAAATCAATGAACATGTGTACAGTACCTCAGCAGCAGTGTGGAAGTTTCAAGATGAAGCTGTAAGAAAACAGTGAACTCTAATCCATACAGCTTGGTCTCGCAGATTTCACTAAATATGTGGCATATGTAACTTTACAAAGTAAGTTAAAATTTTAAGTCTGAATCCTTGAACACAGCAAGCCCTCATTGCAAATCTGTCTCTAGGATACCCTTAATGTAAGAATATTGTCATAGATTAAATTTGTAACTCTATTCATACTCACTATTTATAGCTCTTTTACAATACACACACTCTCCAAAAAAGAATTTGACTCAAGAGTCTTGGATTCTTCAAAAGGAGTAACAATTATCTTAGAAAGAGTTATCTTGTGATATAATATCCCAGTTCCCATTTAAATGCACTTCTCTACCTACACTAGCAAGTTTTGTAAATACTGCTCTTTTTTGCCACCAAGCACTGCCTCTGTACATAGCACTGGAGTGTTAACATCTACTGTTAGCCATATCTCTTGTACTTAAGACCTAAATTCTGGTGGTTGTCTGAGCTACAGCAGCCACTTAAACCTTCATCTGCCAGCATGACTTGTACTGAGGAAACCTTGTGCAGTGTGAGCAGAGATCTAGGAACAATGCAGCTATTCAGTTGCTACTATTCACTGCAACCACATCTGTTTACATAGCCTGTGCCCATTATTGAAAAGGCTTGTCCTCCCACCTCCATTTTATCTCACACAACGCAATGGCTGGCAGCTTGGAAACTTTTCTTCTGAAGATCTGCAATTTTGAATTTATTTTATGAGCAAAAGTTGAGAGAGAATGTACCAATGTTTGGACTTTCCTCTAGCCCAATCTGTGTTTTACGGGAATATAAGAAAAACTCTGAAGAACTCTCCAAACTACCTTCAGTTTTTCAAAATAAGTTTAGCACACAGATGAAATCTCACTGAGATGGTAGTGATTGTTTTTTTTCCTCCATTTAATTATTTATTACAAATAAGTTCAAGGGTCTTCCAATGTAAAAATATTCTGTATCAGCCACTTTAAATGTAACAGTCAAGAACGGTCACAGAAGGAACAGAATTCTTGTGGTGGAGATATATTGTATAATACTCCACTCAAAGTCTGTACCTGTAGATTCTACACTATAATAAATAGCTTATCTATTCACAGTCAGATTCTGCCATCTTCAATCAAAGTTATAACATTTTTTGGAGGATATGCATTCAAATCAATAGAATAGGTTACTCTAAACATGAGCAGAATCTGTCTCTTAAATATGTGCCAAATCCTATATTATATTTTCAAGAAATATTTCCAGAAACATGAAACTGGAGTCTGATTTTCACCCAAAAAATCCTATTGAAATGAATGAAAGCAACAACTGTACATCCCCATGGAAAATCAAACCCTAATGCTTATGAAAGTCTATCGTCAAAATTCTGTCCTTGTGTACTTCTGCTTTCTCTACATTTACAGGAAGAGTACAATTTGATTTAGCTGATTCAGTGTAATGAGCTGAGCTTACTGACATCAACTGGAATTTTGCCCGAATAAGGATTTCAGGATTTTATGTCTGCTAGAAACCACCACAATGTCTTGGCAAGGAATTGCAGTATATATCATAACATGAATGTGTCTAAGTGTATGGATGCTCACTTCATATCTGGCATGACTATTTCACACATACTGCTTATATAATAAAGAAAAGCTTACTTGATATTTTTCAAAGAAAAAGTCCACTTTTCGCAAAAGTATTAAAAACTGGAAGATTAGCCTGAAGGGAAAATGGCATTGAAGACCAAAGAAAAGAAAACTATAAGTTGTGTCTTGTTTTCTCGTGTTGTGGCCTGTGAATCACTAGTAATCTGCAGCCAGTTTGGGGATTGTCTATGGAGAGCTATGATTCTGGTCCCCTTCTTCCTTCTAGGTGCTAAACTAAATAAAAAGACTGTAAAAAATGAACACTCCATGTTGTCCTGATGTTATTTTTCTATGGTCATATTATTACCACAGTAATAGCGTCAATTTGAGTGGGAAGCTACGTGGTCCGTGAAGGCCACACTGTGGTAAAGTTTGAAAGCCCTTGCACTAGCCAGAGGAAAGGCAGAATATAAGAAGGGAATTTGTAAGAGCAAAAAAGAAGGGTGATATGTTTTGATTTTTTTGTGTAACACTATACTTAAAAGAAGCAGTCTTGCTTGGTGGTGGCTGTCATGAATGAGTCCAGGGAAGGGTAACAGAGAGGTAGCCGTGTTAATCTGTATTCTAACAAAACAAAACAAAACAAAACAGTAATATAGCTCTTTAAAGACTAACAAAACGATTTAATCAGTGATGAGCTTTTGTGGGACACACCTACTTCATCTGATGACCCTAAGTGCTACATTACTGCTGGTTTGCTTTTTTCCAGGGAAGGGGTTAATCTTCTTGAGCTAACCTGAATCCCAGGTGAGCCAGTGGGAGTGAAGTAGCTTTGTTTAAACTGAGAAAAATTGCAGATTTTGGGGCTCTCTTTTCTATGGACCAGCAGAGAGGAAGACTGCGGGGAGATGTCTCCCAGGCATTCAGAAATATACAGACTGTCACAAAATCAGCCAAAGTGGTGTAAGTAAAAGAGAAATGTATAGTTAGACACGATCAGGTTATACTTATTTTGAATTTGATTGGACTGGCTGCTCTGTTCTCCTCTTTTGTGTTGTATTTTCCTCTGTGTGCAACCCATGATTTATTTTCTCTTGTTATGTGAATAAACCACATTTGCAAGCAAACAGTCTGATACCTGTGCCTAAGAAGGGTCTGTGCACATGCCTTTCAGGCACTTTGCCATCAAGTTACAGCCTGCTGTTCTCACGCCCTCTTTGGAGGGGAGAATGGGGTTGGAGTTTTCCCCACAGAGGGCATTCCCCAGTGTGCCTGCCTGGAAAAGGGGTCTCTAAGAACTGGGGTGCTGTCAGCTACATTCCAGGGTTTAGGAGATCTGTTACCCCGGGAAGTTTTAAAGTAAAGCCTGTGTATAGGCAAGGTGTTTTTAAGTCTCTGTGAGGCCCCACATTCAGGACTCGAAGGCCATTTCTACACATGCCACTTTCTTCAAAAGTGGCATGCTAATAAATGGCCCGAAATATGCTAATGAGGCATGGGTGCAAATTCCCCGTGCCTCATTAGCACAAGGTCACGTAATTTGGAGGCCAGAAGACGTTCTTCTGGACTCCGAAACGCTGTTTAGAAGCACAGCCCCGGGGGGCGGGGTCTTCCAGACAAAATTGCTTGTTCCGGAGGCCCCTTCTTCCTGAAAATTTTTGGGAAGAAGGGGCCTCCGGAACAAGGACTTCCTTCCAGAAGACCCGCCCCAGGGGCCACACTTCTGAATGGGGTTTTGGAGTCCAGAAGAACATCTTCTGGACTCCAAATCATGTGACCTCATGCTAATGAGGCATGGGGAATTTGCACCCGTGCCTCATTAGCATATTTCGGGCGATTTATTAGCATGCCACTTTTGAAGAAAGTGGCATGTGTAGAAACGGCCCAAGTGTGGAGGGGGAGAGAGGCCCTTGACAGTGGCCATCAAAGGTTCTGAGTTTCCCCTCTTGAACCAAAGTACTGATTAGTGACTCAGTTGCACTCTTCACACACAGCCCCTTGTTGTAGAAACATGAGACAAATCCCTGGACAAATTCTGACTAGGCAGCCAGCATTCCCTCAGTGGGCAGTCTGAGCAAGTCCCTTGCTCCTTTCCTTTAGGAAACCAGTTTATTCCCATAGGTCACTTGATCACCCATATCTGCCATAAATGGGGGGGTGGGAGACAAACTACAGCCCATCACTTTCCCTGCCGACCTCCTCCCCCACTTTAAGGGATCGTTCCAGAGGGGGCATATGGAGACAGCAGTCCTTGTGCTCTGGAGAGTGCAGGTGGTGTCATTTCACCCAGCTTTATCACTTGCAGTCTGGTTCAGAATCCAGCCGTAAGTGACTCAGTCAAGGTTATAAGAGTCAGTGACAAACTAAGGACCAGCATGCACATGTGTGGCTAGCTTTTATGCTGAAGAACTATCAGGTTATGACAAACCAACTAATGCAAACTGAAATCTGGGTCTGGACTTGACGACCTCCTGAGATCTCTTCCAGCCCCAAGATTCTATGTCTCACAATCTATGTCTCACAAACACACATATTCAAAAAAGTACAATATATTTAGCGGCTGACGAAAAGAACAGTGTGAATTCTCATGGTATATAGGTCATCTTGAATTCGTTGGGTCTTTAGATCACTACATATCATCATAGGACTTAATGCTCCAATTAACATCAATAGCTTTGCCATTGATTTCATTGAGTCCAGGACCCTACCTTTTAAGGTTAAAAAAAAAGTTCAATTTGTCAGCATCTGACATTTAAAGTATACACTACAATCTGGCTGCCTCCAATAACCAGACATAATGCATGTAAATCAAGCCAAGGGAGTGAAACCCAGAACTGTATCGAGGTTGAAGAATAAAATCAGATGATTAAACAACATTTTTCTCAAATCCTCAGGACATAATGCTGTTTTCCTTGAACAAGAGTTTGAAGAATTCAGAGATATTGTTGAAACTCAGCAGTGCTTGACCAAATGAAAATTCCAAATACATTTTTGGAATGAACGTGATGGTGGTCAAAAAGAGGTATGGTATGTTTTGGACTTTACACACAGGTCTTTGTGGATTTGAACCTTGCTGACTCCATTTTGCCATTAAAGTATTCTTTGTATTCAGTTTAATTCAGTTTATTTTTATCCAATTTAAATTTTGGCCACTACAGTAAACCCTCAAAATATGCAGCTTCAAGTTATGCATAACTCACTTTAAAGAGAGTTAAGCACAGCTTGAAACTGCTCTGTGGATGTCAGCCTGCCTACTTGCCCGCAGCTAAGAGCCCCTTCTCCCTTCCTTCCCCCATCAGTGCGGCTGTCAGCCTGAGACTAGTGCCACTGGAGGAAGGCAGGGAAAAGCAATCAGGGCACTGACCAGCCCTGGTGAGCTGGTCAGTTTCCTGGGTCCAAGGAGTGGAGGGGAGCTGGAAGCCAGACTGCTGCTCAGGTCAGTTGCCTGGCTGTGCAAGGGGATGGCAGCTGGGAACCAGACTGCTGCTTGGTTCCCAGCCCCCTCCTGCTCGCAGGACCTGGGAAACTGACCAGCTCATGGATGTTCAGTTTCTTGGGTCCTGAAAGTGGCGGGAAGGTGGGAATCAGGCTGCCCCCGATTCCTGGCTCCCCGCCACTCTGGGAAGCCGAGAACCAGGGGGCAGCCAGGTTCCTGTCCTCCCACCCCCAACTTGCATGAAAATTTGAGTTACATGGAAGTTGCAGGAATGCAAGCCCCATGTAACTTGAGGGTTTACTGTATTCCTTTTATTCAGGTCCCTTTGATGTATCAATTTATCGTTGGAGTTTTTACTGTTGTGGGATTTCATGCTATTGATCATGGTAGGAACTGACCGTCCTCTGAAGCCACAGTTAATGGGCATTGTGAGAGATGATTTCATCTAATTTATTTTTTAATCATTTCCCACCAATGAATCTGAATATGCCAATAAGTTTTTGCAAGCTTGAGTCTAAAATGCAGCCAAACAATTGTATATCTTTACAAAGAGAGAAAAATAAATAATTAGTATATCTTTTGTACGCACAGTGTGAGATTTCAAATTGGAAGGGATACTGAAACACACTACTTGGCCTTCAGGAAGATTTGCTCTGAGGTATTATCTCATTATTCTCATCCTCCAAGAGGTGATGATTGGCTGTCATGTTTGTGAAGAAATTACATAAGAGAATTAAGTACCACCATATTGGCATGATGGTGGAAGGGAGAAGATTTCTATTGAAATACCCTCAAGAAACTCCAGTAGATTGAAATAAATAAAAGTCATTATTAATGGATACTTTGTATGTTGCATGTGTGTCTCATCTCTCCTTCCTCTTCTCTGCTTTTTTTTCTACTCCATCTACCTACCAGCCAATCTTCAGTTAAGCCAATAGCATATGGTATGTTCTGTAGAAGAGCGACAGCAGATGGGTGCTGTAGAAACAGTTATAGGAGATAAACAGTGATGATACACAAGCATTCATAATCTAAGGCATAAGGCACAAATTGACAAAAACCTCTCATACTTGCCAGTTTTATTTTGGATTTTCTTGTTCCACCCCGTGAAGCATGTTATACTAAGAATATAAGAACAGCCATACTGAGTCAAACCAATGATCAATCTAACCCAGTATTCTGTCTTCTCACAGTGGCCAGTGCCAGATGCTTCAGAAGAAGTGAACAGAATAGGGCAATTATTGAGCTATCACCTCTGGTCCAATCACTGCTTCCGGAAGTTGGAGTTCAGGGACTCCTGGAACATGCTGTTTTGCCCCTGACTATCCTGGCCAATAATCATTGATGGAGATCTCATCCATCAACTCATCTAATTCTTTTTTAATCCACCTGTATTTTTTGGCCTTAACAACACAATGGCTACGTCTACATGTGCAGCCAACATCGAAATAGTCTATTTCGATGAATAACGTCTACACGTCCTCCAGGGCCGGCAACGTCGATGTTCAACTTCGACGTTGCTCAGCCCAACATCGAAATAGGCGCAGCGAGGGAACGTCTACACGTCAAAGTAGCACACATCGAAATAGGGATGCCAGGCACAGCTGCAGACAGGGTCACAGGGCGGACTCAACAGCAAGCCGCTCCCTTAAAGGGCCCCTCCCAGACACAGTTGCACTAAACAACACAAGATACACAGAGCTGACAACTGGTTGCAGACCCTGTGCCTGCAGCATAGATCCCCAGCTGCCGCAGAAGCAGCCAGAAGCCCTGGGCTAAGGGCTGCTGCCCACGGTGACCATAGAGCCCCGCAGGGGCTGGAGAGAGAGCATCTCTCAACCCCCCAGCTGATGGCCGCCATGGAGGACCCAGCAATTTCGACGTTGCGGGACGCGGATCGTCTACACGGTCCCTACTTCGACGTTGAACGTCGAAGTAGGGCGCTATTCCTATCTCCTCATGAGGTTAGCGACTTCGACGTCTCTCCGCCTAACGTCGAAGTTAACTTCGAAATAGCGCCCGACGCGTGTAGACGCGACGGGCGCTATTTCAAAGTTGGTGCCGCTACTTCGAAGTAGCGTGCACGTGTAGACGCAGCTAATGAGTTGCACAGATTTACAGTGTGTAGTATGATGTACTTCTTTTTTTTCTTTGAATCCTGGTACCTATTAATTTTATCACCACCAGATACTGGGACTAGACAACAGGGGTGTATCACTTGATAATTAGCACTCCCTTAGTATCCTCTTTTCTAAGATGAAAACTCCTCCACTCTTTACAGGGAAGGGGTTTGGAATGGATTACCATTTTAGTTGCCTTTTTCCAAACCTTTTCTAATGCCAATATATCGTTTTTTAGATGAGGTGATCATAATGAGATTTGTGTGCATACAGTCCTGAGCACTGAACATTTAAATGTAGGTTTCTAGTTTTCCATGTGACCCAGCAAATCACTCAACAGGAAAACTCAGCAAAGTGTGAAAGTTCCCAAAGTAACTTCCCCAAGGCTTGCCCTTTCCTTGTTTGTTTATTCACCAGGAAGAGCCCACCATGTAAAAATGTGATATTTTTTTCAAATATAAATCAAGAGAGTTTGTGCAGTTGCAGGCACACATGAGTGATGCAACCAAATATGGACTAATAGCTAAAAATAGCTGTCATACTGTATGGTAGTAGTATAAAATTCTGCATCTTCTGGCACTTTCTGAAGTCATGGAGAAGTTAGAGCCCAAGTTAAAGAAGATCATGTAGAAAGAAGAACCCATTATAAAAAGGCTGCTACGATTTCTTCTGTCTAACCCATACTGTTAGCTGTCAGAAGGTACCATGGACAGGTGGTAGAATACCAGATTTTCTGTGAGGCATCAGAACCAACAAACAGAAAAATATATTATGAAAAATAGATCTAGCCAGCTGGGATTTTGTAACAGTTTACATGCTATCTTCCAAAAAGTATGACTTAAGGTAGACATGCATGCCACACTCCAGGAAATAAAACTTACAAAGAAACTATTAAGTCATCCCCACTGGGAGAATGGTTTTGGGTCACCAAAAATGAGGAGAGGGAAATGATTTGGAAAGCAGCAAAGTTTGTTCAGAGCTGCTTGGATTGTTGCCTATTTTTACCAACATGCATCTCTTCCATGAAAGTCTGAAGGGGCAACCTAGTAGCACAACTCCATCTAGTCATTCAGCCAAAAACTTGGGTCCCTGCATCCACTGGAGTAGGGGGAGTAAAAAAGGAGGTTTTTACTGTTGGTTCCACTAAGTGTAACTCCAGCTCAGATTTCTGCTTGCTCTGTTCACGGGCTGCTTCTAGGACCCTCCCTCTCCTCACTCTTGAAAGGAGCCTTCAATAGCATCCTCTGGCTCTTATTAGGAGGCACTTGACTGGAGCACACTGATGGAAAACATGCTCCTTTCCACAGACTGGGGACTGGGTGGAATCAAGCCTAGTGTTCTCCTGTTGATACCCCACAGCAGAGGGCAACATATGCCCCAGAGTTACTTATTCTTTACTTATTCTTCAGCAGCCTGTTTATAACTGTTGTGCATTTACACCAAGACTGAATTTTGCTTTGGGGAATATCAGACTAATAAAATATTGCAATATTCCATAACTGTATTTATCTCATGCACTTACAAACTAAGTTTCTTTGTGGACAACAGAATATCATTGTTTACTAGTATTCATTGTGAATTCTCTTCTCCCTCCTTTGGTTTATGCAACTTTAACCCCATGTAGTTCTTCATCTGTCTGCAGTGTTAGTAAGGGAAAAAACAAGACATCATTCTAAGGAGTACAGTTTTCAAAGTAAACACACTGAAGAATACATTCACTGTCTGATTAAAGTAGAACTAGTCACTTAATTTAAAAATTGCCATTCCTTGGGATCTGCTTTATTCCTATGGATCCTTCTCCCCCTCCTCTGCAGGTTTGTTCACTTTAAGTAATTTTTTTTTTCCAGAATGCTTTTCATCCCAGTGGTTTTACATTTAGTATACACCAGGATCTATATTAACTCCTGGACTATGTTTATCCTAGGGCCCCCGCCTCACTTTTGAAAGGGGGATGCTAGTGGGGCATTTCAGGATATGATAATGAGGTGCTGCAATGAATATGCATCACTGAATATATCATGTGAACAAAAACTTTGAAAGTGCTGCTTTTGATCATGCGTGATTCGTCCACACAGGGTCCTTTTTGAAAGGATCCCGCACACATCAAAATCCCCTTATTCCTATTTGGTTATAGGAATAAAGGGATTTCAAAGCGTGCAGGGTCCTTTCGAGAAGGACCCCATGTAGACAAGCTGCAGGTGAGTGATAGTGTCACTTTCAAAGCACTGTGGCCACCATTATGCTAATGAGGTGCTGCATATTCATTGCAGCACCTCATTAGCATATCACAAAGTGTTTCATTAGCATCACCTTTTTGAAAGGGAGGGGCTAGTGTAGACATAGCCCTGGAGAGGTAGCATGTGGTAGAGAGAGCTTCATTAGCATGGAATCAATGTCAATCTACTTCACAGAGAGGGCTAGATTTGGAACAATACACAAGAAAATACATTAAACACCAACACCCAGATCCACAAAGGTATTTTGGCTTCTATTTCCCATTGAGTTCAATAGAATGTACCTAGAATGGGCAGAACTGGTTTATTTGCCATTGTCTGGATCCATTGTTTATTGTCCCCACATAATGAGGCAACACAGACATCTGCAAAAGTATCTGAACAGCTGCTCCACAACTTAGCTAAGGAATCCAGACCCCCCCGACACACACACAAATTGCCAATGTACCACCCACTACTTGTGCTACTCTCTGATTCCCAGGCTGTGGGCCTACAAATAATCAGATTAAGAACAAACATGGTGACTAATCCACGAAAGAAGAAGAAACATGGAGATATATGTAGCTCAGCACTGGAAGCAACCTTGAGAGCTCATTGAGTCCAGTCCCCTGCACATACAGCAGGAGCTAGTACTGTCCCTGGCAGATTTTTTTTTTTTTTGTCAAAATTCTAACTTGCCCCATATCTTTGAAAGGCTGCTCTAGGATTGAGTTCGCAACCCTGGGTTTAGAAGGCCAATGCTCTCACCACTGAGCCACCCCTTCCAAGAATCTTTTCATACAGCAAATAATTCTGCAAACAGTTAGGAGCTGCCAATGTGGCTGTTTTCATTGATAAAAGACACCGCACATTCAATTCCAGTTCATGCAGCTCAGTTGGTAGGGGGCATGTTTTAAAAATGGGGCAGGGAGCCAAGCACATACAGCCCATTCTTCTGTAATTGGATTTGTGCACATAAAATGTAGTGCCCTGTTTTCTGTGTGACCCAACAAATCTTAACAAAAAATAAAAGAGCACCATGAAGTTCTGGAAACTTTCACTTAATTTGTCCTTTTCTTATCTGTGCATTTCCTGAAGTGCTCTAGTATTCGAAGTGTGAGTTTAAAGCACAGGCAAATCACCTTGTGATGTTCAGAGTGACAGGGCAGGAAGGAGAGGAATCGGGGAGTGACCCAGTAATCAGAAATATAGATGATATTGTATTAACAGCTTTATGGGGAATTCTGTCAGTCCAAGTCATTTTGAATGGATGAAAGAGTCCTACATCAAGTTCTTTCATAAAAGGCTTGTTTTAATTATTAAACCATTGCTATCTAAGAGACTGTCTATAGGGAATTGTTTAATTTGGTGCTTTTTCATTTAGTTATAGGGGGACTGTCTTATAAAATATAAATGTGTTATTTTATTTCTTCAGAGTGCTTTTAAAATGACCCTCACATTTCACATAGATTTCTTTCTCTCTTCTTTCTTCCTTGTTTCTGTGGAGAGCAGGGGGTGACGAAGAGAAGTTTGTTTATTTTTAAAACAGATTTTTTTCTCCTCTTTGCATTCATTTCCATTGAAAATGTGCCAAGCATATTGCTAGAAGGGATTGCTTGTGTATATGTTCTCACAGGAAGACTCATGCATGAGAAGCTGGAATTCGACTATCTGCACTACTTCCATGGGGACAACACCCACACTCCTTTCTACATTTTCCCATATCCTGCTTTATGAGCTACTTCTGCAAGTGATATTTCAGTATAATGGCTTTACAAAAGTCCTTTTTTTACTGTCTTGGTCCATATGGAACATAAAATATGAGTAGAAAACCTCAGCAACTCAAAGAGCCCAAAAAACACTACAATGCACTTAATGAGAAAGTTCAAACTCCAATTGCAAAAGGCCCTAAATCCACATCTCTCAATCTTCCATTTACTCATACACAGTATCTCTATTCAAATACTGATAATTTATTTAATGAAAACTTTGACTTGTGTTTTGCTTATTGTAGTGATTTTCACACACACACACACACACACAAACGTAAAACAATAGATACACTATCATGCATGCACGTAAATGCTGAGAAATGATGGCTATGTGGTTCAGACTTTGTAAGCATGTGTATAAAACAACAAAGGGTCTGTAATCAAGTAAAAACTTTGCAATAAAGACACGAAAAATATGTTTTGGCATGCTCTGTATGTTCAAATAGCAATATTGTAATTTTGACAAAAAAGCAGAAGTTCAGGTTTCTAAAAATGCCTGAAAATGTAATTGTGAGGGTTTTTTTGCATAAAACTGAATGACAAGACTTCTGTTGCAACTCTCTGCTATACACAGACAAGCTTAAAGTACCTAAAATATATAAAACCAATTTACTTATAGTTCATATCATTGTGTCATCATGGGACATATCTAGAAATTTAGAATTTTTTGGGTGTCAAAAAGTGGCTTTGACTCTGTATTTCCTTCCGTGAAGACCACTAAGAAATGGAGTCTGGGGTTTTCAGATTCTGTGTCTGATCACAGTTATGAAATAAATCCTATCAACTGAAGCAATGGAAAGATGAGGCAATTTTTTTTTTTTAATTCTTCCTGAAAGAGAAAACAAAACACATTGGCTGGGTCTACATGGCACAGCTTTCCCGGCAGATCCATGCCAATGAGCAGCCCCGAAATTGCAAATGGCAGCTTCAACTATACTTACAATATATTGCTGGCTAATTTAGCTATAACTAATCAGGAAAGAGATCTTGGAAGTTATCATGGATAGTTCCTTGAAAACATCCACGCAGTGTGCAGAGGCAGTCAAAAAGGCAAATAGGATGTTAGGTATTATTGAAAAAGGGATAGAACATAAGACAAGGAGCATCTTACTGCCCCCATATAAATCTATGATATGCCCACATCTTGAATACTGTGTACAGATGTGGTCTCCTCACCTAAAAAAAGATATCCTGGCGCTGGAAAAGGTTCAGAAAAAGGCAACTAAAATGATTAGGGGCTTGGAACTGGTCCCATATGAGAAGAGGATAAAAAGATTGGGAATTTTCAGTTTAGAAAAGAGGAGACTGAGGGGGGACATGATAAAGGTATATACAATTATGACAGGTGTGGAGAGGGTGAATAAGGAGAAGTTTACATGTGCCCATAATACAAGAACTAGAAGAAACCAAATGAAATTAATGGGCAGCAGGTTTAAAAATAATAAAAGAAAGTCCTTCTTCACTCAGAGCATAGTTAACCCGTGGAACTCCTTGCCAGAAGAGACTGTGAAGGCTTGGACTATAACAGAATTTAAGAAAGAGATAGATAAATTCATGGAGGTTAGGTCCATAAAAGGCTATTAACCTTTAGGAATGGTGTCCCTGGCCTCTGATTGTCAGAGGCTGGCGACAAATTGCAGCAGACAAATCGCTTGATCGCTGTCTTCGGTCCACCCCCTCTGAGGTACCTGGCACTGGCCACTGTTGGCAGACAGGCTACTGGGCTGGATGGCCTTTTGGTCTGACCCAGTATGGCCATTCTTATGTCCCATGGCTCATCAGCATAGCTGTAAGAGAGCTTGGTCTCAGCCTCAGCAGACAGGAGTGCCAGCAATAAAGAGGCCGTGTGGACATGCCCCTGCCAGCAAAAAGACCCTCTACCACTAGGCCGTTATGAAAAAGTTCAGGCATAAGGGTCTGCTGACAGAGGAGCTTTTTGCCAGGAGGGGCACATCCAAGCTCTCTCACAGTTATGCTGATGAGCCATGGGACATAAGAATGGCCATACTGGGTCAGACCAAAAGGCCATCCAGCCAAGTAGCCTGTCTGCCGACAGTGGCCAGTGCCAGGTACCTCAGAGGGGGTGCACCGAAGATGAGCAGCTATTTGCAATTTTGAGGCTGCTTATTAGCATGGATCTGCTGGGAAAGCCGTACCACGTAGACCCAGCCTTTGTGATTCATGTATCTACAGAGAGCTATCTATATCCATCTGTCTCAACCTGCTCCAGGATCTGCTGCTCTCCCCGCTTCAATCTGTATCGAAGGAACAGAGTTAAAAGCAGTAGAGGAGCTCAAGTAGCTTGGCAGAGTGATAGCCAATGATGGTTCCCTTGACAAAGAAATCAATGCCAGAATCTGCCAGGCCAGCTGGGCACTAGTACATTTGAGAGTGTGAGTGTTCAATCAGCACAATATCCGACAGTCCACTAAACTGAAAGTGTGCAAGGCTGTAGGTCTGACCGGTCTCCTGTATGGCTGTGAACCCTGGGCCTCGTACAGAAAACATATAAAACTGCTGGAGCACTTCCACACACGCAGCCTGAGGTTAATACTGCACATTCGATGACAGGACAGAGTTACGAACTTGGACGTCCTGGACAGAGCAGGAACCACGAGCATCGCAGCCATGATTCTGAAAGTCACATGATTCTGTGAACACCCATGCCATTCAAAGCTTGGACTCCTCAGCCACATGCGAGTCCACAACCGATGAGCCTGTGCAAGCTCAAGACGTCATTGTTGGACACGACAGACTACCTACTATCTCCAGAGAGACTACAAGAATAGGTAAAGTTTGCAAATATACTTCAGTAACTTTGGCTCAAGTTCCATTTTTAAAATGGGTCTAAATGTTACAAGTGTGTCATAATCACTGAGTTTACTCAGGTGACTAGCACCCAAGTTAGCCTAGACTAGGTCTGAGCAGTCACACTGTAAAGCCATATCCAAGTCTCACTGGTGCTGTATTTTCCCATGTGATACTATGACTTCTAGGTGCATACGAAACAATAAAAGATGCTGGTCTTCAGTGGGGAAGAATGTACCTGGAAATGCTGAAATTTAGTGTGTGATCCCTTCCACACAAGTTAAAAGCCACATGGCTCTTAGCCAAGGCTGTAGCAGATTAATTCTGTGAGTGGTGGTGAGTGTGACTAGAGGAGGACAGAACACCACACCCAGCAGCCCTGGGTTACGCATATCTTATCACTCCTTGTGCTACAATAAGATGAGCTGCTCTATGACTCTTTCCTCCTGAACTGTGGGAAAATAGGGAGAACTGTGAGGAAACATTGGAGGACTATAAGCACAGAAAAGATTTATCCTGCTATCTTAGTACAAGCTAGGTTGTTAGACCAAATGAAAAGGGAATTAAAAATTTCATTCACATTCCCAGCTCTGCTAGCTAGCCTGGGTCAAAAGCATCACTGAACTTGTATGAGAGGGATGAATGTGTGAATGAACAGTGGGTTGTGAGCAAAACTGAGACATAGCTTTAGGAGCAGGTTTGCCAATTTTGTTTGGACTTACTTCCAGAGGTTTAATTAAAAATTGATATACAATTAAAAGATTAATCTTTAATTCCCAGAAATTCCAGGGTCTGGAATTTGGCAACCCTACTTAGAAGCTTTAGGCTCAGTGAGGATAAGATGACTTTGGCTGGTTAGATGCTTTTGAAAAGTTGACCAATAACCTTACTCAAACTTTCTCATGGTTTAGAGTTGTGGAGTCTAGATTTTTTTGTTTCAGCTCTAAACAATGATAGGGTGCAGCTACAAAGTTCAGTCTCTGAAACTTAAGGACTGTTCAGATGTGGAGCTTTGCATCATCTCATCACTACACTCAAGTGGTTATAAATATTTCTATGTTGTCCTATTCTGAGAATACCCAAACTATGGACCGTTCCAAGAATTGAAAGCTGACGCTACCAATATTTCAAGAGTTCCAAATACTTTCCTTGAAGACAATTTGTTTCCTTCCTTGTCTATATATTATAGTAGTAGTAGTAGGCATCCTTCGATCCTGAGGGATCATGGGTTTGCGCCTCAGTTGGACTGATTCGAGCAGGGTCTTCTGTGACTGTGCAATCCAATCTGGGAGTGGCAGTCCTTTCCTCACTGTGAGCAGAAATAGGCAGATGTCGCTCTGGTATCACGGGCACGGATCTTCCTGAGGGCTCTCCTGTCTTCCACTTCCTTTACCAAGGTAGTTTTATAAATAGGAAGTAAATAACTTATAAGATAAAACACCACCACATTATAAGGCAGTTTTTTCAATGTTTCACTCAAACTACCATCAAATCAGGAATGAGACTTAAAGCACTGAAAATACTATTTCACTGCATGAAGTTAAGGGCAGACAATAGACAAAAAGGGGGAGGCACAAAGGTATTCTTAGCACCAGCAGGGGAGAGCACATAATAGTATCAGCACTGAAGAACTGAGTTATAAGACAGCTTTCAAGGAGAATTCAGTCACCAGTTTTTTAAGCAAAACTCTGTGTGTAGGTGTGTGCACACACTGCATTATAAGTGAGAGTTGCTACTCAATGAAAGAATGCCTAGTCAGCTAAGAGTTTAAGGGCCTATATGTACATACAATGATACAGCTGCAGTGCATCTGGTGAAGATGCTCTATGACCGGAGAGAGCTCTCCCGTTTGTAAAATTAAACCGCCTCCGTGAGTGGCAGAAACTGTGCTGCAGGAGATGCTCTCTGGCTGACATAGCACTGCCCATATCAGCATTTATATTGGTGCAAATTACATTGCTCAGGGAGGTGGTATATTCATCTTCCTGAGCTACCTAAGTGATGCTGACATAAGGTGTAGGGTGCACATAGCCTAACTATAGCTTAACGTTCGGGGAAGTGATTTTGCTTAGCCAAGAAACAAACATATTGGGAAATGAAACTCTGAAAGGGCTGCATCTAGGACAAAAATCTCCTTCTGAAGGATTTAGTAGTACTATCATATACAAATCCACTATGTGATACAGATACACTGTGCTGTCAAAATATGATGCCACATACAAGTTTCTTGGCAGAATTTGGCTGACTGCATGTTTCAGCCCATACATCAAGGACAAGGAGAAGCCCCTTGGGTGACAGTATAAAGTAACATGGCAAGTCCATAGATGGATTCGTTACTTTATATCATATTCACCAATATTGAAATAACCTCTTTCAGCACTCAAACAGGATGATTTTTAAGAGATCTGTGTGACTAGTGACTTGGAAAACAATGCATTTATTGTGGGACTCTTGGGCCTGCTAATTCTATTGTCCTAGGAACCGCATCTTTGACCTTCTTCTCAAATGAATATTCTCAGACTATATGATCAAGGGGAGAGAAAAGCATGAACTGAATTTACAAATAGTAACACCCAAAATGTGATGAAATTTTGATCCAGATTATTCAAGTCCAGCATAGGGAAAAGCTGTTAATCAAATCTGAAGAAAAATCAATTCTATTCCCCAAAAGATGGACCTGCTGGGTTAGATGAATCCCTAACGGCTACTGCTGTGTAGAACTGATGTTGGCTTGGGTGGAGATGTGTATTTTAGCACTTTGTTGCCATCTGCATGACTCTTTAAGGTTACAGATAAGAAATTAAATGTAAAACCTAAAGAATAAAAATATCTTTAAAATAGGTGCCAAGGAGTTGCTCTATGGCCTAAGTTTTATATTGGAAATGAAAGGGCTTAGTAGAGCCACAAATTCATATCCTTAAAAAGTTGCTCCATCCTGTTAAAGATTTAGCAACGTGCTATTTACTGTGAATGTATTTCTCAGCAAAGACCTCAAAAACCCATGTTTCTATCTGCTCTTCATTGATGCAAAAGTTCCCATGGCAAGCTTTATAGTGGTTTCAGCTCAGCCATTGCCAAAATTTCAACCCCACCAACACATGGTATTTGGTTGCCACCACAGTGTTCTGATGGGCCCGTATTTGAATAGCACTTTATTACAGTATACATGACAATTGCATGGTGCTTTAGGATCTTGAATAAGGAAACATGATATATAATAATACTTCTTGGTAGCTACAAGAATTTCATAATGCACACTTTATTCAGACATGTAGGAGTTATTAGCTGTTTAAGATTTTTCATTATTGCTATGGCAACCTCCCTTCTCCACTAACCTCTTCAAACAGTACACAGAAATGCATTCACATCCCAGGCAAGCTGCATACGGCGTTTGAGAATTAGAGCTCTGTTCCCCTATTGATACTCACACATAAATCCCATTAATGATAGTTTGCCTCATGGCTGCATGCTGAGTTATTCTGTAAAATGTTTCTATTAGTTTGCTATGTGACCTACAATATATTCCCAGTTCATGTGCATGCACCCACCCACGCCATTTTTGATAATAGAGTAATTACAGTCTAAGAAATTACAGTAAAAATGGCATTATGTAGTATGAATATTGAACAGTTGTGTCTGCTTTCCCCAACTGACTTTACTGACTTTTGAACAAGATCATTCCTTTCTGCTCTATGAGTTTTGCAGAACACAAGTGTAGTCCTGAGCTTTGCATGCAGTACATGAGGTGCAGGAGATCCTAAAGGGACTGAAGGATGCAGAGCCATGACTGTCTCTTCTATATAGCAGGAGTATTCTGCACAGTATTTTGCAAAGGTGCATTAACAAATAAAAGCCCACCTGAAGAACCCTTCCCCATATGGGCGATGGCTATATATCACAATGGCTATGTCTACACGTGCACGCTACATCGAAATAGCTTATTTCCATGTAGCGACATCGAAATAGTCTATTTCAATGAATAACGTCTACACGTCCTCCAGGGCTGGTGCCATCGACGTTCAACTTCAACATTGGGCAGCACCACATCGAAATAGGCGCTGCGAGGGAACGTCTACACACCAAAGTAGCACACATCGAAATAAGGGTGCCAGGAACAGCTGCAGACAGGGTCACAGGGCGGACTCAACAGCAAGCCACTCCCTTAAAGGGCCCCTCCCAGACACAGTTGCACTAAACAACACAAGATCCACAGAGCCGACAACTGGTTGCAGACCCTGTGCATGCAGCATGGATCCCCAGCTGCAGCAGCAGCAGCCAGTAGCCCTGGGCTAAGGGCTGCTGCACACGATGACCATAGAGACCCGCAGGGGCTGCAGAGAGAGCGTCTCTCAACCCCTCAGCTGATGGCCACCATGGCAGACCCTGCTATTTCGATGGTGCGGGACGCAGATCGTCTACACATGCCCTACTTCGACGTTCAACTTCGAAGTAGGGCGCTATTCCCATCCCCTCATGGGGTTAGCGACTTCGACGTCTTGCCACCTAAAATCGATTTCAACTTCAAAATAGCACCCAACACGTGTAGCCGTGATGGGCGCTATTTCGAAGTTGGCCCCGCTACTTCGAAGTAGCGTGCACGTGTAGACATGGCCAGTATAACCCCCTGGAAGTGAACAGGTGGTTTCCTATCTGCCAGCTCTGTAAACTCAACCAGTGTGGGGAATATACAAGAGTTATTTCTGATTTGTGCTTTATTCTCAATAGTAAAGATTCTGCAGACCAAATTCTCTCATTAGTTACACCTGTGAAGTCATGTTGTATGACTTCTAGTTCTTAAAAACACAAACAAAGCAAAACAAATGACCAGCCACAAACAGACCCCGTCCACCTCCAAATCTGTGCAAATCTAAATATGGATATTCTTTAAAAAGCAACAAGAAGTCCTGTGGCACATTTTAGACTAACAGAATTTTTAGACCATAAGCATAAGATGCTTCTGATGAAGCAGGTCTTTGCCCATGAAAACTTATACTCCAAAATTCTGGTATTCTATAAGGTGCCACAGGACTTATCATTGTTTTTGCAGATGCAGACTAACACTACTACCCCTCTGATACTTGTCTTTTAAAAGCAACGTTGTGCTCATTTAACACACATGTAAAAATCAGGAACTGGTGATTTTATGCCCTATATCAAACAGGCAAAAATCTGACTACCAACAGAACACTTCTGACCAAGAGGAAAAAAATTAAACACTGAGTAGCCAACCATAAAAAAATTAAGGCAAGATTTATTTGAAGGTAGGAGGATCTTCCTTACCATGAACAAACTCACATGTCCCTCAGGTCAATATGAGGTTGCTTGCAAATTAGGGATTCTTACTGGCACCTGCCAAGTGCCACATAATCTGGGAAAGGAAGGAGCTCCCAACCATCTCAATTTATAGCAGCTCCTTTGCTAGTGAGCCCAATATGTAGCAAATTATATTAATTGGTCTTCTGAGTTTGTGGTCTGAATTTTCTGCTCACAGAAAAGACTCCCCTGATAAGTTCTTTTCCCGAACATAGCTCAACACAAAATAACACAGGAGAGTTCAACTCATGATTTCCTCCTGTCCTATGCAAGTTGTTTCATTTGCTATTTGAACTTGGAGTAAGTGACAGAAAGGACGGTGGAAGCTAAATGAGGGGGAGGCAATATCTGCCCCACCAAGACTTTGTATCCAGTCTGTGGCCTGCCAGGACCCTCACAGGCAGGTTTCCCTGCCTGCCACAGCTCCAGGTTGACTACTAGGGCCTTGTTGCTCTAGGCACTGTGTGTAGCTTCTAAGCATGGAGGGGTGTGTGTGGCGGGGGTGGTGTTTTTCACATGCTGGCACTGCCTCCAGCACAATCCTGGAAGCTCCAGTTGGCTGGAAACTGGGCATTCTGTGCAGGGAGGCACATAGCCCCACTGCAGCTTTGAGAGGCCAGGGGCTGCAGCCAGGCAAGGAGCCTGCCTTAGGGTCCCACTGGGCTGCTGGCTGGGAGTCACCTAGGTAAGCACCTCCCGGTCAGAGCCTGCATCTGGTATCCCTATCCTCCCACACTCCAACTCCCTGCCCCAGGTCACCACCCTCTCCTGGCCCAAGGTCACAACCCAAACCCTCTGCACCCACCTACTCAGGTTAAAACTCCTCCTCAGACCCTGCACCCCTCATATATCCCTCCCCTTCCCCCTGACCCCTCCACTCTCTGATTTGCTCACCTTGATTATCTTTTTCTGATTTGTCCTCCTTGCTTACTGTTTTTGGTTCTCTGTGTCTTAAATATTGAGTCCGTTCTGGTCTGGCTATGGTCTGAAGAAGTGGGTCTGTCCCACGAAAGCTCACCTAATAAACTATTTTGCTAGTCTTTAAAGTGCTACTTGACTGCTTTTTGTTTTGATAGCGTATAGACTAGCATGGCTTCCTCTCTGTTACCATTTATATTTTGTACGACATTTTAGTTGTAGGTCTATTTTTGAACCTGGTGAAATACAAACATCAAATATTTAAGTTTCGTATTTATAAAAAAATCTATCCAGTCATACGCCACTGTAACTCAGCACAGAAACAAACTGCTACCAGCTGTCTTCACTCAGCTGCTACTTGGCTCTTCGCCTGCCTTATTCTCTCTAGGCCTAGAAACAGAGGCTATTGCCTGGACTGCCACCTGTCAGGTGTCATGTGAGACCCTTGTACATGTGGCAGCATTGTCATGCATTTCTGCAACAAGCTAAGATGTCACACGTTCATCTGGAATGCAGCTTACCCAGTGGACTTCTAAGGCTGCTCTGCTGTCTACTTTCCTCTGACTGAACCCCCTACTGAATCTGAGCTAGGAAATAACAGGGATGGTATATAAAGGAAGCTCAACATTGGTCCCAATCTTTCCCAGTTTTGTCATCCTCAAGCACCAAACTTCCTCATTTCCCAGAGCACAGCCAGCACCCACCTACCAACTGCCTGTACACCTAACAGGCTCCATCACCCTCCTATCTATTTCAGTTACAGTGCAGCACACCACTCCTAGGCCAGAGTGCTCTAAGATGATTGAAGTCATATGCAAATCATTTACAAATTCTCATTAATTTGCATTAAATGCCATATTTGGAACAGCTGAAAATATGACCAATGTCAGTCTGAATCCTCCAGAGGTGAAGACGTGGCTAGCTGTTTACTCCCTTACTGAATCAGAAATGGAGCCACAAACACCTGAAGAAAGATGCTGTACTGGTTAAGGCACTAGGATATGACCTAGCAGACCTAGGTTCATATGCCTGTTCCACTATGTATTTCTTGAGGGGATAATGCTTTGCCCTCTTGGATGTGTAGTGAAGATAAATATATTTAAAGTTTGTGAGGCACTCAGTTATTATAACAGGGCCTGATATGTAAATACTCACAACAGCTAGCAAAATATGCCACCTGAGGAGGAAGGATTGATTCCTTCAATCCTAGGAACACTCATAGCCAAAGACGGCATGAAGCAGCACAGGACCAGTTTTGCACTGCCAAACAAAATCTTTTGGTTTTTAAAAATCTATCCAGATCCTACCTTCTTCCTTCCTACCCTACCCCTCCCTCATAAGTTTTATAAAGGAATTTATCATGGTGCCATGGATGTGCTGCTCAGCCTAACTAACGATACAGAAGGAAACGCATACCATACGTCATGCAAGTCCCTTACGTACAAGTAGCTCCACTAAATATTCATCAGCAATTGAAACTGGAAAAGGCTTTTCCTTAAACAAGTTGGAACATATTAGCCCAATGTGCAATCTTCTAGGATGCCTATGTACCATATCATGATTAATTTACTCTTAATAGGAATGTCCTGGTTTGTGCGTGTATGTTCTGTATTTACTTTTGAGGGGGATAATATCTATTTTTTGCATTTTTCTTTCCAAAACTGCTTTTACAAATCTTCAAAAATACATGCCAATAGCCTCTGGTTCATATAATATGCCTTCTTTTGTGCCTGTGCTTGTAAAATAAACAAATGTGGTGAAAAGTTAGCTCCATAGTCAATTGATTTTAAGTAAGGACCAATTTCTGTTCAGTTGGACTTGTGTAGTGCACTGTTTCACTGTAAACATGTTTGTTTACTGGGGCTAAGGAAATATTAAATAATTTTGCATGAATATTCATTGAATTTTTGGAACAACTTGCCACTTGTGTTTGCTGTTAGCAATTATTCTAGAGAATTACTAGCAAATACTGCATCCTATTTGCAGAAAGGGAATATTAGAGGTTTATAAGAATGTCTGTTGGCACCACAATCCTCACTTAGTGCTGCACTATTCTGCTTAAGAACTAGAAACATACTATGTGACTTGAATACAAGCCAAGCTTGAACACCAGATTCTCGTGAAAAGACTGAAAGAGGACAAATTATTCAAGCAATAATTTTGAATTACAAACAAATTAAACAACACTGAGACGTGATTCTGAACAGAAAGTGGTCAAATGCACTAATCAATATCCCAGATCTGTTGTGAAGTATGACTGAATGAACAAACTGAGGTTGTGCCTCTCGTTCTCTTTCTGTGTGTTGGCTATTGCCATAAGGCATTCTTTACTCCTTAGCTTCGGCCAGATCTCAGAGTACGGTCTTAGGCTACACGTGCAACAGGACATAAAGGTGACAGATTATTTTACGCTATTCTGTAGTGGTTTATGGCACCTTTGAATTGGATCTGCCACTCTTTACAAACTGCAATGTTAACATTCCTTTGATATTCTTCAGTGCTTTCGCCACAGTAGATGAAAACTTGCACTTGAAATCTTGATAACAATTGCCTACTAAGTATAAGGACAGCCACATGAATAAGGGTTGGGGTTATTCATGACTTGTGACATTTTAGCTAATCCTAATTGAAAGTAGTGTTATGCAGTTTATTCGCTTTTTATCATCCATATAATTTATTAATCCATCTAATGTATAAAGGCTGGGGATAAAGTCTTAGGAAATGATCACTGAAATACAATACCTTGCTAGAATAAAGTTCTGATGAAACCACGTTAGCATTTTCTTTTGCAGTAGAACTCATCAGACATGCATAAATGGCTGTCTATAGCATGATTTGAACCTGGGTCACTGTTGGCATAGTCAAGGACAATACCATATCTCCATGGGTTCACAACAAGATTGGTTGTGGGAAAGGAGTATAGGAGCATACCTTGTATTGGCAACTTGAGGTAAGATATGATGGTATACATTTTAACATAACTAAACTAGCAACTATAGGCCTAATCCTTTAATACATACTCATATGAGTATTCCCATTGACTCCACTGAATACTCCTGCATGGATACGAGCATATTTGGCTGAATGAATAAAGATTACATAATAGGATCGCCAGCCCTGCAGGGTTGCTCTGGAATCTCTAGAAATTAAAAATTATTCTTTTATCAAAGATGATATCATGTGCTGAAACTGCCAGGAATACATCCAGCCAAAACTGATAACCTCCCTTACTCTCAAAATGTGTATCACAGCACCTCATTAGTCTCCTTTGATCAGGCTGATTACCACACCCACTTCGAAGGAGGAGGCTAATATAATTGCATTTCTGTAATTTTAAAAATATTTAATAATCATTTTGAAACTTTTGAAAGACACCATAATAAAGGCTCAATTTAAATGCATACCCCAAATTAAAAAACACACTATGGGCTTGTCCACACTAGCTGCCTTCTTCAAAGGGGGCATGGTAATCAGCACCTCATTAGAACAATGCCCGCCACAGTAACTTCAAAATTGCTAACTTTGAAGAGCTGACAGGAAGCATAGCCATGGGCACTTTGAAGTACCTGCCAAACTCAAAGCTCCCTTACTCCCAAAATGTGCACTACAGCACCTCATTAGCCTGCTCTGATCGGGCTGATTACCACACCCCCATCAAAGGAGGGGTCTAGTATAGACAAGCCCAGAAAGGCATCTTTTAAAAAGTGGTAGTCAAATACTAGCTAGGAAAATAGAAAGGTGCATAAACTCTGCCAAATTGTGTCAAAATATAACAAGAAAAGCCAAAAAGGAGTCTGAGGAACTTTTAGCAAAAAATTTAAAAGTAAAAGTAATAAAAAAGCAATAACCAAATGTTTAAGTACATCAGAAGCAGGAAGCCTACTAAACAACCAGTGGGCCCCCTAGAAAATCAAGACAAAAAAGGAGCACTCAGACAATAAAGTCATTGCAGAGAAATTAAATGAATTCTTTGCTTCAGTCTTCAAGACTGAGGATGTTAAAGAGATTCCCCAACCTGAGCCATGCTTTGGAGGTGACAAATCTGAGGAGTTGGCCAAGACTGAGGTGTCATTAAAGCAGGTTTTGGAACAATAGTAACAAGTTACCAGAACCAGATGACATTTACCCAAGAGTTCTGAAAGAACTTAAATATGAAATTGCTGTACTATTAACTGTGGTTTGTAACCTATCCTTTAAATCAGCTTCTGTACCCGGTGACTCGAAGATAGCTAACATAATGCCAATATTTTAAAAAAGGGGTCTAGAGGCAATCCTGGCAATTACAGACCAGTAAGTCTAATGTCAGTATTGGGCAAACGAATCGAAGCCATTGCAAAGAATAAAAATGTCAGACACATAGAAGAACTTAAATTTGTTGGACAAAAAAGTCAATATGGTTGCTATAAAGGGAAATCCTGTCTTACTCATCTTTGAGAGTTCTTTGAAGGGGATCTATAAACATGTGAAAAAGGGGCATCCAGTAGATATAGTCTACTTAGATGTCCAGAAAGCTTTTGACAAGGTGCCTCACCAAAGACTCTTAAGTAAATTAAGTTCTTATGAGGTAAGAGAGAAGGTCCTTTCATGGACTGAGAATTGTGTAAAAGACAAGGAACAAAGGGTAGGAATAAATGGTAACTTTTCAAAATGGAGAGGGTAACTAATGGAATTCCCCAAGAGTCAGTCCTAGGACCAATCCTATTTAACTTATTCATAAATGATCAGGAGAAAGGGGTAAACTGTGGCATGAAAAATTTGCAGGCAATACTGAACTGCCAAAGGGTAAAAATATAATAAGAAAAGCCAAAGCAGACTTTGAAGAATTTCAAAAGGATCTCACAAAACTGAGTTATTGGGCAACAAAATTGCAAATTACATTTAATGTGGATAAATGTAAAGTAATGCACATTGGGAAAAAATAACCCCAATTATACAGACAGCATGATGGGGGCTAATTTAGCTACAACTAATCAGGAGAGAGATCTTGGAGTCATCATGGATAGTTCTCTGAAAACATCCATCCCATGTTCAGCAGCAGTCAAAAAAGCAAACAGGATATTAGGAATCCTTTAAAAAGGGATAGAGAATAAGACAGAGAATATCCTGTAGTCCTTATATAAAACCATGGTACACCCACACCTTGAATACTGTGCACAGATGTGGTCACCTCATTTAAAAGAAAAAGATATATTAGCATGAGAAGAGGTTCAGAAAAGGGCAACTAAAATGATTAGAGGTTTGGAATGGGTCCCCAAATTAAAGGGAGATTAAAAAGACTCAGTTTTCATTTTAGAAAAGAGGAGACTAATGGGGGACATGATAGAGGTGTATAAAATTATGAGTGGTGTGGAGAAAGTGAACAAGGAAAACTTAGGTAATCGTTCCCATAATATCAGAACTAGGGGACACCAAATTGGATTAAGAGGTAGCAGGCTTAAAACAAATAAAAGGAAATTCTTCTTCACATGGTGCACAGTCAAAGGCGGCTGTGAAGGCTAGGACTATAACAGGATTTTAAAAAGAGCTAAATATATTCTTGTAAGTTAGTCCCATTAACGGTTACTAGCCAGGATGAGTAAGGAATGGTATCCCTAGCCTCTGTTTGTCAGAAGCTGGAGATGGATGACAAGAGAGAGATCGTTACCTGTTTGGTTCACTCCCTCTGGGGCACCTGGTATTGGCCACTGTTGGCAGACAGGATACTGGGCTAGATGGATCTTAGGTCTGGCCCATTATGGCCGTTCTAATGTTCTTATGTGACTATCACTCAAAAGTAAGGAAAGAAACAAAGCAAAGCTCTGCACCTTTCAGATGAAAGGAACTAAGACGTTCATTTCCCTTTGAAAGCATTGTGCCAGATACTGCTATAACCATCTACAAAGTAAAGCAGTTTCCATTTGTAAAGACTATGACCATTTCAGCTCTGGGAAGGGGATTAAAATATCTCAAAAATCCCATCTAACTTTATATGTGCCTGAAAGACATTATATGAGTTCACAATTGAAGGATGCTTAGTAGATCAACTTTTAATATATGCACCAGTTTTAAAATCAGCTGTTTTTCTCTCCTTTGTTCTTTTCTGTCTAGAAATGCCCTTGATTTTACTTTTTTAAAAAGGACACTGTACTTCCTTGACTTAGCTAGCAGTCTCACAGATTTGAAAAGTGTAGAGATTTGCACTTCAGGCAAGATGCTGGGATTTAAAGCACAGCAGCTCTGTGGTTTAAAATAAGGTCAAAGAACCAAGCAACCTTAAACTTTTCACCATTAATATTCAGAGCAGTGATCTCCTGCGGCCATGCCACTTGAGCTTTTGTGTGCTCTCTGCAAAGCCTCAGTTTTCAAGATTGGCCTTCAAAGGTGGAGTTACTTCCTGTAGAGTGCTGAAAGAATGACTTGAAATGGCTGACTTACTTCTCAGTATTTGGATTAACTGGGCTGCAGTAAGGATTTAGCATAGAGTAGCTTGGAAGTTCCAGTGAGGTTAATATTTGGATCTCATAACGGTCCCTTATGAGCCATCTGTAAATGATCATAATGCAGCAAGAAGCCGAGAGTAGGAGAAAGCCTTTGGGGCTTTATTTAGGGCTTTGACTAAACAAAACCTTATCCAAAGTTACAATTCTCTTTTTATTCTGCTCTTGAAGTTCCCCTTCCTGTTATAAACAAACCCACATACCAGATATGAACATATGGAAAATTGGAATAGTTCCTTTACAGCAGCCTGACACCGATTTTGAAGGTCAGGAAACTTATTAAAATACATTTATAAACCTTTTTTCTGACATTCTTGGGACATTTAGAATTGAATGTTTTTGGAACAGTAAACACTGGGACCTTAGCTCATCCACTTTAGATATACAAAGAAATAACACGTGGAGAAAGATAAACTATGCCTGACTTGTTTAATGTGAATCATTGGATGCTATAGACTGACGTGTGCCAGAATAAAAGCCATACCCTGGAATAACTACTAAGTGACTATTAATGGTAAAGTAAAAGAAGAAAGTATCTTTCTTTCCAAGACAGAGGTTTGAATTTTCAAACAAATAGTTTGGTTTTGGATAAACTCCCCAATAAACACTAGAATATTTGAAGTCAACTGTTTAAGCTGATCTGAATTACCTAAGATATTTTCTTCCTTTTCCATACTAAACTTTTCCTTCCAACAGAATGAATTCCTCTCCCCACCATCATCCTTGAAGTCTGATACCTCCCATTTCTATTCCCAATATTTAAGGCACAGAGAACCAAAAACAGTAAGCAAGGAGGACAAACCTTGCTTACTGTTTTTGGTTCTCTGCGCCTTAAATATTGAGTCTGTTCTGGTCTGGCTATGGTCTGAAGAAGTGGGTCTGTCCCACAAAAGCTCACCTAATAAACTATTTTGCTAGTCTTTAAAGTGCTACTTGACTGCTTTTTGTTTTGATAGTGTATAGACTAGCTCGGCTTCCTCTCTGTTACTATTTCTATTCCCATGTTTTTTAATACAATTTGACTTCTGACTAATTCCCTTACCTAGATTCACTGGCTCCTTTGTTCATCTGACACCCCACTGGTCGGCCACCTCTGATACTGTTTAAAAGGGAAGTTACAATTTTGCCAGTAGATAGTAGTAGTATTTTCCACATTTTGTTTGGTTGTGTTTAAAGAGGAGGAATATCTCTGCACAGACATCTAAGAAAACTACTGTGTATGGATGTGATAATATTTGGTTCATACGTCCTATGGTTAGATACACAGTTCTGTAGGTTAAAGACAGTGGGATGATTAGAACAGGAAATTTAGACTATTCAATAAACACTTCATTAAAAGCCAATTATGCATGAGAAAATATAAGTAAAGATGACAAGTAAAAAAAATAATCACACTTAATAAAAGTTACAGTTCATTCTCTTTGACTTATCTATTCCTCTGTGAACCAAGAGGTCATGGGAAACCTCATGGCTTTGTCTATTAAAACGATTTATATCCACCTCTTCCCCTTCTCTGAGGTAACAGTTGACTTTCCCTCCCTCCAGCTACTGAACAGATATGTAACTTTAAAACCTATGTGGTATCGTGGGTTCATTCCATATGTATTTCAGGTACATTAAAATGAACAGCACAGATTTTAGCCCAGGGATAATTAGAGACATTATCATTCTTAATACTTGAATTCTGGTCACTTGTTTGCTAAGCACATAGTTGTCATTCCTTGAGAGCAAACCCTCACTACTTATCTGTGGATTAGTTTATCAAGTAAGGCAGCGAGAGTCAGGAACTGGATGACAAAGAGATTGTGCCATGAGATCTAACCTCAAAAGCAACTCCATATATAGGCAAATAACAGGACTGTGAATGGAGAAGTCCTGCTTCGACATTAATCATATGCTTTGCCTCTTTTTCACTCCCATGGAAAGGAGCTCACGAGGGTCAAAGAAACTAAATCAGCCAGTGATTATATTACCTCATCGCTTTTATACACAGATTGAAGTAGCCTCTTGCAAAGGGGAGTCAACACTATTCTTCAGTTTGGGAAGGGAGAATATCTTTCTCCACTGTCCTGCAGCAACCTCCATGTTTTTCAAAGTAAACTAACTCTGTTTGGATGCTGAGAAAGGGATTTTGGCCCTCAAACTAAAGCTTTATTTTCCATTTGTACATGAAACAGAACACAATTCTGAATGGAATGATAACAGAAAAGGTTCACCCAGTTATAATTTCATAAGCTAAATCACTCGTTAACACATACTGCAATCTTTTGGGTTCTCCCCAACATGCTATGCATGTGAGCTCGGAGAAAATTATTTTAGAGTGCATGAACATGTCTTTGACTCACCAGTACCTGGGTGTCAATAGGCATGCAGGTGCTACGCAGAAGAAAGTAGAAAGAAGAAGATAAAGGCTGTGTCTACACAAGAACCCTCTGTCGATACAAATCAAAGTCAGAAAGGATTTCCTGGCAAAAATTCTGTCAACATTGCGTCTACACATAAAAAGCAGATAGAGAAATCCACTCTGTCAAGAGAGAGCAGCCAGACTGCCTGGCCCTCTCTCGACAGAGCAGCCAACTGGAAGCTCTGCAAATAGAACTGCCTGGTGGACCAGAAGCTCAGTATGTTGACAAAAGGGCCCTGAAGCATCTACACGGCTGTTTTGTTTACCTGACATTGTCAAGAAAGGCATTATACTTGAACAGGGGAAGTATAAAGCTGCTGGAGGATGAGTTAGGTTTTGTCAACGAACTGTAGACAAAAGCCGTGTCTACACGTGCACGCTACTTCGAAGTAGCGGCACTAACTTCGAAATAGCGCCCGTCACGGCTACACGCGTCGGGCGCTATTTCGAAGTTAACTTCGACGTTAGGCGGTGAGACGTCGAAGTCACTATCCTCATCAGGAGATGGAGATAGTGCCCTACTTCGACGTTCAACGTCGAAGTAGGGACCGTGTAGTCATTGCGCGTCCCGCGACTTCGAAATAGTGGGATCCGCCATGGCGGCCATCAGCTGAGGGGTTGAGAGACGCTCTCTCTCCAGCCCCTGCAGGGCTCTATGGTCATCGTGGGCAGCACCCCTTAGCCCAGGGCTTCTGGCTGCTGCTGCTGCAGCTGGGGATCCATGCTGCATGCACAGGGTCTGCAACCAGTTGTCGGCTCTGTGGATCTTGTGTTGTTTAGTGCAACTGTGTCTGGGAGGGGCCCTTTAAGGAAGCAGCTTGCTGTTGAGTCCGCCCTGTGACCCTGTCTGCAGCTGTGCCTGGCACCCTTATTTCGATGTGTGCTACTTTGGCGTGTAGACGTTCCCTCGCAGCGCCTATTTCGATGTGGTGCTGCCCAACTTCGAAGTTGAACATCGACATTGCCAGCCCTGGAGGACGTGAAGACGTTATTCATCGAAATAGCCTATTTCGATGTTGCTACATCAAAATAAGCTATTTCGATGTAGGCTTCACGTGTAGACGTAGCCAAAGTGCGTTGTGTGCAGATGCTCCACATTTTTTTCTCCAGCAAAAGTCCAGTTTTCTGGGAAAAGCCTCTCATGTAGGCATAGCCAATATGGGTAGAGACGGTGTGAAACAACCATTTTCAAACGAGCTCATCCATCTTATTTTCTCTGGCTGAGAAGTTTATTTATAAATGGTCAGAATAAGCTAAACTAGTGGAAGGAAACATTGATTTAAGGGCTATTCCTGCGAGCTGCAGAGTTTCTCCCTTCACACACTGATCATCCTGTTGGCAGTGATGGACACTCAGCAGCTCCTACAGACACTGAGCATCTTACAGGATCTAAGCTCAATTATTTTCTACAACTGCTTTATTCCTTAGCCTCAACAGTCAAAGATATTTCCATAAATATTCACATAGATACTCCCACTCATACTGACCTCTATTAGGATTGCCACATGATTTTAAGAACTAAAAAACTGATTGACAAAACATTTTCAAATTATGTTACATAAAGCAAAAGGTAATTATATAATTGTGAGGGAGTTTCTGATTCCTGTGATTGACAATAACTGAAGGTGTTACTGCTTCATTCCATGGCATCAGTAATGCATCATGGGGCTTCTTAACTTAACCTCAAGGAACTTTTGCCTACAAACAAAATATTGCAGTCTAAGATGGCTTAATGTATCATTATCCAGCAAGGAAAAACTCTGTAAAGGTATGTAGAGTCATTGCTGTTAATGTCTATCACTGTTGAAGAAAGTAATATTCAACTAGTTATTATAAACTAAACTTTTCAACAGCTGCAACCAAAACCAAAGAAATAGAGGAAAGCAAAAAGATAATTAAGGACCAAAAAGGAGAAAGGAAGTGTAAGAGATGAGAGAAGACAGCTAAAAAAAGGGAATTTAAACCCATGATTTGGTACATGTAGAAAACTGCAAAGCCTGTTTGAACCATAGGAAAAGAATGGCAGACAGGGACAAGCGAGGAAAGATCATTGGAACACCTACAGGCTGCAAGTGGAGGAAAGTTCAAAATAGCTTGATGAATTCATGAGTTTGATGTCCATCTACAATAGTGGTGGGCAACCTTGGCTAGTGAATGGGCCACGTGATTGTTGTGACCAACCCGGTCTCCGAGGAGAGGGTAGTTCTGCTAATCATGCTTGTGTCTGTAGAATTCGAGAGGGTGTGATAATTTGTCCCAGTTGAACCAGAGCAGTGCTTTGTGTGCATGCACAGGAAGCAGATGGCTCTCCCAGTCAATGTAGTATGCAATCAGCACGCACCTCACTTCACCTGCCTTTGCTTTACATTTGTGTTACTTAGTGCTTTCTTTGTTTAACAAAATAAAAAAAGAGGTTCCAGGGTTCCAGTACTCAGTGGCCGCCCCGCTCTCCCATCTGGCAACCCTGTGTCGTGGGTGATGGTAAGCAGGATGTCTCCTGTACCACACAGAGAACTTTGATGGGCTATATGTGGCTGTCGGGCCACAGAGGTTGACCACCACTGATTTTGAAATACAAATAACTATGATATTAAAAGAAGGGAGGAAGAGTTTTTGCTGATATCAATGGACATTAAGAGTATCCTAAAAACAAAAGCTGATTAAACCAAAAAGAGAAGTTTTTTTTCCCCCATGATGTGCCATTAGGCAAGAATTTACCCTTGTGGAGTTTGATTAGACCAAAGTTTCAGCTGTTCTAAATTAATTCCAGATTGGAAAAAGCACTTGGAACTTTATTCTTCTAATATATGTGGTCAAATCAACCTTTTTTTAAATGTGTTCCCCAGCAGCTTCCTGCGATCTCAGAGTGGGGTTTGGCTAGTTTAGGCCAAAGGTTCCTTTTGTAAAAACTGGACAGTGACTCAAGATCCAGTAGTATCTATTAAGAACAAATTTATCCAATGGCAAAGGAATGCTGAAGAAAAAAATAATTAAAGCATTGGTTTAATAGTATTTTTCCAGAACTGTTAGAACCAAGCTGCTTGCAGTCAAGCTACTCAGGCTCAGCCAAACCTAACACCACCTGTAGAAAATGCCATGGAGTATATAGTCTTCATGCTTAGTACCACTCTAAATAAAGTCAGTCAGACCCCTCTGGCAGTCTCTTCCCCCACAATGCCCACCCACAGGTTACATTTTCATTTGGGTGAGGCTCCTTGGTTTCAACCTCTCTTTAGGTCTGATCTCAGAGCATTCAGCAGCTGCTGTTCACATAGAGTCCACCTGAATGGGACACCTAGGGAAGTCCCATGTCCCACGAAGGATTATGCACCTCACCTCCACTGTCAGCAGCCACTCTCATCCAAAGAAGTGAAACAGAAGGGGTTTTTGAACATTTGGAACACAGCATAGTGCTGAGCTGAACAACACAGAAAGCATGAAGTTACAACAAAATATATGTAGGGAAGGGTGAGATGTTTTCAGAGCCCATAGCTCACCCCTTTGAGTCCCAACCAGGAGAGTGACTGGCTTCCAGCAGCCTAGTTTCAGTGATGCCCAGCTGTCCTCTTCCTCCTCCTGTCTTTTTCACAGGACAACAGGTCATCTGGCCTCCACCTGATTCTCCAACACTTCAGGCTGATTCTTGCAGAGGACTGGCCCTGGCCATCAATTCTCGGGATACAATTTTTCAGCCATTGTTTGCATCCAGGCGGCCAGATGACAGACATGCCTGCCATCTAGGGGATCTCTGCCACAATCACATACCCTGTCCCATCACCTAGCTACTTAAGTAACACATAGGGGAAACTGAGGCATACAGCATTCACATAAAACATTAAGAATGTTCACATGTTGTAAAAGCAAGTATGTGAGGAATCGGTTCTGGGCATTAGTAACTCAGCTCCCACTAACATTTATTTTCATTGGTCAGTTATAGTGCTCAAGCCTTAATAATCCAGTCCCTTCTGAATCTGAAAGAAATCTGATCTCTCTGCCAAAGCAGCTACTTTCTGAAGCCTGATTCCTTTCCTTTATTTCTTATTACCTCCTGATTACTTAATATAACCAGGTTCTCAAATCCAGGCTTAATATTTCTAGCATGATTATATAGGTCCCTCATGCTGGATCAGACTAATTCCTTCCTGTTCTGCCTCAGTCTTGGATTTACATGCCTCAGTTCCCAAGAGAATGTCCCTTAGAATAGCATCATTGGGCCCATTTGGGGAAAATAAAATTCCTCCTTTCAATGGAAAAGAAACACTTTGTACCACTATATTCCACCTAGAACAGTAGGGCTGAATGGCCAAACCATTATTCATGTATTTCACTTTTTTACACTATTCAGACATTGGAAAGAATCATAGGCTACAAGTAAGGGGAACTGAAGACACAGTCATAGTCCTTTCCCCAAGCAAGCTTTGCCCTATGGAAATGATGTGGAATGAAGATAGAAGGGCAATGTGGAGATGCATCTAGGAGGCACCAGCTCACATTTCTCCTTCAGTAAGGATTTCCTTTATACAAAACGGGTTATTTCATAAATAGCCTTACTTCACAGGTAGTCCACAAGAGCTTTTTCACAGAGCTTGGTCCACTAGAACTTTTTACAGGTTACATTCTGTATTAAGTCCAGGACATGGCAGTTACATGAAGTTTGGCAATCTCCATTAACCTACAAAGCCCCACCAAGATACAGGCCTTACTAATTATCTGATTTATGATGAGTTTATTAGTAAAGAACAAGTTGATAGAACATATAGGGTACTACCTTGAAACTTACTGCACATTTGGTGGGTTTATTCATCTAACCCTCACCCTTTAACAACCCAGGTAATATTGTCCTTTTTAGACTACTGCATAATCCAAATCTGTTGCAATTTATTGGCTGAGTAGTTAACAAACTTGTCCATTAACCTCTGAACGGTAAAAGGAATTTCATGGTGTCTAATAGATTGTAAACATTAAATAATCTACCTGGCAAAGAATACTGTTCTCTACCAATATTCAGTCTGCCAGAAATCTGGATCCAGATCTAGGTAATGAAATACCATAGTTCTCCAGCTGGTTTGTTAGCTGGAAACTTCAGGACACCCAGCATACAGAGATGGCATTTACTATCATGTGCTCGCCTGGTTTAGAGGCAAAGACAATAGGGCTTTGCCATTCATTTTGGAATCCCTCAGCAATTTCTAGTTTAGAACACAGTCCTACTACCACTTGTATTTTTCTTGGCAGTTGGTGGGCAGATCCACCATATCCAATTTTCCTTTCTGTCTTGCAGAGAGTTTTGCCTCTCAGACTGTAATTTCAGCCCATTCAGGAGGACAATTTCTGCAAATTCTGCCTGACTATCAAACCATACTAGGCACTCCTCAACCTGGCTTTTTCCAAAGAAGTGTGGAAACAAAGTCTGAAGGTCCTATGAACTGGAAGTATTCAGTACTTCCTGAACTGTGTATGTGGCAAGAGATTAGCTCATGGAGTCTGTCTGAACTCTCCACAGCATGATATGAGCACTGCCAGTTTTATCATTGAACTGGAAGAACCACGGCAAAGAAAACTGCAAAGGTAACAGAAGTCACTTAGTGACCTGAACTGTAGGTTAGTGAAGTTTAATCCTGCATAAGTGTCAGACCTGTGCTTCTACACCACAGGAGTGTGCTTGTCAGAATTGGTTTGATGTAAAAAAACCACACACAGGACAAAGAAAAAAAGCTGAACTAAGGCATATTATTTGAGAAGAGCCCTGATTTTCATCTGTTTCCACTGAGTTTGTTTACAGGCTTGAGCTATAGCTCTGCTAAGGGAAAAAAATAGCTGAGTTTTCAACCTGCATCTGTATGATCATCATTTCTATAATATTTTATGACCTTGATTAAAAAGTCTTGTCAGAAAAGAACCCTCAACATTTTTCTTTACTATAAATTTACACTGCTCGCACTGTGTCAGCATTTTGGTAACAAGGACTCAACTCAGCATTAGCAAAGAAACCCTGAATACAATTAACTGTTGCATAGAGAGAAAGGCTCCTTACATATGTAAATATGCAAGTAATCACGTCAGCCCCACTGGCACTTTACTGAATACTAAGAATTGATTTTCTTGGAAAATACAGTGGGCTCAGTGTCACAAATGCAGAATAACTATATAGTATATGTATTCACATCAGTCCTCCAAAGTATCTTAACTTTTAGATTGCTAAGGGCAATTAGGATGTTTGCAAAAAATTACTCAGACTTCTCCACTACCCACAGTGGCACCACATCCCTTCAACTCTTGGACTTGTTCTAGGAAAGAGTTCTGACCTAGTTTCAAATTGGCAATACCATGAACCATTCCTGCTCACTAGAGTGCTTCCATCAACTCTTATCTAAATCCTGGAAACGATTAACATCTACTAATTGGTTTCTTTCCTAAGGACTAAAACTTCCTCTGTTCTGAGCCCTGAATATATCTATTTCAACTCTGATTCACAGAAAATTGCTGTGCACATAGAAAGATTATTATATGTGAATTGTTTCTGTTGTACCAGATTGGAGTAATGTGTACACTACAGCTATTCTTCAAAAGAAGTTTTTCAGCAACATCTCATCTGAAAAAAAATTCTTTCAAAAGAGCATGTCAAAAAAAAGGTCAAAAAAGCAAAAGCAGGTCAAAAAAAAGGATCAGCTCTTTCAATAGAGAGCATCCACACAGCCCCCACTCACTCAAAAGATCGGGCCAGGGATTGAAAGTATCCACTTTCTTGAGTTTGCTGAAATGGTGTGGTTTTGAATGAAGCTGTCCAAAAATTGTGGCTATTCCCCCAAAAAAGAAACAGAAAAGGAATGGGCAGTGAAGCAGAATATCATGCAAAGTAATGATGGCTGAAGCAATGTTTACTCAAGGTTTGGTTTCAGATTAGACTATGTTTAAACAGTTGTCTTACCCAGATGTTTTCAAACCAGTTTCATCCCTCATCACATTTCCTCCTTTGAAATCCACTATATTATGTCCCATCTCCTGCCACCTTCTCTTGAAACCCAGCTCTATTTCTTTGACCTCAGCTCTCTTAAAACACCTTTAAGGATACACCCAGGAGAATTGTTCCTCCTCCTGCTTTACTCTCAATAAGCCCAAATAACCTTCCACATTCATCATACGCGCCTCACCCCAAGCAACAGCTCCAGGATCAAGATAAATCTTCCTATTATTTCCTTCTAATTTGGAACGCTGTGGTATGTAAATTGTATGTACATCAGGGCTGGCCAGCTCAGAGATGACCCAGCATTTACTGTCTCCTATATGACCTAGAAGAATTCCAACCCTTACAGGATTTTAAGAGAAAAAACAACCAAGTAGAGATAGTGACCTAATATGAATCTTGGCAAAGGTGGGAAGGGGGTGGACTGATCCGTAACTAAAAAGGGCTTGGATGCTCATCAGTTGAAGAAGTAGTTATGGCTCCAGCCAATTCTTTTTAAAATCCATACTTCATGTCTTTTCAAAGAAAGGTCATTTTTGTAATTTTAATGTTGTGTGTCAACTTTCATCTCTTACCACAAAAATAATTTGGTTAGACATACAGTAAGTAGCAACTCACTAGTATCCAACAGTTATTACCAGTGTCATGTTTATTTCTATCCACTGGTATACATTTGGTTTGAGCTCACAGACAGTCTGAACTGCAGAACTAAAATGTATACAGTATTTGTGAAAAACACATCTACATATTTTGTGACTGCAGGCTCCCATTTGTTATTTTCACAAACAGAATGACATGCAATAATCCAGAACATTGTAATAAACATACCAACTGCAAACATGGTCAGATCAGAAACCTAATTTGTGATCCAGGTTTTAAGCAACTTTTAATAGATCAGAATGTAAAACTGACTTTAGATGTCCTTAAGGCTGTAATGATAATTTTCAGTATAACCCCTTACAATGCCAAATTCCTTGGATTCCAAGATCTGTACCTAGAAAGAAAACAGAAGGAAAGAGCACACTAGTTTTTGTCTCTCTTTCTTTTACAGTAAATTGTGTGCATCTGGTGCCTTATTCTCTGACCACAGGATACTGAAATCAGTGGAGGAAACTGTGGACATACGACAGAATTATTTCACAACATTTTAGAATATATGCAAGAAAATGAATATTCCCTCTCCTCAAAAAACTGGATTAAAACCATAACGAAGCACAATATTTATTTTACTAAATGAGAAGAATAAGAAAGCAATCATGAAACCCTAATTACTGTGATGCTGACAGATGCCTGGATGTTGTTCCCAAGTGATGTCAACTGGAGATTGCCATCTGCTCCAATAGGAGGAAGATCATATTTTTATTGAAAAGGTAAGACTCTTCTGTCTAGCACTTATTTCCAACATGTTTGAAAATGAACAGGAGAAACTTCTAGCTCTTTCTTTTTTTTCACTGCTGCTGGTTCCACCTTGAAGTCTACTCAGCCTTCAGAATGATTTTTCTGACTTTCTACATACATCACCATCTTTAGTGGTTCATCAGAAAAATTAGTGACAACATTCTTATTACTGAAAATAGTTTAGAAAGATATATCATAAACTTTGGCACAATGGTGGTCAATGATGGGGCCTTGTGGCAGGTCAGTTTCCATGGCTACGTCTACACTAGCCCCAAACTTCGAAATGGCCACACAAATGGCCATTTCGAAGTTTACTAATGAAGTGCTGAAATGCATATTCAGCGCTTCATTAGCATGCGGGCGGCCGTGGCACTTCGAAATTGACGCGCCTCGCCGCCACACGGCTCGTCCCGACGGGGCTCCTTTTCGAAAGGACCCCGCCTACTTCAAAGTCCCCTTATTCGCATCTGCTCATGGGAATAAGGGGACTTCGAAGTAGGCGGGGTCCTTTAGAAAAGGAGCCCCATCGGGACAAGCCGTGCGGCGTTGAGGCGCGTCAATTTTGAAGTGCCGCGGCCACCCGCAAGCTAATGAAGCACTGAATATGCATTTCAGCGCTTCATTAGTAAACTTCAAAATGACCATTTGCATGGCCATTTCGAATTTTGGGGCTAGTGCAGACACGGCCCATGGGTGGGGAGAAACTGAAGGCAGAGTCTAGTACGGCTTTATTTATTTATGCTCCTGGGAGAGTGCTGTTATTCTTAAACCAAAAAACACACAGGCAGTCCTGTAAATCCGAGCTCCGTCACCCTGATCAAATACTAAGTACCCCTGACTTTGCGTCCTCTTCATAGGTCTCCAAATAGCCTACCACATGTTATGGAACATCTCCCATTGGCTGGTCCATCACTGTCCAGTCAGGAGCCAGAAGAGCAGCAGTAGAGTCACCATCAGGAGGAAATTCACTAAACAACTTACATTATAAAGTAACACAAAAGGAAGTCCAGCTCATCAAAACTTTTCTTGTTTGGGATGCAGATGCACATCAATAAATCAGTTAGTTTATCCAACTTAATCCTCCAAGGATCTTATTTACATTATTCCTATTTGTTGTCACCTTTTCTTTGCCATAGATTTGAATTATATACAAGTTGTGAACTAATCTCCAGTGAAGTGTAAATCTGATTGTTTATATAGCATGTATCACTCTGTCCCTTTCACATGCAAATACATGATTCTCTCTTATAATCTTTCCTCCACAAGACAAAACACATTCACAAAACCAGATACACGACAGCATAGAAGAATAAAACCTTAAAGTAATTCTAATATGAGCAAGAAAATCAAATATTTATCAAGTACCTTAAAGGCAAAGTTGTATAACTTCAAAGCAGAGCCTTCTGGAATAAAGAGCAACAAGCACAGGGTACGAACAAGCCATTCCACAACAGAAAACAATTTTGATCCATGGACTCGGTTGCAATCCCTATTGCCATGAAAAGTATCTCTACCCCTTTGGAGGGCATTTAAGTTCATCTGTAATCTGAGAGATAGTTTGTCTATTCATACTCCAAGAAGATAAAATGTTGAGTTGATGCTATTGTGATATGATTTGTGGCTTCCAGAGATCCTAGGTAGTTCACTTTCAATGCACGTTACTAAGCTATGGTCTATGCTACATGTTTGGCTCTCTTTTTTGCATGTATAAAAGTTAGTGGCATTAGGGATTACTAAAGTACTTAAAAGTTTACCTTTTTGGATTTATAATATGTTGTAAAACCATATTTTAAGAGCATGCCGCCATATTATTTGTGTTACCTTAATTTACACTAAAGACCACCCTAGGGTTAAACTCATGTACTTTATAAAAATGCTTCTAGTGGACTAAAGGAAAAGGGGAACAAGTTTTCAAGAACATCCACACACTCATCCTCTCCTGCACTCAGGCACTTACACAGGTGAACTAACTTCAGTGAAGAGTTGCTTAGGAAGCCAAGACATGGCAGGTCCAGTGTGTCAAGCTGCAGTGAAGAATCCAGAGCAGCGAGCCCCCACTGTCAGCTTCCTTCTCGTCAGTGTTGTATCCAGGAGCAGTCAGTACAATCCACCCTGGGATCTCTTCCTGCCTCCCCAGCTGGCCAAGACTAACTCTAGAAGAGTGGTGATAGCAAGAAGAACTCCCTTATAGCTTTGCACCCATCTTTGTGTATGTTTCAATACAATAGCTCTTGTCCTCTCCCATTGCCCCAAGATGCTGTAAGACCATGAGTCATCACCATGGTCCCAGGATTCCCAGCAGATGAGACGTTGATTGAGGCCTCTTTTTCTTTCTTTGGTGGTTCTTTGCAGGGCTCCAGTCCTATTATCATTCTCTTGCCATCAATGAGGTTCACAGCCATGTAATGCTGCCCAAGAGTGGAAATTAAGGCTAGGTACATTCAGATGAGAAATCAGATGTAAATTTTTAACAGTGTGTAATTGACCATTGGAGCAATTTAGCCAAAGGAGGGATGCATTCTTCATCACCAAGTGTTTAAATCAAAATTGGATGTTTTTTTTTCTAAAAGATCTAGAAATTATTTTGGGACAATTTTATGGTCCAGAGGATGTAAAAGGAGATTATCACTATTGTCCTTTCAAACTCTGAATATGCACCTGCAGTGTTAGAGAGCAGCTCAGTTGTATTTTTGCTATTGCAATTGATGCCTAAATGTTCAATGTAGGCACCTAAATTGGCCTCTTTAGACCCCCTTGTGAATCCAGCCTTCAAAGCGGTTTCACATGTAATATAGTATCGGAGGGGTAGCAGTGTTAGTCTGGATCTGTAACATCAAAGAAGGCACCTCACCATGGCACCTTATAGACTAACAGAAAAGTTTTGAGCATGAGCTTTCATGAGCACAGACTCACTTCATCAGATGCTGGTCTTGGAAATCTATAGGTGACTCTGTAAATGTTTGTCTCTAATATACAGCCCCTAAATTTGTGAGTACTTTTACCTGTCTGCTCCCTAAAGCTAATTTTATAGTTATTACTAAATATTATATATAAAGACAGCCATGCTATTTTAATAGCAATACACAACCCAGAAATCACAAGTTGAATTACCGTATAGGTCTGATGGATTTTTCAAAAGTGCTCAGTGCTTGCTTAACTGTTCCCATTGAAATTAACAATGAAGCCCTATTAAAGCAAAAGTAACAATACAGAAAGCTGTTGAAAATTATACCCTTGAAGGACAGGAAAACCCCTAGAATGTTACTTTAATATGGCTGTTCTGTAAACCTATTGCTTGATAATAATAAGAAGAAAGGACCCCAGGCACAGGTACATACAAGGTTTGAAACTAGAAAATTAAAAGTATTCAAGCTGCTTGATCACTCTGCTTCCACATAATGAACAATACCCCACTATCTGACAGTTATTGATCATTCTAAAGTACAATACTCTTTATTAAGCTTTTGGTTCAGAATATAAAACAGAAGTCCCCGAAAAATATAAAATATTAGAATTTGACACATCCCTATGAATTTTAGGCAACCATTCACACGTACACATGATGAATGAAACATTAGGCATCTAAGTAATCTGAAAACATTTCTCACTGTGTAATTAAAATGTTCTTGTTAGAATTTTTATAATAAAACCATCCTTATTGCATTCAAGGGAGCCATATCAGTTACTTAACCTGTGATGTTAAAAAAAACAAATGCTCTCACAAATGTCCTTCTATGCCATACAAAATGCTGGCATGAACCTGGTTGATGCAGCAAGAAATTCCCTCGTGCTCTCATTGTTGTTCAGCTAGGCCATGCCTGAGGCTTAGAAGATCTCAGCCCAATTCTCAAACAAGAATTCTACCTCAGTGAGTGACAAGTTGTCAAACTGTTTCTTCAGACAGGCTGTCTTCATGGAGATTGAAGGGAAGAGGTCACACGCTGTCAAGTGAAAATGTTGCTTTTATACTTGTTTATTCTTACTAAACAAAAAAACCCACCACAATTTAGCTAGTGTACTTCAGTTCAAACATCACCACCAATAAAGCCTTTCATCTAAGCAGACATCGCTAACCTTTGAGGCACAGGCAACTCAAAAGACTAAAAACAGACTCCGGCAGAAAAAAAACAAACAACAAAATAAAAATGCTCTCAGAAATAATATCAAAAAAGTCAACTCCACTTAAATAGCAATGCATTTTTTTTACATATTTTATTTTCTTCTCTCAAAGAATTGATAGTCACTAAACATGCACATTGTTAGTGTTTCAGAGGCTCTGATGACCTCCAGATAATTAATTCAGTCTCAAAGTCTTAGTAAGAACTCTCCTTTTGGAACTTGAGGAATAAGGAATTAGTTAAGTGATACCAAGGTTGCATGTATTTGCCAAAATGCATCATAGCACCTATTTAAAATGTAAGGCAGGAGGAAGGAAACTAGAGTGAGTGACTTGTGATGTTGCTCTCCCTCTCACTTTGCAAAATAAACCAAGACAAAGTGAATCGGTACTGAACAAAAAATGCCCAGCTATCATTTAGCATATAATCTATATACAGCTCTAAGAGGGGGACTTTTAAAAAAATATTGACTATGTCTTCACTAAAGTCAGAGGGATTTTTACCAGTGACTTAAATATAAACAGAGTTAAGCCAATAATGGGGCTTTTGAAAATTCAATCGTAACTAGAAAATCCTATACAACTGTCAGCTAACTCAGCCTCATAACACCTTTGGTGTCTTTTGGTTTTGAAAACTACACCAAGGAGAGGAAATGGAGAACTGAATTTATTCACACACACAAATGAACAGAGCTAAAAATTAGGTACAAAAATCTCCAGACTCCCAAACCCATTCTTATTCTTCCAGACTATTCTGCGTCCTAGATCTACCCAGCTGAAAACAATATGGCCCTTTTGCAATGACAAGCAAAGTAACTACTTAAAACCAGACTACGTCATATTCTAGAGCAAGAGAACTTAAGGTGAGTTGCGTTGCTGGAGAGTCATAACAGATGCTGTCATGATCTGAGTTCCATTAGCAAGTGAAAAATAGACCAACTATTTTGATCAAAATAAAAGCCAGTCTAATCCATGCTCACCATAAAGGAGAAATTGCCTCAGGCCAGGCAATACAAAAGGGCCCAGAGCTCCCAACTGCCACTACTGCTATTGCAGCAGTGGGGGTGGACAAAGCCCCGGGCTCTTTAATTGCTGCTGGAATACCAGATGCAAGCTCCAGACAGCACTAAGGTCTGGTGGGGTGGCCATGCAGTCTTGGCAGCTCTGAGGGCTGGCTGCCCCCAGCCCCACCCCTTCCACCAGAGGCCCTGCCCCTTCTGGAGCTCACACAGAAGGCCCCCACCACCTTGCCCAAGGGCTCAGTGAGGCTATCAGCCCCACTGACCTAACACCTGATTCTGTCACTAATCAAACTAGAAGTATATTTTTTTATTATTCTTAAGTTTAGAGTGAGTGATCAAGGAAGGGTTATTTCTTCTTAGGTTTGAACATGTATGAAACTAAGAACTTGGCTGGTAGAGCCAACTTCATTTTTTTTTCGTAAATCTGCTTGCAGAAGGGCTGCCTAGAAGATAACGAGAAGTCCTGTGGCACCTTATAGACTCTCAGATTTTTGGGAACATAAACTTTCGTGGGCAAAGACCCACTTTGTCAGATGAATACGCATATGCATGTGCATGTTTGTCTGATGAAGTGGGTCTTTTCCCACAAAAGCTTATGCTCCAATAAATCTGTTAGTCTAGAAGATGCCAGAGGACCTCTCGTTGTTTTTGTTGATATAGACTAACCCCTCTGATACTTGCCTAGAAGATGAAACTTTAAATCCTTTAACCTGCAAAATATTCAGAAAAGAGTTCCCCTTTTCCAGCATTATATGCAAGTGCACCTACGCAGCTATGTCATACAACTGAAACTTAGAGGATTCTTATATGCCAGAAATTGTGACCGTTTCTTGTTCTGACTGCTTAGCTAGACGATGGTGAGTCCTGGCATGGTTTAGGGGAGGATGCTTTGTTTCTTCCCTTCTTGAATATAACTTTGTCCTTGACAGTCTAGATTGCTTTGGTTAGACGTGCACCTAAGTTTTACCCATACTGTAACCAAACAAGCAGGTTGTAACACCAGCTTTGTCACGGTGCCGACATACTAAAAAAGTGAGCATCATTCCAATTGTCCACTCTTCATGGAGCTGCACAAAGAATGTAGAATCCCTAGAAGCAGCTGAGACTGAGACCACCTTATATTTCTTGGCTCAGGTACCATGACCCAAACCACAGAGGAATGATAACACAGGAGGTAAATGAAAAAAAAAAGTTATTCATTTTGGCAATGTCTACTTGAGAGGGCTTTTCCAGCAAAACTGGGCTTTTGTCACAAAAACCTGTGGAGCATCTACACACAAAGTGTACTTTGTTGATGGTCTGTTGACAAAACTCAGCACATCTGCCAGCAGCATTATACCTCTCTACTGTCAGGTATAATGCCCTTCTCAACAGTTTCCTGCCTACAAAACAGCAGTGCAGACACGCTGGGGCCCTTCTGTTGACAGAGTTTCTGGTTCACCACGCAGCCCTGTTTGCAGAGCTTCCAGTCAGCCATTCTGTCAAGAGAGGGCTGGGCAGTCTGGCTGCTCTCTATCAGCAGAGCAGATGCCTCTTTTTATCTGTTTTTATGTCTAGACACAATCTGTCGACAAAAGTTTTGCCCAGAAATCCCTTCCAAAAGTCACTTCTGTGAACAGATGCTTCTCATGTAGATGTAGCCTTTCCACTCCTAGTTGCTCACAGAATGGAAGTTCAGTTTCTTAATATAGAACAGAAGCAAACGCTTAGGCTTCTGAAGGAATTCTGCAGGAACCTGTCTAGTGATATGAAGTAATCTCTCCTTCCTGCCTCTGCAAATTCAGACATCACTGAACAGTTTTTAGAGAGGACAACAGAAACCACGGAAGTTCAGATGTAAAAAGAGTCTGGGAATAAGGGGTCATAAGAAGTCAATGAAGCAGATGGAGCCACTGAAGGAAAAATACAAGAAACCGTGTTCAAAGAGGTGTGAATGATAGGAGAGGGGTCTATCTTTTTTATAAGAAAAATTGCCACTAAGGAAAACTAAATCCTATTTAAGAGGAGGATCTGAAAATTCTCTTGACCTTAATGACATGTTCCTCACCTTAGCATTGGGACTGCCTGACTTGCTCTTAGTTTTCCTCTGACTACTTCTTAAATGGTAGGGAAACTACTACACAGAAATAGAACAGTGTGGCTTTATTCACCAGTGGATGAACCCTGGGCTCCAGGGGTCTGGCTGTTCTTAGTATCATATTTTGTACAAACTAGCCCAAAATTCCTGTGGGCACACTGGGCCAAAATAAATTCTTGAAAATACTAAATCAATTGATAGCTTTAGTACATAAAAGTTTTGATTCCAGGTGAACAGTTGGAAACAGACATTCAGTCCCACATGACCTTTATTAAGGACAGTACAGAGTGTACAGTTTCTGCCTTAATAAAGTGCTGTAGCCAGGAGTCTGAGACTTTGCTAAAGGTCATTTGGGTCCAAAACACAATGTCTGTCAAGCTGCTTTCACTTGAAATAGAAAGGACATTTTTACTACTGAAACTGCACTAATTTATATCATTACTAAAATGATATTCTAGTTCCAGGGAAAAAAAAAAGAAAGAACTTGTTCTTGCTATTGTGCTTTCACTCACACATTATTCTATTGTGCCTGTTTAATGCTGCAGAGATATTTCTCTGCTCAGATACACTGGTCTGTTTGACCAGAAAGATCATGTGAACCGAGCTTTGCCAATAAGACTCAACAGAAATAAATGTGTAAGCAGACCTCAGACATCTCCATCAATTTTTAAAATAAATAATTCTGCATGCTGTGGAACTACATAGGAAAGCTGGCCATTTGTACAAGAAATCCCTCTGTAGTTGCAGTAATAGAGACCAGCTGTCATACACTTTGGTTTCTGGTAACATGTAACATTGCACCAGACTGACGCTGTAGGAGGACAGACGGTGAAGAAAGAAGTTGGAGCACATTCTTTAAGCCTCAACAATTACGTGCGCTCTTCTGTTTCAGATTACGAAAGCTAGCTTGAAAGACTTTTTTGATAGAGAAATTTTAATTTCATCATAATTTTCACATCCACAAAAATCATTCTTGTGTCCTCCTTTCCCATCCCTCTTCCCCACATGCCTCTTGGATTTTAAAAGGATTTTAAAATCTTAAAAGGATTTTAAAAGAAACCACCTTGAATCAACATGATGAGAAAAGGAAGCATATTCAATGAGTTTGCTTAATTATCTGAGGGCTGGGTGGGGGGTGGGGGGAGGTCATGTTCTGGAAACTGTTTTCTTCTGATAATTCCTCAAATTACAGGCACACTCCTTCAAACCTCTTCTGGAAACTTAGGCTCTCACAGGAAAAGAGAGGGTTATTTAGAAGCCTAGAGATGTTATAATGAAGCATTATTGTGATTGTGCAACAGAAAATATAATTTGGGTGAAGATTGTGCTCCATTGGATTTGCCAGTTCAGGAGGTAGATAAACAGATGCAAGATGATCTTGAATTAGGGGAGTAGGGTTATCTGTATTGTAAACTGTAATGTGGGGGGGAGAGATCGGACTACACAATGTCACTTCTCCCTTGCATATGGAGATAGATAGGAATAAGCAGGCAGGGGTAGGAAATAGGCAGAGCTTTAATCCTTGCCTCCAGCCAACCCTGTTGAACCATTGGGTTGGTGGTGTGGTGGGACTACTGTGTGTTATACAGAGAGTTGATGAAGATTACTTGACCCTCGAGTAAGTGAGGATTTAGGGAATGTTATGTCACAATCTGATCCCTGATCATCTCCTGGGGCAGCACAATTACACATTGCTTCTTGCAAAAGGATTGTGGTCAAACCATACTCTAGCTCATAGTGCCCTTTCTTCAAAGTTTCCAAAAGAATTCAACATCCTCCAAAAGGGATTACAAAACAGATAGCATAAAGGGATTACTCTATCACTGAAATGTGTATCTCTCCATGGGGCGGGAGGTGGCCACCTTAAACAATGCACAACAAATGCAAAACATTGCCTGAGACTTGTGCATTTGCTTTAGAAGAAAAACTTGCACTCTCAATAATCCCTCCTTTGACTTGGTTCTCTCGCATCTCCACTGGCAAAAATATTAGAAGTGGCAAAATGTGAATCCTTCCCCCACCTTCACTGTTATACTGGTAATGCAGGATTCAATAAAATTCAGAGAAGGATGCATAGAACCCAGAGCCACTTTGAAAAGGAGAAAGTGTCAGAGCCCTCAAAAGCTACGTCTACACATGAACGCTACATCGAAGTAGCTTATTTCGATGTAGTGACATTGAAATAGGCGATTTCGATGAATAACGTCTACACGTCCTCCAGGGCTGGCAATGTCGACGTTGCGCAGCACCACATCGAAATAGGCACTGCGAGAGAACGTCTACACTCCAAAGTAGCACACATCGAAATAAGGGTGCCAGGAACAGATGCAGACAGGGTCACAGGGCGGACTCGCATTTCCGGGGCAACAGCGAGCCGCTCCCTTAAAGGGCCCCTCCCAGACACAGGCAGCCTGCACAGCATGCGGTCTGCAGAGCCATAGGCACACACACCTCGAACAATGCAGTCATGGACCCCCAGCAGCAGCAGCAGCAGCAGCAGCCAGAGGTCCACCCAGCCGCCCCTGCAGGAGCAATGCTCGCCCTGCTCGATGCCATGCAGGAGGCAGCTCAGCACCTCCTTGCCACAGAGGAGGAGCTGCGCGCAGGGGAGGAGGACTCAACCCCCAACCCTGCAGCACCCCACCGCCCCCCACCCCACAGCACATGCCGCCGGCTGTGGAGCTACCCCACCAGCACCAACTGGTGGAAGCGGCTAGTGCTCGGAGAGTGGGACAACGACCGCTGGCTCCAGAACTTTCAGATAAGCCGGCAGACATTTCTGGAGCTATGCCAGTGGCTCACCCCTGCACTGAGGCACCAGGACACTGCCATGCGGCGTGCCCTTAGCGTGGAGAAACGGGTTGGCATCGCTGTCTGGAAGCTGGCCACTCCAGACAGCTACCGATCTGTGGGACAGCAGTTTGGTGTCGGCAAGGCCACCGTCGGGGCTGTCCTCATGGAGGTAAGAGGACCCACGGGGGGGTGGGGGGGCAGCCCTGGCAGGGAAAGGCCACACACACCCTGCACACCCCTCATTGGTGCTCTCCCATGTGCTTCCCCTGCAGGTCGTCTGCGCCATCAACGCCCTGCTCCTCCACAGGCTTGTGAGGCTTGGGGACCTGGATGCCGCCATCGCGGGCTTTGCCACCCTGGGCTTCCCCAATTGCTTCGGGGCTCTGGATATGACTCACATCCCCATCCGCACCCCGGAACACAGTGGAGGACACTACATAAACCGGAAGGGCTACCACTCAGTGGTCCTCCAGGCCTTGGTGGACAGCCAGGGCTGTTTCCTGGACATTTATGTGGGCTGGCCTGGCAGCACCCACGACGCCCGGGTATTCTGGAACCCGGGCCTGTGCCACCGGCTGGAGGAGGGGACCTACATCCCCCAGCGGGAGATCCCTGTGGGGGACACCACCATGCCCCTCTGCGTCATCGCAGATGCGGCATACCCCCTCCGGCCCTGGCTCATGCACCCGTACACGGGCCATCTGTCTGCCAGCCAGGAGCGCTTCAACATGCGCCTGAACCACGTGCGCCAGGTGGTGGAGCGCTCATTTGGCCGCCTCAAAGGGCGCTGGAGGTGTCTCCTCACCCGCCTTGATGCGGGCCCCACCAACATCCCCCAGATTGTGGGTGCGTGCAGTGCCCTACACAACCTGGTGGAGAGCAAGGGGGAGGCCTTCTTTCAGGGCTGGGCTGTGGAGGCCGGCAGGGCCGATGTGCAGCCACCTGCTGCCCCCAGTCGCCAGGTGGACCCCGAAGGGACCCGGGTCCGGGAGGCCCTGTGGGCCCAGTTCGATGAGGTCGCGGGGTGAACGCTGGCAGGCCCCCCACTGCACCCCCCCATCCTCCACAACACTCCCTGCCCCTACGCCCACACCACAGAGCACCCAAGAGCACACCCCCTGACTTTTTTTGTAAAAAATAGAAGCAGACAGTTGTTTGTCAAATCAAACATCTTTACTACAACTCATGATGATGATGATGATGATGATTATTATTATTATTAATATTCTGAACAAGACAAACTATGTACAGGGGAAATCTAACTGATAAATATATATACATTATAAAACTTGGGATAACGTGAAAGGGGAAGACAAGGAAGGGGAGAACTATTTACATGTGGGGGGTAAGGATCAGCATAGTAATGGGTCACAAATACAAACTATTTACAACAAAAGAACAATAAACTGGGGGGAATATATACAAAGGGGGGGGGCACGTCCTGGGCCCCACGCCCCTACAGTCCAGCGCTGGGGGTGGGCGGCCGGGATCCCCGCCTCAGCTGCAGCCCTGGCAGGGGCTGGCTGGGGGCCAGGCGGACCGGGAGATATGGCCGGCGAGTGTCAGCTGGTCCCAGGTCCCCCTCGGCAGAATGGCCCTCGGTGGCGGGTGGCGGTGCAACAGCGGACAGCGCAGTGGCTGGAGCAGCTGGTGGAGCAGCAGGTGGAGCAGGCAGGGAGGGCGCTGCGGCGGCTGGCGCGGCATGGGGGGGCCAGGGAGTCTGTGATGCGGTTGAGGGTCCACATGTAGGCCCCCCATGCCTCCTGGTGCCAGGCCAGTGCCCGCTCCTGGAGGTGGAGGTGGCGTTCCTCCACCTGCAGCCGCTGCTCGGCGACCTCCAGCTGCCGATGGTGCAGGGCCAGCAGCTGGGGGTCTGTCACCGTCAGCTGGTGGTGCTGCGTCCGCCGTCTTCCCCGCTGTGGGGCTGGTCAGTGCTCCGCTGAGGGGCTGGCCTGGAGTGATGGCCCCGGAGGGCTTTCCGGGACCACCGACACCTCGCTGGCGCTCTGCGGTCCTTCCGATGGTGCAGCTGCAGAACACAGGAGGGGGGAAAGAAGAGTGGAGACAGCCGTTAGTGTGGGCCCTGAGCCGTGGCCCTTGTCCCCCCACCCCTCTGCTGCAGGTTCCCCATCCCCATCCCCGGGAGATGCTGCTGTGATGGGGTTCTGGGGTCCCCCTGCACTGCACCCCGTCCGCTGGCAGGAGTGACTCTCACTCAGCAGGTACGACAGGAGGTTTATTAGGCAACAGATGCCCAGTTTCTCACAGAAGCGACAGTACAGCAGTCAGAGACAGTCCTTCCAACCCATCCTGGGGAGAAGACCCCGAGGGGTGCCCCTCTGGGGTGTAGCTTTCCCCCTCCTCAGGCTGGCTGCCTTCTAGCTCTCCCTTCCCCTAGCCTCTAACTGCCGCCCCCGATTCAAACCCAGCTCGGCTCCTCCCTCCTCTTTGTTCAGGGCAGAGGTGTAACCTGCCATTTGTAGCCCCAGGATCATCCTTAGCCACTGGGAGCTATTCAGCTTGTTTCTCATATGTAGCCTGAGTCTCGCATTTGCACTCACCCCACTCCATCACATGCTAATGCTGCTGCTGCTGCTGGGTGTCCCACCTCCTCCCCCCGGGGGACCCTAGAGGTTCCGCTCCCCCCAGCCCCGGGGATGGAGCATGGCACTGTCGTGCTGGGGGGGGCAGGGGCTGATGCACTCCTGTGAGGGACATGCCACTGCTGTCCTTGGGGCCATGGTCATCTGGGCATGTGGCGGGCCCTGGTCATATCTATTACCCCCGCCCCTCAACCCCGGGGGTGTGCACCGGCGGGGTACATACCTGATGGTCCACTCCCACGGTCGGGGGACACCCGGGGGGCGGACACCCAGCTGGATCTCCTGGATGGGAGGATGATGTGGAGGCCGGCGTCACTGGAGGAGAAGTCCCTCTCCTCCTCCTCCGGTGCCCTGGGGGTGGGCTCCTGGGGGGGCCCCCGGGGTGCAGGGCTCGCCTCCGTGCGGACTCCACCTCCGGGGCCTGCTGGGGCTCCTTGGCTGAGGTATCAAGAGTGGCCGGAGGGGAGGAGGTGTGCTGGGGGCCCAGGATGTCCCTGAGCTCCCTGTTAAAGGGGCAAGTGACGGGGGCGGCCCCAGATCGGCCAGCCGCATCCCAGGCCTGGGCATAACCCTGCCGCAGCTCCTTCACTTTACTCCGGACATGATCTGGAGTGCAGGCAGGGTGACCCCGGGCGGCCAGGCCCTCGGCCAGCCAAGCGAACACATCTGCGTTCTGCCTCTTGCTCCCCATTACCTGGAACACCTCCTCCTCACTCCAGAGTCCCAGCAGGTCCCGAAGCTCGGCCTCCGTCCAGGAGGGACCCCACTGCAGCTTCCTCGCCTGGCTTCTGGGCTGTGAGCCCTGGCTCCCCTTGAGGGGGGTCCCCTGGGGATTCTGGGGGGGCTGGCGGGTGGCCATCATGGAAGGTGGGGGGGGGTGTGGCTGCGAAGGAGCATGCAGGCTAGCCGCATGTTACTGCTGCTGCCTGCACACTCTCTCAGCTTCCTGCACAGGAAGGGATGGGGCGGGGAGCTTTAAGGGGCCGTTCCATGCGGCCACCATCAAGCTCAGGAGCTGGAGAGAGCGTCTCTCAACCCCTCAGCTGATGGCCACCATGGAGGACCCCACAATTTCGATGTTGCAGGACACGCAACGACTACACATTCCCTACTTCGACATTGAACGTCGAAGTAGGGCACTATTCCCATCCCCTCATGGGGTTAGCGACTTCAACGTCTCACTGCCTAACATCGAAGTTAACATCAAAATAGCGCCCAACACGTGTCGCCATGACGGGCGCTATTTCAAAGTTGGTGCCGCTACTTCAAAGTAGCATGCACGTGTAGACGCGGTTAAAGTGTTCCTGGTTATTAGATTGAAGTAGCCCACATGAAAAAGCCTGGCTGGCACTCCTCAGTCCAGGGACAAGGATTCTTTCCCTTAAATTTCCACAGCGTCTAGCCAAGATACTTGGGTTAGGCGCTCATGTGGATTTGACCCATCGTGTGACAGAATCATCATAAAGCTAACTTGGAGAGAGATTTGAAATGGTCACTTTTTTGCCTGCAGAGACTGAGCAAACTAAGGTGGATTCAAGGACTCAACTGCAAGAAAAACATACCTTGATATGTCCCTGGTAACAATCCAGAAGCTCTCTACACCAGTGCTACTCAGATCTCTTGTGTTCAGGGGCCAAATTGTTGATCAACATTATTCAGAGCCACAAGTGGTATGAATTCACTGTTTCATTTACTATTATTTAACTCTTATTCTCACAGCAATATGACTGACAAATATTTTATCAATTACAATTGGGGAACAACATAGTAAAATAATCCTGACTCATTAATAATTAAATCAATGTTTTAATATCATGTGCTGGAAAGAGCTGGAAGAGACATCGTAAAGAGCCACTCGTGAGTCTTAGTCTGTGTATCACTGCTCTCCAATATCTTCTATGAAGAGAAAATTTTCACATCTGTCCAGGTCAATATGATGCTGAGGTTTATTTGAAAATGGGAGTGGGAGAAAATTCTGCCTCAAATAACTAATTATTTGTACCTCCCAATGCAGCAAGTTATGTCTATGGAGGGTGGAATCTAACAAACATTTCTGGGCAATGGGTCATAGTTTTAGTTGAGCCTGAAGCTAACTGCAAAGTATCTGGACTTCAAAGTAGTGTATTTCAAAGCTTGCACTATCAAAAAAGTGCATTATTAGAAGGTTTTGGTTTTTTTTTTTTGTCTAAGCAAGTTCTTAGTTAATGTTCTCGCCCCCTAATTTAAATAGCTGTGTATCTGAAATTACTCACTAAACGTTAAAACTGTAGCTGTGACCAACTCAATCTGTTTTGGTTTCACATTATTGAAGGAAGAGAGAATCATCTGGCAATGCCACATTCTTGGTTCCCTTCTTCCTTTATCTCATCAGAAAGCTCTTCTGATCATCTGCATCCACAAGCAGCTCTGTCTTCTCCCTCCAGTGAGTTCTTTACTGTAAATTCCAGAGACCCGTCTGTCTATAGGAGCCTTTGATTTTACTGGGAGGATCCTTTGTCCAGCAATCTGGCTCTAGGGACCACAACCCCCGTGATGCTTTGGGGAAGAGAAGGACAGAAACTGTGGCTTTTCCACCAGACAGAGGGAGATGATCGTGACCTCCATATTTTAGAAAGCCAGGACCTGATGCTAGGGTTGAGGACGTGCTGTGGCCTGTGATCAAACAGACCACTTCATGGCAGATGTGAAGCCTTTTTCCTAATCCAGGAACTGCTACTACAAGGTAGAGGCTGCTGAAGAACCGGATAGAGAAGTCACTGTAATTATCTGTGCTTGTTCAAGTTCCATAGGGGCCAGCTCAAGTGTCAGAGTGCTGCCTTTCCTGGGACACAAAACTCCTACCAGCTGTCTCCAACACTGTTGAAGACTTGCAAGTGCACCAATGCAAGTGTCTGCAGCTCTGATACCTGAGGAGTGTACACCCTGGGGTGGGATAACTGATGGGAGTGTACATGCCAGTTAGATGAGTTTCATTTATTTCAGTATACTTTGTCAATTGCTTTTTTTCCCCCAGGTTTAGTCTGTAAACCTGTTTCCTTAAGTTGTTAAGCAAAGGTGTTAATTCTAGTTTGATCAGTTAGATATATGAGCAATTGCTGTTTTGGAGTTAAAACCAGATTATTACTGGAGGTTCCCAAGGCACACCATTAAGTGTATATAGGAGCCAAGCCAGATGGAGGCACTGCTATTTTGTATACTTTTAGAAATAAGGGACTGCAGCGAAGGGATGGAAAGGGGATTTCCAAATATTCAACATCATGACAGGAACACTCAGGATCTCTTGCATATTAAAACTCTCAGGTACCCAGGCACACAAGTGAGTGTTGCCTGCTCCCGAGTAATCCAGGAAGGAAAGGTGGTGGTGAGGGTGATACACTTCTCATTCCTTCCATCTTCTTCCTTGGAGACGCTCTGTTCTGCAACTACTTTCTGCTCTAGTACTTTGATGCCAGAGTGGCCCTGGCAAACCCTAGATCCAATCAAATTTTACAGTGACCCAGATGCTTGTGCAAAGCCACACTGATTTCATCTGAGTTTGGAGGAACAAGGAACCATACTAGTTAATCTCCTGAGGGGAATGGGGCCTACACAAAAACCATGTAAGTGGTTGGCCCTTAGGGCATGTCTGAATAGGATGATGCAGATTAACAGAAGAAATTAAAGTGTTCACAATCCTAGGGAGGAATGATAATTTACTTCCAGCTAGAAATATTTTATCATGTACTTTTATAAAGAAATTTTGCCAGTTATGCTTTGGAAGTATTTATTATTCCCTTGGAAAGTCCAAAATAGCATCACCTTCTGTATTTAGCTTGCAGTTTTATGATACTAGTAATTCATAACACACAGATAGCTCCCCAAAATGTCTCACACAATATGATCAATGCAGCCGAATATGGAGAACTCAGTTGTCCTCTATGCCTCTGTTTCAGTTAGCAGAGAAGAAAATAGTAGCCATCAGAGAATGCCACCCATTCTCTGAGGTAATTAGAGTTACAAAGAGTCTTCTCTAAATTTCACCATTAGTGAATCCCCTTGTTAGAAATATTTGTGACCCAGACTGATAAATTTCCATTGAGCAGCACTTTAATCTATAAGTAGTCCTATCCATTTGCCCAAAATGAAAATAAAATACAGTCAAAATAAATAAATAAATAAGGCATAACTTAGTCTGATATAGCTATCCCATAACTTGGTAGCTGAGAACTGTAATTTTATGTGTACACACGTGCAAATAAAGGTGGAGTGTTTTATATTTATAAGTCACGCTTTGAAAACAGACTAGAAATACTATTAAACATCTTCAACCAGATTGGACAGTGTAACCAGGAACGGTTATGATGACTATGGAGTTGGTATTTTTATATATTCTCTATAACAGAGAATAAGAAAAAAACAAATTTAAGTATACTTCCTATTTTGTTTTTTTCAATTTAAGCAAAGACACCAACCTCCACCCCTAATTTTGCCCCTATAGAATCATAAATTATAGTCCAGCAATAAAAATGTGTAGTGAGTTTATGGGACCTAATTAAAGAAAGGGAAACCTGGTATTTATGTGGAAATGCTTGCCTGGAAAGGAACTGGTATCAATAATGTAGTAGTAAAATACATGAAAGGAAATGAATTTTGGTTTAAGTCAGTTTTTCAAAGTCACCCAAAGGGTCATCCAGAAAAGAGAATGATGCCATTAAATTGCTACTAATGATGACCACTTCGCTGGGTAATGTTTTGCCCTTGGGAGAAAATAAAACTCTGTAATACAGAAAGCTACATAATAAGCATCTTTTTCTCTTTGGAATTCACAGGACTTGTGCTATTTCTCCCCCCACCCCCTCAAAATTCTCGTATACCAAGTACCATTTGAGCTGATTCACACTGATCCTTGAGAGGAAGACACAGGAAAGCAATCCATTTTCTCATGAGAAGCTCAACATGGTAAAATTCCTCTTCCATTCCAGCAAACCCTACAATGTTGTGCACCCAGCTTGATCTGACAGATGAAAGTCTTCTGCTCTCACTCCCTAATTTGCCTGCATTTGGTTCAGGTTCACAGCATTTGAGTGCCCAATAGGTTTTTAAACAGCAATGCAGGGTCCTGTGGCACCGTATCGACTAGCAGAAAAGTTTTGAGCATGAGCTTTCGTGAGCACAGACTCAATACAATAGGTTTGTTGTTTTTTTTTCAAATCTGGAGACACTAGGAGTAGTAAAAAATCTGGACCCACTCAGTTTCAGCACAAGGAAAGAGAGGGAGACAGAGCGGCCTCTCCTTTGATCCCATAGAAAGACAAGGCACATGAACTGAAAGACAACAGCTCCTATGCTGCCAGTTTGAAGGATGTTGCCCACAGCTAGTCACCATATGCTTGGCTCCACACTATGGAGCAGATAGGCCAGAATAATACACAGAATATAGATGGATTTCTCTCACTCTCTTTCAATAGGGAGGGTGAGCTTTGATGCTTGCAGCCATCACCTACATTCTCATCTTTCCAAAAACTCGTAGGGGTGGGGGGAGGGGGGAAAACAAACAAAAAAAAAACACACACACAATTTCAGGTAACTGTGATCTTCAGCACTCTCAACCCAATATAACTACTCTATGAAAGAAAATCCAAGATTGGTGAAAGTCACTCTTTCCTAGAAGGCATCATTAAAATATGTTCTTCAGTTTATAGATGAGCTTCAGACAGAGTGAAATCCTGCTGCATTGAGGTCAATGGCAAGAAGTTGCATTTACCTTTTGGAGCAAATATTTACCCACCATGTTTCGTGGGTTTTTTTTTTTTTTGTTTTTGTTTTGTTTTGCTATGGGCTTGACGATACAGTACATTACTATGTAGCAAGTCAGAGTGCAGGCCTCCAGCAAACTAACTTGCTGCACTGTAACATCCTGTGTGTTCACTGCTACAGTAATTTTTAAGGTCCTGGAGTCCAGCTTGGCTTACTATAGTAGCAATTACATGCCACCCGCTGACCTGACATGGAGACAAGTCCAAAGAAGGAGTTAAACATACAACTTACAATGAGAGGCCCTGGAAGCTGAGCACATAACTGCTATCTGCAGCTGTGGGGAAGAAAATCTTCCCTGAAGTCTTTTGAAATGTGTTTTTTAGCCTGAATTTTCAGGTTCACAAAAATCAAAACACTCCTTTAGTGTTAGAAAAGACTTTGAAAGTGGTCATTGGAAAACTACAAGTTCAATATTGTGTAATGTGGGAGAGAACAGAAAACAGTCAGTCATTCTATACTGTACAATCCTAAAACTCATAACTAAGAATACGTGTAACTAAATCTGAAATATAAATCAGGGTAGTTTAAATGAGTTTCAGAAGTCTGCATAACTGGCAAGATATGGAATGCTTTATTTTAAGGTTACTTATTTGAATCTAACCCATGTAAACAGAAACCAACATTTAATAAAGTATTTTTCAGTATATTACGTGACGCTGAGTTTGGTGATTTCAGTTCAGTGAACATTAGTAAATCTCTAGACATGGAGGCCATGTCTACACAGCATTCCTCTTTCAGAGGAAGAACACAAACGAGGAAGATCAAAAATTCAAATGAAGTGCTGATTTACAAATTGTGCGCTTCATTTCCATAATCTTGCATGATCACGTTTCCAGAAGAGGCTTTCTCGAAAGCAAAAAAACAGCCATGTAGACAGCGTTCCTTCCAAAAAAAAAAAATTTTTTTTTTTGAAAGAGCCCTTCTTCCTGAAATGAATGAGGAATAAGGGTTCTTTCAAAAACGGGGTATTATCTGTGAAGGAACCATATCTACATGGTTGGTTTTGCTTTTGGAAAAGCTTCTTCCAGAAACACAATCATGCAAGATTATGCAAATGAAGAGTGAGATTTCTAAATCAGCACTTCATTTGCATTTTCAAGCTCCCTCATTTGCATTCCTCTTGCAAAAGGGGAATGCTGTAGAGACACAGCCTCTCACTGTTGGTTCCTTTGCTAGAAACCTCGGCAGAAAATACCAGTGGGCATCTAGTGTGACTCACCCCATCACTGAAAGTGGTTTCTCCCGGTCAGCTTTGAGACATGCTACTGTGATTTTGTGGAGAAACTCTGTTTGCTGATATCTAGACTGTTCAGGAGACAGCCTCCTGTCCAATGCTCTTAATTATGGCTTAATAGTCACCTTTAGAATCATTGTGAAAATTTAAAAATTACAAATGTCGTGTTTCTCAGAAAAGAGGGAAATGAAAGTCATGTAAATCACAAGAATGCTTACATATTTAATTTGATCCTAATAAAATTAAAAGAAAATCAAATCCAGGAATTTATAGAGTATCCAGAGATTAGCTAAGGAGAGAATATGAGTATGGGGTTTGCAGGAAAAGGGGAGACATTTTTTTCTTCCAAACACAAAAGAACAGCTCTGTCATTTTTTTGACTCAGACATTCTATGTTCCCCTTCAATGGTGATGCTACCACACTCACATGATTACAAAGTGAACTGTTTTAAAGAAGTTCCATCAGCAGTTATAGAGGAAACATGTTTGGTTACCAATTTGGGATCTTAGAAATTATGAAAGAGTTTTACTGTGAAAATAAAGTTTTAACCTGTTCATTGGATGGCTGCTCTATTTCTGAGGTCAGCTAGTATAGTCAAAGGTGACCTGGAAAGGAAGGAGCAAAATCTTGGAACTGCATCTTTTTTTAAAAAAAAGTGCATAGAGATGGCATGAAATGTTGATCTTAAAGGTTTTTTCACAGATACATAGTTATAATAATAGTTAATTAGAGCCTGAGTCTCAGACTTGACAGCTTTCTTACAAAGTGTTGGCTAGTTAGTTGTTTACTCCCAACCTAAAATCATGGTAGCCTGCATGTCACACTGTGCTATTAGCATATGAAGTAAAGAAGATATAAAGCTGATTTTTGGGGTGCAACACGTCCTTGATTGTCTCTAGGGATTTTAGCAGAAGAGAGGTTTGACTGGGTTTATTTAGGTCTCTCCTCAGCATTCTCTCTCTGCTCTCTACAAGTGTAGTATTATATTCTCTGGTTGGCATTAGACCAGGCATGATGGTGGAGGCAGAAAGCTTCACTGTGACAAAATGGTCTCTAGGGAGCTGCTCTGCTCCAGCAGACTGTATTTTTAACAAAGATTTCCTTCTCTTTCAAGAAAAAGGTAAGTTTGGAGAGCCTAGGAAAGATCAAGAAGCTGCAAGAAAAATTAAACTAAAAATTGCCAAGTTAGCAAGTTTAGCTCATCTAGTCTTCTCCTAGGACATCAAGCAGTAATGTGGAAATAACTAAGTTCTGAAAGCTAGCTGTAAAAAAACATACAACCCACAAACTATGGTCAAACTATTCTAAAGTAAAAATGAAACACCACTGGGATTATATTCCTAAAGAACAAAAAGAAAACAAGATTAATTTAGAAAAATCAGGAGAGACACATTGGAAAGTGAGCCACAAAAATATAGAAAAGAAAAATCTTGATTATGCTACATTTTTAGGTCAAAACGAATAAATAGAATTCATGGAGCACACAATTCAACATCAAATCTTTCAGAATTTTTGGCTTTCTCCCATACACGTCCCAGAAGATATATTGTAGGAAAACTCTGAACACGAGTTCTGCTGGCTGCAACACAATCAGTAGCTGGCTATGAGTTTAGAAGTTGCAATATTACTGTATGTTCCAGAAGTTTCCTCTCTCTAAAAACCACTGGATAGGAAATAGGAAAATTAAGAATTGTTGCTACTAAATTTCAGTTTATTTTGTTTAGGGACCATATTTTCAAAAATGTATACATGAAATTGTATGGCTAATCTGAGTGAACACAAATGCAGTCAGTTGGACTTCTACAGGAAAAAATTTAAACACAGTAAAAGCTGGGAAAACAGCGATTGACAGATAAGCAAATTTGCTAGTTAATTGAGAAGAGGTTGGCAGGAGTGGGGCTGTACTACTCCCAAAGTCTGGGGGGAGCCAGCCCCATGGCAGCTGGCCCTGGCTAGGGAAGCCGCCCCCCCAGCAGCAGGCCAAGCGACTGGTATATAGAATATGCTGGCTATCTGATTTCTGGATAAGACAGCTTTTACTGTATGTGTTTAAGTCCATTGCTGGATGGAGCCAGAGTAAGACTAGGAAATGTACCAATAAAACTAGACTGCCACCAGAAAGCACCTTTTGAGTTACGTAACCTTGCATTTAGTTTTTCATTAAATTTCTCTCTTGCTGCACTCCTTTTTCAGCCACTTGAATTTTTTAAAACCCCTTTCATTCTAAAAATAGAATTTCTGTCATTTTCATAACCAGAATATTCCTATATGTCTAAAATTAGGCAAAGTCTCTTCCAATTTACACAGAAGTAATGATTTTTTAAATGAGATCAAATTCAGTGAGCCTGAATTGCAAACAAAAGCCTTAATAGTATGTCCAAACCTCACATTTGGGTATTTAACTAGACCTTCATGTGGCTAAATTCAGATTTGGATGTCCTACTAAGGCCTCACATTTGAACATTTCACTCCCTCTCTCATCTAATGAGCTATATTGAGTCTCCAGTTAAACAGTATTTGCAAATTAATTTTCAGTATGTGTGACAATCTCATTAGTGAAAGAGAATTTGGGGCTTATAACTCAATTATAAGTTACCTACTTATATTAATTTTGCTAGTCTACAGCCTGGCATCACAAACATTGCTTACCTTACAACAGTATCAAGCTGTGCAGAGCACAGACCTGAGCCAATGAGGCAAAGTCTACATTTCTTTCATCAACATCCGCCATTTTATGCTAAATTCTGCCATTCTTACTCCCCAAATAGCATCTTGCTTACCAGGTAGTCCCAAATAATTGCAGTGGGACAGTTTGGGAAATAAAATTATACTCAGCGCTAACAACAGTAGGCTACATTAATACTTTGTCATTTACCTGAAATATGTCTATTAAAAATAGAGTTTGAAAATAATGATGTGTGGCGAAAATTTTCCTACACATTGCTGAAATTCATTGAGATGTAAAGGACTTTTTTTTGTTTCCCCAAATTCCACAGCAAATCTTATAACTGCCCAATTATCAATTGATTCCCAACATCCACTGGGGCCATCTTGGTCATTGAAACTATGTGTCAGGATTTACCGCAAAGAGCTCACATCTATAAGGCTAAATGAATGCCCTTTTTCAGGATGTTCTATACGTTCTCGCTATGCGTGGACTGGCATGATCTGTCAACAGAAGTTTTGTGAGAAGATATCTTCTGACAAAATTTCTGTTGACGGATTGTGGCCAGACAGCAAAGAGGATTGCTCTGTCAATCCTCTCTGTTGACAGATAGCAGCCAGACTGCTCGGCCACTTTCTTGACTCTGTTGACCTGGTACACTGCCATACAGAGTCACATGGCAGCAATCCCTTCCAGGAGTCCCAGAGAGACATGCCCTTAAGTACACCCCTTCCCCAGTCTCCCATTCTCTGCCCGTGCTGAGGCATGCCTACCTCGATGAGGGACAGCACAGCAGCTGGAGCAGGACTGCAATGCTTGCTGAGAAAGATAGTGCTTTCCAGCTAGCCATGGTGCCAGACCAGCCCTGGGCTTGCATTGACCCCCACCCAGAGGTGCATCAGCACCAACTGCACCTTCTCACGGCCTTCCTCATCTTCCTCTGGGACAGCGAGCCACACACTAGATTTGAGGAACTCGACATTGCTGCCACACGGTCCCTCCTGCACCCCTCATCCCCTGATGCACAGGCAGATCTGGACGCACCACAACAGTTCTGACTGGTGGGACCAGCTGCTCATGGTGCAGTGGGATGACCAGCAGTAGCTCCAGAACTTTTGCATGAGGAAGGACACATTCCCGGAACTCTGTGCCTGGCTCATCCCCTCCCTCTGCCCTCCAGAGACAGAACACCCAGCTGTGGCCCACCATCCCCATGGAGAAGCAGGTAGCAGCTGCCCTCTGGAAGCTTGTCACCGCCACTGCCACCACCACCTACTGCTCTGTGGAAACCAATCTGGCGTGGGGAAGTCCACAGTCAGGGCCCTCCTCATGGAGGTAAGGTATTCTCAAGCTGCAGTCCCTGAATAGGAGTGGTGAGGGATCCCACCAGAGGGACACCCTCAAGAAGTTGGGTTGTGCAAGGAGCGGGTTTGGGGGGAAAGCCCCCTCCCTGGGGGACCCTGATGTCCCACCCTTTCACAGACCTCCTGCCGGGGGGGCAGTCTCAGAGGGAGGATCCCAGAGAGCTCCTGCGGAGGAGGAAATAGGAGGAATCCCAGGGCCCAGGGACTCTGTATCTCAGTCCCTGAGTTGTGTGTTTCATCTCCTCCCTTTGCAGGTCATGACAGCCAGCAACAGTTCCTGGATGGGGTCCAGCTGGCCAGGGTAGGGTTTCATGAGCCATGGCATGAGGGGGAAGGCTGCATTCCCCACGATGTAGAGTGGCATCTGTACATCCCCAAATGCCAGCTCATGGTTGGGGGATGAATGTGCCTGCTTCCAGCCTCTGGCACAGGCTACCTGCTTCTCCATGGGGAAGGCAGGCTGCAGCTAGGTGCCCTATCTGCAAAGGGTGGGGGTAAGTCAGGCACAGAGCTCCAAGAAGGTGTCCTTCCACATGAGAAAGTTCTGGTTTCTCCAGAACCAGCTGTGAACAGGTAGCAGGGTGGGAAGCAGGTGCAGGTGTGAACATCCTGCAGCCACAGTGAGGACCTCACAGGTAGTCTAAGACTCACCCTCCATGAGGAAGAAGGAGATGGCTGTCAGGAGGTCCAGCAGCTGCTGCCGCATCTCTGTGTGGGGCTACTGCAAGCTCCCTGGGAGCAGCTCCAGCAGCAAGGCTCCATGGAACCAGCTGTGTTGCCCACCAGGATGTGAAGCCCTCCTCTAGCTGTGCAGTACTTTGAGGAGGTGGGAAGACCCACAGCAAAGGCAGGAAACTGGTGTCTGGGGGGTGTCCCTTTAAGGGCTCATCTTCCCTGGTCTCTCAGAAGGAACCAGTGACCTGCAACCCTGTCCAGTGTAGTTCTGAATGGCTTTTTTGCCGGTAGAGTGGCTGGGCAGTCTGATGACTCTCTGTTGACAGAGCGGATCTCTCTTTTGATCTGCTTTCTAGTCTGGACGTGATCTGTCAACAGAAGGGTGGTAACAAGATATCTTCTGACGCAAACTTCTGCTGACAAATCCCTGTAATCTAGACATATCCTAAAGTGGCCAGTGCCAGATGTTTTAGGGCAATTGTCAAGTGATCTGTTCTTTTTCATTCTGGTCCAGCTTCTGACAGTTGGAGGGTTACTGACACCCAGAACATAGGATGGCATCCCTGACCATCTAGGCCAATGGCAATTGATTGACCTCTGTGGACTTACTTCTTTTTGAAACCCATTTTTTGACCTTCATCACACCGCCTTGCAACGAGCTCTACAAGTTGAGTGGTCATCATGTAAAAGAGTATTTTTGTATGTTTGTTTCAAACCTGCTGCCTATTTATTTCAGCGGGTGACCCTTCATTCTTGTTTCATATGAAGGGAGTAAAGAACATTTTGTTATTCACTTTTTCCATGCTATTTATGATTTTACCAACTTGCATTATATCTTTCCTTAGTCATCTCTTTTCTAAATTCAAGAGTCCGAGTTTTGTTACTCTCTCCTTCTGTAATATTTCATTGTCCTTTTCTATATTCATATTTTTCTAGATATGAGATAATGAAACCCATATGCAGTATTCACACTGTGGGTCTACCAGGGATTTATTTTGTAGCATTATGTTGTTCTTTCTAAATGGCTTCGGGTTAATTGCTCCTTTGATCCTCCTCTGACCTTCCTTGAGAGCACCCATTTATGCTAGCACCTCTTTGGGAGCAGAGGTCTACCTATCTATATTGTGGTTTTAAGCTTGCATCTCAGTACAACTTCCCTGCAGATCTGAGCAGGGACCAGCATCTGTGGTTAATTCCCAACTGGTTATAACCACATACACCTGTTACCAACCAGCCTTCACAAAGCAAACTGCATTTATCCTTATGGCAAAAGAATCAGAGGAAAACACAGGAACAATAAAATTATCTACCCATGTCAAGAGCTCAGTAGAGGTCACTTCCTACTCCAAAACAAGGCTCTGGGGCCATGGTGAACAACCTACAGCCCATGGGCTGCATGTGACCCATTGAGGTCCTCTGTTTGGCCCACTAGAGATTTTGTTTACCATCAATCATGTGAAGTTTGACAAATTCTACTGGTTTACATCCATGTAGGATTTCCCCCGCCCTCAGTATTACTAAAGTAACACACACAAACATGAAGTGAGGTATGTATGGATTGCTCATAACATTGACTGTGACAGCTGTGCACATCCTGTGTAGCCAATCAAAGCATTGCTATGGCACATCCTGAAAATTCTAGATACACAAGTGTAGTTCACAAAACCGTCTTATCCTGGGAGTCTATCTTGGGTAGGACAATCTTGCAGCCCAACGAGATGAAGCAGGGCCATTCAGGAAACCCACACTTCTAGTAGAGGTTGCTCATCACTGCTTGGGAAGAGATCAATCTTTCAAACCACATAACTGGGTTTTGCCCCTGTGGTTATGAGTTCATAGCAGTTTTTAGGTCAGCAGCAAGACTCAAAATGAACAGTTCAGCTGTTTGTGCAAAAATGCAGCATGCTTCAGCTCTACCCTGGCTGATTATGAGTTCGAGGAGACTGGAGACCGTAGGCCCAATGCGTTTGTGGAAATTTTCAGGAAGCACTCATCAGGAATTAACCACTTAGCAGTTATTGCCCCAAAAGCCCTGACAAACTGGTACATTCCAGTAAAGTTGTTTGAACTCCTTACACTTCCCAGGTATCATGTGTCAAAGACATCACAAATCCCTACGTCTGGGATGAGAACTTTAACATAAAATTATAGCCACTAATTTGCACCTCATTTGCATTTTTGATTTCCCTCATTTGCATGCCTTTCGAAAGAGGAATGCTAGTGTAGATGTAGCCTTAATTAATGATGCTCTAGACATCCCTAAACTTTGGGGAAGTTTATAGCCAGACATTAACTTTCTGGGTTTTGGTGTGTCTTTGGTTGTCATTGGTTAAATAAATTATTTTGCAAATCTTATCGTCAATGTAAGAAATAGAAACCATGCCCTCTTGAGAAGCTTACATTTCCATGTGGCCTGCTTTATACCAACATTGGTAGATTTAGAGTATGTGACCTGATTTCTGTAAATTTACTTGACCTGGAATTTTAAATAAAACTGGCTTTAAATCTCTTCGAATAAAACATAGCTAACTTCTGACTGTTCTCACCACACACATCTGTTCTTGTTTTTACTTTTTCATATGGTTTATGCAATATGCAAAATGTGCTTGGTTGTTAGAGTGCATTACATTTGCCTAACGCATTTTCGAGTCTGTCATATTGAAACACAGGGAAATAGCATAAAATCTCTTGTGAATTGTTTTCTGCAATTAAAGAAAAGCTTAATTAGAAAAAACAAAGGAAATTTGCCTCTAAACTTCTACATAGTTAATAAGGGCTCTGCAGTGGTATCAAAACATAAATGCAATTGCAATGAATTTAACCCTTGCAAATGATAAAATACAAATAATGCCAAGAATCTCCATTACAAGGAATATGGTGGGGTTAAGGTACATGATTGGTAAGTCAGAGTCCTGGCTTCCATTCCAACATTATCACAGCTTCACGGTGATCTTTGATTGGTCACTTAAGTTATGTCCACCCTGAAGAAATTTATAAAAACAATTCCTATCACATCAGCTGTGGGAGTGCTAGAACCAGAGGGAATAACAATTTATTGGTGAGATCTGTTTTACCACCATTTCCACAAGTTAAACTTACTGAAAGTAACCCAAATCAAGAGATGGTAAAACAGATGCCTTCCTAGGAATCTATTCTTTGCTACAACACCCTTTCATTGTAACAAAACAGGAATCTTTGTTAAAGTTCTCCAGCGCAGATATGTCTTCAGGGCCAGGGTTTCAGAACTGCACCTATTCAATCTTGAGCAAAAAATATTTGTTATGCAGTTATCTTGCATGTAAATTTAAGCCATATCAGTTGGAATTGAGCCATTGAGAATTAGATGCATAGTGGGATCTTTGTACACAAAATTACAATGAGCCTCTTTGCATATTAGGTGCACAGAATACATACTATTTCAGAAAAAAACTGACCCTCAACATCTCTCCTCTGGCACCCACAGGACCTGACCGGTGCCAGATGATGAGAAGTCAATATTTTCTAGCACATTACCAACACTTCCACTGTTTGCTCAGGTCTCAGGAGATGTGGGGAGGGGGTAAATTGCAGCTCAATAACAGCACAGAACTCTGAGAACTAGGACTGAAGGCTGCAAAGAAACTTTATGGGACCACTGGAAACTTGGCCACACCCATGATAAGTGGTCATCCAGCTAACTAAAATCATGCCAGATTATAGAGTATGCCAGACAGAGTTCCAGATTAGAGAAGTTCAACCTCTGCAAAGTATTTGCATTATTTAAACCAAAGCATGAACATGGCAAACTTCTTCAAAAATATTCTCCTAGCAGCACTGGAATTGTAATAAAATCTACCAATTACAGACCAGTAAGTCTAAAGTCAGTACCAGGCAAATTAGTTGAAATTATAGTAAAGAATAAAATTGTCACACAAACATTTTGTTGGGGAAAAGTCAACAGGGTTTCTGTAAAAACTAATCATGCCTTACTAGAGTTTTGTGGCAGCCAGGTAGCATGTGGACAAGGTTCCTCACCAAACACTCAAGTAAAACCAGTTGTCATGGGATAAGAAGGAAGGTCCTCTCATGGATTGAAAACTGATTAAAAGACAGGAAACAAAGGGGTAAGAATAAATGGTAAATTTTCAGAATGGAAAGAGGTAACTAGTGGTGTCCTCCAAGGGTCTGTATGGGGACCAATACTATTCAATCTATGGGTAAATGATCTGGAGAAAGGGGTAAACAGTGATGTGTCAAATTTGCTGATGATACTAAACTGGTCAAAATAGTTAAGAACAGAGATTGAGAAGAGCTTCAAAAACTACATACTTGGGTAACAAAATGGCAAATGAAATTTAATGTTGATAAATATAAAGTAGTGCACATTGGAAAAAATAATCCCAACTATATGTACACAATAATGGAGAATAATTCAGCTATAACTACTCAAGAAAGATTTTGGAGTCATAGGGAATAGTTCTCTGAAAACATCCACTCAATGTGTTGCAACAGTCAAAAAAGCAAACAATGTTAAGAATCATTAAACCGACAGAGAATATCTTATTGCCATTGCATAAATCCATGGTATGCCTACATCTTGAATGCTGCATACAAAGGCGGTCGCCTCATCTCAAAAAAGATATATGGGCACTGGTAAAGTTTCAGAAAATGGCAACAAAAAGATTAGGGGTTTAGAAGAGATGCCATATAAACAAAGAATAAAAAGACAGACTCTTGATCTTGAAAAAAAAAAGGGAGACTAAGGGTGGAAAAAGGAGAGCAAGAAAAAGTTATTTACTTGTTCCCATAATGTAAGAGGTATGGGTCACCAGTTGAAATTAATGGGTAGGAGGTTTAAAACTAACAAAGGAAAGATTTTCTTCATGCAGCTCATAGTAGGCCTGTGGAATTCCTTGCCAGAAGGTGTTGTGAAAACCAAGACTTTAACACAGTTTATAAAAGAACTAGATAAATTCATGGAGATTAGGTCCATCCCTGGGTATTAGTCAGCATGGGTAGGAATGGTGTCCCTAGCCTTTATTTGTCAGAAGATGGAAATGGAAGACAGGAGAGGGATCATTTTGATTTCCTGTTCTGTTCACTTCCTCTGGGACATCTGGCATTGTCCTCTGTTGGAAGACAGGATATTGGACTAGATGCACCTTTAGTCTGACCCAATATGACTGTACTTATATACAAATACACAGTTCCAGGATTAAATCTGTGACTCAAAAGGTGGTCTAAGTTTGTGACTAGAATTGCTCAGGAAACATACAATCTCACAACCAGTTATGGTTTGGTCCATTTATGTTAGTTTCTGTTTGCAGACTCCTCCCTTCCCCTGTCCCATCTTCATCACCCAGACTCCCTCTCACCATGGCAGTAAAGATTATCTGCTTCAGGCAGCATCTCTGGGACAGCTAGGCCTACTGTTCCTCCTAGGCTTCACTATCTTCTTGAGTCATTCCCTGTTAGGGTTTCACAGCTCAAGCCAAAAAATAGAAGACCAAAAGCCTGAAAAAGCGACAAGTAGCTGACTGGACCAAAAACCATTCTCAATGGCCCTAAAGCGCAGGAAAATAGCAGATGAACCTTCCACATCTCCTGCAGGAGGGTGATGGAGAGCCATTCAACAGTGCACCAGTATCAGTATTAAAAGTTCTTCGGGGAAGGGGAAAGGAGATATGATTCAGTGAGAGTAATGCCTGCACCAAAGTGAATTTATAGTGTATACTCCTACTTCCCATTCCCAACAACTATATTTCAGCCCCATTATAAATGGTGAGATAGTTCAGGGTAACAAAGAACTCTAACAAGCAAAAAAAAACATCAAAATTATTCAGGTCACAACTGGGTCTGGATGGAGAAACTTGGACAAAGCACATCAGAATTTGCTGAGTCATTAAAGGAGACATTTCACAAAGAATGTTTGATTTTGGAGACGTTCTGATGGGACCCTGCCTGGTTGCCCCCACAGCTCCTCAGTAGCCTCCTTCAATGGTTTGCAGTTCCAGGACAGCCTGCCTGCATATTGTCCTGGGACAAGGGCTCTAATCCCTTCCACAAGGGATTCCAGATTTATCAGCACTACACCAAAATTTCAGAATCTTCCATGAAACTAAGTTACTTCACTTCTTCCAGCTCTAGTCAACACTGCTCATTCCCTCCATGAATTCCCCTATAGCCCATATACTTTGTGTTCTCTATTTTTATGTGCACCTGACTCCTTATAGTTACCTCATCCCACAGCTTTTTAAAACATTAATAAGCAGACCACATTACAATGCAGTTGTCATCTGATGTAAGTAGAATATGAGCTATGTTGTAACTGGTTCATGTAAACGAGTTAAAGTCTTGGATAGTTTGTAGGGTCTGATATCACTGTGGTTAAGTCACACCTACATTACAAACTTCATACCCTATCTGGGTCAGGGACAATTCAGTTGTTTTACAAGCACAGGGAATCTTAACCTTCAGGCTGGTTCAATACTTGGATTCTCTGCTAAAATTGCCAACATGTTAGTAGTTGCATTGTTGGTGTCACAGACCAAACACACAACCTAGCTGTCAAATCCCAAAAAGAGTTTGAGCCAATATTAACCTTAGATGAATATAACTCTGATACAAACCAAATTAGTAACAGTAACAGAAGTGCAGGGAGCAGAGAAATCCACTCTACACAGCCTTCATCGACCTGACCAAGGCCTTTGACTTGGTCAGCAGGGATGGTCTGTTCAAACTGCTCCGCAAGATAGGCTGTCCTCCACGATTACGCAAGATGATCCAGTCGTTCCACGAAGACATGAGAGGAACCATCCAATATGACGGTGCATTATCAGATGCTTTCAGAATCAGGAGCGGCGTCAAACAAGGATGCGTGCTTGCTCCAACATTGTTCGGGATCTTCTTTGCACTCCTCCTGAAGCATGCTTTTGGATCTTCAACAGAGGGCATCTTGCCACACACAAGATCTGATGGGAAACTGTTTAACCTTGCAAGGCTGAAAGCTAAGTCTAAGGTGCGGGAAGTCCTCATCAGAGGCATGCTGTTCGCAGACAATGCTGCTGTAGTGTCTCACACAGAAGACCAGCTTCAAAAACTGCTGGATCAGTTCTCCAAAGCGTGCAAGGACTTTGGGCTTACCATCAGCCTAAAGAAGACAAACGTACTTGGTCAGGATGTTGCTGAATCCCCATCAATCAACATTGACAACTATACTTTAGAGGTCATCCACGAGTTCGTTTACCTCAGGTCCACCATCACTGACACCCTGTCTTTGGACACTGAGCTAAATAGGAGGAATGGAAAAGCAGCCACAACTCTGTCCAGACTCAGCAAGAGAGTGTGGAATAACAACAAGCTGCACACTCACACCAAAATGCAAGTCTACAGAGCCTGCATCCTCAGCACCCTCCTTTATGGCAGCGAGACTTGGACCCTGTATGCCCGCCAGGAAAAGAGGCTGAACGCCTTCCACTTGCGCTGCCTCAGGCACATCCTTGGAATATCATGGAAGGACAGAGTGACCAACACCGCCGTCCTCAAGCAAGCTGGAATCCCAACCATGCACACCCTCCTCTGGCAGCGTCGACTCCGCTGGCTTGGCCACGTCCACAGGATGAATGATGGAAGGATTCCAAAAGACATCCTGTATGGTGAGCTAGCCTCTGGCAAAAGACCTCCCAGACGCCCCCAGTTGCGCTACAAAGATGTTTGCAAGAGAGACCTCAGAGAGGTAGACATCGAGCTGGACAACTGGGAAGAACTAGCAGACGACCGCAGCAGATGGAGGCAGGGGTTACACAAGGGCCTTCAGAAGGGTGAGATGAAGATCAGACAGCTAGCAGAGGAGAAGCGAGTGCACAGAAAGCACAATAAGGACTTGCCAGACACCCACTACATCTGCAAGAAATGCAGCAAGGACTGTCACTCTCGTGTGGGTCTTCATAGTCACAATAGGCGCTGTAAATGAAGTCCTCAATTGAAACTTTAAAGGGCGCGATCCATAGTCTATGCAGACTGAAGGATGCCTGCTACTAACAGGATACAAAACAATCAAGAACTGGTCGGTCTTCCATAATGATGCCTTAACATTTTGCAAGTCATTTGAGTTCTCCAGATCTCCTTTTTGGGTGCAATTTTCAAGAATCCCTAAGTGACTTTGGAACTTAACTCAAGCTTAAAGTCAATAGGGGCATTAACTTAGCTATTTAGGAGACTTTTTTATAACAGAAGCCAGGTCTGTCTCAACAAACTTACATTGGTATAACTATGTTGCTCAGGGTATGAAAAATCCACACCCCAGAGCAAGGTAGTTATGCTGTGCTAAGCCCTGGTGTTCACAGTGCAAAATCAGTGGGAGAACTATTTACCTGGTCATTCCCTCGCAGAGAGGGGGATTCATAATGCTGACAGATGTTCCCCAGGGACATATTCAATGAAGCAGAGCTGCTGCTGCATTGTACGTGTATGCACACCCTGAGATTTAGGAACTTACATCACTTTGGCACTTTTAAAAATTTTGCTTATGATCAATGACAGATTAATATAAAGGCAAAAGGAGCAGTTCCCCAGGTGTGAGGGGCCCCAAGGCTCCAGAACTTCATTTTGTTTAACCGATTTGCTTTAATGGAACAACAGAAGTGTATCAGGTCATTCTTATTTTAAAATTAATTTACATTTAAATTAATTTAAGTGTAATTTTATTATGCATCATTAATAATAAGCATAAATGGGTATTAAAGCATAAAAATGACACTCATATTCAAAATGGCTCATTTCAGCTCATTGGTTACAACACCCTTGAAATAGCCAAGTTGGTGATAGACCAAGTTGGACTGTATTCCTGGCTGGCACTTGATGTTGGTCTTTCATTTATATATTATTTTCAAGAACATCTTGCACAGTACGCCTTTATCCCGTTACATTATAATATTGTACACATGTTGCTGATCTTTATGGTAGCATAAGCTTGTGAGAAATTAATTCAGTCAGATGTGCTGAGTTTGTGAAACTGATCAATAATTCTGTTGAGCAGGTCAGTGAAGGGTGGCAGAGTGTTGCTTTCCCACGAATCTCACGGAGTTTTGTTGCAGCTTTTAAACCATACATCTAAATTAGCCTACACTGATGTCACTTGATTTTCACCATCACCAAATACACATTTATTACTTTATTTTACCAGGATTTAATTATGCTGACATTAAAGGTGCTTTGTTTTATTGAGGGAATGATCTTTTTTTCCTATGTAAGTTTTCTGAAGTATCGCTCTGAAACCCGAAGAAGCTGACTGTCTGATCATCCATGTTTACATAGTCAGGATAAAATTATACAGTTTTTTTTTCAATTTTTAACCTTAAATAAGGCTGCTGATGGTAGGAATGTTGTAGATATTTTACATATACATATGCTTTAGTAACATGGCTATATCTTTATGCTGTTATCCTTTTGAACTGATACAGAAGCAGAATAACCTGGAGTGGCATCCTTGGTGCAGTGGCAACTTTAGCGTTGATGGCATTAGCCTGGGAAGTACGTACTAGGCTAGCTACTAATCAGAGGGGTTTATGGTATTTTTTTTTAAATTTATTGCAAAAAGATATGGTACAAAAAACTTACAGAATTTCTTCAAGGGAGAAGAAGGCATTGAAATTTGTGACTGTAGCAAATAATCGTATGACAATATCAGGTAAGAACAAAGGAAGGCAAGCTGTGATCAAACAAAAAAAAATGAAAATACTATTTATATCCCATGTTTTGCCCACTCTGTGAACCTTGTGGAATAACGTGCAGTTGATTGCTCTGTTGAAGCAACCTCATTCTTTGGATTTGCTCAGAAACTACACGTATTTTCCTCATCATTTACAAGACAATCTGTCAATTTACAAACCACATCAATTCAGGTATGTGTTTCAATGCCAGCTTTGTCCATCTATTATGTTGCAGGAGACTGTACAGAAAAGAATACACTCCCACTGCGAAATTCCTGCCGATTGCTTGAGTAAAGCTAATGTCAAAATGCTTCTGTGAAGTCATTGTTACTCACTGGTCCACGCACAGTGATGCTGTTGTAGCTTTGAAAATGCTTAATTAATGTAAATCACAGTTTTATTCTTAAACAGCTGATTGTTTTGATGTGTAACTCTGCATTAATATTTTAATATATGGGGAGGAGAGGCTTATGACTGTCATCCCAGGGCTGCACCTGCTCTTAATCTGCCCCACTCACGCTGTCCAAGAGCCAGCAACATTGCAGTTTGGGAGGCTTATGCTTTTCTGTACAGCCTCTTGCAACATAATAGGTGGGTGAAGCTGGCACTGGAATGCATACCTGACCTGACGTGGTTTGCAAATTCACAGTCTTCAGCTATGGGCCCCAAGCTTTTCCTTTTATTCCTGACCACATAGGCCACGTCTACACGTGCACGCTACTTCGAAGTAGCGGCGCCAACTTCGAAATAGCGCCCGTCACAGCTACACGTGTTGGGCGCTATTTCAAAGTTGAAATCGACTTTAGGCGGTGAGACGTCGAAGTCGCTAACCCCATGACGGGATGGGAATAGCACCCTACTTCGAAGTTGAACGTCGAAGTAGGGCATGTGTAGACAATCCGCGTCCCGCAACATCGAAATAGTGGGGTCCGCCATGGCGGCCATCAGCTGAGGAGTTGAGAGACACTCTCTCTCCAGCCCCTGCGGGGCTCTATGGTCACCGTGGGCAGCAGCCCTTAGCCTAGGGCTTCTGGCTGCTGCTGCTGCTGCTGCAGCTGGGGATCCATGCTGCATGCACAGGGTCTGCAACCAGTTGTCAGCTCTGTGGATCTTGTGTTGTTTAGTGCAAGTGTGTCTGGGAGGGGCCCTTTAAGGGAGCGGCTTGCTGTTGAGTCTGCCCTGTGACCCTGTCTGCAGCTGTTCCTGGCACCCTTATTTCGATGTGTGCTACTTTGGCATGTAGACGTTCCCTTGCAGCACCTCTTTCGATGTGGTGCTGCGCAAAGTCGAAGTTGAACGTCGACGTTGCCAGCCCTGGAGGACGTGTAGACGTTATTCATCGAAATAGACTATTTTGATGTCGCTACATCGAAATAAGCTATTTCAACGTAGCGTGCACGTGTAGACGTAGCCATAGAGAAATAAAATAAACTTTAGCTCTACGTGAGGTTCAGCTTGCAGCACCCCTCTATTAAAGAGGAGTCCAGATATAACCAAACTATACGCCGATATTTAAGGCCATTCTGATGCCTGCAAAACTGCAATCTGTGCTTTCAGTTTGCAACATGCATCCTTCATCTTGTAGATCACAATGCCAGTGGAATTCCTCAATACTGTAAATGATCTTCTGAAAAAAAATGATGCTTGAGCCACCACAACTTCAATGACTCTGCAGTATTCGTTAGATTTATATTAAACAAATGACTGAAACTGGAGAGCATTTTGGTTTAGGTTATTTATTTTTTAAATCTATTTATGTTCCAGATGTGTTGTGTGTGTCTGAGAGGACTAGAAAGGTGTAAATAAAATGTGTGAGCTTTATCAGAACTGTAGAGACAGAAGAAACATTTTTCTTCTGTCTGTGCATCCACATACATTGAGGGATGGGGGAAAAGGGGAGCCAGCAAGCTGGAGAGTATTCCTGGGGAGCTGCAGAAGAAAGTGGGGAAGCAGAAATCTCTCTAGCAGGGGTGACATTTTGTTTCAGACATCTGCCTGTGAACTACCTAACAGATGGAGGGTCTGCAACATCTGACATTGAAAGAGAAAGTCAATATTTAGCAGGAAAAGGGGTTCTTTTTCCTTTGTCTTTCAAAACATTGATTTTGTGTGTGTGTGTGTGTGTGTGTGTGTCTTTAAGGGGTACAAACAACACACACACAAAAAGAATCAAAAGGAGCCTATTGAGGTTCTGGATCATTATGCTGTACACAGCTGTCTCAAGTGTGGTCACCAGCTGCCACACAGGCAGACTTAAAACAGAGGTAAAAACTGAGACAGAATTGCCCCAGATTTCAGGTCCGGTATGGAAGCATTACCAATTTCTGTGACCCCCTGGAGTGGGTGTGCAATTCCCGAGGGCCATAGTTACAATGTATGTCAGGTGAGCAGAAAAACACAGGACTGACTTCTTAGGGTTACCACTGGAAAGTGATGGAGTGCGCTACAGTCCACAGACACACCAGAAGGTTTAAATTTCAGCTGAGAGGAAAGCAACATTCTAAGCATTTGTCTAGAGCTGAAACGCACAGAACTAGCCTCACCCCACCCAGCTTTCTGCCCTCCTCACAAATAAGGCTGTTGTGATTTAGCAAATATTTATTGTCTTCTATATTCCCTGTGTTTTCTTCTCTCTTTTCCTCCATCCTTAGTGTGCAGGACAGTGCTCAGAGTACTTGTCAGCAAGGAGACATGGTCACCCTACCTACACAAGCGGGTGGGACAGTTCCTTTTTTAAGCCCTGCCATGACTCCCTCCCCCACCCCCCAAAAAAGAGGTATTTATATCATTTTCTCTTGCAGTCAAAGATTGGTGAATGGAGATGCCAGGCCGCTGCAGGAGAGAAGGCATAGGAGTGGCTGACGGTGTCCAATTCGCTCTAATTTTAGGGTGAAAGAGGCACATAAGTTGACAGTCACAGAGGTGCTGGAACAATTTTTAGGGTAGGGGGTGTGCAGAACTTTGCACCCCACCCCACCCTCCCTTAACACCCCAGGCTGGGACCACAGGTAGGAGTGGCTGCCTCTAGTGGCCAGAGACGGCTGGGACCCTGAACAGTAACAGCAAGACTGGCAGCCACAATCAGGCTGGTGGCTGGGATCACCCCCCCTCAGCAAGGCCACAGTGGGCACAAAGCCTAGGGGTTTTGCACAACCCTTCATAACCCCACTTTCCTACGAACAGACAATCTCATGACTGCTTAGTCCAGGGAGGCCCTCTGCAGTGATGGCTGCACACAGGATACTGTGGCCAGTCAGAAACCTAGAATGAGGGACAACTGAAGGGATGATTTGCTCTCAGTAGCCTCAGTAAAGAATCCTATATTAATCAGAGCTGAGTCCCCTGTCTGCTCTACTACTGGGTTAAGAGGAGAATAGAGGACTAGCTTTCACTTTTCCCTGTCTGGCAGACCCTAAGATCTAGGGAGGAGCCATTCTAAGCCTTATATATGTTTTTCTCTGCAGCTTTGTGAGGGTCCCAGGTTATTCTTGTTTAACCAACAGTCCAATCATTACTTAAAATTAAGTGGGAAAACTCACAAAACTGACTGCTCTTGTAAGTCACAAGCCTAATAAGTTGTTGTGATAGTCTTTAAAGTGCTCCAGGACTGCTTTTTGTTTCACTCTCATGTGTATTAATGGGATCAAGCCCCTAAAAATTCAGGATCACAAGTTGCATGTTCCTTGATTTAATGGATTTCAATATATTTACCTTAAATATAACACACCACACATTCATCTGATTTCTGGATTCTGAAAACCAGTGGGTTAAATTCTTTACCCAGGCAAGCACACAAAGATCATTTTAAGATTAGAATTTCCCACCATGAGAGGCCAGTGGACATCAGTGGGAGGGGCCAAAGGGGGCAACTGTCGGGGGCCCAGAGACTCAAAAGGGTCTGGGGCTTCCAGCTAATGCTACTACAGCAGCCAGAGCCCCACACAACATGCTCCAGACAGCTGTGAGGGCTGGCTGGAGGGTTGGGGGTGGAGGTGTGTCATGACATTCTCCAAGCAGTGCTGAGGACGGACTTTTCACATGAGGCCCCATCCCTTGCCAGAGCATGGAGCTGGTTCCTCACACCTTGCCCAGAGGCCCAGCAAGTACTGGCTCACCCACATGACTGTCCCCAGAACTGATTCGCTGCTGACTGCAGAACACCAGTGGAGAGGTGTTATATGTATCTGTGCAAACTAGGGACAGAGCCTATGTTTGTATACAAGTCAGTACACAGAAAAACACAGCCTCCTCCACCCATCTACCCTGGGGGAAACTGCAGCATACAATTCAAGAGATAGTTTGCTTTCAAAAAAAGGGACCAGCTTTTCTTTTGCTTGCTTCTTTCTTGAGTCAGAACCATAAAATTCATCCTGGGCATATAGAAAATATGACAGGAAAAATGGTAGAAGGAGACAACAGGTCACAAGCAGCTTTGAATTCATAACAATACAAGGAGAGGAGTTGGGCGAAGCCACTACTATACTTGAATCATAGACCTATTATATTACATAAAGCAGTGTGTAAATCATCTGTTATGGGTGGAATGGCCCATCATGCAGCCTAAAACAATTGCTCCCATTGCTTGTTGACGAAGTTGCTAGTTGCAATTTAACACTCTAGAATGGTTTGGCAATTTGGGAGAGCTGCAAAGCTTGAGGAGCTTGAGTTTCTGCACCCAGTCAAACTATTCACAAAATGCAGTCAAAGCAGCAGTATTCTTCCCTACCACCCCGTCCCCAAAGATCCTCAGCAATTATCCCCAGAGATGTGCTTAAACTGGAGACTTTATGCTCTTGCAGACTATGCATCCTGAATTCAGCTAAGTGTTTGTCTCATGTGGGGACAAGAAGGTGAGGGGTTTTTTGTTGTTGTTTCCAGATTTGCAAAGATTAGCTAGATTTGTGAATCCATGGCCTTAAGTCAGCCCTGCTGTGGGGGGTAGGGGATTGCAAAGGAGCCAATTGCCCCCAGGTCCATGGTTGCAAAGGGGCCAGGATCTCCAGCCACTGTCACCGCTACTTTGGCAGCAGCAGGGGCAGCCAGAGCTCCAGACCCCTTTGAAGTTGCTGCAGCAGTGCTGCTCCGGCTGCACACAGCTGTGAGGGACTGTGTGTGTGTGGTGGTGGGGGGTCATCCTAGTGCCATTGTCTGGGCAGTGCTGAGAGCTGACTACTCTTGGCTCTGGGCACAGATTGGTCCCCCTCCCACTTTGCCCTGGGGCCCACAGCAGCTGTCAGTGCCCCTGTCCGAAATCCTCCTCTGCTTTCCCCCACCAGCTATCTCAAAAGCGCCAAACAGGCTGCTAATCTGGAATTAAGTCTGGTTCGTACAAGTTGAAGCAAACACTGGTGATGTGGCATCTCTGATTTGCAAAGAAACTTTCTTCCCCCTCAGACCTTCTATGCCAGTTTCAAGAGAGCATGGTCATCAACCAGATAGAGGTTGAAAAGAAAAGCCAATGGAGTACAAAAAGTGATTCTTTATAAGAAGAAGAATTATGGTAGTTAGCAATAGGACATTCAGATTACAGAGTCAGTTTGACACTTTTAGGTATTATGCCACAAATTGCTTCCCCACATTTCAAATAGACCTAGTTGAACATTACATTTGGAAAATGCTAATTAAAGCATATGACTATCACATACAGTAACTTTTGCGTTTTACGGATAGGATTGTTAACCCTAAGCCAACCCCTTTTACTTCTGTGAGAGGTGATCCAAGTTTGTCTGGTCTCTATCCTTTGACCTGTCCAGTTCTGGTGACCCTTCCAGAAGCTGCAGCATTTAGTAGCTGTGCATCTTGGGAGAATCTTTCAGCATGCTGTCAGGAGCGTGATACGGGTGCCTATCGTCATTCCTGTTCTTGATCACAATGGACTGGATTACGAGCAAGAGAACAGTTGGCTATCAACAGGACATTCAGTGGACGCTTTTCAAGCAGCTAGAGGACATTGATTTTGCTGACAATGTCATCCTCCTTTCACACCAACATGAAAGAATGGAAGAAAGGGTCGCACCACTAGACAAAAGTGTCTCAATGACGAAACTAAGCATCAGCAAGGGAAGACCAAGACAATGAACATCAACCAGTCCACCACCACCATCACACTGAGAGGGGATGACCTGGACGACATGGAGCAGGTCACTTCCTTGGGGAATATTATGGGCAGAGATGGAGAAACAGACAAGGATATCAGTGCCAGAATAGGGAAAATGAGCTGCATTCCAGACTCTTCATTCCATATGAAGATCACAAATATCTGCCAAGATGAAATGTGGATCTTCAACACAAATGTGAAGAGTGAGCTCTCATATGGATGTGAGAACTGGTATACTAAAAAGTCTTCAAATCACAAGTTACACGCAAGATGTACAAGAGATGCCTGAGGTATATCCTTCACATCAAATGGCAAAACTTGGTCACAGATGAGGAGCTTTGGAACAGACCAGGACTATAACCCTTGATGTTCAAATCAAGAGAAGAAAGTGAGGATGGCTAGGACACACTCTCAGAAAACCATCATCCAGCATAGTCCATCAAAATCTTAAATGGAACCCTCAAGGGAAATGCAAAAGAGGAAAACTTTGGACACGCTGAAGATCTACCGTAACTGAAGGACAACAACTGGGCTGCTCCTGGGATCAGGTAGAAATTCTGTCCCAAGACAGAGTGGAGTAGAGGAGACTTGTAGATGACCTATACACCACCCAGAATACAAGCGTTTAAGTCAAGTAAGTCAACCTGTCATCGACTGGTAACTTCCTCAAACAATAGTGTTTACTTTTTTGCAACCAAAAAAAGTGCAAACCTCACATTACTTCAGACTTCTTTCTTTAACAGGAAGATGCGTACCACCTTTTTTTTTTCAATCTGTAGTGGCATTCAAGCAAGAGTGGACTGGGGAGCATTCCACAGTGAAGCAGGAAAAGACTGCATAGCTTTAGGGGAGAACTGTATTTTACCTATTCCAATAACATTGAGCAAGAAATGTTAACAGTTACAAGAAAATGAATCCCTGTAACAATGAACACTAAACTTTGTTTCTGTCTTGAGCTTGTGAACAAAACTTCAAGGAGAGGTAGAGAGCAGAGTAAAATTACACGAACAGGTGTGTTTGTAAAGGAATCTAAAACAAGAAAGGTGGGTCTTCCCTGCAGTCAGCCCAAGTGATTACCTCCTGGGTCTGAGCAACCAAGATAGCCTAGCCACAGTGTGAGCAGCCACAATTCAAAGCCAGCTCAGTTTAATGTGTTCTCACTTGTACTGCACAGGTGAAGCAATAAGACTTCAGAGGGTGCATCCCATGGTGCATGGCTATGGGGAAATAGAGAAAGACATTACAGGCTGTCAGCACGCTGGTGCTTTAGCCCACATTCTCACTACAATGTGGTGAGTTAATCTTAATGAGCACCTTGCCTCAGAATGTAGCCCATATCCTAAGCCAGGACACCTAGTGCAGAGATAAAGCACCAAACTTATGGGAGCCTGGTTATGGACAACAAGAGCCTCAGTTAATTCTGCATAACAAAATTAAATCTAAGAGCTTGGGAGCCCTGGAGGTTGGGGATTGAAAAGGGCCTGGAACTCCAGGCCACTGCCTCCATGTCTGCAAAAACGGTGACAGCCAGAGCCCTAGACCACTAAACCACATCTGGAGTGCCACATGGCACACTCAGAGGGGCTTCAAGGACTGAGGGGGAGGGGCAGGGTGGTGTGCTCCAGGGGGTGCTGAAGGCAGGCCATACCCCTTCAGGCTGAATCTCACCCCTTCTGGGAACATGGAGCCAGGGCCTTCTCCGCCCCACCCACCATGACCTCCCATACCTTGCCCAGGGACCCAGCAAGCCTGTCCACCCCACCTCCCATTCTCTGGTCACCAAGCTTATTGCAAAAGAACAACTCAACTTGCTTTTCTGCAAAGGCTAAGTTTTATATATCTCAACTCAATTGGCAAATGAATCCCATATCAGAAGTTATAGGACAACTCACTAAAGTATGGTTAATCAGGAGAAACATAGTTAGACTGGGTTTACACTGAGAGGTAGTTCAGGCCAAAGGATAATCTAGTAGAATCAATGTTTAAAGAGTGGGCTGATAAATTCTCCGTCGCTGACAAATATAGCATTGTGACAGATTTCTTGTCAGTCTGAATCCAGCTATACTTCAGCAATCATCATCGTCAATGAACTTATGGAAGCACTCTTACCTTTGTGTCTAAAAGCTCCATAAGTTATTTCAATAAGTTATGAATTAACTGATGATTCTGGGCTTTCTATTGTCAACTGCCAAACACTTTACATAAAACCAAATGTCATGAGTTTTTATGATTTACAGGCAGTTTCTTTAAATTATATGTGCCCAGCTTTGATGGGTACCTCAGAGTAAGCCTTCCAGAGCAGCATTTAAGTGGATCAAGAAATATAAACATTCTGAGTATCTCAAAGCTTTCGAAGCAAATTATGTCCTATTCTTCAAAATGCCTGAAAAATGCTTATGATGCGTGTGAATCACCTTTTTTTTTGGTAAGTAAGAATACAACTATTAAAGAATCTCACCAATAACATATACTCAAACTCACCCAAAACAATAAGACAGATTATACAGTCTTCAGTATTTAAATGTATTGTATCTGGAAGAGTCATATTACCTAGGTTTAGTAAAATCTTGCATAGACTATTGCAGATGCCTTTTTAAAAAAAAAAATCTGGTCAGCTAGCACAACTATGCTCCTTTGCACAAAGGCTCCCCCAAAATGCTGGATAACAGCACTTATTACTATTCTTAAGTAATCTAACAGCAGCACACCTCCACTTAAATAAAAGAGTTACTCTGATTTACACTAACTGAAGATCTGGCCAACCATTTTTTATCACTGGAAGCAGCACTGGCCTCCCTCTCAACATGAAGAGGTAATACAACAATATCAAGTATTTGTCATTGAGCCTTGCTCCCTTTTGTCCTGCTTGCCAATAGGCTGAAGAAAAATTATGAACTGATCTTCAGCAAAAAAAAATTGACACATTATAATGAGGTCAGTTACACCACTGAAGACGTTTGGCTTGACTGCTTCTGGCCTTAATTTTAATAACAATATTATATATTTACTTTTATATGAGATTCCTTTTTTCCCCCCAAAGAAAAGATTCTTCCGCAGTAAAGCTTGCCTCTCCTCTGCCCAGAAATATAAAACAGCTCACAGGAATGATGTGGTATTGACTAAACTGAGCTTACACATTAAGAACCTTAACTCTACCCATGTTATTTGACACTCTTTTACCATACTGCCACATCTCCCCTTCATTAGGCAAAGGCATTTACAATAAGCCTAAGACTTGCACTTGACATTTCCAGACTTGCACTGTTGACAGTTAGAACCAGGACCCAATAACAGGAAATAATGCAGACAATTGTTTTGTATTTAAATTGCCTACAAACAGACTGAAGTTTTCATTAGACTCAGACGTTAAGGCCAAAAGTGACCATCATGATTGTCTTGTCTGACCTCCTGTACAATGTAGGCCAGAGAAACTCACTAGCCCACTCCTATAAGACCCACAACCTATGTCTGAGTGATGGAAGTCCTGAATATGAGATTTAAAGACTGAGCGTAGGTTATGGTAATTATTTGTTAACGCATCAGATCAGAGCAACTGAAATCAGGTTTCAGTTGTAAATTACTGAATTTAAGTTTGAAATTTTTATTCCAGGTAATCAACACTCCTTTTTTCTATTGATTACATTCACGAGGATATTTGTGGAAACTGAGCCACAGAAGAGCACAACCCAGCCAAACTTCAGTTTGAGCAAGTATCCAAACAGTTAAATATCAGGTGTAGTCAGAATGCATTTCTGGCAGAAAGCAATCTAGCATGATCTCTTCTCTCTTGCCTGTGCCCCATAAAATTCAGACAGAGATAAAGGTGCGCATGAGATGAGACTAAAATGGTTCTCATATGTTGTACTGCCCAGAGGTCACAAGGAGCCCAGCTGCAATTCTGAGGGAAAGAGCTCCTGCATAGATGCTGTTTGCCTCCAGCAAACCTAAGGGGATTCTATGGTGTCTTCCCCTAAGGAACGACCTATCTTCCTTCCTGTAAGATGAGAGACTCCAAGAGCTGAAAAACAGTTTCTTTTCTGTGTAGGATTAATTTGCATAGGGGAAAACTTGTGTAATATTCACCAAGTTTGTGTTCCCAATGGACCTCAAATTCCTACTGACTGCAAAGAACATATAAGAAGGGAAAACAATGCTCTACCATAAGCCAAATTTTCATAGCCTTATGGATAATTCCTACAGAATATAGATAAAATGATAGCTTTGCAATGAAAATTTTAGCCAGTTTGTAGAAAGTACAGAAAAAAACTATATCCTTGCTGTGGGTTAGAAAACTAGATAGAGAAACAGCATCACACTGAAATTCTCTGGGTCAGATGTAACTAAGGAAAGGGTTTTTGTGGTTGCGACATTCCTATGCTCCGGTACTCCCCAGATATTGCAACAGTGCCAGGAAGCTACTGCAGCCAGAAAGTCAGAGCAACTTCAGGACGTACCAGTTTATTCTGAGGGACCAGCTCCATAGGTCAAGAGTCCCAGAACAGAAGAACTTACAGCAACTTTAGCACCCAGCATTCTCACACACAGACCTGTACCTAACTTGGTCACTGCTCTGGATATCTAGACTTACTGGCTTTAAATAATTTTCTATAGGATCAAATTAAGATTCTGTAGAACTCTGTTAACTCTCTCTCCTATAGTAAATCTAGAATGTTCCCATAAAAACAGAAGAAAGTCTAACTGTACCAACTGAATAGTAACAGAGAGGGAGCCGTGCTAGTCTATACACTATCAAAACAAAAAAGCAGTCAAGTAGCACTTTCAAGACTGACAAAATAATTTATTAGGTGATGAGCTTTCGTGGGACAGACCCACTTCTTCAGACCATAGCCAGACCAGAACAGACTCAATATTTAAGGCACAGAGAACCAAAAATTTGGCTTAATCTAATTCTTGACCTTCCCACCCCCCTTCTACCCCTCTACTCTCTGATTTGCTCACCTTGACCATTTTTTCTGATTTGTCCTCCTTGATCACTGTTTTTCATTCTCTGTGCCTTAAATATTGACTCTGTTCTGGTCTGGCTATGGTCTGAAGAAGTGGGTCTGTCCCACAAAGCTCACCTAATAAACTATTTTGTTAGTCTTTAAAGTGCTACTTGACTACTTTTTTGTACCAAGTGAAATATGATTGTGTACTTGCATTTCTCAACTCTGATCTATCAAGCCTTATTCCTTGTACCATTGCTCTCAATAGCTGCGTCTACACGTGCACGCTACTTCGAAGTAGCGGCAGCAACTTCGAAATAGCGCCCGTTGCGTCTACACGCGTCGGGCGCTATTTCGAAGTTAACTTCGACGTTAGGCGGCGAGACGTCGAAGTCGCTAACCTCATGAGGAGATAGGAATAGCGCCCTACTTCGACGTTCAGCGTCGAAGTAGGGACCGTGTAGATGATCCGCGTCCCGCAACGTCGAAATTGCTGGGTCCTCCATGGCGGCCATCAGCTGGGGGGTTGAGAGATGCTCTCTCTCCAGCCCCTGCGGGGCTCTATGGTCACCGTGGGCAGCAGCCCTTAGCCCAGGGCTTCTGGCTGCTTCTGCGGCAGCTGGGGATCTATGCTGCAGGCACAGGGTCTGCAACCAGTTGTTGGCTCTGTGTATCTTGTGTTGTTTAGTGCAACTGTGTCTGGGAGGGGCCCTTTAAGGGAGCGGCTGGCTGTTGAGTCCGCCCTGTGACCCTGTCTGCAGCTGTGCCTGGCATCCCTATTTCGATGTGTGCTACTTTGACGTGTAGACGTTCCCTCGCTGCGCCTATTTCGATGTTGGGCTGAGCAACGTCGAAGTTGAACATCGACGTTGCCGGCCCTGGAGGACGTGTAGACGTTATTCATCGAAATAGCCTATTTCGATGTTGGCTGCACGTGTAGACGTAGCCAATGAGCGATGAGCAAATCTTACACAAATATTAACCCTTGTTAAACTGTTCATTTATATTGTTGTTTTGAGTTGCAGCTCAAGAGTCTATGCTTTGCTAGGTAAGCCGCTGGTAAGTACTGCTCTTTTGACCTATTTTTCTCTTATAAAAAGATTTCCATTATGCACTTTAAGTAGCTATACATTTTAATCATGATGAATGTACATGAAGTAAAAACGAATCAATTCTGATACAATAAATAACTTTGTTGGTTCCTCCCCTCCCTCCACAAATGAACTGCCAGGAACAGAACCAAAACATTTTCTTATGTTCTGCCACAAATTGATTTAAAAATGGCACAGCAGTCCTTGTATGTAATGGACACAAGTTTAAGAGGTATGAAAAATATTTTAAAAAGAAAACATACAAACAAAGCATATTCTATTTCTAAACAATTAATTCAAGAGGGTAAAAATGAGTCTCTTTATTCCAAGTGAATGCCAAATCTCACTTCCCTCTCTGCTAGTGTCAGGATAGTGATTAGGGACCTTTTCCTGGAGGGTGCTTGAAACTCAGAGTTGTCTGAAGTGCTGGAATTTTCTCCCCAAATGCAAAAACAGGACAGATCTGATAACTCTGTGTCAAGAATGCAGGCCCCGAGTGGAATTAAATGCTGCCTTTATTGGCAGACTTCTCCCTGCCTGCACCAAGCGGACTGATGATAGATGGGGTTCCAACAGACTTTTCTGAACAGCTGAGAGGCAACGGCTTCCACTCTATGCCAGAGAATTCGATAGCTGCATCTTTTCTGTATCCTTATCTCTTCTCTATCTATCTAATTGATAAACCTGAAGATTCCCAGTGTGGGAAGGGGTGTAAAATAAGGGTGGGCTGCATACCAACATATAGCCACATATGCTAACCGAACAGTACACTTGCAGACATCATTATTTATTATGTGACAGTAGGATAGGAGTCTGTTGTTTTCATGTCTTTCCTTTAGTAACAGGGCTTTGGTTTTTCATGGTTTATTCATTCAGGGGCTTGTTTGAGTTTCACATAGACTTCCACAATTGCCTTGGTTGATGGCTCTTTTATATACTATAGTGAATAATCACTATCTCTCCCTAGTGAACTTAAACTTAAACATAGTGCCAGTTCAAACAGCACTAGGGAACCAAGTGCACACCATCAGGCTCCACATAGATGAGTTGATTCACAACAGGTTTGTGCCCATTAGAAATCACATTTCACATCACATTTCTGGCTCCATGTAGACAAGTTCTTTAGATAGAACATTGCTGGTGTTCGACGTAAAATAAATTGATATTTAGCCAGTAAAGGTGTTTTAGCAGGCTTTATTGGTTAAAACTGAACACTAGAAGCACGTTTATGAAGAAGCTGAACAGGAAAATGAGCCCTGAAAGAAAGAAATATCTGTACAGCAGCACAGTTGAAGTAGACCTCAAAAAAGGATGTGTCAACATTAAATTACAAGTTCCAATTACTTCTACCACAGATGATCTCTTTCAATGAAAGTATTTTACATATCACTACAAAACTGTAAACATTACATATAACAACTTCTGGAAGAGTCTAGTCCTACGTTTACAGAAGTAATCTCCCATTGGCCGCATCTACACTAGAAAGTTCCTTTGGAAAAGTAGGCCCTTTTCTGAAAGAACATGAAGAGCATCTACATGCAAAATGCTCTTTTTTGAATTCCTTTAGAAAGAGTGTGGCACTTCTTCCAGAGGCCCTATTCCGCTCCTGGACCAGAACGAGCTCCTTCTTCCGAAAGGATCTTTTGGAAAGAAGCACATGTAGATGCTCTGTGAGCCCTTTTTCCCAAAAAAGCGGTCCTCATGGCGCCGGATTTTTTGGTCCCTGACCCAATTCTTTCAAAAGAGTGGGGGCTGTGTAGACACTATCTACTTCTTTTGTGTGTGGATGTGCTCTTTAGAAAGAAGCTCTTCCAGAAGACCATCTTTCAAAAGATCACTGCAGTGTAGACAGAGCCATTGACTCAATGAAGGTAAAGTCAGATCAAAAGTGCACAGTAAAATGTAGGGGGGAGGGGGAATGGTGACTTACTCCTGAAAGAATCACAAAGAACATTTGGAGACAAAAAAATTACTTGCCAAGCTCAAAATAAAGAGCAGGAAACTCTAGTTAAAACAACAGTTTTATTGAAGAAGTGTTTGTAATGCAAAACAGAATACAGCAGGTCAGAAATGGGGTGTGTAACTACTACCTCCCTGACAGAAAATGATAAACAAAAATGTTTAGTTGATGAGAATGCCAACAAAAATAATCAGTTAGGTTTACTAACAATATCTGTGCCAAACTTAGCAGGTATCATGGTCTGAAAGTCAAGGCACCCAAGTTCCTTTCCTGGTTTTTGTTTTGCCGGGGGCTGGGGGAGAACCATGGGCAATTCATCCACATATGCCTATCTTTTCTCCATTCCTTAAAATTGGGATGCTGTTACTTTCACTTGTTAAGTGAGTTCAGAAGGGATACTGGATTTTTTATGATGACGGTGACTTTTGTTCTCTTTTTTCAGGTTCTATTAAAATGTTTTGAAGACAAGTTTATTTTTAAAACCCCCTCCTTTTTATGGATAATTGGGGTGTGTGACGACATTACTTGTGGATGTTTTTCACAATATTTTAACCATGGGGTTTAGGAAAAAATTGCATTAATTCATGACAAACCTTAGCCGTGTCTACACGTGCACGCTACTTTGAAGTAGCGGCACTAACTTCAAAATAGCGCCCGTCGCGGCTACACGCGCCGGGCTCTATTTCAAAGTTAACTTCGACGTTAGGCAGCGAGACGTCGAACTCGCTAACCCCATGAGGGAATAGAAGTAGTGCCCTACTTCGACATTTAACGTCGAAGTAGGGACCGTGTAGTCGTTGCACGTCCCGCAACGTCGAAATTGCGGGGTCCTCCATGGCGGCCATCAGCTGAGGGCTTGAGAGACGCTTTCTGCAGCCCCTCAGCTCAATGGTGGCCGCGTGGAGTGGCCCCTGAAAGGTCCCCTCCCCCTCCCTTCCTGTGCAGGAAGCTGAGGGAATGTGCAGGCAGCAGCTCAGACACGCGGCCAGCCTGCACCTCCCTCAGCAGCCACAGGACCATCAATGGCCGCCTGGCAGCCCCCCCCAGCACCCCCAGGGGACCCCCCCCAAGGGGAGCCAGGGCAGCCAGCCCAGCCAGGCGGGCAGCCAGGCAGGCAAGCGGCAGCGGGGCCCCTCCTGGACGGAGGCCGAGCTGCGGGGCCTGCTGGGGCTCTGGAGCAAGGAGGAGGTGCTCCAGGTAATGGGGAGCAAGAAGCGGAACGCGGATGCGTTCGCTCAGCTGGCCGACGGCCTGGCTGCCCGGGGTTACCCTGCCCGCACTCCTGATCATGTCAGGAGTAAGGTGAAGGAGCTGCGGCAGGGTTACTCCTGGGCCCGGGTTGCGGCCGGCCAATCTGGGGCCGCCCCTGTCACTTGCCCCTTTTACAGGGAGCTCAGGGACATCCTGGGCCCCCGGCACACCTCCTCCACTCCGGCCACCCTTGATACTTCAGCCGATGAGCCCCAGCAGGCCCTTCAGCCGGAGTCCGCTCCAGAGATAAGCCCTGCACCCCGGGGGCCCCCCCCGGAGCCCACCCCCGGGACATTGCGGCAGGAGGAGGAGGAGGAGGAGGAGGAGGCGGGCTCCTCCTCTGCAGAATCTGGGCTGCAGATCCTCCTCCTGCCATTCCGGAGCAGCAGCCGGGCCTCCACCCCCCGGGGATCTCCGGACCGTGGGAGTGGACTGACAGGTATGTACCCCCCTCTGGTGTACACCCCTGGGCTTGAGGGGCGGGAGTAATAGATATGTGTCCAGGCCCCCCACATGCTCACATGGGCATGGCCCCAAGGACAGCAAGGCCATGTCCCTCACAGCAGTGGATCAGCCCCTGCCCCCCCCCCACCCACACGACAGTGCCATGCCCCATCCCCGGGCCAGGGGGGAGCGGAACCTCGAGGGGCCCCCGGGAGGAGGGGGTGGGACACCCCGCAGCAGCAGCAGCAGCAACAGCAGCAGCAGCAGCGTGTGATGGAGTGAGGGGAGTGCAAAAGGGAGACTCAGGCTAGATATGAGCAACAAGAGCCGAATAGCTCCCAGGGGCAAAGGATGATCCTGGGGCTACAGCTGGCAGGTGACACCTCTGCCCTGAACAAAGAGGAGGGAGGAGCCGAGCTGGCTTTGAATTGGGGGGGCAGGGTGGGGGCCACAGGTAGAGGCTAGGGGAAGGGAGAGCTGGAAGGCAGCCAGCCTGAGGAGGGGGAAAGCTGCATCCCAGAGGGGCCCCCCTTGGGGTCTTCTCCCCACGACGGTTTGGAAGGACTGTCTCTTCCGACAGCTGGTGCTGTCACTCCTGGGAGAAACTGGGCATCTGTGGCCTAAGAAACCTCTCCTGCTGTCAGACCCAGCGGAGTGAAGTGAGAGTCGCTCCCACCAGGGGACGGGGTGCAGTGCAGGTGGACCCCTGAACCCCATCCATCACAGCAGCATCTCCCGGGGACGGGGATGGGGAACCTGCAGCACAGGGCTGGGGGGACAAAGGCCACGGCTCGGGGCCCACACTAACGCCTGTCTCCATTCTTCTTCCCCCCCTCCTCTCCTGTGTCCCGCACCTGCACCATCGGAAGGACCGGAAGAGAGCGCCAGCGAGGCATCAGTGGTCCCGGAGACCCCTCCGGGGCCAACGCTCCAGGCAAGCCCCTCGGCCGAGGACCAACCGGCCCCACGGCGGGCTAGACGGCAGACCCCGCGCCACCACCAGCCGACGGCGACGGACCCCCAGCTGCTGGCCATCCACCGTCGGCAGCTGGAGGTTGCAGAGCAGCACCTGCGGGTGGAGCAACGCCACCTGCACCTGCAGGAGCGGGCACTGGCCTGGCGCCAAGAGGCATGGGGGGCCTACATGGAGACTTTCAACTGCCTGGTGGACTACCTGGCCCCCCATGCCACGCCGGCCGCCGCAGCGCCCTCCCTGCCTGCTCCACCCGCCGCACCACCAGCTGCTCCGCACGTCGCCGTCCCGTCCGCCGTCGCCCCGCCACCCACCACCGAGGGCCGGAGCGCTGAGGGACCCCAGGAGCCAGCTGAGACTCGCCAGGCATATCTTCCGGTCCGCCCCGCCCCCAGCCAGCCCCAGACAGGGCTGCGGCCGCAGCAGGGCTCCCGGCCGCCCACGCCCAGTGCCGGACTTTAGGGGCGAGGGGCCCAGGACGTGGCCCCCCCCCTTGTATATAGTTGGGACTTATTAATTTGTGCCCCCCGTTTGCCCCATCCCCCCCATGTAAATAGTTCTCCCCTTTATCATCCCTGGTTTTCTTTTTATTAGTGAACAAACTTTTTTATTACTATTGTTTTATTTGTACATATTACTTTGCTTCCACACATGTTGTATATAGTTTGTTCTTGTTTTATTTATAGTTAAAAAAAAAAAAGTTCTAAAAGAAAAAGCAGTTTAAGTTCAGCCACAAGTGCGTGCTGTCATTTGTCCAGGAAAAGTGGGAGGGGGGTGCGGTTGGGTGCTCCATGGTGTGGGTGTTGGGGCAGGGAGTGTCGTGGAGGAAGGGGTGGGCAGTGGGGGGCCTGGCAGAGTTCACCCCACAGCCTCACCATCGAAGTGGGCCCGCAGGGCCTCCCAGACCCGGGTCCCTTCGGGGTCCACCTGCCGACTGGGGGCAGCGGGTGGCTGCACGTCGGCCCTGCCGGCCTCCACAGCCCAGCCCTGGAAAAAGGCCTCCCCCTTGCTCTCCACCAAATTGTGCAGGGCACAGCAGGCACCCACAATCAGGGGGATGTTGTTCGGGCCCACATCCAGGCGGGTCAGGAGACATCTCCAGCGTCCTTTCAGGTGGCCAAATGAGCGTTCCACCACCTGGCGCGCGTGGTTCAGGCGCTGGTTGAAGCGCTCCTGGCTAGCGGAGAGATGGCCCGTGTACGGGTGCATGAGCCAGGGCCGGAGGGGGTATGCCGCATCTGCAATGATGCAGAGGGGCATGGTGGTGTCCCCCACAGGGGTCTCCCACTGGGGGATGTAGGTCCCCGCCTCCAGCCGGCAGCACAGGCCCGAGTTCCAGAAAACCCGGGCGTCGTGGGTGCTGCCAGGCCAGCCCACATAAATGTCCTGGAAATGGCCCCGGCTGTCCACCAAGGCCTGGAGGACGACAGAATGGTAGCCCTAGTGATTGATGTAGCGTCCTCCACTGTGATGCGGGGCGTGGATGGGGATGTGAGTCCCATCCAGAGCCCCGAAGCAATTGGGGAAGCCCAGGGTGGGAAAGGCCGCGATGGTGGCATCTGGGTCCCCCAGCCTCACGAGCCTGTGCAGGAGCATGGCGTTGATGGCACGCACAACCTGCAGGGAAAGCACATGGGACAGCACCAATTAGGGGTGAGCAGGATGTGCGTGGCCCTGCCCTGCCCTGCCCTGCCCTCCTCTGCCCTCCTCTGCCCTGCCCTCCTCTGCCCTGCCCTCCCCCGCCCTCCCCTCCCCTCCCCTGCCCGGGCCCCCCTCCCCTGCCCTGCCCTCCCCCCGTGGGTTCTCTTACCTCCATGAGGACAGCCCCAACGGTGGCCTTGCCAACACCAAACTGCTGCCCAAGGATCGGTAGCTGTCTGGAGTGGCCAGCTTCCAGACAGCGATGCCGACCCGTTTCTCCACAGGGAGGGCACGCCGCATGGCCGTGTCCTGGTGCCTGAGTGCGGGGGTGAGCCACTGGCACAGCTCCATAAATGTCTGCCGGCTCATTCTGAAGTTCCTGAGCCAGCGGTCGTCGTCCCACTCCCCAAGCACCAGCCGCTCCCACCAGTCAGTGCTCGTGGGGTAGCTCCACAGCCGCCGGCGTGTGAGGCGGGTGTGGGGGCGGGGTGCTGCAGGGCTGGGGGTTGAGCCCTGCTGCCCTGGGGGCAGCTCCTCCTCTGGTGTAGCAAGGAGGTGCTCAGCTGCCTTCCGCATGGCATGGAGCAGGGCAAGCCCTGCTCCTGCCGGGAGGGCTGGATGGACCTCTGGCTGCTGCTGCTGCTGCTGCTGCTGCTGCTGCTGCTGCTGCTGGTGCTGCTGCTGCTGCTGCTGGGGGTCCATGCCTGCGTCGCCCGGGGTCTGTGTGCCTATGGCTCCTCAGACCGCGTGCTATGCAGGCCGAGTGTGTCTGGGAGTGGCCCTTTAAGGGAGCGGCTAGCAGTTGCCCTGGAAGCGCTTGTCCGCCCTGTGACCCTGTCTGCAGCTGTGCCTGGCATCCCTATTTCGATGTGTGCTACTTTGGCATGTAGACGTTCCCTCGCAGCGCCTATTTCGATGTTGTGCTGCACAACGTCGAAGTTGAACATCGACGTTGCCAGCCCTGGAGGATGTGTAGACGTTATTCATCGAAATAGCCTATTTCGATGTTGCTACATCGAAATAAGCTATTTCGATGTAGGCTTCATGTGTAGACGTAGCCCTTATGTGTTTATAATGTGAGTGAGTGGGAGGGACAAGGAATATGTTTGTTTGTTTTTCCCCATTAAAAATTCTCTCTAACTACTGCCAGCAAACCTCCTTATGTGGCATTCTGCTAGAAATGTTTACATTTTCTTCTCAGAAATCAAAATGGCTGTATTTTGTGGTACATTACATTGTCTAGTTTCTATAATCTAAAGAGAACAGACATTCAACAGCACAAAGCATACCTTGCACTATTAGATACAAGCTGATCCACTCACAAGACTGTTGCTGTTCAGAAGTCACTGCTATAAGTCATCAACTTTTGCAAGGATGACCAGACAATATTCAGTAGTCAGGGAAAACTTCCCAAGCTTCTGCACACTTCAGTGGCAGAGTTTCCAAAGGAGCTTCTTGAAACTTTGGGCTGACGGATTTCCTAAGAGCAGAGGAGGGTATGTGCAAGTCTCCATGTGACCTAGTGCCCCCCACGCTGCCATTTGCAGAGGTTAGAGCATCTGCTAACATTTAGGTAAAAGCCTGAACTACAATACATCTGTCTCTTTGCACACCCAGAGTTAATTTGGCACCCCTTAAAAATCAGCAGAAAGGGTTCCCATCAATTTCAAGGAAAGCTACAGGCCTCTGCACAGGGCCAGACCCACAGTTCTGAATGTTTAGGTAGCTCATGCTCTGGCAGGCTCCTTTTGTTTTCTTCCCCAGAGGAGTGTCAAAAAATCTGACTGCTGCCTAAATTTATGAATTATGGCCTCTGTTTTTAAAATACACGAACTAACTTTTATCATTTGCATTACAGAAACACTCCCACCAGGGTTAGGCCTTTTGTTCTTGACACCATATGTACACATAATAAAGACCATCCCTACCACAAGGGAAAGGCAGAGTAGAATTGTCCTTTGCCTAGTTAGATTGCAATTCTCATTTAACAGCTGGGAAACTGATTAAGCAACTAGTTCAAAGTTGATCAGGAAGACTTAGAGTCAAAAATCTGAATCGAAGGCTAGTGCCCGAGTCATGATGATCCTTCCTCTCAAAATCTGAAGCCTTATTAGAGATTGTATTTGAAGTGCAATTTCGATGTTGCGGGACGCAGATCGTCTACACGGTCCCTACTTCGACGCTATTCTGATTCCCTCATGAGGTTAGCGACTTCGACATCTCGCTGCCTAACGTCGAAGTTAACTTCGAAATAGCGCCTGACGCTTCGAAGTAGCGTGCACGTGTAGACACAGCTTAAGTGTTTAGATTTAGCCTCACATCCAGCCAGACATCCCAAACCATTTCCATTTAGTAACCAATGTATTTTAATTGCAACTGGAAACCTAACAAAAACAAAGGACCCCTTATTACTACACATGATTGGGACAATAAGAGATAGCTTCATTGCTATTTACATTATAAATGGGTGCAGAGACACCAAGAAAAAGAAATAACATGCCTATTTTATTCATGGAGCATGGAGAGGCTAAGTGACCTTCCCAAAAATCACACAGGAAGTCTGGCAGAGGTGGGAACTGAAACCTGAGTTTCAGTTGTGAGCCTTAAATCACAGCATGCTTCTTTCCCTCCTACTTTACCCCTAGTCATTCTATGCAATCTACCTCATACGTATCTGACACCTCATCATAAGATTTTTACAGGCCTCAGATGCCCCTCTGCTAGTTCTTCTATGCCTAAACCATAAAAACTGGCAGCTTAATCTCAATCTGTGGCTGCTTCTACAATACAAGTTAAAATTGAATTTATTAAAATGGATTTAACTACACTGGGTTTTATCAATTTGATTTTGAGCATCCTCACCTTCCCACATGCTCCCCACAAAATCAATGTTAGGCTTCTAGTTGCAATTAAAATACACATGGATGATTCTATGACAGAATTTTACTAGCTGCTGCACCCTCAATAGGTATAGGTTTGCTGAGGGTCAGGGAGATTGGTTTGTTTAGTTTATGGAGCCAAATAAGCCATCCCAATCCCAGTAGTCCCATCTCAGCACATCCTAGCACCAAGAAAAAAGAAGGCAGGCAAGAGCTGTATATTAAGGCTTCACTACCCGCTACTCTGAGGGTAAGTGATATTGTAAATTAGTGATCACTATTGCTACCATATCAACACAAATGAAAAAAGTGTTCCAGTATGACAGTTCCTTATACATCCCCTCACAGTCATGGGCTTCGACTCAACCCACCCCTAAAGCGGCTAATAGTATATTATATTTTATTTGAATATACAGATCTGGAGGAGACCAGAGTGTCCCCACTAGGGACAAGATAACCCATCTCAAGCATTCTAAGAATTAACAAAATTTACCACCTACACAATGATAGAGTATACTTGGGATACCCTGGTTCATTGTGCCACCCCCAGATTCCACATCATGAGGTAAGTAATCCCATTTGCATCACACTAGACCCAAAAGCCTTGATTCACTCTATAAGCTTTGGGGAAACCAGAATTAATCCTAGACAGCTCGGAGCTGTCTTTTATATTCAAATTCGGCACATTAACACGTGGTTTGAACCGGGATGGGAATTTTCTGAGTCACTATAGGGGCTCGTCTGCATACTTGGCTTAATCTAAGTCTTCACCTTCCCCCCACCACCACCACCACTCCACTCTCAAATTATTTTGCTAGTCTTTAAAGTGCTACCTGACTGCTTTTTGTTTTGATAGTATCTAGACTAGCACAGCTCCCTCTCTGTTACCTGTTCAATAATCAACTGCCCCTAATCCTATAGGGTACCTTCTGCTCTTTGGAGTTGTTGATAAAGCCTGGTTGTCAACTCTGATGGCAGCTGTTCTGGGAGAATGGTTCAGCCCCAATATCAGATAAGGGTGTTTTCTTAAAATATTCTACAAAAACTTCCAGGATTGCTTCTGACAATCACCAGAAAATGGATGTTAGTTTTGGGAATGTCAGGCCAACCCTAGAGGGTTGGCAACCCCATGTCTGAGTGTTCTATGAGCTTAAAGAAGTGTTTGCAGGCTCTGTGGTATTGCCTGGTGTACATCACTATGCTGCTCAAGGTCTGTCTGTGGGTTCTTGGCTACTTCTCTGGTTTGGCTATGTTCTAACCTGCTCTCTGGGCTGATCCCTTGACTCAGTTGTGAGATTGTATTCAAGCAGCTTGGGCCTGCTCCCTCAGGTAGCTTCAATAGCAAGAAAAAAAATGTGCTCTTGAAACTCCTGAGTCTTCCCATCTGCAGCACAAGGTGGCTTGGGAACAGGAAATCAAGTTTGTTTCTCCTCCCAGTCTCCTAGTCTAACAGGGTCTGTGGTCACACCCATTATCTGCTTGCCTCCTAATTAGTCAGGACTCACAGCGATAGAACTACCTTTTTCATATTACTACCATGTGCATGTGGAGAGTGGGCTCCATAGTCCAGAGCACGCTCACATGCAGATATAAAGCAGTCTTAGCCATGTATGCAGGTGCAGAGAATGGATCTTAAAACAGCAGCTTGTAACACCACATCTGTATTCTCCACCAAAGCATCCAGAAATCCTACCAATAAGACTCAAGACAGTGTTGCACCATTTTTACCTCACGTAATATTACTACAGAGTCTTCTTCAATATCTTACTTACACCCATGTAAATTCAAAATGTCTCCATTAAAGTGAACAGGAGACCAATAGCTGTATTCAAATCATGAGGTTAATGCCTGTTTGTGTACCCCACCTTGTAAGGATTTTATGTATATACAAAAAGAAAAGCCATCTCAAAGCTCTGCCCATAAATCCAAAAGTATTTAGCAATACATCTATGCTGTCACAGTGCTGCTATTAACATAAGTGGAAGTGCAGTGGAAGACTAAAGTCTACATATGTATTTATTTAAAATATATAGGCACTGTTGCACTTATCCAATGTCCTTTCCAAAAAGGTCTTGGCACTTAGTAGCCCATAGCAGTCAATAGGATATAGGTGCTGAAGAGCTTACATCCCTTCTGAAAATGACTTAGGCCGTGCCTACATGTGCACGCTACTTCGAAGTAGCGGCGCCAACTTCAAAATAACGCCCGTCACAGCTACACGTGTTGGGCGCTATTTCAAAGTTGAAATCGACGTTAGGCGGCTAGATGTCAGAGTCGCTAACCCCATGAGGGGATGGGAATAGCGCCCTACTTCGAAGTTGAAAGTCGAAGTAGGGCACGTGTAGACGATCCACGTCCTGCAACATCGAAATAGCGAGGTCCGCCATGGTGGCCATCAGCTGAGGGGTTGAGACACGCTCTCTCTCCAGCCCCTGCAGGGCTCTATGGTCACCGTGTGCAGCAGCCCTTAGCCCAGGGCTTCTGGCTGCTGCTGCTGCAGCTGGGGATCCATGCTGCATGCACAGGGTCTGCAACCAGTTGTCGGCTCTGTGGATCTTGTGTTGTTTAGTGCAAGTGTGTCTGGGACGGGCCCTTTAAGGGAGCAGCTTGCTGTTGAGTCCGCCCTGTGACCCTGTCTGCAGCTGTTCTTGGCACCCTTATTTCGATGTGTGCTACTTTGACGTGTAGACGTTCCCTCGCAGCGCCTATTTCGATGTGGTGCTGCCCAACGTCGAAGTTGCCAGCCCTGGAGGACATGTAGACATTATTCATCAAAATAGACTATTTCGATGTCGCTACATTGAAATAAGCTATTTCGATGTAGCGTGCACGTGTAGATGTAGTCTTAGGCTCCTAAATCAGTTAGGTGTTACAATATGAGTTACAGCAATGGGTTATCCCTTTAAAAATATGGGCATGGATGTTGATAGAAATGCACATACAGGATGTTTTACTCCTGTAGTATAAAGAACCCAAAAATAGTAAAATTAGTTTTAGGTCACCTAGGACACTTGGACTTGTCACTTTCTCTACAGCTCTTTCCATAACAGCTTTCAGCTGAGGATCCCAGACCCAAAGTTCAGAAAAATGTTCCTGTCCATGAAGAATGTTTAAGCACATGCTCAGTGGAACCCAGGCAAAAAAAAAAAATATGAGGCCTCTCACAACATACCAGTGCCTGTGAACAGGACTTAGCTTTCATTTTTTTTTAAACCAGTTGTCATTATAAATGAAAAAAATGAAACATGGAGGCTGTGTCTACACTAGCCCCAAATTTCAAAATGGCCATGCAAATGGCCATTTTGAAGTTTACTAATGAAACGGTGAAATACATATTCAGCACCTCATTAACATGCGGCGGCCACGGCACTTTGAAATTGACGCGCCTCACCGCCGCACAGCTCATCCCAACAGGGCTCTTTTACGAAAGGACCCTGCCGATTTCGAAGTCCCCATATTCCCATCTGCTCATAGGAATAAGGGGACTTTGAAGTAGGCGGGGTCCTTTTGAAAAGGAGCCCCGTTGGGACGAGCCATGTGGCGTTGAGGCATGTCAATTGCAAAGTGCCGCGGCCGCCCGAATGCTAATGAGGTGCTGAATATGTATTTCAGCCCGTCATTAGTAAACTTCGAAATGGCCATTTGCATGGCCATTTCAAAGTTTGGGGCTAGTGTAGACAAGGCCGGAGAGATACAGGCCCAGGTTAACTGAATTAAGCCTAGTTCAGGTAGCTCATTTCTTTAGGCTTCAAGCTGTTAAGGTATGGAGTGAACCCATGAAGATCCTATTGCAATTTAGCACGTTATAAAACAATTATGCATTCTGAAATTATGTGCATACAATATAAAAATTCTTTTTTGTCTTACTTCCTCACTCGTCAGCAGGCAAGCACTGGAAACCCTGCCTAGACAACAGACTCTGCTCTTAGTTGCTCTAACCATGGACACTTTGTGGTTGTTCTCGAGAGATCCGCTCTGGCCAGCTAAGGCCACAACATGGCCCAAACAGGCACAATAAAGATAGGGACATAGGGGTAAAGATATACTTGGTCCAAAAAAGATCTTGAAGTGCATCCACCACTGAGAGTCTGCCTTTGGATTAGTAGAAATCTCAAAAGATGACACCAGCAAAGTTTTAGAGAGCACATGCAGTACTTCTGTTAGCCACATGGACTCAAAAGCATCTTTGAAAGCATCCCTTAGTTGTGACAACAATAAACTAAGGTGAAAGGTGTGTGTATTGTTCTGTATAGCTCAGGGCACTAGGAGTACATAATGCACCCCACGCAGTAATATATTTCAGTTTTAAAACATCTACCTATAAACCATGGCCTCTCTCAACATTTTAAACTGTATGGCATGAGATAAGCCAGAAACCTCAACACATCACTTCAGTAGCTCATAAAACTCGGCCTTGGATGCAGTGCATGGTCTTGATATTTCCCAGACCTTAATGGGAATTAGACTGTAGATACTAATTAAAGTTGCTAAAAATCCCCCTCTCTTGCACACAGCAACAAATACCATTTGTTAGAAACAAAGTTATATGGAATTTTTTGACTGAAATTGCACTTCCTGGTAAGAAAATTTTGCAGTTGAGAAATTTCCACCAACTCCGTCAATCAGGTATACTAATTGCACATTCTTTAAAAAAATCTTAACTCAACCTCCTGTTTCCAAAGTGCTCATAAAAAGAAATGGATTTTACAGTGTACTCAAAATTTTACAAAAAGGCTGGCAAACTAAAATGGAAAATACATTTGAAAAATGAGGGGCCTTTCTGGAGAACTTTCTGCCAGAAGCTCCCTTCCATTGAATTAAGGGAGCTGCACTTTTTTGAACTCTGCTGATCTCACCTTACTTCAGTGGTGTATCTAAAAAGCCAGTTCCAGGTAAACAAATTTAAAATTATTTAAAGCTGTATAGGTTTAAACCAACACCTTGAACTATTGCAGAAACAGAGGGGCTACCATTTCGGAGCTATCTGCATGCTGCACTACTTAGGAACCAGTCTGTGCTAACTTCTGTTTGAAACTGACTCCATATAAATTCTTTAGAGATGTGAATTACAGTAGTTTTGTCTTAAGATGACAGTGACATTGGGCAAGCTACATGAACACTCAGTTTGTGATCATCTGGGGTATAACACTACCTGCACTCTGCCATGCATGAGGTGTCCACATGGGTCCTGCTGCTGCGCACTAAATGTTTGTTTGTGCTCTTAACATCTACTCTAACTGCAAAGTAAGTAGATCAAAGCGCATTACAGAACTTCTAGTGAGCAGCTGCAGAGGCCACATGTCACCTGTGGCAGGCTGATCTGGGAGTAGCTTTGCATCCTAGCTTGCCATTCACTAAGTACCCAAGTAGGCAAGCCCATGGCTAACAAACATTGTAGGGCAACATCCAATAGACAAGACTACACTGTTTGCCATAAGAAAAGGGAAAATACCTAACTGGTCATTACTGGTACTTGTTTATCCAGCAGCAACTCCAGACCCAATGGAATGCCGATATCATGGACCTGATTTGGAGATGGCGGATCACTCACACTATCAGGAATTCCAATATAACTTTCAGAAATATAGCTGTTTGTCCTTCTGATTATTTCCATTTTATTGACACTAAATCAACTATCCTTCATCCAGATCCTATTCTTATACACACAGTAGGTCATTCACACCACTGTACTAGCCAGATCAGACACAAGAAAAGAAACTTTCGTACATTTCTCACCTAAATCAAGCACAGCACTTAGACATATGTTTAACTCATGTCACATGTTGAGTCGCATTGTGGGACTGGTTCTATTCCTAAAATACAGCAGAAGCTGTTCTAGATTGGGGTCTAACTCTAGACTTCCCTTTGGGGTCTAACTCTTCCCTTCTAGAGAGGGGAAAAAAGGTTAATTCCAAAAACACAACAACAAACAGTTTCCCCAAAACTGTATGATACAGCTACAAAGTCAAATCACCACTCAAGGGCAGGTCTAATTTTTTACTCAAGTTTTGGGTGTGCAGTATACTGGTTGAGTGAGTTAACTGAAAAGCGAACCAATTGTTTGAATGCTTTGTATTAAATATGTATAGGCCCTCATATTATTCTGCAATATGCTACATCTTGTACTTATTTTATCTGCTACAGAAGACTTATCTGACTACAGTTAAAAGTGGTTAACGTCTGCAAAAGGGTGAGCAGATTTTTTTCAAATTAGTTATCAATAGATCATATTTTTCTCATGTTTGGCTGTGAGGATCCGTATTTATTTCTCTCCCTGTCAAACACAAGCTGGAAGTCTGACGAGAACCTTCTAAGAAATAAGCTGCAAGGCCCTTGCAGGAATTACAGCACTCACAGAAATACCACATGCTGGCTTGGGATGTTTATTGAAACCATTATGCTGACTTTAAAGCAGTGAAAATGTATGAGATCACGTAATGGAGAACATCCCTCTTGCTGTCTCATCCATTTGCTCTTTGTAATGCATTTGCCATCTTGCCAATACAATTTACTCTGCCTCTTATGCAATTGTTCATAATGGGAAGGGATTTTAATTTTTTCCAATGCTGTTCATAGCCAATACCTCCTGCATAATAAAACACAGATCCATTCGGCTGCCCTTTCACATAAATAGCTTCACAGGTGCAGCCTAGCCCACTGCCAGGCATCATGTTTGCACTAAGAGATTTAATAATCGATATTTCTCAGGTCTTGCTTTGGCCTCCCTGGGCAAATGTTACCAGGCCTGCAGATGGGGGCAGGGGGTAGAGTGACCGGGGGAAGGGCAGTTGCACTGAGGCCTAGAGCTCATGGCCACTGTTGAAACTACTGCAGCAGTGGCCAGAAATGTGGGCCACTTTGAATTGCCATCACAGAGCTACTTGGAGGGCTGTAGGTGGGGAAGGAGTGTACACTGCTGTGTAGACTGTGCTAAAATCTGACTGCCCTCCAGCTCCACCCCCATCCACTCTTTGCCCTGCCCTGCCCTGCCCTTTATGGGAGACAAGGAAACAGTCCCCTCCCCGGCACATTATGACCCTGGGCCCACAGTGGCAATTGGCCCTTGATGATTAGGCCAGATCTAGAAAGCAACTATGTTCCTATGCAGCCCAAAATGCTATGGTAGGAGAGCCCAGGCATGGCTGGCTTCCTGCCTTCTGGCTAGTCTGTCTTGTTTCCATTAAACGTTTTGAGGGAATTAACACCATCCTGAAGAACATTTGACAGAAATCAAATCAGTATGTACTCACAGGAAAGCTTAGAAAAAACTTGCCCCACTTGAGTGTCCAAGCCTTTTATTTACAGAACCTAAATGCACATTTAGATTCCCAACTTGAGGCTTCTAAGTTTGAAAATAATGGCCAGAGACCACATATGCAAAGAGCGTGCTTTATGCTAGTTACTTTTATCCAAGGATTTCAATTTTTTGTGAAGTATAATTATACCTCATGATTCATGGTTTATGCTACTTCAGAGGATAAAAGCATACAGGATTTTAGGCTCCTGGCTTTCTCCTGTAACTGCAGATCGGATGGAAGAGGTAGACAAGGTTTTTTTTCGATAACTGAGAGAAGCTTCCAGATCACAGGCCCTGGTCCAAATGAGAGTCTTTAATCACTCTAACATCGGCTGGATGACCAATACAGCAACATACAGACAATTCAGGAGGTTTCTGGAGAATTTTGGGGATAACTTCCTCATACAAGTTCTTCAAGAACCCACCAGGGGCTATGCACTAATTGACCTGCTGCTCACAATCAGGGAGAAACTAGTAGAAGTAGATGTGGGAGGCAACCTGGGCTGCGGTGATCATGAGATGGTAGATTTCAAGATCCTGACAAAAGGAATAAAGTGCAGCAGTAAAATACACACACTGGACTTCAGAAAAGCAGACTTTGACTTCCTCGGGGAACTGAAAGGCACAACTCCCTGGGACGCTAACATGAAGGGGAAAGGAGTCCAGGAGAACTGGCAATATTTTAAAGAAGCCTTATGGAAGGCACAGGAACAAACCATTCTGATGCACTGTAAGAAAAGAAAATACGGTAGGCAACCATCTTGGCTTATCAGGGAAATTCTTAATGAGCTTGAACACAAAAAGGAAACTTGGAAGCTTGGTCAGATGACTAAGGAAGAATAAAATGATAGTGCTTGAGAATGCAGGGGAGTAATCAGGAAGGTGAAAGCACAACTGGAATTGCAGCTAGCAAGGAATGTGAAGGGTAAGAAGAACGGTTTCTATAAACATGTTAACAATAAGAGGGTGAGAAGGGACAGTGTGGAGCCCTTACTGAATGAGGAAGGTAACCTAGTGACAGATGGGCTGTGTTGACACTGACAAAAAACTTTAAGATGGCCATGCAAATGGCCATTTTGAAGATTACTAATGAGGCACTGAAATGCATATTCAGCACCTCATTAGCATGCTGCTAGCCACAGCTCTTCCAAATTGCCGCATTTCGCTCCTGCACAGGTCATCCAAATTTGCTTCCTTTTCAATATGGCCCTGCCAACTTCGAAATCCCCTTATTCCTATGAGCTGAATAAGGCACTGAATAATTTTCAAAATTTGCATGGCCATTTCAAAGTTTTTTGTCATGGTAAACGTAGCCATGATGTGGGAAAAGCTGAAATACTCAATGCTTTTTTTGCCTCAGTCTTCACAGACAAGGTTAGATCCCCAACTACTGTGCTAGGCAAGGCAGTATGGGAAAGAGTGGGCAGCCCTCCATGTCGAAAGAATACATTTGGAAGTATTTAGAAAAGTTAGACACACACAAGTCCATGGGCCAGGATTTAATGCACCCAAGGGTACTGAAGGAGTTGGCAAGTGTCACTGCCGAACCTTTGGCCATTGTCTTTGAAAACTCATGAAGATCAGGAAAGGTCCTGAATGATTGGAAAAGGGCAAATGTAGCTCCCATCTTTAAAAAATAGAAAAAAAGAGTACATTCCAGGCAACTATAGACCAGTTATCCTTACCTCAGTCCCCAGAATCATGGAGAAGATCCGTTCTGAAGCACTTGGAAGAAGGGAAAGTGATCAGGAACAGTCAACATGATTTCACCAAGGGCCTGACCAACCTGATTAGCTTCTATGAGGAGGTAACTGGCTCTATGGACATGGGGAAGTCAATGGATGTGATATACCCTGACTTTAGTAAAGCTTTTGATACAGTTTTGCACAATATTCATGCCAGCAAGTTAAGAAAATACGGATTGGATAAATGTCCTATAAGATGGATAGAAAACTGGCTAGATCGTCAGGCCCAACAGATTATGGTCAATGGCTCGATGTCTGGTTGGTGGTCAGTTCTAAGTGGAGTACACCAAGGATTGGTTTAATGGCTGGTATGGTTCAACATCTTATTAATTAAGTGGATGAGAAGATGGAATGCACCTTCAGCATTCCATCTGTGGATTACGCGAAGTTAGAGAGAGAGGTAGATACATTGAACAGTAGCAAAGACATAGTGGGGTGCATTAGGGTGAGCATTTACAGAAGATCTGGAGAAGTTTATTTCCCTTTGTTTGGCACTGGTGGGGCCACATCTGGAGTACTGAATCTTGTTCTGGGCCCCCCAGTAAGAAAGGATGTGAATGCACTGGAAAGGTTCCAGCAGAGGGCAACTAAAATGATTAGGGGGCCAGAGCACACGATCTACAAGAAGAGGCTGAGGAGACGTGGGTTTATTTAGCTTCCAGAAAGGAAGATTGAGGGGCAATTTGATAGCACCCTTCAACTTCCTGAAGGGGGGATGTAAAGAGACTGTTCTCAGTAGTGGCAGATCAACGAGCAATGGTCTCAAGTTACAGTGTGGGAGGTCTAGGTTAGATATTAGGAAAAGCTATTTCAGTAGGGGTGCATCTACACTTGCGTTCCTCTTTTGAAAGAGGTATGCAAATGAGGCAACTAAAAATGCAAAGGAGGTTCAGATTTACGTATTTGGCATCTCATTTGCCTATTCTTTCAAAAGAAGAAGAGCAGTGTAGACACTGCTCTTTCAAAAGTAAACCCCATCTTTGAAATAATCCTTCCCATTAAAAAAAAAAGGGGGGGGGGAGAAAGGTTTTTTCCAAAGATGGGGTTTACTTTCGAAAGAGCAGTGTCTACTCTTCTTTTGAAAGAATAGGAAAATGAGATGCCAGGTATGCAAATCTGCACCTCATTTGTATTTTCAATTTCCCTCATTTGTATAGCTCTTTTGAAAAAGGAATGCAAGTGTAGGCACACCCTAGGAAGATGGTGAAGCACTGGAATGTGTCACCTAGAGAATTGGTAAAATCTCCATCCCTAGATGTTTGTACATCCCTTTTTCACACAGTCCCCTGGCTGGGATAGTTTAGTTAGGGTTGGACCTGCTTTGGGCAAGGACTGGACGCAATGATTTCCTGAGTTCTCTTCCAGCCCTAGGATTCTATGATACATTACACTTGAGCCCTCATTTGTGTTTTTACATCTCGTCATAATGTAGTGAGCACCACTGGTCAGGAAATGCAATTCTGGTCCACTGGAAATGCTGTCACTTGGAAAATAGTTATTCTAAAGCGATGAACTGATATTGAACAAATTTTAAAAATGTGTATCAATGAAGCATCTACATTGTTTATTTTTCATATACGTTTCAAAATAAAATGTCATGTTGCTATAAAAAAATCTAAGCATTCCATTCGGGAAATGCTGCAATGTAATACTGACATTATGTAAGTACTTTATTTTGATGTGTTTAAAATTAAGTTTCACTAAGTTGACATATTCAACTATCAGTTTTGACAAAATGTCATTTTCCAAGAGAAAGATGTTGTCAGGACATTAACTACCTGCAGTAATTAACACTGAAAGAGAGTACAGGCAAGAGACTAAAGTTAAATTAGGGACTACATCTGTGAGGTGCAAAGTTAAAGGTCTTCCACACCTTATTATGAAACTTGAGGTTAAACTAATGTGCTAGGAGTTTCGAAGAGAATTTCTGTGCAAGTGACATGAAAGTTTATCTTTTAGTGAGCATAGCAAACAGAAGCATAGTAAAAGTCCTGAGGCACAGCAACAGAAGAGCAGAAGGAACTAATTCAGAGTGAAGTTAAATAAAAGAGGAGAATTAAAATAATGTAACTTAGCAGTCACTTTACTTTCTCATGCCTGGACTTGGGGAAGGAGAGCTGAATCCACAGGAAATATTGTCTTGAGCAGACACTTAAAACTGACACAAAAATACTAAACCACTGTTGAAAGCAAACTATGATCTGCTGGCAGCAATGGCTAATTTGCAAAGAGGGTTGACAGAAGATTATGGCTACCATTTATGCAGGGAGAAAATTAACGCAACGCCCTTGGTGTGGGCAACAAAGTGCTTATCATTTGACGTTGGTAGCAGACTTCCAGCATATTTCTTATTACAACTAAGAAGCAATTGCTATACCCTGCATAAGGGCACTTCCAGTTAACTGACCAGATGGAGGCCACAGCTTCAAACAATGACAAAGGAGATCTGTGCTCAAGAAGGATAACCAAGTATAAGATTGGGTTACAGACATGTTTTAGTCAAAGTCACATACAGGTCACAGGCAATAATGAAAAATTCACAGAAGCCCATAACCTGTCCCTGATTTCTGCCAAAAATAATCATAACAAAATTGGGAATCCTGGGCACCTGCGGCCATTTGGGAATAGTGAATTTCCCCTCTCTGCTGCCTGGCCTCCACAACAACAAAAACCCACATGATCTTATCACTCTCTCTATGACTGTTACAAACTCAGGATTCTTCTTCAAAACATTTCAGCTCAGCATTTTCAGAGCTTCAAGAAGGGTAATTTTAAAAAAAAAAAACTTCAGAACAAGTGAATGCAGTTTTCAGACTGTTTCCCCTCCCCCCGCCCTGCAAAAAAAAGTGACTAGTAGAAGCATATCCTCTGACAGAGGGTTCACCACTAGCCTAGTAATATCACCAAGCTAGTGCTCCTGGGGATTAGCTCCTGAAGTAGATGCCACCATGTGCAGTTAGTACTCTATCTCCTCCCACTTCTATCCCTCCAGGTAGGTAATTCAATATTCTTCCCTTCTGCAGTACAGTCCACCAGCAGTCCCAATGATAATTCCCATGCATTGTCCTACCCTAAAATTGGCAAGCTGTGGAACCAGGGCCCACCTTTATTCCAGGCTCCAGACCAAGGACCCTGATCGCAGCAGTTCCAGACCAGCTCACTCTCATCACTGCTCCTTTCTTGGACTGCTTCCTACTATTCTGGTTTCCCCATCTCCCTCAGGGAAAACAACGGCCACATAGCCTCTAACAAACAGCTGCCTACTCTATGGGCCACTGTCTGGCTTTATAAGCCCCACCTGTTCCTGCACAGTCGAGCCTTTGTCTAGTTAGCTGCCACCTGCTTGAAGCTCCCTGATTTGCATCCCAATTAGCTGATTGGGTTCACCTGTCCTAGCCTCCCTCTTGTTGGCCAGTATGGGGGAGCACTCCATATCACTCCCTCCTCTAAACAGGAAAGAACATTCCTGCCATTCAACAGAGAGACAGGAGGCAACTGAAGGCTCTTTCCAGGTTTATGAGAGCTAAGAATGTTTATATTTTAGTTACGGAACTGCACCTCAGCCTGCATTCATTGCAGATTTTCACAATCTTTCAGTGAACCCGGGTTCACTTCTACCTTCAAGAAGAAACCAAAATAGGACTGAGTATCATCTCAGTTGTGAACTAAAGTTACATGAACCTGCTTGAAGTAGGGGACTGGCCTCGATGACCTCCTGAGGTCCCTTCCAGCCCCATGATTTTATGAGTGGTTTATCTGACTTTTGCTTGCAGTCTGAGTTCACTCAACTCTCAAAACAAAATTCAAAAAGTATAATCCATGCAACATGAACCCAGAAACCTCCTGAAAACTGTTAAGTTTCACCTCAGTTATCGAACTGCCTTTTAAAGAAAACACTATATTTATTACATGTAAATGAAAATTAAAAAAAGAATCTTTATCTCTGTTGCTGCATGACACAGGCTACAACATATGTTGTGATCTGACTGTGATGCTGAATACTTGATATAAGTGAGTAGGAGGCTGATTTTAAATCCAAAACATTCTAACGCATCCACAACACTAAAAGCATTGATGTCTTTATTTAGACAATCCAGATTTTTATGGTTACTGTTGTGGGGACATAAAGAAAATATTGTTTACAGGACGGGGAAATTGAATCTTTGCTTTATTTTTCTTCTTATACAAGGCCAAGACAATTCTGTGTGCGCCAAGTCCTCTTCTGGTCACGGATCAGTGTAGGCATGATATTTTCAAGATCTTCAGATGACCTAAATTTCAAGAATTGAGGGCCACTACCAGTCATTGCTGGTGGCTAATTGTTTGTTCAAGGTCAATGCAGTTGTATATGCTGTATATGGCGTCCTATGTATACAGAAAGAAAGCCAGTCAATAAAACTGGAGAGAATTTTACTGCAAACTGAAAGTCTGCCATTCAGCTTTATTAGAAAGTACTCATTGATTCAGGAAATAGTAATTTTTTATTATTATTTGTATTCTCAAAGTGCCAGGAGCCCCAGTCATGGATCAAGATCCCATTGTGTTAGGTGCTATGTAAACAGCCCACGCCCCACATCTAAGTATACAGATAGCAGATGGATACAGATAGACTAACAGAGGAAACAATGAGACAATATTGATCAGCATGGTCAGAAGTGGTCTCAGTACACTAGCAGCCTAACTGCTGTCAAAGTTTTAGTATGCATCACAGCAAAGGAGAGTTTTAAAGAAGGATTTTAAGGACAATGGAGTAGCACAGTAGATGTTTAGGGGGAGCATCTGTCAAGTATGGAGAGCAGCCTAGGCGAAAACATAAAGGTGCTCATTTGAAAGTTTAACAAGTGGGCAGTGTGAGCTGGCATCATATGGTGATCAGTATCAAGAGCTTCCTTTTCAGTACTGACTTAGTGATGATACGGAGGATGCAGACAGACCTCAGGAGATCTTAAAAGCGAAGACCCGTAAGTTCTGTTGGATATGACAGTTAGAGGCACCGAGTGGAGGGATGCAATGGTTAAAGCCAACAGCTATGGAAACAATCTCTGAAGCAACATTCTGAGTAGATATGGATGGGGTGAGATTGCATTTGCCAAAGCCAGAGAGAAGGATGTTGCATTAATCAAGATGGGAAATGCTGAGAAGCTAGTGGAGAGGTGTAACTGTATGGATAGACAAGAAAGGTTATATCTCAGGCTATGGCTACACTAGTGGGTTTGGTCAGCAAAACAGAACAGCCTCCAGACTCCCAAGGCATTCTGTCGACAGTAAGTCAACAAAACAGCACTTTTGTCAACAGCTGTACCCTGCTCCCCTCAAGGAATAATGCCTCTGTCGACAGAAAGCCAGTGTGGATGTTCCAGAGGGCCCTCTGTTCATGCACAGGGCTTCCAGGACACTGGGAAGCTCGGTCTGTTGTGTTTCCATTTGGCCATTTTGCCAACAGAGCAGCTGGGCAGCCTGGCCACTCTCTGTCAACAGAGCAGATAGCTCTTGCAATCCACTTGGCTTGTTGGCCAAGATCTGACCACAGAAGTTTTGTTGGAAGATATCCCCTGACAAAAACATCTGCTGACAAATCCTTGTAATCCAGACATAACCTTAGAGAGACTATGCAGAAAGATTTTGCAAATCTTAGACATGGCCTAAGGACTTAGAGTGAGATCTGAATTGAAGATTACTTGCAGATTATGAACATGAGTGACAAGCAAAATAGCAGTGATGTGCATATTGCACATGGTTCCTTCAGTAATGGACTCTCCTGTCACAACACCTTAGAAAGCTTTCGTAGGACAGACCCACTTCTTCAGATCCAGAGAATACTAATATCTTAGAGGAAGAGAATTTTAAAAAGGTAGAAAAAATTTGAAAAAACTGACAAGGTTTTTTCATTTTTTTCTCTTTTTAAAATTCTCTTCCTCTCAATTATCAGTATTCTCTGAGAGCTCATTTGTTTTGCGAAGACTAGCAGAGCTACCTCTCGGAGATTAGTCTGAAAAAAGAGAAGAACGGGCAGGGATTTGATTGTTGTTTTCAACTAGCAGAAGTGGGATTACAAAGAGGATGGAGAGAAGCTGTTTTCAGCAGTGACAGATGACTGAAGGAGGAGCATTGGTCTCAAGTTGCAGTGGGGGAGGTCTAGGTTGGATATTAGGAAAAACTATTTCATTAGAAGAGTGGCAAAGCACTGGAATAGGTGTGCTAGAGAGGTTTCTCAATTCCTAAAGGTTTTTAAATCCTGGTTTGACTGGTTTTTAAGGCCTGGCTCAGATTTAGTTGGGATTGGTCCTACCTTGAGTGAGGGCTTGGAATTGACCTATAAGGGCTTTCCCAGCCCTGTGAGTCTATTTATTTCATTCTGTCCTCTAAAGCTAACCCATGCATATTAAACTTTTCTTTCAGTCCAATTATCTGCTGATGTTGTGCCAAACATAGACTAATGTTTTGATGTATCATTAAATATATGCTATTGTGATCCCCAACAGTTTTCAGATTGGTCTAAGCTAAGTCCATTAAACTTCTCACAAATGGCATATACCTCTTAGTTTGTGCCTTTCTTTTAAATCAATATTTAAAAATTGCAGTTAAAGTATGAACTTCCCATCAAATGCTGCATTAGATGTGCTGTCTTTTAAAACAGATACCTAGTACTGTTCCTACAAGTGCTAGAATGATATTAGTTTCCGCCCTCCATAAGTGTCACCTGGCACCTATGTTCCACACTGACTGTTACTGCAATTGTTATGTTATGGTTCTTTCCTGTAAGAAAAATGGAACATAGTGCCTGGTAGCTGAGCACCTCACAATCTGTAATGCATTTATTCTCACAATGCTTCTCTTGAGATACAGAAATGATATTATCTGAATTTTAAAGCTGAAGAGCTGAAGCAGCGAGAGGAACAAAGAGCCAGAAATATTTATGCGCCTAACTCCATTTGATTTCTGGGCATGGGGCCTGGCCCACATTTAACATTGAGAACAATAAAAGGATGTCGCTGAGAGATACAAAATGTTTCCGGAGGTAATCCCCAGTGCAGAGGTGGCTAAATCAACAGGAAAACATTTCTGTTTACTTGTGATCTGGTTCACTACAGTTAACACTCCACCCCACACACACACCTTTATACTTACTTGCCCCTCTGCAGGAATCAGGCAATTGCAGCTCTCATTGGATATAAATCACCATTCATAGCCAATGGGAGCAAAGGAAAATGGTACCCTGGTCCATGCTGCATCCTGCCACTCCCTTTGGCCACAAATGGCAATCTGCATCCAAAGAACCTATGATTGCCCATTAGCTACTGATGCACTGCTAACTATAGAGGTGGTGTCCCAGCAGGGATTATTTATGGCAGGCTGACACCTTTTTATTGCCCACCCCGACCTACCTACTGCTTGTCCATGATGGAGATGCTGTAGAGCGCATCTACACTGTAACAGCACAACTACTTCACGATAGCTCTGTTTCTGTAGCACCTGTAGTGTAGTTGAGCTCAATGGTACGTGTATACTGAGGGAAAAAAAAAACATCCTGCTGCAGTGAGTCTCAGAGCATGGGTCAACTGACTTTTGCTTGCAGGACTCCCACTACTAGCCTAAAAAGGGTAGCAGAGGTGTTCCTGCTGAGGCTCTGAAATCTGTCTACATTGCTATTTTTACCACTGGAACACAAGCCTAAGTCACTTGACCCAGGCTCTGAAACTAACTGCCATGGGTGTCTTTCTTGCAGTGCAGACATACTCTAAGTGACTTTGGACAAGTCATTTGGGAAGTCTGTAGCAGAGTAGTGAATTGAATATGTCCTAGGAGTCCCAAGCTTGCGCCTTCACAACAGAATTTCAAAAAGTATTTAGATGCTTAAAAATTCACATAGATTCCTAACAGGATCTTCAAAAGAGCTCCTCTGTATCTCCTGAATCACTGGACCATCTTTCTTCTTTAGTTCTGCATGCCCTGTTACAGTCACTATGAATAACAAGCCCAAAGAAAAGGTTAACATCTGAACTTCTATACCAGAAGGAAATTTTGCATTATAGAAGTATGGCATCAAGAAAGGCAGGTGGCACACACAAAAAGGCTGTGTCTACACTAGCCAAAAACTTTGAAATGGCCGTGGAAATACCCATTTCGAAGTTTACTAATGAAGCACTGAAATACGTATTCAGCGCCTCATTAGCATGCGGGCGGCTGCAGCACTTCGAAATTGAAGCGCCTCGCCACCACGTGGCTCATCCAGACGGGGCTCCTTTTCGAAAGGACCCTATAAGCAGATGGGAATAAGGGGACTTCAAAGTTGCCAGGGTCCTTTCGAAAAGGAGCCCCATCTGGATGAGACACGCAGCAGAGAGCTGCGTCAATTTCAAAGTGCCGCGGCCGCCCACATGTTAATGAGGCACTGAATATGTATTTCAGTAATGAGGCGCTGAATATGTATTTCAGAGCTTCATTAGTAAACTTCGAAATGGTCATTTGCATGGCCATTTCGAAGTTTTGGGCTAGTGTAGAAACGGCCAAAAAAAGAAAAACATACAGAGAAATTTCAAATAATATGAGAGAGAAAGAGAGAGAGAGGGAAAAAAAAAAGATGCCCAAGTAACTCATATTGAATTGACATCAGGAGAAACAGAACAGGCTGGTATTTCTCAGAGGGTAGCTGTGTTAGTCTGTATCCACAAAAACAAGAAATCCTCTGGCACCTTATAGACTTTTTGCATTTGATGAAGTGGATCTTTGCCTATGAAAGCTTATGCTCCAAAAAGCCATTCGGACAGGCAGGGGTAGAATTAGACTAAAGGTAGACACAAAAATGTCAATGCCCCAATAAAAGCTTAGTCTCATTCATCTTACTCTAGGTGGATGTTGCTGAGTGTCCAACAAAGGGAGCTCACCTATAGGAGTGATCAAACATATCCCACTGAAACCATTTTTTCCCAGTGGAAATTTGAATTTTTAGCAAGAAGGTAACATTCCACAGAAAGTAGCCATTTCTCTTGATAATTTTGAATTTGCCATCAGAAAACAAAAGCTGACTTTTTTGGCTGAAAAGTGATATTTTGTTTTGGTTTTTTGTCCAAACATTTCTCTTTAAGTTATGTTTTCAACTAAAAATCAGAATTTTCTAACAAAAATTGTAACAAAAATCTCTTTGGGATATTTTCACTGGCATGGCCAGCAATATGGAACACTAAGGCCATTTCTACACATGCCACTTCATGCTAATAAACAGGCTGAAATATGCTAATAAGGCACGGATGTAACTTCCCAGTGCCTCATTAGCATAAGGTCACATGATTTGGGAAGAAGGGGGCTTCCGGAAGGAGGACTGTCTTCTGGAAGATCCCCCGGGGCCACGCTTCTACATGCTGTTTTGGATTCTGGAAAAGCTTCTTCCAGACTCCAAATCATGTGACCTTATGCTAATGAGGTGCCAGGAATTAACATCCATGCCTCATTAGCATATTTCAGCCTGTTTATTAGAATGCCACCTTTGGAGAAAGTGGCATAGTAGAAACAGCCTAACATTTAGTGACTGAGGCAGGCTGGGTTGCCAAATCCCTGGGAGCAGCCACCATTGCTGTGCACAGCATTGACTTGAGAAATTTGCAATTGTAGAGCAGTGGGGAGGTTCAGTTCAAAGATAAAACACTGAGAAGCACAGCTAATTGGCTGATCTGAAGCCCAGTGGTTCTGTGGAAAGATTTTCATGGATTTCCAATAATTTTGGGCTTAAGGAGAGTATCAAATCTGTGAAAGACCTAAAAAAAGGAATCTAAAAGAAAAGTACCTTTATCCTCACCATTACAGTATATGTTTTTCTGAGGTATAAGCACATCTTGCATGAATTGCTGATGATCCAGACAACACGTGGGTTAGTTTGAATATTTTATTGAGTTTTACCATGGGATTTTCTTTTACTTTAAAATATCAATTCCATCTGTAAGCTCCCAAAGTCGCTTTTTTCATAAAATAAATCCAAACAAAATGTCTTGGATTAAGGCCAAGAATTCCATTACAATTTAGGAATCTAAATGTAATGTCACAAGGAATGATTTGAAGTCACAGGAACAGATAGAAATAGCACAAGAAAGCTTTTTCTCACACTCTGTCTAGCATTCATTGTTCCTGAGAGAATCATAACAGGAAAGCACTAGAGCTCGGATATTTTTGTGGGTTAAAAAACCACATGCTATTCAACAGTATCTGGTTCACTTTGTCTTTAAGACAATACATATGTTAGTATCCTACTCAGTCAGAAAGTATATAAATGAGCGTTGGAATGAGACATGATCTCTTATGTCATAATTCCATCTAGCCTCTAAGTTATTTTTCTGCACCTACCATTGTGGTATCTGAGTACCTTATGAACCTAAAATTCACAAATAGATTAGCATGTGTCATGGGAGGTTTCAGGTATATTTGTGCTCCCACGGAGAAAAGCTGAAATTTGTACAGAATTCGTAGAGATATTGAAAAGAAAATCCATTTAAGCAGCTAATATCTCACAAGTTGCTAAGCAGAAAAGCAATTTCTAATAAATAAATTTTACATTTGGGTAAGAAAATGATGGGGTTTGTTATCCTAAATGCTTACAGGTATTAATTCCACAGTCTAGGGCAGCCCTTGTGAAAGCAAAATAATCAATTTAATTCCATTTTGCACATTTATCTTTAGCTCTGCCATCCCTTTTTTTGTGAAAGTTCTCACATAGTTTGGACCTGATCCAACAAATCACTTAAGCGTGTGCTTAACTTTGAAACATGAATAATCTAATAGAAGTCAATCAGCTTGACTCCCCTTCATACAAATGTAATTTTATACTGTTGTAAAAAGTAATGTATAGCTACTTCCTGTCTCCTCTATGCTGCCTGGGCAATGTGAAAGGGCCTTTCTGATCCTGAATTAAAATCTCATCCAATGAGAGTATCACATACTTCAAATTAAGTATGTACTGAAGGGTCACTCATGCATCTGAAGAGGCGGGTCTTTGCCCACAAAAGCTTATGCTCCAAAATATCTGTCAGTCTATAAGATGCCACAAGACTTCTTGTTGTTCTTGAAGCTACAGACTAACACGGCTACCTCTCTGATAGATACTGCTGCAATTTATCTTACAAACCTAACTGATTTTGAAGCCTAAAAGTAAATTTCATAGAGGATTTGGACTTCTAGGTGCCTAAATTTCCTTTGAAAATGAGGTTTAGATTGCTAAGATGTTTAGGGGATGCAAAACCAAGTTCAGCAATACCCGACTTAAAGATTTAACCCTATGTCAGGATATCAACCTAGACTAGCGAGTGGGCCCACAAGAGTGGCTCTCCAGCTCAGTAGGCTGCCAGATTGTCATAACCAAGATGGTGTCTCAGGATAGGGTAGTTTTGCTAACTGTGCCAGCATGCCTCCCATTTGCAAGGTGCGCCAACTGAAATGTAGCAAGACTTTGATGGGATGCAATGCTCTGCGCACTCAGCATGCACCTCACTTCACGTATCCTTGCTTTGCATTCATATCATTTTAGTAATACCGGTATGGAAAACATTATGCAGACAAACAGTGGAATTTAGCTGCCATTGCCTATGCATAGGGTTAACAAAATGTCTCAAGAGCCACACATAGAACCCCAATGGGCCACATGCAGCCTGTGGCCTGCAGGTTGTCCCACTGTTGTCCTAAGTGTTTTGTGGTTAAGGGCCTAATGCTTGTACTAAAGAAATCAACAGGTGCTTTGCCACTGACTTTGGAGAACACAGGACCAGGCCGCCACCACCTTTGTGTTTAGCTCATATCTTGCACTTTCAGTTATATGACACAAATATGAAGCACAGTACTTGATCTATTTTTATTGCCTCTTTGCCAAAGCATCCTATGCCAAATTGTTGTTATAGAGAGGCTGAAGTTACACATCTGTAGATTTTGTTGTTTGCATTTGGCAATGGCCTGTATTTTATTATTTTCTATCTAGACCAACAGGGATAATTATGTAATTAAAAGTGAACCAGAATATGTCATTCATACAAGCTGCATGTTAGCTCAAAGAACAAAGGGCCTCATAAGAATTATGGTTTTAACACTTATTTCATTTGTAAACTCCATCATGAGCAGTGAGGCACAATGGGAATTTCTCTAAGGTGAGTCTTTCTGCTGGATTAGTTACGGGGTTGGGCAGGGATGGGGGGTCCTTGTGCACACATCACATCTCAGTAAAAGAAAGAGGCCTCTTCCAATCACATTTTAAAGGACTTCAATTGTAAAACATCTGTTTCTCTGTTATTATTGCATTGTTTAACTGATTTGGGGAAAAGGTATAAATTTTAAACCAACCTAGGTTATAAAAGCTTTTCTTCGTTCCAGCAAGGAAATGAAGGCAGATGGCCTTTTCTTCAATATTTATACTAGAGTAAGTAATATCAAGCCACTGTTGGAATTTTCATATTGGTATGGAGAAAAGAAATTCAATCAAAGAAACCTGATTCATTTCCCTAGCACAAGTAAATTTTTTGAGATGTGAAGAGTGACCTAAATACTGTAATCAAACATATGGTTCAGGATTAGTAATAACCACCTTTACACTATTCATCAGTGTTCTAGATGGAAGTAGAATACATCTTCAAGGGTAATTTCTTTTTCCTGAATGAAAGTAGTTAGGAGAGACTTTAAAAAAAAAAAAGATCAAACCTCCTGAAAACCCATTCACTACCATGGTTGCAATTAGCTGTACTTGATAAATTTGGTCCCATTGAGCACTTCAAATTTAACTATACAATGTATTTGCCTAGAAATTATTGAGAATTCACATAATACCAAAAGCATAGGTTGTGGTTCATTCTCTCACTACAAACAATGGCATAATGAACATTGTTCAGTAGCCACAAGTTACTAAACAAAACTAAAACTGAACTCCAAGACCAGAGAAATCAGACGCCTTCAATATAAAGATAGTCCAGTAAAAGACAGGATATCAGGAAGGAAAATGATGTTACTCTCTTGTATAGTCAATATTAAGATTGTTCTAGGCTCTATTTTTTTTGTCCTACATGTTTTCATGACCTTATATCTAGTTATACTTATCATGAGCCAGAATCTCATAAATTAGAGGGTTTTTTGGTGATACTCCTGCTTTTTTGTAAGATACTCATGCGCTCTCATTTTCAGACAAAGTATTTCCATTATCACCATAAATATAAATATTGGTCTTAGGTAGTCTTTTAAGGCCCTGCTCTAAATTATATGTGTAATTTGTCTTTGAGTGAAGACATGATGGTGGCAATATGAGACTCAGAATGCTAACATTATTTGACTCTCTTTCAATCCAAGCACAGCTGGCTGAGAATTGATCTTCCAATGTAATTGTGCATTGGCATGGCAACGCTGTGAACAGTAGGCTGCCTGCCAGCCTTCACCACTGCAAGGCAGTAGTAACAACATAATATGATATAGGCTTACAAACTTGCTTTGCTGTAAGCGACAGCACAGAATAACCCTGTGCACTTTTTCTTGACTTCCTTTTGAGTGATAATGCTCTATCAGTGACATCTCTTCCTAAGAAAGCTAAATTAGTATTTTTAATGAAATTACACTTTTGCCTCTGAAGCCCTTGATTGAATCCAGGCTAGGGAAGCTTTGCTTCCATGTTTGTACATGTGTGCTCGGTTCTCTGTTGTACTCTATAAAGTCTGGGAGCAGATGAGGTGGGGGGATGCAAGGGAACTGTATGCTACCTGATCTCTACCCAGTTCTGCTTCTACCCCATCCCAGTCACAGTTTAGATAATCTCAGTGATCCTAAAACTACAGTAAAATATTATCCAGCGCTCCTGGGGAAGTGAGAGTGCCGGATATTGGAGCAGGTCTCAGCCAGCCACAGTGGCAGCTGGCCCCAGGCAGGTAAATGGCTCTGCAGCAGCCGGCCTGGATGGCCAAGACATGCTGGTTAACACAATGTGCTGGTAATCCAGGCACTGGATAACTGAGTTTTTACTCTATATTGTCTGACATCAACCACTGGGGTTGTAACTTCAGTGGGGTCAGCCTCTACCTGTGAGCTGTACTGCACACATAAGCTGTGTCTACACGTGCACGCTACTTCGAAGTAGCGGCACTAACTTCGACGTTAGGCGGTGAGACGTCGAAGTCGCTAACCTCATGAGGGGATCGGCATAGCGCCCTACTTCGACATTCAACGTCGAAGTAGGGAACGTGTAGACGATCCACGTCCCGCAACATCGAAATTGCCGGGTCCTCCATGGCAGCCATCAGCTGGGGGGTTGAGAGATGCTCTCTCCCCAGCCCCTGCGGGGCTCTATGGTCACCGTGGGCAGCAGCCCTTAGCCCAGGGCTTCTGGCTGCTGCTGCGGCAGCTGGGGATCCATGCTGCAGGCACAGGGTCTGCAACCAGTTGTCAGCTCTGTGTACCTTGTGTTGTTTAGTGCAACTGTGTCTGGGAGGGGCCCTTTAAGGGAGCGGCTTGCTGTTGAGTCCGCCCTGTGACCCTGTCTGCAGCTGTGCCTGGCACCCTTATTTCGATGTGTGCTACTTTGGCGTGTAGACGTTCCCTCGCAGCGCCTATTTCGATGTGGTGCTGCGCAACGTCGAAGTTGAACATCGACGTTGCCAGCCCTGGAGGACGTGTAGACGTTATTCATCGAAATAGCCTATTTCGAAATAAGCTATTTCGATGTTGGCTTCACGTGTAGACGTAGCCATAGGTTGCAGGTAAGAGGAACCGCTTCTTTATACAGTAAAGCTCCAATAGATCGGCATCCAATTGTATGGCACTCCTGGTCGTCTGGCATCAAAATGGCAAGAGCCTAGTGAGCGAGCTTCGGCAAAAAACATAAGTCACAAGGCAGCAACAGCAGCAGCTGAATGGAGCAAAACCAGATGGGACCGAATCAGTCTGCCAATGGTATTGTGTGACTCTGGACAGTGCTTGTGTTTTCTCCAGCTCTTTTCACTTATAGTTTGAATATTTTTGCCCATCGGTGTGTGGTAATGTCATCAAAGGTAAATGAAGGTGATAGTGGTAATAAAAAGGGTTAAAAAAACTAACACATTACAGTATACTGTATACAGTATATACAATCAAAAGGGTTAAAACACTATATATTTATCTAAAACCATTTTATAGTACCTTTTGATAGTCCAGCATATCTGCTAATGCAGCACCACCTATGTCCGAAAGGTTCTGGATTATCGGATGTCTACCATACCACTAAAAATTCTTACATTCTCAAAAGCTTTCCTCACCTGGCTGAATCTGCTGGGTGGACATTGGTTATTCTCAATGTTATCAATTATGGTTTTAGAAACCATCAGAGCTAACCTAAGTTATGGAGTGTGCTAGTTAATGATTAGTAAACAACTGATATTTGTATAAAGAAATACAAAATAAACTTACTTAATAAGAAGTTTAACTTTTACACATGATATTGTTGTTTAAAATATTAATTCTGAATAACTGATAGGACTTTTTATGACTTTTTTGGGTGCATCTACACTAGCCGGCTACTTTGAAGTAGCCAGCACAATGTCGAAATAGCATGTGTCGTGTCTACACACGCCATGCCCTATTTTGACATTGAAATCAACATTAGGTGGCGAGACGTTGAAATTGCTATTCCTATCCAAAGATGGGAATAGTGCTGTACTTTGACATTGAACATCGAAGTAGGGCGTGTGTAGATGATCCGCGTCCCACTACTTCGAATAGCAGGGTCCTCCATGGTGGCACTCAGCTGACGGGTAGAGACACTCTGTCCAGCCCCTGCAGTGCTCTATGGGCCCCACATGAAGTAGCCTTTAAAGCACCACGGACCCAGATTTCCCATGGCAGGAAGCTGAGCATGTTCAGGCAGCAGCATGCACATGTCCTAGCCCTGCACGCCCTCCGGAGGCTCCAAACTACCACCCACAACCAATGACATTGAGCCAGCCCCCAGAGTGCCCCCAGGACTCCCCTCCTGAGGGGACCCAGGCACTCTCAGCAGCCAAATGAGGGGGGGCAAAAAGAGGCAGGACCCCTCCTGGTCAGAGGCCAAGCTCTGAGACCTGCTGAGGCTCTAGGGTGAGGAGAATGTACTCCACGTGTTGGGGAGCAAGCAGTGGAATGCAGAAGCGTTCACTTGACTGGCTGAGGGCCTGGCCACCCGGGGTCACCCTGCCTGCGATCACGTCCGGAGCAAGGTGGAGGAGTTGCAGCAGGGTTATGCCCAGGCCCAGGACTCGGCCAGCTGGTCTGGGGCCACCCATGCCACTTGCCCTTACTACAGGGAGCTCAGGGCCATCGTGGGCCCCTGGGACACCTCCTCCCCCCAGGCCACCCTTGACACCACAGCTGATGAGCCCCAGCAGGCCTCGGAGCTGGCGTCCGGCCTGGAGGCCAGCCCCGCACCCTGGAGCTAACCCGAGGAGCCCCCCCACTCGGGACAGCAGAGGAGGGGTCCAGCAGCGAGGGGGAGGGGATCCTCATAGACCTCCCCTCCTAGAGCACCAGCCAGGCATCTGCCCACCAGGTTCCCCCTACCGCAGCAGTGGACGGTCAGGTACGTACCCCACAGGGCACACACCCCTGGGCCATGAGGCAGGGGCACCAGACACGACCAGGAGCCCCACACACCCCCAGCGGACCCTGACTCTCAACTGCTCAGCCACAGCACGGTCCCAGGATGGTGGCATGGCCATCAGCGCCCATCAGCACCCACACCCAGAGACAGCACTGTGCCCTAACCTCAGGGGTGGGGAGACCATGCAATGGGGGCACCCAAAAGGGACATCACGCCCACCGATGGGGATGGAGACCCAGCACCCAAGGCGGGGGGAATGGGCCATGGGCCAGGGCACAGTACTAACAGCCTTCACCTCCCTCTCTCCCTCTCTACAGCTGCACCATCCGAGGCCCCAGGCAGCCAGACACCCTCTGTGGTCCCTGAGAGCCCACCGGAAGTCAGCCACTGCAAGCATCCAGGGACTCCCCCGAGGCCAGCGGGATGGTCACGCCACCTCCAGACCCAGGGCATGGCCCCCGTGGACCTCTAGCTCCTGGTGGCTCTCCAGTGGCAGATGGAGGTAGCCCCCCGCCCCCCGCTGCCCTCTCCACCGCTCCACCCGATTCCCCGCTGCCACCCCATCTGACTCACCCCCTGCCGCCCCACCTGACTCACCCCCTGGCATGCCATCTGCCTTGCCACCTGCTACCCCACCTGCCACCCCACCTGCTCCACTGCCTGCATTGCCACCTGCCAGCCCCCCAGGACCGGAGCCCACTGGGGCTGAAGACCAGCCAATGGAGGCATCCTGACTGTACCTGTCAGTCCTCCTGGCCTCCAGCCGGCCGCACTGGGGACCGCGGATGGGGGCGGGTAGTGACCCCTACCTGCCAGTGGTTGCGCCACTCCACACCCACCCCAGACTGATGGGCCAATGTCCGAGCCATCTGCTGGGCCCCCATTTGTATACAGTTGTCCTTCTTGTGTATAGTTGTTCCCCTTGTATTTAGTTGTCCTCCTTTGTGTATTGTTTGCAGTTTTTGTTGTGACCATAACACCATTACCAGTTTTCAATAATCCACAGTTTTATTTTCCAAAGAACCTGAGACGTGTGCTTGTTGGGGGGATGGTGTATGGGCAGTGTCGGGGGGGCCCTCCGAGGAGGGCCAGGGAGGTGCTCAGGGGTCTCCCTGATCCCTGGTCCACCCCCAAGGCCTCGTACACCCGTACCCCCTCATAGTGGGCCTGGCAACTGGGTGCAGCGGCCGGCTGGGGGAAGTCCATGCCAGTGTCAACTGCCCACTCCGAGACGAAGGCCTCCCCCTTGCTCTCCACAATGCTGTGGAGTGTGCAGCTTCTGCCCACAACCTGGGGGATGTTCTGGAGGCCAACATCCAGGCGGGCAAGGAGGAACCGCCAATGGCCCTTCAGGTGGGCAAAGGTCCTCTCCAGCACCTGGTGGGCGTGGTTCAGTCGGTCATTGAACCACTCCTGCCTGGCGGTGAGGTGGCTGTTGTATGGGCACATAAGCCAGGGCTGGAGTGGGTAGGCTGCGTCCACCACAAGGCAGAGGGGCATGGTGGTGTCCTCTGGGGAATGTAGGTCCCTGTCTCCAGCCGGCAGCACAGGCCCAAGTTCCGGAACATGCGGGTGTCGTGAATGCAGCTGGGCCATCCCATGTAGACATCCTAGAAGCAGTCCTGGATGTCCACCATGGCCTGCAGGACCACGGAGTGGTAGCCCCTCTGGTTGATGTATCTTCCCCTGCTGTGGTCCAGGGTGCAGATGGGGATGTGGGTCCCATCCAGGGCCCTGAAGCAGTTCAGGAACCCCCGGCGGCAAATCCGGCAATGGTCACGTCCAGGTCCCTGACTTGGACGACCCTCTGCAGCAGCATGGCATTGAGCACACGCACCACCTGTGGGGAGGAAACACAAGCGCCCCTGCCCAGCCCCTCCCTCTCAAGCACACCTCCCTCCCCAGCCCCTCCACCCCCCAGTGGGTGCATGCCTGGGCCTCCTTACCTCCACAACAACAGCCCCAACTATGGCTTTTCCCACTCCAAACTGGTGTCCCGTGGAGCAGTAGTTGTCTAGAGTGGCCAGCTTCCAGATGGCTATTGCGACCCTCTTCTTGATGGTGAGGGTGCGCCACATCTGTGTGTCCTGGTGCCTCAGTGTGGGGGGTAAGCCACTGGCAGAGATCCAGGAAGGTCTGCCGGTGCATGCGGAAGTTCTGCAGCCACTGGTTGTCATCCCACTCCCCCATGACCAGCTGCTCCCACCACCTGGAGCTGTTGGGGTATCTCCAGAGGTGGTGGAGCACCTGGTGGGGGAGGAAGAGGGAATCCCAGTGGTCAGGGGCATCCCTGTCTATCCCTTGGAGAGCCCCCCTGTCAGGAGCTGCTGGGCAGCCTCCCATGCAGCACCTAGCAGGGTGCTTGCTCCCTGCGTGACTACCTGGAAGGCTTCCAGCTGCCACTGCTGCTGCTGCTGCTGCACATCGGTCTGCGTGAGTGTGGCTAGCGCTCTGCAGACCTCGTGCTGTGCAAGCCGGGTGTGTCTGGGAGGGGCCCTTTAAAGGAGCGGCTTGCTGTTGCCCTGGAAGGGCTAGTCCAGCCTGTGACCCCGTCCACTGGCTTTCCTGGCCCCTTATTTTGATGGGGAGCGCTTGTGTGTGTGAATGTTCCACATTTCCTTCGGGGGCGGCTCCTTTCGACATTCCCTGTCTCTACTTCAACATTGAACATCAACAGCACCAGCACTGGAGGATGTGTGGACGATACATGTCAAAGTAGCCTATTTCGATGTTCTTACTTCGAAATAGGCTACTTCAACCTGGTGTGCTAGTGTAGACGTAGCTTTATGTAGGGATAGACTTCAGGGGTATGATTCAGGCCTAGTACTAATTTTGAAATTCAGTCGGTGTTATTGGTTCTCTGTTTCTCTGAAAATCAGACCACATTTATTTATGCTTATAATAAACTATAAACTACCTACTTAAGACTCTAACTTCCAGCATGGAAAGGAATGGGAGTAGACATGACGTTAGTGCTGAAGCCATGCTAACCTTAATGAATGTGGGCCCTAAATATAGATTTAGAGGCTTAATTTTAAGCAGCAAAATTTGAAAAATGTTGGCTTAAATGTTCACTTGTTTCTTTTCAGATCTATTCTGCACTGTGGAAATATTGAGCAGGGGGATGGAAAAAGAATAAAACGCAGCTTCTTTTTTTGTTGGCAACACAGAAATAATATATTGCATCCTCTCTGCTGACTTCATCAGTAAACTATCAAGCACTATTCTCTCATCTGTGCTAAGATCATCCAAAGATGCTGCTGCAGTAAGAAAGATATTAAAGTGCTATATAAATGGAAGTTGTTAAATTAAAACTGGCTGGACTGGATTCTGTTCCATTTAAAAGATGGGAAAACAAATCAATGCTGCCAAATGGAAGAGGATAAAAATCAATAGTGGGGGAGAATGCATTTTCAAGGCATTAAAAACCTGAAGAGACTAAAAAGAAAGTTTAAAAAACTCTAAACTATTATTTTGCCACAACATTTAAATCAAATTTGATGACATTTATAGTTTGTTAGAGATACTACGTTACCAAGCGCCCAAATAAAGCTGCACTTAGGATTGCAGTTTTCTGATAACACGCCTCTAAAGATCTGAAACTTAAGCTGACTTCTGTGACCCATCAGGCAGTGATTTATAGAAGCAATGATTCCTCTTCCTGCCCTAAAGTTCCTTCTATTACTGGATAATTAGAATTAGGCTTTCAGTTAAAGTCCTTCATGTTTATGAAAGGTTAGAAAACAAACAAAAACCTATTGATGACCAAACTTTTGACAAATTTTATGTCATATGATCCTATCGACTTGTGGAAAGATGGCAAGAACTGACAGTTTATGATATTAAACCTTCAATGATTCTCAATTTTTTTCTGTGTGAAGTTCCAAAAAGTACATTCCGCAAATCCACTGAGTGCTGAGAGAGACAAAGAAAAGGGCAGAAGGGAGCATAACTTAATATTCTTTTACTTCATGCCTTCACGCTTTTATGGTTTCCAAGGAATCTGGAAATATTTTGATAATAGGTTGTTTCTTTCTGAGTGGAGGGGCACAGATTCAGGAAGTGATTTTCCTAGTCTCCTTTTAGTTACAATATGAGCATAAGTGTTGCTGTTGCTTTCAGTAAATTAGATGTTTATATTAAAAGCAATAGCAAAGCTTGAAAAAGCCATAAAGAATCAAAGACAGATGTAATGTCATTCCAGAACTTAAACAGTTCAACCTTCAGTTTCCAAACAGACTGAAGTTTCCCTGGGAATCCTAAAACCTTCACAGACATGTACCCAGGTTCTCAGTTAAAATAACCATTCCCCGCAGATGATGTGTGTCAGGGACTTAGACTATCTTTACACAAACAAACAAAAAAATTCCACCTAAACCCATGGCAGTGAATCACAGAGCTTAGTTCAAGTGACCTGGGCTTGCATTTTGAGACTAAGAATAGTGATATCGACATGCTGGCTAGGGCTGGAGCCTGGGCGCTGGGGCCCTCCCCACCTGCTGAGTTTCAGAACTGGGCTCCAGCCCAAGTGGGAACATTTACATTGCTGTCTTTAGCTCCATCACTTGAGCCCAAGTCATTTAACTCCAGCTGTGACACTTCCTGCCCCCTTTTTTTGTTTCTGTTTTGCAGCACTGGTGTTCCATAAAAGTCAAAAAGTTAAATTCAAACTGGTCTACCCAGGACTAACATGGGCCCCATCAGCTGCCTACATCAAGTCTGAATTTGGGCCAAGAAGTTTCTGATGTTGGGCAAGTGCATTGTCCCCTAATGTCCAGCTGCTCAGCAGAGGAAGTAAGCTATAACTGAGTGAATGATTCACAACCAAAAGGAATTTTGCCATTCACGTCAGTGAGGTCAGGATTTTACTCTGGGAGCCAAATGTGGTGGTGATCTAAATGGTGATGTGAGATTTTCAGTAAGTTGACCGTAGATGGTGGCTGTGAATGTATGATGATGTAGCACACATTGCAGATGATAGGACAGGTCTGTATCAAAATAAAGAAACCAAAAGGAAGACAGTGTACACAAGTGTGAGATAGTATATGTGATGTGTGTTCGTGGTGGAGGGAGTTGCTATAAAGCCATGACAGCTTCCTGAGGGTTGTTTTTCAGGCTAAAACTCTGTGAATCCAGTATAGAAATCATGTTATTTTAAAATTCACCCTTGTCATGATCATATACTGATTTCTGAGGATTTTCTGGTGTGTAATTTATGACATAAATGTGTAGGTACTTTTGGATATACCTTAAGCATTGGCTGCTAACCTCCCACCAGGAAAGGATATTTAGTTTCCTTCTTGCTGAGCGTGGGACTATTTATCAGGAGAGAAAGTATTTACCTTGCTGTTCTGTTTGGCACTTCCTGGCCTCTTAGAATTGTGCTCCGTTTTGTTTTTAACTTCATGAAACACCTACCAGTTGGAATATATCACAGTTAGCTGCATAAAGGAAAACTAAATTACATTTTATACAATGGTCACTATTAAAGTCTTCCCAACTCCCATTACAAGTGATTACCTTTACAGCAGTGGTCTCCTTTCACTAGGGGTGCATCTACACTAGCCAGCTACTTCGAAGTAGCCAGCAAAACTTCGAAATAGCGCGCGTCATGTCTACACACACCGTGCTCTATTTCAACATTGAAATCAATGTTAGGCAGTGAGACGTCGAAATCGCTATTCCTATCCGAAGATGGGAATAGTGTCCTACTTCGACATTCAACGTCAAAGTAGGGCATGCATAGAAGATCCATGTCCCGCTACTTCAAAATAGCGGGATCCTCCCTGGTGGCCATCAGCTGAGGGGTTGAGAGACGCTCTGTCCAGCCCCTGTGGGGCTCTATGGTCGCCGCATGCAGCAGCCCTTAGCCCAGGGCTTCTGGCTGCTGCTGCTGCAGCTGGGGGTCCATGCTGTGTGCACGGGGTCTGCAATCGGTTGTCAGCTCTGCGGACCTTGTGCTGTGCAGGCCGAGTGTGTCTTGGGGGAACCCTTTAAGGGAGCGGCTTGGGGCTTTTCTGGCCCCTTATTTTGATGGGGAGCACTTGTGTGTGTGGACGCTCCGCATTTCCTTCCAGGGCAGCTCCTTTCGACATTCCCCGTCACTACTTCGATGTTGAACATTGATGGCACCAGCCCTGGAGGATGCGTAGACAATACGCATCGAAGTAGCTTATTCCGATGTTCTTACGTCAAAAAGGTACTTCAACATAGTGTGCTAGTGTAGATGTAGCCTAGATGTTCTCCATACTGAATATTAAATACCATACATACCATTGTAAAGTTATCTACTGAACCATGCTTATGACTACTATAAAAATTAAAATTAATCCAGGAAATCAACGATGGAGGTGTTCTCTGTGAAGCAGACAGTCAAGCCCAAGCCTCACATTCTGTCCTACCTCCACAAGCATGGCCCATCCCTTGACAGTGATCTTCTTCTGTCCAATAGGGAAGGAATTTTTTGGGGCCAGGGGAGTGGGCTTTTACTCTGCATGGCAGGAAGGATAGCGGCTTCTGTATAGAAGCTGGAGGCTCTATCTCCTCCACTGCTTTTACTCACAAGGAAGTTTCAGCAGGGCATTAGCAGCTGTCCCAGGATAAAGCTGCAGTAGCCCAGTATGTAATTTACACCTACAATTGTGTCACTTTTTGATCTGACTTAATTCCCACCAGCGATTGTTAGCTATCTTTTTCACTCAAGCACCTTTAAGCTATGGGGCTAACGATAGTTCAGTGAATATGCTGTGCTATTTATCTTTTGTGGGGGGTCCTATCTCGCACATTTATTTCAGTGACATCATCTGTTCCAACTTTTTACTACATTTTCTATTGTGTAAATCATGTCACAAACATGTGGCTCTTGCAACCCAGAGTCCCTGGCATTCTGCAATACTTTTATACAAATGTGTATGGCAAAAGAAGTGAAAATTTGTGGTAGTAGAAACTATAGGGTAATTCTGAATTTGAATATGGGCAAAAGGGGTCATATCAGAAAACACCAGGATATTGAGCAATACATTTCCAGCATTCTTTCTTGGTTTTCATATGTCTCTGCTCATGAAGTCATTCACTTCCTGTGAAATTAAAAGAAACATTTCAGTGTCCTCAGCACTTTGTGTTTTAGCACAAGAAGGAATTAAAAACAAAAAAACAAAAAAAACCAGTCAGCAGGTTTGGGCTTTACACATAAAAATATTGTTGCAATTTTCCTTTTGATTAAAAAAACTACCTTATCAGGTAGCCACAAAAATATAACTGGTATTTTCAAATTCACTGCAGGTTAGTACCACATGGAAGAACATATATGGATGGATGGATGGATGGATGTATATAAACCAGTTGATTAGGGCAGAAGTTCATTCATGACCCACACTTCCTTCCATGTAACAATTACGAAGGACACCTCATTTTCCCTTCATGATAACATAAGCTTCCTAACATCTGCAATTGTTGCTGCATAGCAGAATAATACTAGAAAAGTTTTTAAAGTATTTTAGCTTCTTTTACTTTGCTTTTGAAGCTGAAAACAAGGACAGCAAGCATCAACACGACTAGCTAGGTATTCATGTAGGTGCTAAATAGATGCCTGGTATGGGGATACAAAGAGGGAGAGGTGAGAAAACAATTTGGAAACCACTGCTAAAGGGTGAACTCTACTATATTCTCCTGCATCTTTTAATTAAGTGGCAAGTATCGGATTTCAGGTTTTGTAAGTCTGGAGGTTAGTAAGCAATGACAGTTTCAGGAAATTCCTCAGATGCTGATCAATCAACAGCTGGTAGCTGAGACTTAAGTAGCCCAGCAGCTCAATTAAAAATCTCAGACACTACTTCAGGGTATGGAAGAGAATATTTTTAGGCATATTAAGTTATGTTATTGTGGTTTTTATACATCTAATGGCTTGTAAAAGCATAATAGGAGTCTCTGCCCTCCAACCACATGGCTCCACAACAGTTTTTGTTGCATATGATGGTATAAAATGTCTTGCTTTTAAAAGGATTTTATGAGATGTTGTCAGAAAATATAGCAAGATTATTTCAAAGCCCAGTGAACAATCATCTTTCCCATCCTGAGTCACCCGTCACCCTATTAAGCAAGCCAACTTCCCATCAAGTCAGGGCTTGTTGCTATGAGAGAGAGGAAAGCTAGAGGAGGCCTGATGTAATCTGAATTGTTGGGACCCTCAAGTAAAAATGAGAGATTAGAAGAAGGACTTCTCAGTGATTTCTTTAAGTGAAACACAGGTTAAAACAAAACAAAACAAAAAACATTCTTCCCCTCACCTCCCTTTGCAGTTGTCCAGATCTATTCACCAAAGCACACCATTCACATGGCAACTACAACAATCACTATTTCGAAATAACCATCCTGGCAGCTACACAATGCAGCTGCTATTTCAAAATAATTTTAAAATAGGTGCTGTTAAAACAGGGAATAGAGCCTATTTTGAAGTAAGCCATAGTGTGTCCAGTGGCTCTATTTCAAAATAGACTCTATGGCTATGTCCACACTAGAAGCATTTGTTGATACAGTTTTGCTGACAGACTGACAGAGCAAGCCTCTCTGTCAACAGAGATGGCCAGACTGCTCTGTCCTCTGTCTACAGAACAGCTGACTGGAAGCTCTACAAACAGGGCTGCCTGGTGAACCAGAAGCCTTCTCTGTCCACAGAAGAATCTACACTGCACTTCTGTCAATAGAACTCTGTCAAAAGAAGAATTATTCCTCAAAATGAGAGATAACATTGTCAGGACAAATGCAGAGTTGACTAGTCTCTGTCGACAGAATGCTTTGCATATATAGCAGCTCCCTGAGTTATGTCAACAGTTTTCAAAAGCCCTTCTTCCGATTACCAGATAGAAAGAAGGGCTTTTGAAAAAACTTGGGGAGGGGTTCCTTTCGGAAGGTCCCATCTCCACGGGCAGTGCGCAATTCGAAAAGCCGCACTTTCGAATCGCCGCAGCCGCCATTGTGCTAATGAGCCACTGCATATTCATTGCAGTGCCTCATTAGCATCTTTCAAACCCACTCATTAACATGCCCCTTTCGAAAGGAAGGACACGTGTAGACACGGGCAGAGAATAGGAGCTATTTCAGAAACAAATTGGGAAGAAGGGTTCTTTTGAAATTTTGTTTTTCCCCCAAAGGAACCCTGTCTATATGGCTGGAATTTTTTTCTGAAAAAAATCACTTTCTGAAATGCAATTGCATGGGATTATGCAATTCAAGCATGAGATTTGTAAATCATGCTTCATTTTCGATTCCCTCCATTTGCATTCTGCTTCTGAAAGGGGAAATGCAGTCTAGACGCAGCCCGCCTACACAGGTGCTGGTCTGAAATATCTATTTTAGAATAGACACTACTCCCTGTAGAATGAGATTTACCAAATGCAAAATAAGCCATCCACTCTTTCAAAATAGCAGTTGCATTGTATAGATGCTCAGAAAGTTATTTTGAAATTGTGGCTGTTATTTTAAAATAATTTTGCTGTGTAGACGCACACCTGTACTCCAGTTTCTATCCAGCCTGCCCCTCTTGCTCACTGAGGCTAGGGCTACACTACAGAGGTCCATTAAAAGAAGGTCTTCTGAAATATCTCTTCCAAAAAAGCGTCTTTGGAAAAACTAGATATTGTATAGCTTATTTCAAGCTTACAGCGCTGTGTACACGTACACTTCAAACCTGGCCCCCTAAAGTAAAAAAATATAACTGTGGAGTTCCTACTTACATCTTCATAATCAAATCATTTTGAAACTGGCCTTCTTAAAGGGTTTATTCCAGTTAAACTGACTATGCACAGTAATTTAGAGAGACAAGCTGGATGAGGTAATATAATTTATTGGACCAACTTCTGTTGGTCAGAAAGATAAGTTGTTAAACGTACACAGAAGGACCTTCTGCTGACCTGAAGAACACTGTCTAAGCTTCACATCTTGTTGCTTTCACCAACAGACATTGGCCCAATAAGTGATATAAGTTCCTCTTCCTGGTCTGTCTAATATCTGGGACCAATATGGCTAAAAACACAGCATAAGTGCACAGTAATAAAAGACACTGTGTCTTGTAAGAAAATAGTTATTTGCCCAGAGTAAGGAGTGGTAGGAAGCATAGATTTTATTGAGGATACAGAAGAGGGCAGCTGTTTTTCATTATGCTCACTAAAGTCGGATTCAGTCTTAGTGCCTAAGACTGAAAATATGACTAGCTAGAATGATGTTTTTCTAGCTGAGAATTTCTACAACTGCAGAAACAGTTTTAAGTAATATCCCTCTCTCATTTCCAAATATTAGTCATTGTGGTGTCTGGAGGGATTGAGGTGGGGAAGGCAGGTTGGTGAGAATGTTAGTTCCTGTTCCTGAGCTGGTCAGAATGGAAGACAGAAATGAGAGCTTTATACACCACAACAGAAACATTTCAGATATAAAATGGCAATCCACATTGTGTACAAACCAAAGCCTTTAAATGCATCTATGTTGTCAGCTTCCTTGTCTCTGTTCCATTGAGTAACTCCTGAGAACAACAGTACTGGTGGTAATATGAAACCAGGTGGTGGTGGTATAGTTAAGGTTGGGTGTCTTATCCAAAACTGGACCATGGGTCATGTTGATTTGTACTTTGCTTGACCTTTGGTCTGACCCAGTATAGCCATTCTTATGTTGTAGAGGAATTATGTGATTGCAGAGACAAACAGCAAAGCAATTTTTGGAGTGGGTAACATGTAATGATGTCGCATTGGTCCATTTACCCTAAGCAGATGCTAAATTCCATTCAGCCTATTGGGAGAGGGACAGCTGCCCAGACCTATGCTGCGTCACATCACTTGCCAATCAACCACAGCTAACAGCATGTACTGTATTCACAGATTTTCCACATAATCAACATCGTCCATAGGAAACTTTGCATCTGGGATTAAAGTAATCTTAGATTGATTGTTATACACAGCTGAATGCTAGACTGATGACTGGATAAGTTGCTGAAGAACGTAGAAGAAAAAGTTCACTCATCAGCATTAAGCACCATAGGCCAAATATTGCAACATGATATTTATGTGAGTAATCCCTTACTTCAAGAGATTGGTCATAGGAGCAAAGATCAGGACTCTGAGAGGCTTGCAGGATCCAGTCCTATGCCATCATTCTACAGGTTTGAAATTCTGGGAAAGAGTTAATAAACCAGCTAGTCCATGCCCCTTAAGGGTAAATGCTAGATTATAACGAAAGGGAAATTGGACACTCATACCACACTCTGGCTACGTCTACACGTGCCCCAAACTTCGAAATGGCGATTCAAATGGCCATTTCAAAGTTTACTAATGAAGAGCTGAAATGCATATTCAGCGCTTCATTAGCATGCGGGTGGCCGCAGTGCTTCGAAATTGACGCAGCTTGCCACCGCGCGTCTCGTCCAGACGGGGTTCCTTTTTGAAAGGACCCCACCTACTTTGAAGTCCCCTTATTCCCATGAGCTCATGAGTTTTGAAAAGGAACCCCGTCTGGACGCGCCGCACGGCGGCAAGCCGCGTCAATTTCGAAGCGCTGCGGCCGCCCGCATGCTAATGAAGCGCTGAATATGCATTTCAGCTCTTCATTAGTAAACTTCGAAATGGCCATTTGAATCGCCATTTCGAAGTTTGGGGCATGTGTAGACACGGCCTCTATGAGTTAGAAGGAGCACTGTGGCATGACTCCATTCCTGATCTGAACATCTAACAATATAGAGAATATTCGGATTGCTAAACATTAGCTTCTGATAACCTGTGAGTGCTAAACTAGTTGGTCTATTGGAAATACCAGCAAAGTAAGTACTGAATCACACAGAGATGTGCTTAGGAGACCCATAAGAGCAAGCTGGCAAAAAAAAGTTTGTTGTTCTTTATAATCAGTTCCTTTCCCAGACCTGACAAACTCAACACACCTCATCTACCAAAGTCACCTTACATCCATGCATACATCACTCACTCAGTCTTTCGTGTAATATACTTCACACTAAGTTATGGTGACCGGTCAGTGTAGGCTTCATACTGGCACTTCTCATATAATACTGACTTTTTCATAACCCCATATTTACTGACCAGCAAGTCCAGTATTGGTGGTACATGCTGTCCAGTCCACAATTCCTATCAGTTTGACTTATCAAATTGACTTCAGTTTCCTATTTCTTCAAAAGGACCTTCTCCCAAAATCTTCTATTATTGGCCGTCTTTAAGTCATGACAGTAACTTACTATTATGGTCCCTTTTTGTCTCAAGAGACAGTGATTAGCAGTGGTGCTGGGGATCTATGGGCAATGTTTGAGTCTGCAGCTTCTCTCACGGCTTATCCATCCAATATCGGATTTGCACGGTTGATTGCAATAACTGCATGTCAGTCTATTTCCAAATTCTGGCGTCTGAAAGTTTTTCTTCTAAGATGAAGTTGTTTTGCATGGCTTGCACGTATACTGCTGTAGCAATAATCACCAGGTATTTCTATCTGATGATGTAGCTTCCCAGAAATTTGGAGCGATGTTGAATTTTTTCATAGCTTTTTTGCATATATCCTTGAATCTTAGCTTTGATCTTCCTCTTGTTCTGAACCCACATGACAGTTCACCAAAGAAGATTTCTTTGGGAAGATTTGTCACCAATTCTTCTCACATGACCATGCCATCTTAGTCTTCTGCTGTTGAGGATTGCTATGAGGCTAGGTATGCCAGATCTTGACAGGACATCTGCATTTGAAACTTTATCTTGCCAGCTGATTTTCATAATTCTGCAGAGGCGGCGAAAATGGAAGCTGTTCAGTTTTTTCTCTTGGTTTGAGTATGTGGTCTCTGCCACAGAACCATATAGCAGGATACTCAATACACATGCCTGGTAGATTAGTATCTTTATTTTCACTGTCAATTTAGGATTGTTCCATGCTTGTTTTGTAAGTCTGCTAAAAATAGTAGTTGCCTTCCCAGTTCTTTGCCCATGCATACTTTGTGGTAGATCCAGGGTAACAGAATTGTTGAACCACATCTAATGGGCTGTTATCCAGAATGGCACTGGGTCACTGAGGTATACCTTGAGTGAATACAAAAGTTTTCATCATGCTTATGCAAGGGAAAACAACTTGCTGGCTCTGAACAGAGAATCCATCAGTGACTATAGGGTTTCTTCATTATGAGCAACGAGAGCTGCATCATCTGCAAACAGGCGTTCGCTAACGAGGACTTTCTTTACCTTAGTTTTGGCCCTGAGTTTTGCCAGGTTGTAGACAGCATCATTTCATCTGGTGTGCAGAAATACCTCACTGTGTGAGTTTTGAAATTCTCAGTGAACTAGAACTGAGAAGAATATGCCAAAGAGGGTAGGGGCAAGAACACACACTTGCTTGACTCCACTGTTCATTGCAAATGGTTCCAATGAAGATCCATCGTATTGCACTATTTCTTTCATGTTTTCATGAAAGGCTGTTATAAGATTGAGTAGGGTCGTTGAGCAGCCAGTCGTGGTTAGTACTGTGTATAGTCCTGATCTACTAACTGCATCAGACACCTTTGTTAAGTCCACAAATGCTATGAATAACGGCTTTCCTTGTTTTCTGCATTTTTCCTGTAGTTGTTGAAGTGAGAAAATCATGGCCATTGTTGACCTGCCAGCCCTGAAGCCACATTGTGTTTCTGGATAGATGCAATCTGAAAGTTTTTGCAGGTGTTTGAGAATGATACGGGCTTTGCTTGTGATGCTCTGTAACGAGATGCCTCTGTATTTGTTACTGTCATCCTTGTTGCCTCTGTTTTTATAGAGAGTGATGATATTTACATCCTTCATGTCATGTAGGACATCTCTGCTCTCCAACATTTTAGAAGTAAATCACAGAGGTAAGGGAAGACCACAGCCTTGTTTGCTTTCAGCACTTCAGCTGAGATTCTGTTGTTTCCTGGTGCTTTTCCATTGGAGAGAGCATCAAGAGCTTGAGAAAGTTCCTCTTTTGTAGTCTCTGCATCTGACGCAGACATTTCTGGAAGAGTTGAAATGAAGTTGTCAAGTTCAGGTTGTACTGTACACTTGTGGGAATAAATACTTGAGTAGTGTTCCACCCATTTGGGCATCTGCAGCTTTTTGTCTCTGATCACCTGTCCATTTAAATGCTTCAGTGGGGCAACACTGGCAATGTTTGGTCCAAGTGCTTTCTTCAATTCATCGTACATGGTTTTCAGGTCACCCAAATCAGATGCCTTTTTGAATATTAGAACATAGATCCGCCCAATACTTGTTTGCACACGGCTGGATTCTCTCTGCAGAGCAGATCTTGCATGTTGAAGTTGATCTCTTGTGTTTTGAGATGGGTTCTTTATGTTATTCAGATATGCCTTGTGTTTCTCTTTAGGAAGAGGCCTAAGAATGTCAGCATTTTCATTGATCCAGTCTTTGTTAGAGAATTTAGATGTTCCAAAGGCAGATTTGGCTCATTCATATATTGCATCTCTCAGCATCAACACTTTGTTGATCCGGTTTGTATTCCATTTTGCGAGTAAGATTATCTGCGAACACAAAGCATTTCAGCATGTCTCTGGTATTAGGGGTATTGATTTTTGGCTTACTGCATTCCTTTGTCATATAGAGTTTCTTTGGGACAAGTTTCACTCTGCTGATGATCAAGGAGTGATCAGTGTCACAATCTGCACTGTGATACGTGTGTGTAAATTTGATGGTATTGAGATGTTTCCTGCATACCAGCAGAAGGTCAAGTTGACACCAGTGACCAGATCTTGGGTGGTGCCATGAAACCTTGTGACACTCTTCCAAGTTAAAGAAAGTATTAGTAATGCAGAGCTGATTCTGAGAGCTGAATTTGAGAAGACTTTGACCATTTTCATTCATTTTCCCAATGCCATAATGACCCAGGCAGATGGGTCAGGACTGATGCTTGCGTCCTACTCTTGCTTTGAAGTTGCCAAGGAAGTACAGTTGTCTGCCAGTTGGAAAGGAGCTGATAACTTTCTGAAGATTATAATAAAAGTGATCCTTGTCTTTGATGCACGACGCCAATGTGGGTGCATACACACTGATGATGTTGACATATCCTGACTTGGTGCAGAGCTTCAAGGATATAATGCATTCTGATTCAGCTGTAGGTATATTGATAGATTTCAGCAGATTGTTCCAAACAGCAAATCGAACTCCATAGAGGTGGTGTTCCTCTGAACTCAAGCCCTTCCAGAAGGCAGTTTAGTTGGTTTCTTTCACTGACCCAGCATCTGCCAGCCTGGTTTCCTGGAGAGCAGTGATGTTGACATTTCATTTGCATAGCTGTTGATCTATGACTGCTGTTTTGTGTATTGAGTCAGTGTTCGTAAGGTCATGGGCAGATTCAAGTCCCAGACATATGGTCCACACATTTCAGCTACCAAACCAGAGGCAAGTTGATTTATTATTTCATTCTTTTGGCAGGTACGTCATTTACATCTACTTTTTGATTTTTGGTCTGTCCCATGCACCCAATGAGGAAGGCAGATGTGGCATGTCAGCACCTTATTGACCAGGGGCTGCCTGGCTTGAGTTGGGTGGTAGCTGACCAGGGGAGAGTGCTGACTCCTCCCACCAACAGAAGTGACCCATGGTGTCCTCCTCTTCACCAGTTGAGTAGGGCTTATAACCCTTAACTGTCACTACCAATGTTGTTTCCATGCTGTCAGCAAGGTTTGCGCGTCCTCTCAGTTTGACACCTTCTTACATGCTGCATTGCCTGAACTAGTGTATGGAGCAAGTGTGTTGCCCAAGTGCCACTATCCCCATCTCAGTCGCCCCAGTTGAATCCAAAGGAAAGACAGAACTCAGTACATTTAGAACTGATGTGACTGCAAGGAGATGTCAGAAAGCAGGTTTGATGAATCCTTCCTGCTAACCACTTTAGGGTCTCCACTCTGGATTTTCTGTCTGGCTTTACTCCCACAGCCTTTGCATCTCCCAAACCTACCCACAAAGCAGTGATGAATTTTCTGACAAGGTTGTCTTCTCTGGGGTAACGTAAGGAGTCACACTCCCTTGGATGCCAGTGACCAAATCATAGTTCATACCCTATTTTGAATTACAGAAATAATCCAGGGATCAAAGTATCCCAGAGCCTCATTTTATGCAGAATGAGGGGGCAGAAACCACTCGGTCTGCCCACCCACCTGCAGTCATGCTAGGAGGTCTGCACTGTCTGCCTGGTGCCTACGAGTTGCTGGTGCTGCTGCTGCTGCTGCTGCTGCTGCTGCTGCCCCTGCTCAGGGCTTGTGGAGGACCATGTCAGCAAGAAAAAATAACACATGACAAATGGAGGGGGAGGATTAGGCCAGCTCAATCCCCCCATGCTGCCAGCCTCTCCCCTGTCACTGAGCTCCCTCCCCACCTGTAGCTCCCACCCCTCAGTCCCTTCCCAGCCAAGCCCACCCCAGCCTGGTCCCTGAACCTTCTGATGACTTACTGCTAGTGCAGCCCAGAGAAGCCACCACCATCTCCACCAGAGCCGCCGATTCCTCCAGCTGCACTTATTCCTAAAAGTAAGATGGTGGCTCTGGTGGAGGAGGTAGCAGCTTGCTCCTCCAGGCTGCACCAGCAGTACCTGGGGGAAGGGTGCAGGGTGCAGCAGGCTGGGAGGTGGACTGGGGCAATTCAGGGACCGGGATAGGGTGGGTGTTGAGAGGAGGTCAAGACAGAGGGTGCTGGGGCAGGGGGCTGCAGGCTGGCTCACTAGAGACAGAGAGTAAACAGTCCCCTCCTGGGTACCCCAAGACCATCACAGCATAATTTTAAGCATGTGTCAAAACAAGAAAGCAGTTATGTAGCACTTTAAAAGACTGACAAAATAATTTATTAGGTGATGAGCCAGTTAGGACAGACCCTCGTCTTCAGATCATAGCCTGCCCAGAACAGACTCAGTATATAAAGCACAGAGATCCAAAAATTGTTATCAAGGCTGGCAAATCAGAAGATAGAATATAGACTAACACAGCTATCTCTCTGTCACTTTAAGCATGTGTGTAGCTCATTGCAATTCATGGACCTACAGATGTGCTTAAAGTTAAGCATGTGTGAGTACTTTGCTGTACTGGGCCTTCTTGTAATAAATGTGACTAGATTTTTTTAAATTGATTTTATATAAATGGGTCAAAGAACATAAATTACCATTCTAATTGAAAAAGAATATTCTGTTTTGATTTGTCCAGTTCCATACTCTTTTGCCTTTACAATCTATACTGTTAATAACAATAATTTATCTTGTGACAGCATCAGGCCATTAGAAAATATATCAATAGATTTCTTCTTGAACTAGAATTAGGATATTATTCTTGTCCATTTGAACTAATCAGAGAGATTATTTTATCCTCTCTCTTTAATCAAGAAAAGTACGTTGCAGAAACACGTCCAGTGGTGCAAAACACAGAGAAAACATAGACAAATGACATCAGCTCTAAGAGACATTAATTTCATTCTTGCAACACCTACAGTCTATGAATTTAGAAAGACATGACAGATTTGCAGAAACAATGCTTTTTTTCCCTAAATATAAGAGTTTAATCAAGCAATTTCCTTATTAGAAACAAAAACAAGTTCTGAAATGTTTTTTTGGTGAGGTGGTAGATTTAAAGTTGAACCTGATATCTCTTATTCAGGTAAGCTGTCATTGACTACGAATATAAATTTGCCTGAATATAAACTATGGGATGAGGCTTTTAGAAAGACTATTTTTTCCATAGCATTGACTCTTTACAATAGTCTGCAAAGTCTGCAAATTGAAACAAAGTTTCAGTTGTTTTGATAAAAAATTGGTGACTTCACATAATTTTGCTACACAGATTTCAAAAGTGGATTCCATTTTGGTCTATCATGTAAGGATTTTTCATAAATCAAAAAGGAAAAAAATGGGCATTTTTCATGCTTTCTATTTCACCTTGGCTACATCTACACTAACCAGAAACTTCGAAATGGCCATGAAAATGGCCATGTCAAAGTTTACTAATGAAGCACTGAAGTACATATTCAGCACCTCATTAGCACGCGGGCAGCTGCGGCACTTCGAAATTCACTCAGCTCGCCGCCACGCGGCTCGTCCAGACGGGGCTCCTTTTTGAAAGGACCCCGGCTACTTCGAAGTCCCCTTATTCCTATGAGCAGATGGGAATAAGGGGACTTTGAAGTAGCTGGGGTCCTTTTGAAAAGGAGCCCCATCTGGACGAGCCGCGCGGCGGTGAGCTGCGTCAATTTCGAAGTGCCGCGGCTGCCCACATGCTAATGAGGTGCTGAATATGTATTTCACCGCTTCATTAGTAAACTTCAAAATGGCCATTTGCATGGCCATTTCGAAGTTTCTGGTTAATGTAGACATGGCCCTTATGCGTTAAAAACTTGGTGAATGGTAAGACAGTTCTTTTAGAAGGTCTGCTTTAAGTCCTTGTTTAAAGAACAAAGGTGCAAAGTGTGAAAGTTAACAACTGAGTAATTTTAAAATGATTAGGTGTGACTGAATCAATCCTTTTTTGACAACTTTTTATGCATTTCACCATCAGCCTCTGTTTTCAGGGACAAGCAGTAATCAGCCTTCATGTTGACATCCCAGCATCCTTGATGTCTCTTTTCCATTGTCTTGATATCCTGATGAAATCTTTCCCCTTGCTCTTCACTGACACTTCCAGGATTTTCAGGAAAATAATCCCGATGGGCGTGCAAAAAATGAACTTTCAAGCTCATGTTGCATCCAAGACTTTCAAATTTGTTTAGCATGTTGCCATTAATGCTTTTATAATCAGGAACTTTGTTATTCCCTAAAAAGTTTTGTATATTTCTGAAGGCCACCCAAGCATCTTTCTCTGTGTCATTCATGGTTTCTTCAAAGTTAGTGTCATGAATCAGTTTCCTGATCTGAGGACCCACAACTTTTTGGCAACTCAAAGCTGGGAACTTGTTGCAAACATGCTTAAAACAGTTATCCTTCTTGTTTAATGCTTTCCCAAATTGTTTAATCAAACCTAGTCTGATGTGGAGTGGAGGTAGGTACTGCTACTGCTGGGCTCAATCAGTTTTTCATGAATTATATTCTTGGATCTGGGAGTCAGACTCTCCCTTGATGGCCACAGTTTCCCTACCAATGAAGATCTCTTGCTCTGCTATCCCATTCACAGAAAAAGCATGGCATTTTTGTGTAACCAGCCTGCCAACCAACAGCATACACAGCACCTTCAGATCTCCACATTCATGCTCTGGATCACAAACTTTTTCAAGGAAAAGTTCAAGATTTTCATAGATTTCTCTTAAGTGAACAGAATGGGAAATAGGCGCAGGGCCATATTGATTGCCATTATAAAGTAGAACAGCTTTTAGGCTTGTCTTTAAGGGGCCAATAAACAGTCTCCAGTCACCTGGTTGGTAAGCTGTCCTCAAGCTTTCTACTAATCCAGCAATGTGATTGCAGTATAGCAACAGACCATCCATAGAAAAAATATGGAACAAACTCTTTGGTTCCTGTACCAAACAAAACTTGTCCCAGGGAAAAACAAATTCTTCACTTCAAGTCTGGATACCAAAACCTCAGCAGAATCTTTAGGCAGATCCAGATCTATTACCAAGTCATTCAATTCACTTTGGGTGAAAAGTTGTGGCTCATTACTGGCATGCTCTGGTCTATACTCAGTATCGCTTCCAACATTATCAGCATCAGTGTTGGAAGACAACATGACAATTTGGTTTATGAGGGGCTCAAGACGTGTCTTGATCCCCAAGTTTTATACCTAAGTAGGTGTGATATATGTTTCTAATACAATCTGTTATGTTTTCTGTCTTTGCTTCTTTGGAACAAAACTGCCAAAAACATAACAAAATATGTCTGGATCTTTCAGACAACCTTGAGTTGCTGGGTTAGGGAATTACCTGAAAATGCAGAAAATACAGTTGTAAATATCATTCAAAACATAAATCAATGAAATCATTCTGTTTTGTTATTCTTATAATATAATATAATATAATATAATATAATATAATATAATATAATATAATAATTTGGCAATCCTCTTCAACAAAAGCTAGATGGCATTCATTTTGATGAATTCAATCAGTCTGAGATATTTTTGCATGCAAGTTCTTGAAAATAAGTTGCTGCATAGAGTTAAGTTATTGAAATAAGTCACAGCATTTTAGGTATAACACGCTATGGCTACGTCTACACGTGCACCCAACTTCGAAATAGCTTATTTCGATGAATAACGTCTACACGTCCTCCAGGGCTGGCAACGTCGATGTTCAACTTCGACGTTGCTCAGCCCAACATCGAAATAGGCACAGCGAGGGAACGTCTACACGCCAAAGTAGCACACATCGAAATAAGGGAGCCAGGCACAGCTGCAGACAGGGTCACGGGGCGGACTCAACAGCAAGTCGCTCCCTTAAAGGGCCCCTCCCAGACACACTTTCATTAAACAGTGCAAGATCCACAGAGCCAACAACTAGTTGCAGACCCTGTATATGCAGCACGGACCCCCAGCTGCAGCAGCAGCAGCCAGAAGCCCTGGGCTAAGGGCTGCTGCCCATGGTGACCACAGAGCCCCGCAAGGGCTGGAGAGAGAGTATCTCTCAACCCCCCAGCTGATGGCCGCCATGGAGGACCCCGCTATTTCGATGTTGCGGGACGCGGATCGTCTACACATCCCTACTTCGATGTTGAACGTCGAAGTAGGGCGCTATTCCCATCCCCTCATGGGGTTAGCGACTTCGACGTCTCGCCGCCTAACGTCGATTTCAACTTCAAAATAGCGCCCAACACGTGTAGACGTGACGGGCGTTATTTCGAAGTTACTGCCGCTACTTCGAAGTAGCGTGCACGTGTAGACGCAGCTTATAACAGCATTTTTTTGAAAAATTAGACTCCAGTTTTCAGAAAATCTGTACATCATGGACAAAAATGGATGTAATTTTAAACTCAGCACCCCCAAAATTAGTTAAGAACAGTTATTTGTTTTCAAACAATGGAACCCATGCAGAAGGGTGATCTATAACTATTAACTATTTGAAGAATGCCAGCACTGTGCTAAGTATCAGAGGGGTAGCCATGTTAGTCTGGATCTGGATCTGGATCTGCATCTGATGAAGTGAGTCTGTGCTCATGAAAGCTCATTGTCAAAACTTTTCTGTTAGTCTATAAGGTGCCACAGGACCCTTCGTTGCTGTTAGCATTGTGCTACATACTTTTCCGACAGGTTTGAAAGCATGAATCTTTTTCTAAAGATTTATAACCTAGACATACAAAATATAGTTTAAGATAAGTGATACAGTGAAATTGAAGTAGTCTTCCAGGACAGCAGTGTTTAGGATGTGTTATGAGTTTCATGATTTTCCTTTGGCTTTTCTTGGTGTTGGGGATTCATTGGCAAAAGGTTAATTTTTTCCATTATCTCCTCAACACTCATTGGCCACGTCTACACTGGCAAGATCTTTTGGACTAGCTGGAAGATCCCACAGATCATTTACCCACAAAATACATATTTTGAACAGGAATTTGAAAGAATGCAGTGCTTCTTGTGGAGGACCTCTTCCTCTCCCAGATGAGGAAGAGTGCCTTTTGCCAAAAGAGTCTTTCAGAAAAAAAGCATGTGTAGATGCTCAGGGGCACTTCTTTCAAAAGGGGAGTCCTCATGGTGCCAGATATTTTTGATTCCTTGCCCGTTCTTTCGAAAGAGCAGGGCTTGTGTGGATGATTGCCCTTTTGATCTGTTTTTGTGTGTGGGCATGCTCTTTCAAAAGAAGGTTTTCCTGGAAGAGAGCTTCTAGAAAAACTTCTTTCGAAGGATCACTGTCGTATAGACATAGCCATTGAGGAGGACAACTATGGTGATATGGACCTTTGGAATAAATATATTTTAAGGGGGAGCTTCAAAGTGAAGACAGGACAGGACATCCCTGTACATGTGGCAGTGTGGCATAAAACCCAGAGACAAATAGTTAGCATTGTAGCTCGGATAGAGATGGAGACAGATTTAAGGTCAATAACATTGGCTGTGTCTATACTAACAAGTTTTTGAGAGAACAGATGGCACATCCACACACAAAATGTGCTCTTTCAATCTGAAATCAGGAGAATATGGCTCTTCTTCTGCAATCCCTCTTCCACTCCTGGATCAGGAAGAGCACCTTCTTTTGGAACACACAAAAAAAAAAAGTATAGATTCTCTGTGGGCCTTTTCTTTTCTTTTTCCTGTGTGGATGCTCTCTATTGAAAGACTGGATCCATCTTTTCATCTGCTTTTCTGTGTGTGGATGTGCTCTTTCGAAAGAAGTTCTTCAAGAACATCACCTTTTGAAAGGTCTCTGTAATGTAGATCCAGCTATAACATTTTCCTTATTCTGGTTAAGGTCTTTGGTCAGTGGAAGAAGCAAGAGACTCCTATCGTTGTTTACCTTTGTAACATGACTATTAAGCCAAATGCAAAGCTACCTGAAGCTATTTTAAATAGATTTGACATTTTTGTAAAAGCAAAAACTTGGCCATCTAGGAAGTTTCAACTACCTATGTAATAATCTTTGAATCTGGCCATTCATTTCCAACACCACAGAATTTTCAACAATGAAACAGTGATGTGGGTAGGGACTGCCAACTATCCCAAAACATTAAGCAACATGGGACCAAATGGAATGAATTTTATCCAGTACTGCATGTACTGAGCCACCCTGGTTTCATTCCCAAAGGGCTGAAGTCATGGCAAGAAATCATACTGCACTCTGGCCAAAAGGTAGGGTCTGGATTCCACATGGCTGCTAGATCAATTGTAAAACCATTGCACCTTTTTTCACACATTTTTACCTTTTTAAGGTCCCTCCTCCCTTTTCTAACACTTTATTCTTGATTCTGTCACCCATATTTATACATTTTCCAAGATCCATTTTAATATTCTATTTTGTACTCATTCATAATGAAGTTACCAGTTCAGAGTTACTGCTAAGACTTGAGAGAGATTTGGAGTTTATATATATACCTTTTTAAATTATTATTTGATTGATTGTAGACAGATGCCATATTTGAAAAGATCATACTTCCCTCAGTTTGGTTCAAGTACTTTAAAATAACAGTATTGCTAGAGTGTCAGAAAAGACTGTCTAGGAAAGAGTATTGCGGAAAGGGATTTAGGGGTCATAGTGGTCCACAAGCTGAAGATGAGTCAACAGTGTGATGCTGTTGCAAAAAAAGCAAACATGATTTTGGGATGCATTAACAGGAATGTTGTGAGCAAGACATAAGAAATCATTCTTCTGCTCCACTCAGCGCTCATTAGGCCTCAGTTGAAGTATTGTGTCCAGTTCTGGGCACCGCATTTCAAGAAAGCTGTGGAGAAACTGGAGCAGGTCCAAAGGGGAGCAACAAGATGATTAAAGGTCTAGAGAACAAGAACTATGAGGGAAGTCTGAAAGAACTGGGCTTGTTTAATTTGGAAAAGAGAAGACTTAGAAGGGGGACATGATAGCTCGTTTTGAGGAGGAGAAGGAGGAGGAGAAAAAAATTGTTCTCCTTGGCTTCTGAGGACAGAAGAAGGATCAGCCCCCTGGAAGGGGTTGCAACTTCTTTGGAGGATAGGGTCATAATTCAAAATGATCTGGATAAACTGGAGAAATGGGCTGAGGTAAACAGGATGAAGTTTAATAAGGACAAATGCAAAGTGCTCCACTTGGGAAGGAACAATCAGTGTCACACATACAGAATGGGAAAGGACTGCCTAGGAATGAGTACAGCACAAAGGGATCTAGGGCTTATAGTGGACCACAAGCTAAATATGAGTCAACAGTGTGATGCTGTTGCAAAAAAAGCAAACATGATTCTAGGATGCATTAACAGGTGTGTTGTGAACAAGACATGAGAAGTCATTCTCCCGCTCTACTCTGCGCTGGTTAGGCCTCAGCTGGAGTATTGTGTCCAGTTCTGGGCACCGCAGTTCAGGAAGGATGTGGAGAAATTGGAGAACATGAGCTATGAAGAAAGGCTGAAAGAATTGGGCTTGTTTAGTTTGGAAATGAGAAGATTGAGGGGGGACTAGATAGCAGTTTTCAGGTATCTAAAAGGGTGTCATAAGGCAGAGGGAGGGAACTTGTTCTTCCTTGCCTCTGAGGATAGAACAAGAGGCAATGGACTTCAATTGCAGCAGGGGAGGTTCAGGTTGGACATTAAGAAAAAGTTCCTAACTGTCAGGGTGATCAAACACTGGAACGAATTGCCAAGGGAGGTGGTAGAATCTCCATCCCTGGAGATATTTAAGAAGAGGTTAGATAGATGGCTTTCAGGGATGGTCTAGAAAGTGCTTGGTCCTGCCATGAGGGCAGGGGGCTGGACTCGATGGCCTCTCGAGGTCCCTTCCAGTCCTACTCTTCTATGATTCTATGAATGGACTTAAACTGCAGCAAGGGAGTTTTATATTAGAAATTAGGAGAATTTTCCTCACCATCAGGGTGGTTAAACACTGGAATAAGTTACCTAGGAAGGTTTTAGAATCTCCATCCCTGGAGATATTTAAGAGCAGGTTAGATGGACACCTACCGGGGATGGTCTAGATGATGTTTGGTCCTGCCAAGAGCGCAGAGAACAGGACTCAATGATTTCTTGAGGTGCCTTCCAGTTTTAGTGTTCTATGATTCACATTAATATTACATTGGCAACTTTAACAGCCTACTTTCAGGGCTCTGTACTATCTGTCTAATGAGCAGCTTAATTTAAAGCTTAAGATTACTAAGTGTCCAATGAAGTAATAAATAATGTAGTGTATAATATCCCCATCAAGCACATAAAACTACATTTGTCTTCCATTAACACCACACTTTTAAGTAGCCTGACCTCTTCAAATATAAGAGCATACAATTAGCACAATTTGTCACAGGTCTTTTACATTTTAAGATGTAATTAATTGTCCCTTTAGTCTAATTAACTCTGAGACACTGACAGGTTTTGTTCTAATATGAGACAGTGGTCCTTATTTGCAATGCTAATATGGGACAGAGAATGCTTTTGCAATAACAAACTCAAATCCAGTTACCTTTGCAAGCAAGGGGATATTTGGACCAACTTGCAAACAAACAATCAAGCTGTTAAAGCTGTAAATATGTTTAAGTATTATAAATTCAATGTTAAATTCTTTGGGGGCAATGACTATGTGTTTGTACGGAATGCTACTGCTAGAGGCAACACATAATGCTACTGTAACAAATATAAATAGTCCTATGATTTAATTGGAACTACATAGGTGAGTTACAGGATCTGGCATATAGTTGTGTACATATTCTGTCTTTAAAGCAAGCGTAAGATTTGTGAAGAGAAGTGCTTGTTTTTAACCAAATGGTACATGCAATCTTTGTGCTGATAAGAGCAAAAATGTTACATGTTTGCAGCTGATCTCTATCTCAATATGAAAGTTAGTGCTGGAAACAAACTTTTTTTTGCTTTCATAGTCATAGGTTCTCATGGCAGATCTCTGTATTTAATACAAATTGCCATTTTTTAAAGTATGGGTGATTTATTTTGGTATTCTCTACATGATGTTTCTAAGTGCTGAGAGGACTGAATTTCAATCCTCAAATGTAATCTAGTTAAGATGAATATCCACTTTCTAGAGAGCACGTTCATAGCTGATTAAAGGCCAGATTCTGGTATGCTTTCTCATGTTGAGTAGTACTTCACAGGAAGTCAGTGGGGTACTTAAGGAGTGCAGAACACAACAAAGAGAGTGACAGAATTTGGCCTGAAAAATAGCAAAATCTTCTTCCATTATGGATGCAGTACTGATATAGGTAAGTGCTAAATTACAGAAGTAATGCACAGCAGGGCATAAAATTTAACTTCTAAAAACACTTGAAGTTTAAATTTTATTTATATTTACCTAGAAAGAGTATTTACCTAGTGCACAAACTGGGGTTCTGTGCATGCCTTTGCACAACTCCCTGTAAAGGGATACATAAATCTTCACTTGCTATGCTATATGGAGGCCGACAGGGACAGAATGAGCACCAAAGCAAATATGAGGTAGAAATGATTTTTTATTATGTTAGGTATTTATAGATGTCAGATACAAATGAGAACATTGCTAAAAATTTTGCAGAATGACAGCTGTGCCTTATGGATAACATTCTATAGTTTGATGTATGAGGCAGAAAATGTGAAAAATATTGTGAAGTACTGCCTTGACATGATGATGGAAAACCAGCAGAAGTGTACTAACAATGGAGGAATGTAACAGACCCCACAACAAACAAGAAAGGAAGACTTTCTCAGCCTACAAAAGTAACATCAAACCTGGCCTTCATAAACATAAATCACAATTTTTCTACTTACCTCTAACTGGCTGCATTTTGATGCCTGTGGTTCAAGAGGACCATCCTTGGAATTTTAACGGTATGGTAGTGTAATCGTCCACAGGCAAACGTGAAGCTGGGATCTCTGGAGCTTCATGCAGGCACCTTTACAGTTTGAGCTAAAAGCTCACTGCCTCTCAGTTTAGGCTGTAGAGGACGCTCATTCACTCACTGTGAAGTGGTCTAGGCACCACTACATGGGACAGTAAACCACACATAGGTGCGTGGGTTACAGTAGGATTTTGTAGAATTGGCTATTTTGGCTGTAAAATTATATATTTTTCAAGCAGCCTTTATATTATCATAGAATTTGTAGAGTGAGCTAATGTAAGAAACTACAGATAATATATTATATTTAAATATAAAAAGGCATAGTTGTATACCTAAAATCCAGTATAAAATACCTGCCATTGTTTCATTGACTCAGGGTTTGCCTCAACTCTCACTGAAGTAAATGGAAAGCTATAAACAATGCATCAAAATAACGATAGGCATTAAGAAAATTCTTTTCCCAATCCTTTTCAAAAGTACAATAAGATAGACCGGAAGTTGCTGTGTGTGAGAGAGAATAAAAAACAAACTTTCTAATACAGGTTGAACTTTTCTCATCCAGCACCCTTGACCTGTGAGTGGCGCTGGAAAAGAGAATTTGCTGGACAATGGGAGGGAAATACTTTTTAGCACGTTACCAAAATGTTCACTGCTTACTGGGCTCAAAGAAGACATTTAGGGGGTAAATTACAGCTAAACAACAGCACAGAACATGAGAGACAAGATTGGTGGCTGTAAACAAACTTTTTTGGATCACAGGAAACGTGGCCACAGCCATGATAATAGGTCATCCAGCTAACTAAAATCATGCTGAATTACTGAGTTTGCTGAATGAGAGAATTCCAGATTAGTGAGGTTGAAACTATAGTCATTTGACATGTGTCCATACATGTGGCTGTGTTGAATTACTGACACAGATAAAGTTAGTGTCCCCTTTGACTAGAACCCACATCATAAACACAATAGTTCATTTGACAAATAGGACAAATTGTCTGTATATGCAATCACTAATGATACAGAGAAAATAGTTCACACTGGTGTAAATCCATTGATGTGACTGCAGCTACTCAAATTTTATTAACCATGTCTGTTATCTGAGCACTCTCCTCTTAAGGCTCACTTGAAATCAGGGTTTTCTTATTATTTATCTGAAGCGACAAATGTCATTTTTAATGGGAGGCAAACCATAGTAGAACATTTTTCGTCATGGGGATATTCTACAAAGTTAGAAGAAATGCTCACTGAAAAATGGATCCTAGGAAACTGCCACAAGCTAAATATCCGTTATAGATAGAGGAGTTTATTTACAAAGGAACTTATTCATATTGATGCTGAGCATTACCACTTCTAATTTTACACACCTAAAAATCATGGGGATTCATCATGCTTGATTTAGGCACCTAAGTTTCCTAGACAGTAAATGAGATGATGCTTTAGAAGGGGATTTACAAAAGTCAGCACTCCTTACCCTAACAGGCCAACGTGAGGTGCCAGTTTCAGGAGAGTGCCCAAAATCCATCCTTTTCAAGGGGTTTGGTGCCTTAGTTCAGGCTAGATGGAAACATTGTCCTCTGCTTGTGATTGTCAGTTGAACATTTTTTTCCTCGTGTTAGACATCCTTGCTGCTTTTGGAAGAAGCTGGGTGGTAAGGGAGGAGGAGGAGCTCCCTTAACTTTTAGGTCTGTTGTAAGGGCATTTATTGTGGATGTGGGAGACTCCTGGTCAAGTCACCTGAGAGGAAGAAGAGACTTAAACAGGGATATGCCACCTCTCAGGTGAAGCCCTAATGCTTACCAGATCTGGCCTCACAGGCATTAGGTGGAGGAATAGCTATATTCACTAGGTTTGGGCATCACACTCTTAGACATTCTGGTGCCTGGAATGAGGCTGTAGTGCACATGCAGAGGCAGAAACACAGCCACTTAAGGGATTTTTCCTACAAAAACTTAGGTGCCAAAAGAGTTTGGAGTCAGCAGCACCTCTGTGGGAATTTTGTGACTCCCAGTGGGGAGTGATTCTGGAGTTTAGGATTTTAACATGGCAGATAGGAACCTAAGTTATTTTGTGACTCCAGCCCATATAACAAGCTCTAACAATATATAGAGAACATACCAAAGAGAACAGTCTTGCATTCTAGACATTTAGGCAATGGCATATCAGCTTGCATGTTAATAAAAATGGGAAGAAATGAAGAATATTCAGAATAATTCTATCCTTCCTCTTCAGAATCTACCTTATCACCCATTTTATCAAATTGCACTTATACTCATCTTTGGCATTATCATTTCCCCTGCCACCCCCGCCCCCGCCACCTACATTGATCTTTAATCTATATTTTGCAGAAAATAAAGATCCATAAAACATTTAATGATATAAACTCAGAAGTGATGTGTACCCAGCCAGCAAGGCTAAAGCTTCCTTCTCCAATTTTCTGATCCTTTATTAATACCATGAAATATAAAAAAAAAAAATTTTGTTTAGAAATTGTATAGTTCCTTTATCAGAGGAGTATCTGTGTTAGTCTGTATCTACAAAAATGGCAAATCCTGTGGCATTTTATAGACTAATAGATTTTTTTGGAGCATAAGCTTTTTGCCCACGAAAGCTTATGCTCCAACAAATCTATTAGTCTACAAGGTGCCACAAGCCTTCTCATTGTTTTTATATTTCCTTTGTGCATCACAGGAGTCTTAATTCCAAAACAATAGCCACATTTTTTATATTTTTCCTCCACAAAGTCTCCTGAACTAGATTATAGCAAAAATAAGTGAGTAGCTTATGTACCGCCAAACAGTTCTTTTTCACTGTAGCATCTAATGTTGAATATTAAAAACAAAATGGATTGTGACTTTATATGCTTATTACTAATTCATACTGCCTTTAGGCTGTCAGATTAACTTCTTGTAAGAAAACTGTGTGATGAACTGCTGAAACAAGTATGCGAAGATCCATGGATAATCTTTATGTGAACACCCAAGAGTGACACCCTTTTATAAATCCTGCAGGAAATGCACCAGTAGTGCTTACGATGTTAGTATGCATACATACATTCTCAAAAGCACGCTTTATAATTATAGATGGAAATTTTTTGTGCTGTTAGTCGATATTTGCACACAAAACATTTGTGTCCAGGATCCTAAATAAAGAATTCTAAAATCCTACGAGGAAAACAAAGCTAACCTAGTAGCAATTCCTTTCAGGGAATGTAAAAGTAGATATTCTAGGAATTTCACAAGGAAACCCCCCTCCCTACATTCAAGTTATAGATAAAGCTTGATTTTTTTAAGTCTAAAATGAACTTGAATTCCACACTTTAGGCAAAACCTTCACACACAAATCCCACCAACTTGCTCAGCATCTACTGTTGGGACTGCTCAAATTGAACCTGACTCTGGATGATACACAGAGGGGAAGTTCGAAGGAAAGATCTGTCTCTGTCACTGACACAGTCTACATTGGAACAGCCATTAGCACAAGGAAGTACACACTACCTGAAATGGTCAGTAGGAGCCAGGGCCCTGGCCTTGCCCTTCCCTCATGCAGACCACTATCAGCACACTGAAGACAATCGGATGGGCTTCCAATAGGTGCATCAGTAAGCTATTAGGAAGGGGAATGGACTCACCATCACTTATTCCATCTGGCCCCCTGAGACAGATTCCCTTCAACAAGTTCCCTCATGACTGGTATAACTTTATTTCGTTTAGATTATTTGCTCCATTTATACCTGATTTGGAGAGGAAGTAATGGGCTATGAAATAAGAATATAGGCATTGATAGAAAACTATTAGGAAGGGGAATGGACTCGCCATCATCACTGTATACATTCCTGAGTTACTGTGATGCCAATAAATTTGGATTTACCAATTTGCTTCTCCTTCTGATCTGACAGCACTTTCCCCAGCTGCAGAGCAACCTACACTGAAAGCTCCAAATTTACAATAGTGTAATTTATGGATGCAATGACATCTGTGCATGTAGCTAGGTTTTTTTTTTTTTTTTTTTTTTTTTTGGTAACTCATAGGTGGCCTATTGTATCTGGGACTTCCAGGGATCACTCCATATTTCCAGATGCTAGTTAAAAAACATTAAAACCCACAGATACCCAAATCTAATCTCAGTTGCTCAAGAATAAATCTGGAAGTCCAACTCCGGTATCAATGAGATTACTTAGGACTTACATCAGTGAACCAAGATTTGACCATTAAGGACAGGGAGACAGTCAAAGCTTCAGAAAATGTAAAATCAATCTAATTCTGGTAGCTTCAATGCAGCCAAGCTGATTAACACTCACTGAGGATATAACTCACAATTATTCTTACAAATACACAAATTAAATATTAGATCTGGTCAGAAAATAGAATTTCAGTTTTAAGGGAACTTTTTATTTCTTCTACATCCCAACACACACCAGAATTTCCAGAAGAATGAAAATTACGAAAAAAAACCAACAATTCAGAGCCGATTTTTCTCATTTCAATAATATTACTCATGGGATCAAATAAATATAATACAAGTATATAAAATTAATTTCTGATACAAGTCAAAAATAAAAATAACAAAACATTACAAAGTTATTGAAAGTGACTGATAGCAAAAATCAAGAGCTGTTGAAATTCACATTAACGATTTAGTTAAAAATCAACATTCCCCTTTAAAAGAGAATTACATTTTCTTGTTGAAAATTGTGCCATCACGATTTTTTCAACAAGCTCTATTAAATGTACATGACACATATAGGCACTGAAGAGAGATAATTACTAGAATAATAGTCAGCCAACAGCAATTAGGAACAGCTTTTCTTTTTCTAAAAAAACTTTGAGAAATAGTGCACCAGTATCTTTAGAGATGTGTATCTTTTAAAACAGTGAAATCTATTTGCTGTTAAACTATTTATAGAAATGGTCACAATGAAATACTACCAAGAATAGCTTTATTCTATTTATAACAGTGTACATTTCCCCTCCTTAGTGGGGGAAATCCACTGCAAAAATTTAGCAAAGTTGGAGTACAGATAACTGATGTCTGCCTCCCAACTGAAAATGAACGGAAAATTGGCAAATGCCACATATACCTAATATTTTGATTTTCAAAGAGGTTTTCAGTTATCACATTTGACATTTTCTCCTTGACTCTCAAATTATTCCTTGGCACAAATTGCATGTTTGTTTAATATGCTCTGTTGTAAAGTCTGGTTTGATCACATCTCTCGTAGGCTCTTTCTTGAGGCAGCTGTAGTTATAAATAGGCCACAAGCATTGCTTACACCACAGACTAATCTGTGACTTGCTTTGCCAAAAGACTCTGAGGGGTAGCCAAGTTAATCCATTTGCTTGTTATTTGTGAAGCTGTCTTGTAGCAGTTCAAAGACTAACATTTATTTATTAGGACATGAGCTTTCCTGGTAAGACCCATTTTCTCAGATATATTATAAGGTGCTATAGGACTGCTCGTTATTTGTCAAAAGAGCAAGTGAAAAGAACGAGACGTTCTGAACCATTCACTTTGAATTCCATTCCAATTATTCTGAAGGGTCATCCTAGCTGCTGTTATTTTTTATGATTAAGATGGGTAAAAATAGTAAAGGTCAATTTTAGCATCTGATATTAAACTAAAATTATCAGTTATAAAAACAGTTTGGTTTGTTGTTCCTTTGGCACCTAACCATGGTTTCAAATGGAACCTTGTGTCAACGTTCAAGAAAATAGCACAGTTTGAGGTCTCATGCCTCAGTATCAAGATTTGATTTGACCGCCAATGTAAAAAATAATGTTCCCAATGACTGCCCTTAAAATTTCCAGGACCAGAGCAAGATTATTGCACTTTTAGCCACAAACAGTACTTCTGAATAATGCTCCAGGACATGACCTTACAAATACTTCCTCATCTGAATTTTATTTCATTGTGTGAATAAACCCATTCAAATCAATATTAAGATTATTCACATGAGTAAAGGTTTACGGGTAAGACCCTCAACTTAGATCAAGAAATCTGAAGTCCTAATATTGATGTAAAATAAAATAATTGAGAAATTAAACCTGAAATGTAATCATAAATACTGTCATATGTTTCACTTTGAGTAAAGCCCTCAATCAAGTTAGGAAAATTCAAGTACAAAGATTTGCCTGCAGACAAAAATGTGTTGCTAAAACTGTCGTACTCCAAGTAAAGAGGAGAGATGTGTGAATAACTGTCAAATGACAGTCTGACAGGTTTCAGACCTGTCATTTTCTCTCACCTTCCCCTCAAGACAGGCACCTGTCCAGCTCTGATCAGGAAAAAATCCAGATCTCTCATGTCCTCCAAAAGTGGAATTTCAAAAGGTAGAGTATTTGAAATACAACTGGTCCTGTTCACAGAGAGAGAGAAGAAGAGAGCAACCATCTTGAAAAAAATTAGGAAGGGTGATTTCGAAAGCCAGGCTTCCTTTTGAAGGAGCCTTATCTCCACAGCTATTTTGCATTTTGAAAGCAACACTTTTGATGTGGCAAGTGGATGTTGTTATGCAAATGAAGCATTGAATATTCACATCAGCACCTCATTAGCATTTTTGATCCACTGACTTTGCATGCCCCTTCCAAACGAAAGGGATAGGGTAGACACAGCCACAGGGAATAGGGTATCTGGACTAATTCAAAATAAGCTTCCAGGGGCTTACATCTGAAATAGGCTCCATTGTGTGTGGACACACTATATCCAAAGAGCTGAGCACTGTTTTGATACGCATTGTGTAGACGCAATCTCTTCCAGAGCATCTTATTTGGAACTAAAATGGTTAGGCAGACATAGCCTAGGAGTACAGGTTACGAATTGCTTACAGAACTAAATTTATAGCCCAAATTGTGTGTGTCATTCACGGGACAATGGATTAAAAGGCAGAAAAATTGCCTAGAAATTTTGTCATAGCTAATGATCCTTCAGCTTTGATATTACAAAGCTACTAATATTTTAACCCTCTTAAATTTTAAAGTCCCCAGAAAAACTACAGTACATGTTAATCAAAATCTAAACCACAACTAGTCAAAGCTGTCTATTACAAATTCAACACAATGACATGAAACAAATTGAGGATCATTGGAAAAGGATAAATATAATAAGGGCTACTAAAGTTATTTCACCAAACAGGATAAACTGTGATAGGATTGGATAGGACCTTGAAAGGTCATTTAGTCCAGTCCCCTGAATTCCTGACCGGACTAAGTATTATCTAAATCATCCCCTAACAGTTGTTTGCCTAAGTAGTTCTTGAATTTCTAATGAAGGAGATTCCACAACTTCCCCAGGCAATTTATGTCAGTGCTTAACCACCCTGACAGTCAGGCAGTTTTTCCAAATGTCCAACCTAAACTTTCCTTGCTCCACTTTAAACCAATTCCTTCTTGTCCTATCCTCAGAAGTTAATTTATCCCACCCCTCTGGTAACAATCTTTTACATACTTGATCAGGAGTTGTCCTGTCTTACTCTTCTTGTCTCCAAGCTGAACAAACAGTTATTTCAATCTTACTTCAAGTCACTTTACTAGACCTTTAATCATTTTGTTGCTTTTCTCTGGGTTTTCTCCACTTTGTCCTCATCTTTCCTGAAAGGTCGTGCCTAGAGCTCAACAGTACTCCAGCTGAGGGCTAATCAGTGCAGAGTAGAGCAAAAGAATAACTTCTAGTGTCATAACTCCCCTGCCAATACATCCCAGAATGAGGTTGACTTTCATTTTGCAATAGTGTTACCATTCACTCATACATAGATAGAGGATCACAATGACCCCCAGATTCCTTTCTGAAGTACTCTTTCCTAGGCAGTCATTCCCATTTTGCATATGTGTTTATCACTGGTTCTTCCTACTTGTCCTTATTGAATGCAGGGGCCAGCAGGAGGAGCCACAGCAGAACTATGCGCTGAGGTTAGTTAATCCTGGGGGTGGGGTGGGAGGTTGGGGGTCAGAGGGGTTAAGCTTGGGGATAGGGGTGGTTAAGAAGGATTAAGCCTAGGAGACAGAGAGAGGGGAAAGGTTGGGGATGAGAGGGGGTAAGCCTGGGAGACGGGGGCGTGTTGTGGGATGGGGGTGTAAAGCCTAGGGCTTAGGGGTGTATTTTGGGGCTGCAGGCAGATAAAGTGTGGAGATGGGGGTAATAACTTTCTAATTGGTACAAATAAATTGTGTGCGTGCTTGGGCTGTTATTCAAATAGGGGTGATAAAAAAACACAGTTTGATGTTATTTATTAAGGACTGTATTGCCTGTCTTGAAGAATTTAATTTTGTAACTGAATTTCAAAAAATAGCTCTTCTCACACTTTCAGTTGCAGACCCCTGGTCTATATGATTATCTAAGTCATTGACGAAAAAAAATGGAGCCAGAAAAGATCCCCACAGAACTCCCACTCATTATGCTCCTCCTGCTTCACTGTGAACCACAGATAATTAACTACTCTCTGCCAATGGTTTTCCAGCCAATAATGCACTCAGCTTATAGTATCTCCATTTAGGTTGTATTTCCTTAGTTTGTTAATCTATGGTCCCTTGCTTGTGCACATTCATTGTCGGGATGTACAGGTTTTGGAGGACTTAGTCTTCCAAACATAACAAGATAGACCATCTCTTAGCATTTGGTAGCTAGAGAAAAATTAAAGTAAACAAGAAGTCCTTGACTATTTTTGCAATGTGTATACTGTACAGTAACTACAAAACACCATTTATGTAGGACATGTATTCACTAATTCCTGTACCTCAAAATTATTAGTGCCCTTGCCTCTGTTTTACAAACCCATACAACATTTTAAACTAAAGTAATCAGACTTTGATTTTAAGTCTTAGCCTTGAGGTTCTTAAAAGTAGAACATACCAGTATGGTTAAGTTCTCTTCTAATGAGCATGCACTGCAAATCTGTTTTGGTGCAAATGAGATTAGGTGTATTCTGGCCAGCTTTGTATGCATTCTCCTGTGTTTCTTAATTTAACTTAATTTTAACTCAAATCCCTTGCTGTCATGAACAGGTAACCTTCCCAACTGTACAGTTCAATGAATCTGATGGAGGTCCCAACATGAATAGTACAAATAAGTGCAATGGATAGGGCAAGGGATTCTAAGCACCTACTATTTGCTGTACCTGCACCCAGTCCCCATATTGCTTTAGCAGAGCACTCTCAGACTTAGAATCATAGAATCATAGAAGAGTAGGACTGGAAGGGACCTCGAGAGGCCATCGAGTCCAGCCCCCTGCCCTCATGGCAGGACCAAGCACTTTCTAGACCATCCCTGAAAGCCATCTATCTAACCTCTTCTTAAATATCTCCAGGGATGGAGATTCTACCACCTCCCTTTGCAATTCATTCCAGTGTTTGATCACCCTGACAGTTGGGAACTTTTTCTTAATGTCCAACCTGAACCTCCCCTGCTGCAATTGAAGTCCATTGCCTCTTGTTCTATCCTCAGAGGCAAGGAAGAACAAGTTCCCTCCCTCTGCCTTATGACACCCTTTTAGATACCTGAAAACTGCTATCTTGTCCCCCCTCAATTTTCTCTTTTCCAAACTAAACAAGCCCAATTCTTTCAGCCTTTCTTCATAGCTCATGTTCTCTACAACTTTGATCATTCTCGTTGCTCTCCTCTGGACCCTCTCCAATTTCTCCACATCCTTCCTGAACTGCAGTGCCCAGAACTGGACATAATACTCCAGCTGAGGCCTAACCAGCGCAGAGTAGAGCGGGAGAATGACTTCTCATGTCTTGTTCACAACACACCTGTTAATGCATCCTAGAATCATGTTTGCTTTTTTTGCAACAGCATCACACTGTTGACTCATATTTAGCTTGTGGTCCACTATGACCCCTAGATCCCTTTCTGTTGTACTCATTCCTAGGCAGTCCTTTCCCGTTCTGTATGTGTGACACTGATTGTTCCTTCCTAAGTGGAGCACTTTGCATTTGTCCTTATTAAACTTCATCCTGTTTACCTCAGCCCATTTCTCCAGTTTATCCAGATCCTTTTGAATTATGACCCTACCCTCCAAACAAGTTGCAACCCCTCCCAGCTTGGTATCATCTTCAAACTTAATAAGTGTACTTTCTATGTCAATATCTAAATCGTTAATGAAGATATTGAACAGAACTGGTCCTAACACAGACCCCTGCGGAACCTCACTAGTTATACTTTTCCAGAAGGATTGAAAACCATTAATAACTACTCTCTGGGTACGGTTATCCAGCCAGTTGTTCACCCACCTTATAGTAGCCCCCTCTAAGTTGTATTTGGGTAGTTTATTGATAAGTATATTATGTGAGACCGTGTCAAATGCTTTACTGAAGTCTAGGTATACCACATCCACCACTCCTCCCTTATCCACAAGGCTCGTTATTCTATCAAAGAAAGCTATTAGATTGGTTTGACATGATCTGTTTTTAACAAAACCATGCTGGCTGTTCCCTGTCCCCTTACCACCTTCCAATTGCTTGTAGATGATTTCTTTAATTACCTGCTCCATTATCTTTCCTGGCACAGAAGTTAAGCTGACTGGCCTGTAGTTTCCCGGGTTATTCTTGTTCCCCTTTTTATAAATGGGTACTATATTTGCCCTTTTCCAGTCTTCTGGAATCTCTCCCGTCTCCCACAATTTGAGAAGCAAAGCTAGAAAGAAGGAGATCTCATTTGTCTTGACAAATATTCAGATATTCACCACTTAAAAACATTCCTCTCTCCAGGTGGAAAAAAGATGGCCATATGTCTAAAGGAAGCAACTTTTTGTTCCAAAACAATTTACCACATCTTTATTAGCCACTGATGTCCAATAAGGGAACCCAAGATGCTTAAAAAATTAGCATTCTTGACACTTATGCCCTTTTATCTAGATCAAAAATTGCATGCAGCTTATTTTATGCATACAAATAACCAGTAATGTTCAGGAAAATAAAGATTTATTCTCATGCAAATCATGTGCACTCTGCTCTTCAAAAGTTGGCTTTTAACCTCTCTATGCATCAATTCCCAATCTTTAAAACACAGATAACAGTTTTCAGACCTGAGTATTGTGGGTTGTATCTAAGGATACTATGATAATTAAGACAAAAAGCAGTCAAGTAGCACTTTGAAGACTAGCAAAATAGTTTATTAGGTGAGCTTTCATGGGACAGACCCACTTCTTCAGACCACATCCAGACCAGAACAGACTCAATATTTGGTTTTTACAAAGTTCTTTGAGATCATCAGGTGAAAAGCACTACAGCATCAAGCATTTTTAAAAAAAATTCATTGCCATTTTTCCTGTGAGCAGTAATGGAACACAAATTGACTTTTTTGTTCATTTTGAATTACATGTGCTGAATTTTTAATGAATGGAATTCTTAAAATTTGTTCGCTTTTGAAGTGCTACACTGATCACTTATCCAATAATATTCTTGTCCTATGCCAAATTCTGAGGCATTTATTTAGTTTTTGTTCAATCTTTACTTGGGCAGAATTATTGACTTCATTTGGAGTTTGCCTGCGTAAGGAAGGAGAAAAAAATTAAAGAAAACATCAAAATTTGGGCAACTGCAAAGTGTAGTTGGATTTTCCTTGGCTTAATTTATTCCAAGGTCTGAAAGTAAAAGTCTATATCCCTCCTCATACCCAATCAATCTTATAAAATTGATAATTTTGCAAAAATCTGCGGGAAATACTAGAGAAGCCCCAGAGACAATGGGATAGAGAAAGGAGGCAAATGCATCTGAATTCTTCTAACTTTTAATAATATTATAAATGTTATTATGAGCCAACAATGCCATTTTACAATGTACATTGGACAGACTGGGCAGACTATTCACCAGATAATGAATGGATACAGAGCAGACATCAGGAATCTCAATACACATAATTCAGTCACTGAACACTTCAACAGAGTGGACCATTCTGTTAAAGACCTGAGAATTTGTGTCTTAGAACAAAGAAACTTTAAAAACAGATTACATAGAGAAAGTTGTGAATTGGAGTTCATGTTCAAATTTGACACATTGGGATGAACAAAGACAACAATTACCTTACCCATTACAAGGACTGCTTCCCTTCCTTTGATGTTCTCATACAGACAAACTTCACACCCTTCGATTTTACCCTTTGGCTTTTCACCCTTCTTAATGAAGCATTGCACATTTCGTTAGCTGGTTTGTAACCCATTTGCTTCACACACAGCCTCCTGTAGTTCTAGATCTCTTTCCAATTTGTATTTAATGACACGGCACTATAGGACTTCCTCAGAGAGAAAAAGAGATTGCTGCATAGAGCCTCTCCCTTAATCTGATGCATCAGTGTCCATTATAATCAAAAATAGGAACAGGTTCAGGTTTGTTACAAGGGTGGACCTAGTAAATATAAACATTTCCTATCTTGTGAAAAACTTAGCTTTAACATTGCTACTCGACTTCCTCAACTCAAACCTAAATTTTATAACTTTTCTATGGAAAAGGATATTTTGGGCTACTGAATCCCCTTTTCCAAAGGAAAAAAATTGTAATGTAAAATTTAATCAAAATGAAAAACTCAAGATAAAAGTTCAACAGCTAAGCCTGCAATGTAACCAATTCTGAGTTAGGTCTAACTCTTCGGTCACTAAGATACCTATCATGATCTGTCTCAGTTTTCTGAGCTGTTGACTCTGTGGCTGGCCATAAATATTCAAGGTGAAATTCTGGCCTCACTGAAGTCAATGGGAGAAAAAAAAGTACCCATATTGGAAACTGTGGAAGCTTCACTGTTGTGACTTTTCAATGAATAATCAGCTCATGTTTTAATCTTGACTGATAAAACTGTCTCTAAACCAGTGATTGCAAACTGTTGCCCAAGCAAAGCACAGAAAGCTAGGTGATGTACTCAATGCATAGTCTATTGAACTTTATCACTGGATCTTGAAACTGAAACAGCACTAGACAAAAATATTTTTAAATCTTTCTAGGAACTGAAAACCAATGGTTTCTGCATAGGAAACACCTGCTGTTGTTTCTTTGATGTTTGTTTGTCCCCAATGCATTCTTGTAAACACTGTTCCCTTGCTTGAGAGAAATTTCCTTCTGTTTCAGAAATTTCCCGTACTTCTGTTCTTCCTATCCCTCTTCCCTCACAAAATAAGAAAACAGTGAGCATTCATGCTCTGCCCTGTGGCAAGAGATATCATTGTGAGTTTACAAAGCAATCTCAGAATTACTTGTTATAAGTAATTGTACCCTTCCATCCCAGTTCCCATTCCAACAAGCCACAGATGACCACAATTACTCACTTTCTAAATCATGAACCCCAGAATGATCCTTAACATCTTTTGGGAGACCACAGAGCCTTTGAAATTTTAAAAGTTTAACAGCATGAGAATCCAATGTCAAACAGTTAACAGTACATAGTTTCTTCCTCATCTGTCTGGGTTTTTATAGCACCTATTTCTTTGCCTTCTTCATGTGAAATCATGTTAAGCCAAGATGATTATGCAAAATCATCTTTCTACCATGAAACAAAAATGTAGTAGTCATCCCAGATATATAAAATGTTTCTATGTTTATCGTAGAATCATAGAATACTAGGACTGGAAGGGACCTCGAGAAGTCATCAAGTCCAGCCCCCTGCCCTCCTGGCAGGACCAAGTACTGTCTAGACCATCCCTGACAGACTTTTGTCTAGCCTGTTCTTAAATATCTCCAGAGATGGAGATTCCACAACATCCCTGGGCAGTTTATTCCAGTGTTTGACCACCCTGATAGTTAGGAACTTTTTCCTAATGTCCAACCTAAACCTCCCTTGTTGCAGTTTAAGCCCATTGCTTCTTGTTCTATTCTCAGTGATGAAGAAGAACATGTTTTCTCCCTCCTCCTGATGACACCCTTTTAGAAATCTGAAAACTAATATCATGTCCCCCCTCAATCTTCTCTTTTCCAAACTCAAACAAGCCCAGTTCTCTCAGCCGTCCTTCATAGGTCATGTTCTCTACAACTTTGATCATTCTTGATGTTCTTTTCTGGACCCTTTCCAATTTCTCCATGTCTTTCTTGAAATGTGGTGCCCAGAACTGGACACAATACTCCAAATGAGGCCTAACCAGTGCAGAGCAGAGCAGAAGAATGACTTCCTGTGTCTTGCTCACAACACACCTGTTAATGCATCTCAGAATCACGTTTGCTTTCTTTGCAACAGCATCACACTGTTGACTCATATTTAGCTTGTGGTCCACTATAACCCCTAGATCCCTTTCTACCATACTCCTTCCTAAAGAGTTCCTTCCCATTCTGTATGTGTGAAACTGATTGTTCCTTCCCAAGTGGAGCACTTTGCATTTGTCTTTATTAAACTTCATCCTGTTTACCTCAGACCATTTCTCCAATTTGTCCAGATCATTTTGAATTATGACCCTATCTTCCAAAGCAGTTGCAAACCTCTCCGAGTTTGGTATCATCTGCAAACTTAATAAACGTATTTTCTATGCCAAAATCTAAATCATTGATGAAGATATTGAACAGAACTGGTCCCAAAAGAGACCCCTGCAGAACCCCACTTGTTATATCTTCCCAGCAGGATTGAGAACCATTAATAACTACTCTGAGTACTGTTATCCAGCCTTTTTTGCACCCACCTTATAGTAGCCCTATCTAAGTTGTATTTGCCTAGTTTATTAATAAGAATATCATTCAAGACCATATCAAATACCTCACTAAAGTCTAGGTATACCACATCCACCACTTCTCCCTTATCCACAAGGCTCATTATCCTACCACAGAAAGCTATCAGATTGGTTTGACATGATTTGTTCTTTACAAATCCATGATGGCTGTTTCCTATCACCTTACCACCTTCCAAGTGTTTGCAGATGATTTCCTTAATTACTTGCTCCATTATCATTCCTGGCACAGAAGTTAAACTGACTGGTCTGTAATTTCCTGAGTTGTTCTTATTCTCCTTTTTATAGATCTCTCCTGTCTCCCATGATTTTCCAAAGATGATAGCTAAAGTCTCCGATACCTCCCCTATCAGCTCCTTGAATATTCTAGGATTCATTTCATCAGGCCCTGGTGACTTGCAGACATCTAACTTTTCTAAGTGATTTTTAACTTGTTCTTTTTTTATTTTATCTGCTAAACCTACCCCTTTCCTACTAGCATTCACTATGTTAGGCATTCCTTTTTCAGACTTCTCGGTGAACACCGAAACAAAGATGTCATTAAGCATCTCTACCATTTCCGAGTTTCCCATTACTGTTTCTCCCTCTCACTGAGCAATGGGCCTACCCTGTCCTTGGTCTTCCTCTTGCTTCTAATGTATTTATAAAAAGTCTTCTTGTTTCCCTTCATGCCTGTAGCTAGTTTGAGTTCATTTTGTGCCTTTGCCTTTCTAATCATGCCCCTTCATTCCTGTGTTGTTTGCCTATATTCATCCTTTATAATTTGTACTAGTTTCCATTTTTATATGATTCCTTTTTTATTTTGAGGTCATGCAAGATCTCCTGGTTAAGCCAAGGTGGTCTTTAGCTATATTTTCTATCTTTTCTACTCAGTGGAAAAGCTGCTAACTCTCCTCAGTTGTTTTTCTCCTCAGTCTTGCTTCCCATAGGACCTTACCTACCAGCTCTCTGAGTATACCAAAATCCGCCTTCCTGAAATTCATTGTCTCTATTTTGCTGTTCTCCCTTCTACCCTTCCTTAGACTTGTGAACTCCATGATTTCATGGTCACTTTCACCCAAGCTGCCTTCCACTTTCAAATTCTCAATCAGTCCCTCCCTATTTGTTAAAATCAAATCTAGGAGAGCTTCCCATGGGTAGCTTTTTCAACCTTCTGAAATAAAAAATTGTCTCCAGCTCAGTCCAAGAACTTATTGTATAGTCTGTGCCCCACTATGTTAGTTTCCCCAACATATATATGGATACTTGAAGTCCCCCATCACCACCAAATCCTGGGACCTGGATGATTTTGTTAGTTGTTTAAAAAAAGCCTCATCCACCTCTTCCACCTGGGTAGGTGGCCTGTAGTAGACTCCTAGCAGAACATCACCCTTGTTTTTTACCCCTTTTAGCCTAACCCAGAGACTCTCAACACATCCATTTCCTATGTCCATCTCCACCTGAGTCCAAGTGTGTACATTTTTAATATATAAAGGCAGTACTTCCTCCCTTTTCCCCTCAGTCTATCCTTTCTGAGCAAGCTGTACCCTTCAATACCAACATTCCAGTTATGTGCATTATCCCACCGAGTGTCTGCCAATGATGTCATAGTTGTATTTATTTATTAGCACTTCCAGTTCTTTCTGCTTATTACCCATACTTCTTGCATTTGTATATAGGCATCTAAGATATTGATTGGATCTTGCCTCCAATATATATGTCCACATATAAGTCTCTCCTATTTCATTTAGGCAGTAAAATGGCAAGTAAGTAAGGACAAAAAAACTCTACACCCCAAGTGCTTAACTAATATTTCTTTGGCTTCCTGACAGCTCGAGTTTTGTACAACAGTCACCTAACGATGTCCTTAGGACTATAAACTGTCCAAGCTAAAAGAGCAAAGAAAAGTAATTTGACATAGATCAAGGAGAACAGTATTTGACTATTAGAGCTGAGTCCAATAATTCTCAAGCAACAAACATTTTTCTATTTTAAGTCCATCCTCACTTTTTACAGAGAAAAACTCCTATTGACATCAACAACTTCAATCAACTTGCCTAATAAAGGATGGAGTACAAATCCTGAGTTCCTTATTCAGTTTTTACACTAGTGAAGGTGTAACAAAAGTAATGTGAGAAGTAGTTGTATTCTCTCTGATCTATAACAGCATCCGAAGGACTTCAGAAGTTACTATAAATGTACATGCCATCTTTATCAGTTGAACTCCTGAATTAATACTATTTAGAACTAAATCTGTTTTTTGAGTGTTTGGGGCACAATCTTCTAATATTTCTCAGGAAAAATTCCATATGAATTGCTTGAGAAAGGCAGCAATATAATTATCTTGGTTTCTAGTAACCTAATGAAGAAACACTACAAACACTATTGTTCCTAAGTTTCCTTTACCTAATATTCTCCTTTATCTCAAGCAATAGAATCCTCATCTCTGCATTTTAAATAGGTCATGGATTCCATTCCCACCATCCATATCTAGAGACAGATTTTGTTGTTCTCTACTGTGCACAAGCTTAAATTAAAGTGGATGGGTAAAAATGATCTGCAGCATACAGTGATTTCTTACTTATAACAACATTATTAGATTATTTGTGTCATGTGTGGTTCCTTTTCAGCTTTGTCATGCTGAACTTTTAAATGTCTGTCAGCATAGTAAGATGTGACTGCTGTCATGCCAATACTACACACGTTATATAACGCAAAGCTGTTAAACTTATTCCTGAGACAAAATTAGGCCTCATTGACAGCAAAAATTAGCTAGGGCTACATAATATCCTGGACCTAGCACAGACATCCCACTCTATCAAAAGGAATTTTGCATGGAGGTCAAGGCTAGAATATGACTTTTGTTTAGTACACCATGGCTACGTCTACACTAGCCCCAAACTTCGAAATGGCCAGGCAAATGGCCATTTCGAAGTTACTAATGGGCTACGTCTACACGTGAAGCCTACATCGAAATAGCTTATTTCAATGTAGGAACATCGAAATAGGCTATTTCGATGAATAACGTCTACACGTCCTCTAGGGCTGACAACGTCGATGTTCAACTTCGACGTTGCGCGGCACCACATCGAAATAGGCGCTGCGAGGGAATGTCTACATGCCAAAGTAGCACACATCGAAATAAGGGTGCCAGGCACAGCTGCAGACAGGGTCACAGGGCGGACTCAACAGCAAGCCGCTCCCTTAAAGGGCCCCTCCCAGACACAGTTGCACTAAACAACACAAGGTACACAGAGCTGACAACTGGTTGCAGACCCTGTGCCTGCAGCATGGATCCCCAGCTGCCGCAGTAGCAGCCAGAAGCCCTGGGCTAAGGGCTGCTGCCCACGGTGACCATAGAGCCCCGCAGGGGCTCGAGAGAGAGCGTCTCTCAACCCCTCAGCTGATGGTTGCCATGGCGGACCCCGCTATTTCGAAGTTGCGGGACGCGCAACGACTACATGGTCCCTACTTCGACGTTGAACGTCGAAGTAGGGCACTATTCCTATCCCCTCATGGGGTTAGCGACTTCGACGTCTCGCCGCCTAACGTCGAAGTTAACTTCGAAATAGCGCCCGGCGCGTGTAGCCGTGACGGGCGCTATTTCGAAGTTAGTGCTGCTACTTCGAAGTAGCGTGCATGTGTAGACACGGCTATGAAGCGCTGAAATGCATATTCAGCGCTTCATTAGCATGAGGGCAGCCATGGCACTTCGAAATTGACTTGGCTCGCTGCCGCGCAGCTCAACCCAATGGGGCTCCTTTTTGAAAGGACCCTGCCTACTTCGAAGTCCCCTTATTCCCATCTGCTCATGGGAATAAGGGACTTCGAAGTAGGCGGGGTCCTTTCGAAAAGGAGCCCCGTCTGCACGAGCCACGCAGCAGCGAGCCGCGTCAATTTCGAAGTGCCGCGGCCGCCCGCACACTAATGAAGCGCTGAATATGCATTTCAACACTTCATTAGTAAACTTCGAAATGGTCATTTATGTGGCCATTTCAAAGTTTGGGAGTAGTGTAGACACGGCCCAAATGTGACTGTATCCTGTTCTTATAGCAGTTCACAGAAAATATCCTAAAATGGAAGCATGACTGAGCCAAGACTATAGTTAATTTATCTGATGACAAGTGGCAAAGTGATACCACACATACCATATGCTTCTTTCCCTCCCTGCAAACTCTCCCCACCCCCAAAAGAGTTGTTTTACCTCTCTCCTTTTTGGATTCTACTTAATCACTCTCTTCGGTCTTCTTTTCTATTTTTCTCTTGGCTACTCCTATGAGAGGATCTCACTTTAAAGCTGACACTGCAAACAAAAGGAAAGCCAGACTGGATCAACCAGTGGACTATCTAGCTCAGTATCTGTTTTCAGTGCCATGGTCAATGCCAGTCATCTCAGAGGGAATGAACAGATTAGACAATCACCAAGCTACCCATTGCTGTCATCCACTCCTAGTTTCTGTCAAAGAGCAGCTAGAACCCTCAGAGCATCCCTGGCTAATAGCCATTGATGGACCTATCATCTATAAACTTATCTATTTCTGAACTCTGTGCCTTAAATATTGAGTCTGTTCTGGTCTGGCTGTGGTCTGAAGAAGTGGGTCTGTCCCACGAAAGCTCACCTAATAAATTATTTTGCTAGTCTTTAAAGTGCTACTTGACTGCTTTTTGTTTTGATAGTGTATAGACTAGCACGGCTTCCTCTCTGTTACTTTTTTGAACCATGTTATAGTTTGGCCTTCGCAACATCCATTGGCAAAGAGTTCCACAGTATGACTGTCTATTTTCTGAAATAATATTTTAAGTTATTATTTTAATTATATTATTTAATTATTTTAAGATATTTTAATATCTCCTGCCTATTAATTTCATTGGGTGACCTTCAGTTCTTGTGTTATGTGAAGGATTAACGAGCGCTTCCTTATTTGCTTTCTCCAAGCAGTCAAGATTTTGTAGACCTCTATCTTATCTCCCCTTTGTCTCTCTTTTACAAGCTGAACAGCCAGTGAGCCCTTTTAATCTCTCCTCATATGCAAGCAGACTTCATCCTCCTTATCATTTTAGTTACCCTCCTCTGTATCTTTTTGCACATTCCTACTTTTTGTTTTTTGAGATGGTGCATCCAGATCCACACCCAATATTCCAGCTGTGGTGTACCATGCATCTATATGGAGATAATATGGTATTTTCTGTTTCATCTATCCTTCTCCTAATGGTTAACATTTTTAGTTTCTTTAGCTGCTGTTAAACACTATGCTGCAGTTCCTCTCTCCAGCAGCTTCCATTCTCCCTATTCCTTGCTGTATTCTCATGGGCTCCCGCTGAGAAGCTGTGACTAACAGGACTCATCCAGTCTTTGGATATATGCACATATATAGGCGATTTTTAAAGGAGATTAGGAAGTTGCTACAGGTGTATGATAATTTTGATGTCTACATCTTTATTGAAAAATTGAAGCAGACTAAGAAAAAATGTCTCAAGGATGATTATAAGTCTGGAAAACATAATTTACAATGAGCAAGACGGAAGGAGCTTAATATGTTTAATTTATTGATGAGCTTAATGGGGACTTGATCAGCTTTAAATACATAACTGGAGAGAAGATGCATGATACAGAAGGGCCATTTAGTTTAACAGACACAGGCTTATCAAGATCTAATGGTTATAAGTTGAAATTAGAAAAATTCAGACTGGAGATGATACTGCTAATGGCTGTGCACTTTGTCCAGAAGAGCTGAGAAGATTTATACCTTCCCTGTCACATTTTCCTGTATCTGCTGCTGAATCCCAAAATGTGGAGCTTTATAATTTTGAAGTTTGTGGCTAGCTTCTGAGAAGGTCGCTCCTCTAGTAGATCTCATTTAAAAAACTTGATTTACAGACTGGCACTCAGTATAGAACAGGAAAATTCTACACTAAAACTAAAAGTGTGAGTGCATTATGGTCAGAGTACAAAAGTGGATTGGTGGGATTTTATAGGATCTGCCACTGTTGGGATCCTCTGGGCCTTCATTCCCACATACGTGTGCACTACTGATCCCAGGGGCAGCATTGACAACTAGATTGATGATAGTTCAGCACTGGTTTTTGGACATAAATCTTGCCAGCACCAAGGCTGAGTGCTACCTTGTAGGTTTGGTCTAAAATTCAAGGTATTCTACTAAATATTCAGAGATCTATGCATTTCTATTTTTAGATTTCCAAACTAATTATATACAATTTGGTGTGTGTGTGTGTGTAAACTCAGGAATTCATTTTCATTTTAGTTGGCTTCATTTTTGCCAGCTTGTGAAATACAGTAGTGCAGTATTACCATTCTTGAGTCTTTCTCAAGAGTAGCTGATGGAAAGCAGGGCATACAGAGCTATTTGCTTTCTGAAATGGGCTGTCACAGACGTTGTGTTTTCAGTGCCAAATGATTTTTGACATTTAATTTGGAGCCCAAGATACCTGGAAGTGTAACTATCTACGAGTAATCATGATAAAGCACCAGAGCATTCCATTTGGTGGGATGGATTTATCTAGTTAAATAAATGAAAGCCTGCCATGTGGCAGGTATCTCAGATTTAGGCATAACACATCATAATCATCATCATCATCATCAGTAGAATATTAAATCTCTCCTAGCATTGATTTTGTTATGGATTCTACTCCCTTTGGGCTTAGTTTCATTTGTTTGAAAACCTGGCTACAATATGCACAAATTTAGTAAAGCACCTAATTTGCTTGAATGCTTTACAAGCTACTATTGGTTTCAGTGGTGACTTGTTCAAAGAGAAGTTTCCCTTGAATACAACATTTTAGGGATCAGTTTAAAAATATACAGAGAAGGTGGAACACCTAGTATGCATAAAAGTGAATTTAAGATTGCATAAATATAGTTACGTACTTTGCCCTGATCCAAACCTCGCATTGCCTGCAAAAGGTACCAAAATATGCACTAAACATCATCGACTGTTGCCAGCCCAAAGTAATTTACTATTGGCCTGCCATACCCCCTTGTGATCCATCCCTGTTAACTTAAGGAAATGATTTTTAACTCAAAGTTGATTTAACAGACTGTTCACCCTCTTTGATTCTGCTATAAATCATACCAGAATAGAAAGTAGTCACTTATCACTAAATATAGATAAGAGACCTGAACAAATGTAACTTGTGTGTTTCCTGTGCTTTGGTTAATAGACTGGACAATTATGTAAACTTTTACATTAATTTCAGAGGGCTAGAATGTGGTTTGGGCTACATACCAGGTCAAGTGAGTAAAATGTACCCTGATGCTAATGTGTGTGTTCAGTATTCCAGCATAAAAGAAGAGACCCAAGGCACTGTAACATTTATTCCTCCCTCCACATATGCTCTTCTCATTCTTCAGACATTTCTAGAACTCATAGGTTTGAGTTCCTATACACAGCAATTATATTGTATTCTCCCTGTTGAACTACCTAACTCCACTGCCATAAAAGTCAATTGAAGACTGGGTGGGCACTTGGCTCCACTCCTAAACGTTTTGATCAGATCAGCTAAACCACTATAGACGGCATCAAAATCAATCCAGCATTTACCAGAATGCTTTCTCCTTCAAGACACCGCGTATAATGCTAAAGTCGTGTCATGACTTAAGCAACAATTATCCTGAGGAAGTATCACTGCTAAAGTTCATGGTACTGTTTTAACTGTAGTTAATTCAATGTCAGTTAACAAACACCTTTTAAAATGTTATTTTTAATGTTCCACAGCCATTTGTGGTTTCCATTGAGTTGAACCTTAGGATAAACTACATGACCATGTGCTCCAGTCTAGGCCTACGCTTTACTGGACAGATTTTGCCATCCTTCCTGCTGTTGAATAGCACCTTGCAGCTACTCTCATAGTTATATATTATTCAAGGTGAATGAGGGTATGTAGCAGGGCAGAAGTGGGAGTGTTACCACATCCCTGAAAGTGTATTACATATTCACACTAGTACAGCTGCAATATGAAAGTTAATTTTATGTAAATGTTGAAACTTTCTTCATTATGTTTTAGGCAGCAAATTAGTCTCTCAAAACAGAGATATAATTATTTGAGCTATTGTAGCACTGAGATCATTGTGTGTACAGAAGGAAGAGAGTTTCAATGTACAACAGAGGGCTAATTAAGAACGTAAGCACTTAAGAGATGCATGTAAATAAATGATGTAGTACTTAAAACATGGAATCTGTGATGGTCAGGGAGAACAATCCTGCCACATCAATATTTAAGGGCTTATTTTCCCTGAGGCAATTTTAACAGAAGGTCAGGTTTTCTGCTTTAGGTGCCTCTGCAGAGTTGGTTGCATGAAGACAGCTGTTGCTATATCTCAGATTGAGACTATGTGTTTCTCAAAGAACAGTATTGAGAACTCATCCTTTTCAACCCCTTAAACATTCAAAGAATTTCAAAATCCTTAGTAATTAGAGATCACAATGAGAGGATTCAGGGGTTAAGGCATGATAGCTATGACAACCTCAGTAGATTTAGAAATGGACTTTCTCATGGCAACTGTGGGCTTTCTATGGCATATGAACTGAATAGTTTTCTGTCCCGCCGCCAGTTAAAATAGCAATTTAAAATAAAATCAATTCCAAATGCTATTAGTTTGACACATGGAATTTGAACAGAAGCCTGCAATAAATACTCCATTGTTTTCCAGTGAAAAACTGGAATTCACAAAATAGCCTTTTAATTTCTGCTATTTCACATTGCAACAAGGCTAAGGGTTAAAGTAAAAGACTAAGGCATATTCAGCATGAACCTTTAAAAAAAAACGCAGTTACATTACCAAGTCCTTCTGACCAGATTTGAGGCATAAAGGCAGACAGAGGTGTCTTGCAGCTAGCTCCAGGGGAACCATCATGAAATTGCTGATGCAACAGGAGTGACGGGATCTATGTAAGAAAAAGTAGAGGTAAGAGGACTAAATATCAAGTTGATTTCTGTTCAGATCAGCAACATGTCTCGGTAGTGGCTTCAGTTAGTACAGTCTGTAGCATCTAGTTAAAGAGAAGAGATATAGTTAATATAGGACTTGCAGGTCAAGAAAGCCACTAGGGAGCTTGTGGGCATCAGTCCCCAAAACCAAAAGTGAGTGGGTCTTGGATCTATTCAGACAAAAAATGCGACAAAATCAGACAAAAATCAAAATCAGATAAAAATGCATATTTTGATAAATATTCACACATTCATGTCCTGGGATAGTAATATGCTTCTCTCTTATTGCAGGATCTAACTAGACTAGATTTTTGAAGAGCACCTCACCTAAAATATTGTGTGCTCTACCAAATAATTTTGGCATATCCATCAACCTATAATTGTGACGTGTTACTAAAATGTACAGTGGTATGTATCAAATCAAGAGCTGCAAAGACTGTTTTGGTGTATTTCTGAAATTAGCTCCTTTGGGTGAGCTTTTGTTCTAGAATCAGAAGGCCTGGCTCCAGCCCAAGTAGGGACAAGTTCCTCATACTGATGTGGATTATTCTGACACTGATAGCCAAGCAGGCTCGCTGACAGGGAAAGCAAAGCGGGGCAGGTGCCATTCTCCTTGCCCAGCCTTTCAGCAAGCCTGGAGCTCTAGTGGCCACTGCTGCTAGTTCGGGAGTGGCAGCAACTTGAGGTCAAAGACCCCTTGAATTGCCGTGGCAGCGTTGATGTGTCTCTGTGTGTGGCTCTGATGGAGGGGGCCCCAGCACTGTGGTCTGGGAAATGCTAAGGGGCAAATGTCCTAGATCGCACCCCTTCCAAGCAGAGTCAGGACCCACTCCCACCTTTTCCTGGAACCCGCAGAAACTGTTGGTCCCCCTGCAGACAAGGAAGTAGTCTTGGGGGTTTATTTATTCAGGCCTTCTGCAGCTTCTTTAAATTGGTTGAAATATTATTTTGCACCAAATAGTTTTAACAGTGGCAGATCTTGCATGTTTCTCTATGTCAAACTGTGACTGTCTTGGGTGATGGCAAGACTTCTGTTTGATAGCTTTCTGAGTTTTGCAACTCAAGTGGAGTTGTTTCTTTTAGGTAAATAGTAATCCACTTCAAATCCAGTTCTCCCTCTCTTCTTAATCAACAATTATTATTCTAGTTACCCTAAGATCTTTTCCAAATGGTTTGGTTTTGTTTGAAAGAACAAATGGACTAAAATGTAACTCCCCATACTACTGAAGCATGAACAAATTGAAGTACCTATGGGGTTTATGATAAACTCTTCAGAGGCTAGGATTATTTGGATTCACAGGAACAGCCATTCAGATAAACATTTTTCATCACCCAGGGGCAATTAATAATCTGGCTGGAAATCCTCTACAATAAAAAGGCATGTTTCTGCCCAACAAAATCCTTTTCCCATATGGAAAGCAACAATTTTATCAGTTTACAGCAAGATATAAAGTGTGAATAACAAATTAAAACAGTAAATGTAGAAGAATATTAATATTCTTCATCTACCCAGTTTAGCCTCTGAAATTAAAGATTCGGAATGAAAAGGATGGAAAGAACAGTTTGTCTTGTCTCTAACAAACACATATTTTCCAAATAAGGATAAGGCTATGTCATAAATGTTAAACTTGAAATAAACCACTTCTGACAACATGCCTACCTAGCATAGTGCTATATTCACAATTTAAATCCTAGGCTATGAAATAAAGGAGTGTTATTAGAAGACTAACTGTTGGACTACAGGAGGAACTCCCTCATGCAATCAGGACAGGGCCTGACACGACTTTCATCCTTTTGGCCCTTGACTGATATTTTAAAGAACTATTAATGCCGGTAGAGATAAAGCTTTCTACATCACTGAAGATTGTGGTGAAACAAAACACCTTCTAACACTAGAAACTGGAGGCCTTTTCTCTCCCTCTCTGTTTCAAGTGTTTTAATGAAGCTATTGTGAACTTGTCAATACACTGGGGAACTAATAATGCCTACCTCTTACACCATTTGTTTTCCTCGGTAGATCCCCAAGCTGCCCAATATAGGACATCAGTATCATTAACACCTTTTCAAAACTGGAGAAAATGGAGGCACAGGTAGTGAAGATCACATGCCTGGCCACTGGTGGGGCAGGCAACCCAGATTCCTTAGGTCTCAATCCAGCTCGGGCTAGTGCTTTTTATCTTACCCCCTTGAAAAAACAGGACCTCAAGAGGTCATTGCATCCATCTCCCTTCTTTGAGCAGGATCATCCCCAATTAAGTCATCCCAGCCATGATTATGTCAAGCTGGGACATAACACCTGCTATTTCTATATAACTTTGCAAGCATCTACACTATGCACATGCAATTTTGAAATAAAGTGCAAAGAGCAAGAGCATTATTTCAAATTTTGTAAACCTCATTGCAGGAGGAGCTGTTAACTACATGGAAAAGCACTATTTTGCTATTAGCTATAATGGCATCCAATGGCACTATTTCAAAACAGCTGCTGTGTGTCTGGACGTGCTATTTTGAAATAGCTGGCACTAATTCAAAATGCATTCTTGGCTACATCTACACTGGCCCCTCGTTTTTGAAAGGGGCAAGCAAACATGGCAGATCTGAAATACAAAACAGGATTTAATTTGAATATTCTGCACCTTATTTGCATAATGGCAGCCACTTGCCATTTCAGAAGAGCTGCTTTTGAAATGCAAAACGGGGAAGCACCACTTTCAAAAGCACTTCTTCCTAATTTTTTTTCAGGAAGAAGGGTGCTTTCAAAAGCAGGGCTTCCTTTCGAAGGAACCCCATCTACATGGCTGTTCTGTATTTTGAAAGCAGCTCTTCTGGAATGGCAAGTGGCTGTCATTATGCAAATGGTGATCTGAAAATGCAAATTAGCACCCCATTTGCACTGTCAATCCACCACATTTGCATGCCCCTATTGAAAGGCAGGGGCTAGTGTAGACATAGTGGTAGTTGTGTAATTTTGAAATAAACTATTTCAGAATAATCCATTCTGGAGTGGATTATTTCAAAATAATGCTTCTATGTAGATATAGCCTAAGATTGGAAGGGATCCCTGCAAATACATGCTCTGATACCTGATGGTTTTCCCAGTGAGAGTTGGGTTTGATACAGATAAAAACATTAGCTGTCCTTGGAAAAGAAAGCTAGATAGGATAGGCTTTCCTGACTCCTCAATGACTGTTATAAAGAATAAACCCCATCTTAAATACACAATAACGGTGAAGGATCTTGAGCTTCAGATTAAAGCTGCTAGACAATGCGAAGCTATGGTTATAAAATCAAAACTGCAATGGCTGTGGCTATCCATGGTGGTCAGTCTTCTGCTCATAGAAATACCCCATGTGTTACAGTGGATCTTCCCTTTCCCTCCATTTCTCATAGACAGAACTTCCTCCTCCATTTTCCAGAACCCTTTCCTCATGCTGCTGAGCACGTTTTTGACTGTGAGGGAGTATTTGCATCTGTGATCATTATAGCTTGGTTTGCTCTTGCACCACTTCAGATAATTTTTTTGGAAAAACTGTGGTTGTGCTGGCGCAAGTAATAAAAACAGTGTGTGTGAACTGTAATGAATTATGAGTATTTGAAATTACAGTTGTGAATAGGTTCTCTTTCACACTATTTGTACCATAAGTACATAACAAAAAATCCATCCACCACTCTTCATTATCACAACACAATATTCACAGTGTAATGCTGGGCTGTGATCAGAGGCTGCATATAGAAATGCAGTTTTAAAATTTATACCGTTAGCATCAGACTAAGACAAATTATAGATCGAATATACCAAAAGCCCATGTGTGGGAGTTCTGAGTTTAATGCAAGTGTTTCAAGATGCTGAAATGGCTTTAGTGGTGGTTCACTTCTCCAAAATAAAAATAAAAAAGCATATAATTGACATCTGAAGAGTAATCCTCAGAATTCTGCCATCACACATGACAATTTCGCTCTATACATAATACAAAAGCATTAAGGTCAAACCAACTTTGTGCAGCAAGCTGTAATTGCACCTTGAGAGGGGACCATTGAAGATCCAAATTTTAAGTGAGACAACCTCTAAACATGTAAAATATGGTCCATCTAAACTTTAACATAATGTTACAGATTACATTGTTATTTTTGAAAGCAACCAGATAGTGAAAAGCTATTTCATAGAATCATAGATCACTAGGACTGGAAGGGACCTCGAGAGGCCATCGAGCCCAGCCCCCTGCCCTCATGGCAGGACCAAGTACTATCTAAACCATCCGTGATAGACGTCTATCTAACCTGTTTTTAAATATCTCCAGCGATGGAGATTCCACAACCTCCCTTGGCAATTTATTCCAATGTTTGACCACCCTGACAGTTAGGAACTTTTTCCTAATGTCCAACCTAAACCTCCCTTGCTGCAGTTTAAGCCCCTTGCCTCTTGTTCTATCCTCAGAGGCCAAGAAGAACAAGTTTTCTCCCTCCTCCTTAGGACACCCTTTTAGATACCTGAAAACTGCTATCATATCTCCCCTCAATCTTCTCTTTTCCAAACTAAAAAGCCCAGTTCCTTCAGCCTTTCTTCATAGGTCACACTCTCTAGACCTTTAATCATTCTTGTCGCTTTTTTCTGGACTATCTCTAGCTACATCTACACATGTATGCTACATCGAAATAGGCTATTTCAATTAATAACGTCTACACGTCCTCCAGGGCTGGTGCCGTCGACATTCAACATCGACGTTGGGCAGCAACACATCGAAGTAGGCACTGCAGGGGAGCGTCTACACGCCAAAGTGGCCCACATCAAAATAAGGGTGCCAGGAACAGCTGCAGACAGGGTCACAGGGCTTACTAGCACTTCCGGGGCAACAGCTAGCCGCTCCCTTAAAGGGCCCCTCCCAGACACACTCAGCCTGCACAGCACGCGGTCTGCAGAGCCACAGGCACGCACACCCATCGCAGCAGTATGGACCCCCAGCAGCAGCAGCCAGAGGTCCACACAGCCGCCCCTGCAGGAGCAGCGCTTGCCCTGCTCAATGCTATGCAGGAGGCAGCTGACCACCTTTTATTTGCAGAAGAGGAGCTGCCCCCACGGGTGGAGGAAGCAGCTCCAGACCTTGCTGCTCTCCGACCGCCCCCCCCACCACACACGCTGCCAGCTGTGGAGCTACCCCACGAGCACCGACTGGTGGGAGTGGCTGGTGCTCGGCGAGTGGGACAACGAGCGCTGGCTCCAGAACTTTCGCATGAGCCAGCAGACATTCCTGGAGCTCTGCCAGTGGCTCACCCCCACACTGAGGCACCAGGACACCTCCATGCGGTGTGCCCTCACGGTCGAGAAATGGGTCGGCATCGCTGTCTGGAAGCTGGCCACTCCAGACAGCTACAGATCTGTGGGGCAGCAGTTTGGCATGGGCAAGGCCAACGTCGGGGCTGTCCTCATGGAGGTAAGAGGACCCGGGGGGGGGGCATGAGGGGGAGGGCCAGACACACCCTGCACACCCGTCACTGGTGCTCTCCCATGTCCTTCCCCTGCAGGTCGTCTGCGCCATCAATGCCCTGCTCCTCCACAGGCTCGTGCGGCTGGGGGACCCGGATGCCACCATTGCAGGGTTTGCCAGCCTGGTCTTCCCAAATTGCTTTGGGGCTCTGGATGGGACCCATATCCCCATCCATGCTCTGGAGCACAGCGGAGGACGCTTCCTGACCCGGAAGGGCTACCAGTCTGTGGTCCTCCAGGCCTTGGTGGACAGCCGGGGCCGCTTCCTGGACATTTATGTTAGCTGGCCTGACAGCACCCACGACGACCAGGTGTTCAGGAATTCGGGCCTGTGCTGCCAGCTGGAGGCGAGGACCTACGTCCCCCAGTGGCAGACCCCTGTGGGGGATACCACCATGCGCCTCTGCGTTGTCACAGATGCAGCGTACCCCCTGCGGCCCTGGCTCATGCACCCTTACGTGGGCCACCTCTCAGCCAGCCAGGAGCACTTCAAAGGGTGCTGGAGGTGTCTTCTCACCCGCCTTGATGCAGGCCCCACCAACATCCCCCGGGTTGTGCGCACTCCACAACCTGGTTGAGAGCGAGGGGGAGGCATTCTTCCAGGTCTGGGCTGTGGAGGCTGGCAGGGCTGACGTGAAGCCACCCACTGCCCCCTGTCGCCAGGTAGACCCCGAGGGGATCTGGGTCTGGGAGGCCCTGCGGGCCCATTTTGACCAGGCCATGAGGTGAACGCTGGCAGGCCCCCCACTTCCCCCCCATCCTCCACAACACTCCCTGCCCCCACGCCCACACCACAGAGCACCCAAGTGCACACACCCCATCTTTTCTTGCAAATAAAGATGGACCTGTTGTTTTTGAAACCAAAAACCGGTGATTTCTCTTATTATTAATACTACAAATATATATAGAGAGAGCAGAACAAAAGGGGGGAACTATTTACATGGGGGGGCAGGTACCATGTAAAAGAACAGGGGTGTAACAAACTATATACACAAAAATATGATGGGGGATATGTACAAAGGGAGGGGGGGCCACATCCTGGGCCCCACACCCCTCTACTGTCTGGTGCCCAGGGTTGGTGGGCGTGACCCTCACCTCGGCCTGAGCCCTGGCCAAGGCTGGGTGGGGGCCGGGCGAACCGGCAGGTATGGCCGGCCGTGTCAGCAGGCCCCAGGTCCCCCTCGGCGGAAGGCCCCAGGGTGGCCGACGGTGGTGGGATGGCGGTCGGAGAGGCGGTCGGAGTGGTGGATGGAGCGGCGGGCAGCGGGCAGCACTGCATGGGGGGGCCAGGTATTCCGCTATGTGCTCAAATGTGCTCATGAAGGCCCCCCCATGCCTCCTGGTGCCAGGCCAGCGCTCGCTCCTGGAGCTCCAGCTGCCACTCCTCCACCCGCAGGCGCTGCTCCGACACCTCCAGCTGACGCCAAAGGGTCACGAGCAACTGGGGGTCTGTCGCCATCCTCAGGTGGTGGCTCCACCGTTGGCCCCGTCCTGGGGCTGGTCGGTGCTCTGCCGATGGGCTGGCCTGCAGCGATGGCCCCGGTGGGCTCTCCAGGACCACGGAGACCTCATTTGTGCTCTCCGGGCCCTCCGATGGTGCAGCTGAGGAATACGGGGTGGGGGAAGAGGAGTGGAGACAGCCATCAGTGTGGGCCCTGAGCCGTGGCCCTTGTCCCCCCACCCCTCTGCTGCTGGTTCCCCATCCCCGTCCCTGGGAGATGCTGACGATGATGATGGGTGTCCCACCCCCTCCCCCCCCCAGGGGACCCTAGGTTCCGCTCCCCCCATCCCCAGGGATGGGGCATGGCACTCTCCTGCTGGGGGGCAGGGGCTGCTGCACTCTTCTGAGGGACATGCCACTGCTGTCCTTGGGGCCATGGTCATCTGGGCATGTGGAGGGCCCTGGTCATATCTCTTGTCCCCACCCCTTAACCCCGGGGGTGTGCACCGGCGGGGTACATACCTGACAGTCCGCTCCCACAGTTGGGGGACACCGTCTGGGCGGACACCTTGCTGGAGCTCCGGGATGGCATGGCGATGTGGAGCCCCCCCATCACTGGAGGAGGATTCCCCCTCCTCCTCCTCCGGCATCCCAGGGGTGGGCTCCTGGGGGGGTCCCTGGCATGCGGGGCTTGCCTCCGGGGCGGACTCTGCCTCCGGGGCCTGCTGGGGCTTGTCGGCCGAGGTGTCAAGAATGGCTGGCGGGGAGGAGGTGTACCCAGGGCCCAGGATGGACCTGAGCTCCCTGTAAAAGGGGCAAGTGGCGGGGGTGGCCCCAAATCAGCTGGCCACATCCCGGGCCCAGGCGTAACCCTGCTGCAGCTCCTTCACCTTACTCCTGACATGGTCAGGAGTGCGGACAGGGTGACCCCGGGCAGCCAGGCCCTCGGCCAGCTGAGCGAACGCATCCGCATTCTGCCTCCTGCTCCCCATTACCTGGTGCACCTCCTCCTTGCTCCAGAGCCCCAGCAGGTTCTGGATCTCGGCCTCCGTCCAGGAGGGGCCCCCCTGCCTTTTCCCAGGCTGGCTGCCAGGCTGGGGGCCCTGGCTCCCCTTGGGAGGGGTGCCCTGTGGGCACTTGGGGGGCTGGCAGGCGGCCATCGCAGCGGGGGTGGTGGCTTGGGGCTGCAGGGAGGCGTGCAGACTGGCCGTGTGTCAGTGCTGCCGCCTGCACGCGCTCTCAGCTTCCTGCACAGGAACGCAGGGGGCGGGAAGCTTTAAGGGGCCACTGCACATGGCAACCATAGAGCTCAGGGGCTGGAGAGAGTGTCTCTCAACCCCTCAGCTGATGGCCACCATGGCGGACCCCGCTCTTTCGATGCTGCGGGATGCGGATTGGCTACATGTGCCCTACTTTGACGCTCAACATCAAAGTAGGGCACTATTCCCATCTCCTGATGGGGATAGCGACTTCGACATCTCACTGCCTTACGTCGATTTCAACTTCGAAATAGCGCCCGCCACGTGTAGACGTGGCGGGTGCTATTTTGAAGTTGGCGCGGCTACTTTGAAGTAGCCAGCACATATAGACACGGCTTCTAATTTCTCCACATCTTTCTTGAACTGCGGTGCCCAGAACTGGACACAATATGCCAGCTCAGGCCTAACCAGTGCAGAGTAGAGCGGAAGAATGACTTCTCGTGTCTTGTTCACAATACACCTGTTAATGCATCCTAGAATCATGTTTGCTTTTTTTGCAACAGCATCACATGTTGACTCATACTTATCTTGTGGTCCACTATAACCTCTAGATCCCTTTCTGCTGTAGTCATTCCTAGACAGTCTCTCCTCATTCTGTATGTGTGACACTGATTGTTCCTTCTTAAGTGGAGCACTTTGCATTTGTCCTTATTAAACTTCATCCTGTTTACCTCAGCCCATTTCTCCAGTTTATCCAGATCCTTTTGAATTATGACCCTATCCTCCAAAACAGTTGCAACCCCTCCCAGCTTGGTATCATCTGCAAACTTAATAAGCATACTTTCTATGCCAATCTCTAAATCATTGATGAAGATGTTGAACAGAACCGGTCCTAACACAGACCCCTGCGGAACCCCACTTGTTATAGTTTTCCAGCAGGATTGAGAACCATTAAGAACTACTCTCTGGGTACGGTTATCCAACCAGTTATGCATTCACCTTACAGTAGCCTCATCTAAATTGTATTTGCCTAGTTTTTTATAAGAATATCATGCGAGCTCATACCAAATGCTTTACTAAAGTCTAGGTATACCACATCTACCTCTTCTCCCCTATCCACAGGGCTCGTTATCCTGTCAAAGAAAGCTATCAGATTAGTTTGACATGATTTGTTCTTTACAAATCCATGCTGGCTGTTCCCTACCACCTTACCACCTTCCAAGTGCTTGCAGATGATTTCTTTAATTACCGTCTTCATTATCTTCCTGGCACTGAAGTTAAGCTGACTGGCCTGTAGTTTTCTGGGTTATTCTTATTCCCCTTTTTATAGATGGGCACTATATTTGCCCTTTTCCAGTCTTCTGGAATCTCTCCTGCCTCCCATGATTTTCCAAAGATGATAGATAAAGTCTCTGATACCTCCTCTCTTAGCTGCTTGCGTATTCTAAGATGCATTTCATCAGGCCCTGGTGACTTGCAGACATCTAATTTTCCTAAGTGATTTTTAACTTGTTCTTTTTTTATTTCAGTTTCTAACCCTACCCCTTTCCCACTAGCATTCACTATGTTGGGCATTCCTTCATCAGACTTCTCAGTGAAGACCAAAACAAAGCCATTAAGCATCTCTGCCATTTCCAATTTCCATGTTACTGTTTCTCCCTCCTCACTGAGCAATGGCCCTACCCTATCCCTGGTCTTCCTCTTGTTTCTAATATATTTATAAAAAGCCTTCTTGTTTCCCTTTATGCCTATAGCTAGTTTGAGCTCACTTTGTGCCCTTAGCCCTTCTAATCTTGCTCCTGCATTCTTGTGTTGTTTGCCTATATTCATCCTTTGTAATTTGTCCTTGTTTCCATTTTTTATATGATTCCTTTTTTAGTTTGAGATCATGCAAGATCTCCTGATTAAGCCAAGGTGGTTTTTTGCCATATTTTCTATCTTTCCTATGCAGCAGGATAGCTTGCTTTTGGGCCCTTAATAATGTCCCTTTGAAAAACTGCCAACTCTCCTCAGCTGTTTTTCCCTCAGTTTTGCTTCCCATGGTATCTTACCTACCAGTTCTCTGAGTTTACCAAAATCTGCCCTCCTGAAATCCATTATCTCTATTTTGCTGTTTTCCATTCTACCCTTCCTTAGAATTGTGAACTCTATGGTTTCATAATCACTTTCACCCAAGCTGCCTTCCACTTTCAAGTTCTCTACCAATTCCTCCCTATTTGTTAAAATCAAATATAGAACAGCTTTCCCCCGGTAGCTTTTTCAACCTTTTGGAATAAAAAATTATCTCCAATACAATCCAAGAACTTACGGGATAGTCTGTGCCCTGCTGTATTAGTTTCCCAACATATATCTGGATAGTTGAAGTCCCCCATCACCACCAAATCCGGGGCCCTGCATGTCTTTGTTAGTTGTTTAAAAAAAGCCTCATCTACCTCTTCCACCTGGGTAGGTGGCCTGTAGTAGACACCTAGTAGGACATTGCCCTTGTTTTTTACCTCTCTTAGCATCTGCATCCTATTCGTAGGATGGACGGAAACACTGGTCCTCATCCATCTCCAATCTCTCATGTCTGGCTCCAAGTGCCACGCCACGGGCAACGGTCTCAGCTGACCAGCCAAACAACGTGTGTGGGTGGTGTTTACACAGCGTCACTGGGTGAATGTCTTCCATGTAGAAGTCACCAGCCAGGGCGGAGGGGCTTCAAGACAAGTTCAACAGCCACGTGTTCAGGACCAAGGCAAGCCACAAAGTTACTGTGGAATTTTTGCTGTGGTCAACAGCCTGAAGAAGGATGGGCTCCGTCAGGCTATTTTGCCCATGACACACCACATGATGACATCTACCACTACCAACTCATACCGGATCAGTCGCAGCCTGGGTTAACAATGACCTCGCCCACCGTTGCACACCAGGACGGAGGTGAAAAGTACGTTACTGGTGACCAGTCAAGCAGGATCTGTGGGAGAGACAACATTGTTATTGGTACTTGGAATGTATGCACATTGAGAGCAGCCGGAAAGTTGAGAGAACTGACCCATGAAGTGGAAGGATACCACTGGAACATCTTGGGTATCTGTGAACTGTGTTGGAAATGCTCTGGTGAACAATCAATCGAAGGGGGTCATAAGTTGTACTTCAGTGGAAAGGAGGATAAACATGAGCACAGTGTTAGCTTTCTAATACACAGCGACATTGTGAATACTATCATTGGATGCCGACCAGTCTCCAACAAATTCATCACCATCCGTCTGAAAGTATCCCCTTTCAACATCACCATCATTCAGGCTTATGCCCCAACATCCGATTACGATGATGGTGAAGTAGAAGAGTTTTACGATCAGCTACAGGATGTCCTGGAGCAAACACCAAAAAAGGATTTACTTATTGTACAAGGAGACTGGAATGCAAAAGTTGGAGCGGATGCATATAGTAACTGGAAAGAAACGTGTGGGCCATACTGCAACACTGAAACCAACGACGGAGGCCTTAGACTTCTGGAGTTTGCCAGATATAATGACTTCATGCTGGCTAATACATTTGGCCCTCACAAGGCGTCCAGACGATGGACTTGGCACAGCCCCAGTGGAGACCATCACAGTCAGATTGATTACATTTTGGTCAAGAAGCGCTTCTGAACAAGCGTTAACATTGCAAAGACACGCAGTTTTCCGGGAGCAGATGTTGGAAGTGATCATGATCTAGTGATGATGTCATTCCGCCTACGCTTGCAGAAGATCTTAAAATCAAGGCACACAAGAATTAAGTTTCACCTTGAAAAGCTCAAAGATACTGAGGTGGTAAAAGCCTTCCAAGTAAAAATAGGAGGGAGACTCGCACCACTGCTCATCCTTGGTGCTGAAGAAGCAGATGAGGACATAATGGTCTACATCTTTAATACAGCAGTAGTAGAAACAGCTACTGAGATTCTTGGCAAACACTGCCCAAAGAAGAAACCTTGGGTTACTGCTGATCTGCTTGACCTCTGTGACAAACAGCGAGAACTCAAAAAGAAGAAAGGTGAAGCTGGTGGGATTGAGAAATACAGAGATATCAACAAGACCATCAGGAAAGGCATGAAGGCGGCAAAACAGAATTGGGTAGAAGACCAGTGCAAGGAAATAGAAGACAGCCTTAACAAAAATAACAGCAAGAAGGCACACCAGACAGTAAGAGAGCTGACAAATATTAGACAACCTAGAGTTTCCATAGTTCAGAACAAGGCAGGGAACTGCCTCACTGAAGAGAAAGAGATCCTTGGCAGGTGGACAGAATACTGTTCTGAGCTGTACAATGATAAGGTCGATGGAGACCCCGAAATACTGAAATGTCCATATGCTACTGAAGAGGACCGCCTCCCAATCCTTCGGGAAGAAGTAGAGGCAGCAGTGCGATCATTGAAGAAAGGAAAGTCAGCTGGAGTGGACAATATCCCAGCAGAATTGATACAAGCAGGAGAAGAAACCGTGATCAGTGCCCTTACCAACATATGCAATAAGATCTGGCAGACGGGAAAATGGTCTATGTCATGGACCCAGTCGCTAGTGATCGCACTTCCCAAAAAGGACAACCTCCAACAGTGCCAAAGCTATCGTACGATAAGCCTCATTAGCCACCCAAGTAAAGTCTTACTGCCAGTAATATTGAACAGGTTGAAGCCCCAAGCTGAGATGATTATTGCTGAGGAACAAGCCGGCTTTAGGGCAAGGCGGAGTACCACCGAACAAATATTCAACCTGAGAATTCTCTGCGAGAAATATCTGCAGCACCAACAGCACCTGTACTATGTTTTTGTGGACTTCAAAAAGGCCTTTGACAGAGTTTGACAGACAGCATTATGGGCCACCATGAGAAAGTACAACATCAGCCCCAACCTTGTCCGAGTTGTTGAACACCTGTATGACAATGCCACCAGTGCAGTTTTCCACAACGGTACCATTGGAAGCTGGTTCAGAATGACAGTGGGCATACGTCAGGGTTGTCTGCTCTCCCCCATGCTTTTCAACATCTTTCTGGAGCGCATCATGATTGATGCCTTGGAAGACCATGAAGGAACTGTCAGCATAGGGGGCAGAATAATCACCAACCTTCGCTTCGCTGACGATATAGACGGATTAGCTGGAGGAGAAGAGGAACTTGCCAGCTTGATAGAATGGCTGGATACCACCTCGAAAGCCTATGGAATGGAGATAAATGCAGAAAAGACAAAACTGATAACCAATAACACCAATGGCATCAGTAGGGATATAATGGTGAATGGACAAGCTCTTCAGTGTGTGTCCAGCTTCAAGTACTTAGGTGCAATCATGTCAGATGAGGGGTCCAGACCAGAAGTCCTCTCCAGAATAGCGCAAACAACAGCAGTGCTTACAAAACTTAGACCCATCTGGAGGGACAAGAACATCAGTCTGAGATCAAAAGTAAGATTGATGAGTTCACTGGTCATCTCAGTGTTCTTGTACGCTTGCGAAACGTGGACTCTTACAGCAGAATTGCAGAAAAATATCCAAAGCATGGAGATGAGATGCTATAGGAGTCTTTTGGGCATCTCTTATATTGAGCATGTCACAAACGAAGAAGTACGACATAGGATCAGGCATGTCATAGGCCCACATGACGACCTGCTCACTGTGGTGCAGAAGTGCAAGCTCAGATGGTACAGCCACATCATCAGATCATCAGGCCTTTCAAAGACCATCTTGCACGGCACAGTACCTGGTGGTAGAAGGAAAGGCAGGCAAAAGAAGAGATGGGAAGATAACAGCAAAGAGTGGACAAACCTGAATGTGAGCGAGTCACAGCAAGCTGCACAGGACAGGATGAGGTGGAGTGAGTTGATCAGGAAGTCATCTACGGTGCCCCAATGACCCTCAAAAAAAGGGGTTATGGGAAAGAGAGAGAGAGTCTAACCTGAGACTCTCAATACGTCCATTTCCTATGTCCATCTCCAGCTCAGTCCAAGTGTGTACATTTTTAATATATAAGGCAACACCTGCCCTCTTTCTTCCCAGTCTATCCTTCCTAAGCAGGCTGTACCATTCAATACCAACATTCCAATCATGTGTATTATCCCACCAAGTTTCCGTGATGCCAACTATGTCATAGTTGTATTTATTTATTTGAACTGGTTGTGCCTGTTTGTACCTACCACTTAAGCATTCATATAGCAAAGGTTCAGTTTACTGTTGGGAGTGCACCATATTCTCATAATTTGTTTTGAAATGTCAAATAAAAATTGAAGTAATGAACAATGGGGTTTCATCTGTAGTACTTTCTTTGAGAATTAAAGGCTTTATTTTCAAGGCCTGATAAAACTTCCAATTATCCCAAGATATGTTACTTCAAATGTGCAAAGAATTCCAACATTAGCATGATGAAAGGTTGAGAGGCATGAGTTTCTTTTTACCCAATAACATGTCTAACTGGTACAAAACTAGTCAAGCATAGCAAGTTCATTAAGAAAGGTTTTTGGAAATAATAAAATAAAACCAAAATGAGACAAAAATGACTTGCTGGGATCAGGGGAGGGGAATCGCAGCTGACACTATACAACTTACGAAGAGAACTTAGCACAGACTGCATTGGTGAAATGCAAGGAATTCCATGGCTTCAATTTGTTGCAGTTAGACGTCAAATCTGCAATGAATATGGATACTGTCTTAGGAGAGATCAGGATCAGGGACATTGATGTTGAAATATTAGCTGATACCCAAGGCTACATGGAGACTACAAGATAAAATCGAATCAATTAAAACTGATTTTGTTGAGCTGGGTTTTATAAATTTGAATTTGACTATTCTTACCTTCCCACAAAAATTGACTTATTGCTGCCACACTCAATATCCAAACCGACTACTGTATCAGTGCTCTGTGGGAATCTATCCCACAGTGCCCTCAGCTTGATAGCAGTCTAGGTATTTTTGCTGGTGCAATACGGGGAAAATATGCCCCGCAAGTGGTTGTGGGTATGTGATGTCATCTTCCCACATAGCGTTGCACTTGCCTCATTCCCCTCCTGTTTGAAGCAAATGGCCATTTTTCCAGAAGAAAAGAAAGAAAAGTGGGGACTCAATGGGTATGTGCTCTGGGATCACCCAAAAGACTACGCCCTGTCAACTGGTTCCTCAGCTACTTTTCCCTCCCTTAAAACCACAGTATGGCATGGAAGAAAAGAAGATGGGGAAGAAAACATCAACAAAGCTTGCCAAATTAACTGGCATCTCTTGCTTTTATAATAAGTATCAAAAGATTTTACAAAAAGTGTGAGTCTTTTCAACTGGCCCTCCAGCTACGGCCCCCATCTCCCTTGATTACAGTAATGTTATCCCTTAAAATACAGGAGCAATGCAAAGCTTGAAGAAAGAGAAGGATAGCAAAGGTTTGGGGAAAAAATACACTTTTGATGCAGGATTTTTGGCTTCCCACTTCAATACACAGAGGCTCCCAACATGGGCGATGGAACTCCCTCATCACATTAGGAGACTGTGGGGTCTTTGGCTGAAGGATCAGTTGACACTGTCGCTTCAGTGTTGCTAAGGTGGGGTCCAGCCCCAGTTGACTGGGTGGGGGGCTGGCCCCCAGCATCACCTTGGGCGAGGTGTCATGGTTGAAGGGCCGGTTGGAATTATCCTTTCAGTGTTGCTCAGGCGGGTGTGGTAGGCCCTCAAAAATCTTTGCCATGGGGGGAGGGAGACTTTGCCCCAGTTACAGCAAGCCTAGCATCATGGTCCACGCTGAACAGCAGTCATGTTCTTTTACTGGGTCAGGAGCTAGCCATGTGACGTGGTTGGGTGTGAGAAAGACCCTGACTACATGGCACCTCTGGAGGAGTCGGGGGGCAGCTCCCTTACAAACATAAACTGTGGAAAAGAACTTTCTCAGTTTCTCACACAAGCATGACCCCTACAGTCTAGCTGCCAAGTGGGCAGGTGCTGGTGCCAATGCTTTAAAAAACAAATCCAAGGGCTCAACTAAAGAACCTATGAACTCCATGTTGAGGGTATCTTTAATGGGTAGATGTGCTCACAGCAAAGCAAGAAGTTTCTCAGTCTCTCTTATAAGCACGATCCCACAGGCTAGCCACCATGGGCTTCCTGGTGCTGAATTTAACTTCACAGGCTTCCTGTTACCTAATTCCTGCACACCTGGAGAGCAGTAAAGATGGAAGTGGCCAGAGCAGACAACTGTGGAGCATTGTAGGATACATTCGGGACACCTCTGGCTAATGAAGTCTATTAAGAGACATAACATTTCCACACTAGCTTTAATTCAAACTTTTAAACTCAAACTTGATAATACATCGAGTAGCTCCTCCTGGTGTTATAATACCAATCTTAGTGCTGCCTTAAAAAAAAGTAAATGGTATTTACAATGAAGAAAGTGAGAAAAAAAGAACTACCTGCCTTAAATGTGACTTTAACACGTAATGTAGACACAGCCTGAGTTATTTAGGGTGTGGGGAAGTGAATAAAAGGGTTGCATGTTTCAAGGTACCATTCAGAAAACAAAAAAGTCATAACAGATCAGAGAATTTGTCTATGTAGTTCAGGATCTTGTCTGTGATACTGGCTTGCATCTGATGCCAGAAAACAAAGGCCAAGAACTTCTACAAGGCAATTAAGTAGTTGTACAAAACTGGACCTTAAGATTCCATGTTAATTCCAGAAAGAACACCAGCATGATGAATGAGAAAGGTATTAATTGCCCTTTAGGATACAAAAGCAAAAGCCTGGAAGCATAGATGACCTCCCCCCCTGTTTTTTGAGTCCCAGCAGTATGTCCATGAAACCACTTGCCTCAAGGCACATTTCCAGTGAATGTAAATAGCTTGTCCTTGATATTCTAACTCCTGTTTTTCTTATGTTTAGGGGCAAGTGTAAAGGCCATTAATAGAATATTGAGGGACAATATGTGAGTACTCCCTGACAAGTTGAGACTGCTTTATGGTGTCTGAACCAAGAACAAAACTCTACCAAAAATATATTGAAGAACATTTCAAATATGGGCAACTATCCTTATAAAAACCATTAACAGAACACTGCACAGCAAAGGTCCTCTTTCTTGGCTGCAGTGTTTTAAACTATTACTGAATATTGTGTCCTGTGCTCGTCTTACAAAAATGATGGCAATTGCCTCCAAACCTCACAAATGGTGAGTGCACAAACTATACTTGCCCATTGCACATTGCCTTTAACTGATTTTTGCATATCTTTACTTTGTGAGCACAGTCTCCAACACCAATTTTTGAAAACATGTAACCTGGGTATTTTACATCAAACTGAAGTATAATCTGCCCTCCAAATCCTCATCTTCCATGGAACAATGAAGCTACAACAGCTGAAGACCTGGCTCTCCGTTGTTCCTACTCTATCACAACACTACTCAGATACCAAAAAAAAACAAGAAAGACAATCCAGCTCCAGAGCACATAGAAAATCATCACAATAGCATATACTAAAAATGCTTTTATTTTACTTTTCAACATCAGCAGAATTGCAAAATATACTTAATGTGAAATTCAATTTTGGGCAAAGGGTCAACACAAGGTCTATGATCATCTTGCAAGACCATCAGCTGCACTAGCCTAGCATGTAAAATTATGCAATATTTGTTTAGGATATTGTTTATCATGTGCTGGGCATTTTCTAGAGAAAGAAGGAAATCATTCTTGCCTTAGGGTCTCACAAGGACAAGTAAAGAGCGGTTACAACAAATAACATCTTTCTGTTTCTTTCTACTTACTGTTCAGCACTTTTTGTAGGCACTATATCCAGGAGTGAATTTCACTCCTATGGCCAGATTCAGGTACCCTCCAGCCTCAAATGCCTCTTAAATAGCCAGTTAAAAGAGTCTAATAGCTGCTTTGCAGTATCGGTGTGGTACAAGGCACAAAGAATAGATCCACGATTATGATCCTTAGTGCTTTTTCCATCCTAGAGCACCCCGCTTAGTAATCATTCCTCATTGCTCTATTAGCTCCATAACAGAACAAATCTGCAAGGAAGAGAAACTTTCAGATGAGCACATATGGCCTGCTCTTACAACACCCACTATTGGTTTAGTGTTTCAAATTTCTGGGATATGTTTCCTTTATTGACAGAATACGAACATTTACAGAAATGGAGTAAGTTATTATTCAAAACTGGTTTATGTCAAAATGTCAAGCAGGTTACAAAACTAGCCTGTATAAGAAAATTGATGTGCAACTTATTTTAGTTTTATCTATGTTGTTTTCTAATATTGTGTGTTCCGAGTAGAAAGAGACACAAGTCGTAGAGATTAAAAAAATGCTGATTCCCCAAATCGAAACTGTTCCAAAGGAGCTCCATGGGTTAACCTAACTTTTGCAAATCACAGGCAACTTTCCATCAGAATTGAACGTGGAATGATGCGAAACAGGAAGAGTATTTTATTTTACCTTCACTGTTGTTTTTCCTCACTCCAGCATTTCTATGGCACAAGGATCTTCACTCAGATCAATCTCTTTGCCAGGATGTAACTTTACCACCTGGCTCCAAGCTGCTGTAAGGAGAGTCATTCTACAAATGCATATATTCAACAGGAGAGGTGAAGCATACACATGCATTGGGCCAAAGAGAGAATGATTAAAACATTTACTTGGGAGGTCAGATACGTGGATTCCAATCCCACAGCTAAATCAGATAAGGCATGAGGCACAGCTAGTCCTGCATCAGTGCTAAGTTCATGTGTTGTTGTGAAAATTGTAGTACATAATGGGTTGGGTAATATGGCAGATCACAGCCTGCAGGCTGCAAAGTCCTGTTAGAAGGAAGATCTGGTGGGAGTTGGGTTAATGCTTTCCTGACCCCCTTGGGTGCATGTCTGGTTTCTAAGTGGGAGTACCATAGAGATTTTGGTTCACCTACTCTATAACCAAAATCTAGGCCACAGCCCCCAAGTGCTGCCTAATGTGCTGATTTGCCAGCACTGACAGGTGGTTGGGTCTTATCCTTAAACCCTTACTCACTTCAGTGCACCCAACGTAGTCAATGGAGATTGCTCAGGAGAATGAGGGAACTGGGATCTTATATGTCCAGAAGTTGTTTAAATTGTGGTAGCAATATTTTTGCATTTACAAGTTTCAGGTTGTGAAATCAGAGTACAATGCCCATTGTACTAGGGTCTCAACCCACCAAAGTGCTAGGCTTCTTAATTCTCACTGATTTCCATGGGACGGGGGGAATTTAGTACTTTCCAACAGTACACATCTCTTTTAGGACCAACACTATCTAAAGTTAGACAAAATAGGCACTATTGTTAATTTTGTGAAGCTCAATAATTCCATTCCAAGTTGCTGTTTCAAAGTTAGAATCTTTGGTGTGAAGTTCTATCTAGTCAAAAACTCCAGACACATTCCCATTTCTTTCTCCTCAGTGCATACTTATCTATACTGAGAGCGATAAAGAGAATGTAAATCCTTTGGGCACAAAGATAATTTTCTTCTCAAATCTGAATAATTCTGGCTGGCCAGTTCTGATTGTTTAGTTAAGGAAAGCAACATCATGTTAACATGTTTTAATAGTAATTAAAACTTTTCTTCTTGCTACAGAAAGTGGCTGACTTAACCGTTAATTTACTTGTGTTGGTTCCTTTCGAAAGCTTGAGAAATGTGCCCTATGGCTGAAATGACAGTTAATTTTAAAGAAAAATATTTACAGACTCTGATACAGGATACCTTCCACTCTTAGTGGATTTGAAAAGATGTAATATGTCCTTTTAAATCCACTAACAGAAGAAGGTATCCTTTACCAGTTTGTATTTTCCATTATGATTTGTTCACAGCTGATGGGGAGGAAAAAAAACAAGAAAGTTATGTAATACCTATTTAACTGGCAGACACTGCCAAGAAAAATATGTCATTGTTTAAAGAGTCAGTTACCATACCCAGCTAACTAATAAATCTGAAGCAGAGAGTTTCAATATTGTGTTCTCAGAAAGCCAGTTCTACTTCTAGGAAAAGCAAGGTAAAACTGTTTCCTTATCCATCTCTCATCTTCAGTGGTGACAACAGAATTCCAGGGCCCCTGGGTAAAGAGGGGGTGGGCTGGCTTCATGCTCCTGGAGGGACAGGGCTGAGGACAGCCAGCCTTCAGCACTGCCCAGAGCATGCTGTGCAACTTTCCCCTTCCCTGCACTGACATCCCTGAGAGCTGCCTGGAGCATGCAGTGCTTCAGTGGTTATTTAAAGGGTCCAGGGCTCTGGCTGCCAGCACTCTTAGGGTAGCCACCACTGCTAGGAGCCACAGGCCTTTCTGAATCACCACACTCGGGGTCAACTGCCACTTTGCACCTCCTCCCACCTGGACTGGTGGCCTTACTCACCACTAAGAGCATTTCTATCTGTGGTCCAGAGACTATAGATGCATGTTGAGATTGGCTGTGCTTGCTCAAGGGTTCTTAAAAGTTGACAGACCAGACAACTGAAGTGTCATGTCTAGCACCTGCTGAGAAAAGGGGTCAGGTAAAATAAAACAAATCAAAAGGAAGATCAGACAACAATGAAAGAGACGACTTTAGCTGTGGATTTGACTTGTCAGGATACATTAATTCAGCTATAATGAATTCACTAAAGATGAATTTTGGCTCAACAGATTCAGAGTCTACTAAAAGAGCCAAGATTGGACTTGAGAGGAAAAAAAAAAGACTTATAAATGGAAGATGTGCTATTTACTTAGATCAACTAAGTGCCTTGGCCTTTAATTTCACCATCTGCCCCTTTGTTATTTTACACAAGATGGGATAAAAATTCCAAATATTTCAACTAAATCTGCTGTAACTAAGCTACATAAGCCCTGTTTCTGCAAGTACTTTTTAAATTTTCAGCTTGATCAACAAACAGATTTCCCATAAAAAAAATCCACAGCTAATCATGTTGCAGCTGGATCCATGTAGGAAGACCCTCATACCCATATTCTGAACTCAGCACAAAGCCACAGAAGCACAGAATCTCAACCTACATAGAGCCAAAAGCAGGATGGATGTCTATACCTCTCAAACAGGAATTTCTTTTCTTTTTTACAGGACTGAATATGTCAATTAACATGTCCACTTGTTCAGCATCCTCTTTCCCTCTTTCTCCTCCTTACCATATTCATATACATAAACACATTAGAAACATTTATATTTCCCTTTTGCTGTTTCTTTGCCCTCTTCTGGCATTATTTTTAGGTAACAAAAATTCCTTTGTTCTTCAGAGCAGAACTCATTTGTCACCAATGGTGACAAACATTTAGATTTGTCTACCAATCTATGGAAATTATTAAAGAAGAAATGTGTTTTTTTGGGCGGGATGGGAATGGGGAAAGACTATCAAAGCCTTCTAGTGAAGACTTCAGCAGCAAATTCTCCTAGTGAGATACTTACATTTCCCAAGTTTTACCACTGTTAGGGCCAGTAAATGACAAATATTTGCAGGTCTGTGTGTGAAACCACAAGACTTGGATTCACAGTCAAACACTGGACCTTGTAGCTGTTAATTGGAACAACTTTGATAAACACTCTCTTAGTGTGGAAGAGTCAAGAAGCTCATCATGGCACTGATTGAAAGAGGACACAGACAAATAGATTTCCAGATAGTACCACAGAGTTTATAGCCAACCACTCCAGCACATCTTGGAGCCACACCCACCCATGAGCTTCCACGAGTTCATTTAGGCTAAGCAGCAAGTACTGCAAAACAGAGCTCATGGATAGAGCTGCAAAGTTAGCTTTAGTATAAATTTAGCACATACTGGCTGCGTCTACACGTGCACGCTACTTCGAAGTAGGGACGTGTAGACGATCCGCGTCCCGCAACATCGAAATAGCGGGGTCCTCCATGGCGGCCATCAGCTGGGGGGTTGAGAGATACTCTCTCTCCAGCCCTTGCGGGGCTCTGTGGTCACCGTGGGCAGCAGCCCTTAGCCCAGGGCTTCTGGCTGCTGCTGCTGCAGCTGGGGGTCCTTGCTGCATATACAGGGTCTGCAACCAGTTGTTGGCTCTGTGTATCTTGCACTGTTTAATGAAAGTGTGTCTGGGAGGGGCCCTTTAAGGGAGCGACTTGCTGTTGAGTCCGCCCCGTGACCCTGTCTGCAGCTGTGCCTGGCTCCCTTATTTCGATGTGTGCTACTTTGGCGTGTAGACGTTCCCTCGCTGTGCCTATTTCGATGTTGGGCTGAGCAACGTCGAAGTTGAACATCGACGTTGCCAGCCCTGGAGGACGTGTAGACGTTATTCATCGAAATAGCCTATTTCGATGTCGCAACATCGAAATAAGCTATTTCGAAGTTGGGTGCACGTGTAGACGTAGCCCTCATAAGCAGTTGAAATTCCATTGGTGTTACTTCATTGACTTCAAAACTGATTTTTGGCCCACCAAACCTTAAATCCCCTTGAATACAGTTTAAAATTTGGGAAAAATCTTTAGTATTTGTGTTTACTTTTACTGTGACTTTATATACAAACTGCATAGCTCCTACCTATTCATTTGCACAATTACCTAATTTGAACATGTGTGTGAATGCTTGTGAAAATTTGGGTTTATTTTTCAAGAATGCATTATTTTACACACTTGAACTGGAGCGGTGTCTTCCATATGTTTGGACCTTAATTATGTGAGCAATCTAATGACATTTTTCTCCCAATGGAGCAAAATATATTCCTTCTGCTTATCTTACCAAGCTTAGCAATAGTGATTACACTGAACAGAATCCAACTATCTAAAACAAGTAAGTATGAAGATATTTCATCATGTGTGAAATAGCAAGTTACCTTGACATAAATCCTACGGGTAACAAGCAGGCAATATTTCCTTCTTCACATGAAACTCTCCTATTGACGTCTATCAAGGAACAGAAATGGCCTCCAAAGAGTGAGAGCTTTTAGGTACAGACCTGAGAAAATAAAGACATTCTATGCTACTAATGACTTCCATTCCATTTTAGAACATGCCCACATTTTTTAGGCAGTAAGCGCAAAAGAGCTATTATGAAGAAACTTGCTTATCTAGCCAAACCTGTACGAGTTAGCACAGAACACAGAGGGAGCTTTCATAAGTTCCTACAGATAATATAAAGCTCAACTCTCCACTTCTACGCATCATAGCAACAACAGCTGCATTTCAATGAGCATCATTACATTCTACTTTCTGAAGTTTCTAAATGAGACATTTTCCTGAATAAGGACACCAGCTCTACTCAAGACAGTTCACCCCTATTAACAGCTTCATTATTCACTATTCAGTCTTCCCCTGCATAAAGGCAAGAGTGATGGGAAAGAATCATGCCACAGAATGCTCAATACTATTTGTAGATTATTACACTCCATCTTGTGTGGATGGGGGAGGCTCAGCCAAAATGCAGCCCATTCCTCATTTGCCTGTGTGGTGAGAGTAGTCAAATGTACAGTATTGCCTCCCCTTCTGTGCATGAGCCTAATGTATATACCTTCCTGGCATAAATACCCACGTCTAATGCTCACCCCCCACTGCATGGGTAAGGCTATAACAGGAATTAGAACAGTTTTAAGTCTATGGAAGGAAGAAATCCCACCTTCTACAGAGTGATAGAAACAATGATCCAAAAATACTGAAGCAACCATATTAGACACTAGCATTCAGACACAACCTACAGCATAAGTTGGTGAGGGCTGCATGGTCATACAACTTTTGTTCCTTCACCATTCCTTTCCTAAAAATCAATACTAAAGTGTATTTAGGTAAGACGTAAACATGCTATACATTGGCTTTCACCCAGCAGCACATTTTGCTACAACATGAGCCAACCACAACTCCACAACCAGTTATTAGCATTCTTGGTTACAAGAGGTTCATGCTACTTGTCTTTCTGAAGGTTATTTTTCCCGGTTATGAATAACTACAGTATAATAGGACCATTTCAGTAAAACTGAAGAAATTAAACCACATATGCTTGTTGGAGATACAGTACACTGGATATTCCCCAGTGTTAGCTGACATTCTGTATGCCCACTGGACTTCCTAAAATAGAAAGTTCCAAGTCCTTCAAACTAGTAATGATTTCAAATGCTAAACAAATTACTTTTTTGATAAATGACTAATTTAAATATTCAGGGATAGATTTCCCCAAGCATTTTGCATTGAGAAAAACTTGTACTCTCTGCATCTCTTCTGTATGACAGTTTATATATTTATCTCCTAGTGTTCAGGGACATTCAGAACTGAGCTCAAAGGTAATGATGCAGTCCTAATATCTCTGTCTTCAATAGCATTTTATAGGAAGAGCGGGGTGTGCTTTTCTGCAGTCAGCCATTGAAGGTTTATTTTAAGCTGTCATTGACTTTCAAATATGTACATACAAGAGGTTACAGACAAGGAAGAGTTTTACAGATTTCAGGACATTTATCAATTTGCTCGGTAGTGGGGGAATAAAGTTTCAAATATTGGCATGATATACTAATAATTATGTTCAATTTTTAACACTGTTGTAACATATTGTGGCAGGACTCTAGCCATACCTATGGGTTCTGCACTTCTAGGCAGTGATTGTAGGCCTCAGAGACTAGCTGTGACCATCCACACTGCTTTTTTTCTTTGCCCCCGCTAGAGGCCAGAGTCACAGCTTATTTTGCTATCCTCATTATTGGCACAATCAAAGGTTTGGGGTAAGACATCACTATGATCCCAGGCCCCCTACCCAGGAGCAGAACTTTTGTGGTGTGGGGAAGGTTGGAGGTAAACCCAAGCCCACCCACTACTCCAGTTTTGTAGCCTAGGGAGTCTTTTTTCCCCCACTAGCCCTCACAATATAGAAGACTTTTCCCCAGGCCACCTTCCCAAATACTCCCCTTGTACCTCCTCATTGGTATCTGAGGAACCTCTTGCCTACTTCAACAATAACATTCCTCCTTTCACTTCCCCGCTCTTTACCTGGGCATATTTGCAGAATGGACAAAGAAGGAAAAATTACGACCCTGGTATTCGGCATAAAGGACAGTTCGAATAGGAGAGGCAGACCCCCACAGAGAATGGGTAGATAATATAGTAGATTGGTGCGGAGTTAGTCTACAGAAACTAAGCCACTGTGCACTGGACAGGGAAAGATGGAATGAAATAGTGAGAGGCATCAGATACCAATGGGTGCTGAGCCCACGGTTATTGATCATGATGGTGAATACAAGGATAAAACAAAACTTCCAATTAATCCAGTTTATCTTGAATGTTCCAAAATGAAACAGACAGGAGCCTAATATCCATGCCACTGAACCCCTTCACAAGCAAAACTTCAAGAGGTTTGTCCAGCCTCTGTTTTAACCTGCTTAACTTTCCCAGATACCAGCTAATAAGCAAAAATCCACGCTGGCTCACCTCAGGTACTGAAGACTAAGTCACCCATTTTGCAACAGAATCAAAAATCGTCAGAAAGTTAAAAGTTAGACCACCTCTCCATCTCCAGCTTGCATAATTTAATATTGATACAGACATACATGTTATGGCAATATCTGCCAAAAGCTACTGAATGCATTAGTTAGTTGCTGTTGCCTCTCATGGAAGCAAGAAGGGGTGCCTAGAATCTGAGGCCAGCTGTACAGTAGATTAATTTCATTTCCTGCCATCATATGCAAAATTGCCCCAAATTGCTAATGCTGTGAACCTGAATTCAGCACAATTTATGATGCTTGGTTTGATGATATTTTTCATTCTGCAGCCACTGACAGAACAGAGACATTCTTTCTCTGTTTGTCTGGAGGTTAGATAGTTTTTCCTGTGGGGATTCACAGACTCAAAGATTCCAAGGAAATAACCATTCTAATAATCTCTGGTTTCCTGTATAAATAACTCAGAACTGAACACCTTTTGACCTCAAGGATATCTTTTATATTAAAATCAATATTGATTTTAAAATTGTCTGTGAGAAAGAAACCATAACAGCTTTTGGCAAATTGTTCTAGAACCCATTCTCAAATATTTATTCCCCATGTAGACTCTGATGAAGTCACCCCATAACTTTCTCTTTGCTAAGCTTAATAGAATGAGCTATCACGATGAGATTTATTTTTCTAATCCTTTAACCTTTCTCATGGATCTTCTCTGTACCCACTCCAATTTTTTCCAATATCCTTCTTGTCTTTGATACCAGAACTAGCCACAGTATTCCAGCAGTGGTCACACAACTGCCAATTAAAATAATTTTTCTATTTCTGCTTGAGATTCTCCTGTTTATCCTTCCAAAGGTCACATTAACCAAAGTGTCACAGTGGAAATGCATGTTCATCATGATATGCCAAATCTTTTTTCAATGTCGCAGCTTCCAAGACTGGTCACCCCCATTGTAAGCACGGTCAATAGTCTGTGTTCCTAGATGCACACATTTACATTTAGCAGTATTAAAACATACCATTTGTTTGTGTTCAGTTTACCAAGCTATCCTGATTGCTCACTCTCCCCCAGTCTTTGTATCATCTGCACGTTTTATGAACAATATTTTATGCCCTCTCTCAGGTAACTTTAAAAAATGTGAAACAGTGGAGAGCCAAGAATTGGTTCCTGTAGGACTCTTCTAGATATACCCACTTGCCAAATTCCTGTTTAAAATTACATGTAGGCATGTTAACCATTTAGCTGGTTTTTAATCCATAATTGTTTATCATTCTATTTGTTTTTAAGCATATACTCACAGTAAATCTGGCAGTATGTGGTACGTATAACTGACTGCAGTGAAATGAGACTGTGCCACACGAATAGCAATCGGAATTTATCTTAAGCAAATCAGGGATACATCAGCCCTTATCTAATAAACTATGAGGAATGACTGAAGTGCGTTAACTATGAAAATATTCCATGTGTAAGATTTTCAAGATAGCAGATGCTAATCTCTGAGGTCCAAATCGCAAGCCCCTTAGTACTTTATAGATCAATGTCCCAGGGTTTGTGAATTAGGTCATAAGCTTTTAATTCAGTTAACTGAATGTACCATACGTACAAAAATGGATGCAATGTACCACAAACAGCATAGCAATTAACTTGCTCGGGTTGTTTCCTGTTGTTCAAGAGAGACAGGTGGGAGAATACTAGAAACAATATTTCCCTTAATGACGGGCACCACACAAAAATCTGGGAAGCTTGTGAAGAATAAATGATTTAGGAATCAAACAACTACATAACCTCGTATCTTTCTTTCACAGACTAGCAGAAGGTCTTCAAATACTTCTAGTTCCTCTCTACCTTGGTCAGAATGTGACAATCTGGGCATATTTCCATTTCTTCTTTATTTCTTTAGTTCACTTGGGTATGTCTACACTGCAGGGTTTTCCTGAAACTACTTATTTTAGTTGTTCTAGCATCAAAATAAGTAATTTTAGAAAACTGCATTTGTGCAACACGAGCATTTGAAAATAGAGCATGCATGCTCAAAGAGTCCAATTTTGAAATAAGAGTAGTGCATTTTGGGCATGTATCCCACCAAGCCTAGCATCCCATTCCCTCGCTAGGCATTGTGGGAAGTTAAAAGGAAATGCATGGTTTCCTGGGAATCAGAAATTTGTCCCTTCAACCCCTTCTCTTCCTGGATTGCCCTCCTCCCACAGTTTCCACAGGAAGTCTGGAACACTGAGATACCTCAGGCTTTTCAGGCTCCCAGCTTCACATCAGAAAACCTGGAAGCCTAGGGGTCCCTAGCCAAGGCACAGTCCATGACAGGTCTTCCCAGAATTATGACCTTGGAAGCTTCTGTCCAACAACTTACCACGTGAACTGGCAGGGAAGCAGATCACTAAACATGACTGCCCAGGCCCCAGTCATTGCAGGTTATGAGTAGACGGAGCTTTCTGGGCAGCTGCAATGACCAGGACACAGACAGTCATACATAGTGGCTGAAGCAGGAGTCATGCCTCATGGTGAAAACCAAAGGCAGGGTCAGGTACTAAGCTGAAGATCACAGCCTGAGCCAGAAATGGGCACACGAGCAGCAACATGGAACAAGGCAAGAAAGCTAGAACCAGGAACAAGGGTGGGTCTGATTCAGCAGGCAAGATATCAGGAGCCAGGTAAGCAGGAGGGATCCATAGTAGCAGCAAGTCAGGGAATCTTTAATTCTTCCTATCTAACTGTATTAGTTACCTCCTGGCTTATATGGAGCTCCTCAGCCAATGATGTACTGGATGTTTCCCCACTCAGGGGACATAGCTCTCTGTGAGCTAATCCATCACTGGTTCCCTTTGCTGGTCACTGGAGTGTGCTGCTGGGTGATGGCTATAGCATGAGCACTGCCTATGGTCCTGAGGTTCAAGACCCACCATTCCTCTCAGAACCCTGCCCGTTACTCAATAAAAGTTCGTCAAACCCAAAGTGTTTATGTGAAACATTTCAGGTTTGATGTATTAATTATATTTCTTACCAGTTCTACTGTTAGTGTACTGGAAATGTTAGCTTTGACTGAAATGGCTGAAGAATGCAACAAATGTTATTTGTTTATTCATTCAAATGAGCCAAGACAATCTCTGCTAAGATTGGCTCAATTATATACCAGCTGTCAAGCATAACGAGTTAATTCAGCAAGAATGGTCTTCAGCAGATGGCATTCATGAGGTATCATGCAGGTCCAGAGCCTAAACAACTTAAATACGAAAGGTAAGAGGTTGTAAGCATGGCATACTCATCTTGTTCCCATTTCCCTGAAAGCTTAGCTAGTGGACTTATAGTTCTCATTTAAGGGAGTTGTCTTGCACTGTTTTGATCCAGATAGTTTAAAATTAAGCTTATACATTTCAAAGTAATATTATTTGGCTAAAGAATAGATATATCTAGTAATGTAGAGCATAATAAAATTTAAAGTAGATGATGAAATCCTGCTTCAAATTATCTCAATGGGATCAGAATTTCACTTTTATAGTGAAGTTGCTTTTCCTCACAGCAGTACTGTGTTGATTTTATGTGTTAGGTTTAAATTTAAAGACATTTCCTTTTAAGCTCATCGGCTTGTGGTACTGCAGAAATGTTGTAACACATAAGTCTGAAACTTGATATGTTTATAGACACTTTTCTTCCACATATGCTTCTTACACTTAGGCTCATTTTTCCCTATTAATTTTAATTACTCACTGTTTAAATTCTTGACATTCTGCATCATATCCCATGTGAGTTTCTACTGAGCTTTTAATCTATCTTTGTTATGTGTATGACCTCCTTGAATGTAGCATTAAGCACCTCACAATCTGTCCCCAGAATTTTCTTATAAAGTAGGAAAGTGTTCTTATATCTATTTTGCACTTGGGATCTAGGTCAGAGAGAGACCAATAGATATGCCCAAAGTCATACAAGATGCCTGTGGCACAGAAGGAACTGAATTTAGATATCCCAGGTCATAGGATAGTGACCTAACCTCTGAACTACACTTCCAATCCTTCTTTATTGTATGTCATTCTTGTCTACTATTTGTTATTATTTGGATTTGACGCATTAATATTTTTATTCCTAGGAAGCTGATTCAAAGCAAAACTCAAAGAGTCAGAACTAGAACTTAAGTCATCTCAAAAGAAATATTTGGTGAACCATGATGAAATCTCTGTAATTCACAACAGAATTTTAGGATTTGGAACAGTTTATTCAAACACTTCCTTAGTCCCACAGTCTTCTCGACTCTCACCCACATCTGTGTACGTCCAGCTCTTTCCCTTCATCTATTAACATAAAGCCAGTAATTGCCTTCCCTTCCTTCATACACTTAGGCTTCATGCTTCCTGAATTCAACAATATCGTCTTTCATGGACTATGTGAAATATCCTTCCCTCCTCACACACACAAATTACTCCTACATTTGGGGAGAGCAGCGTGGCTGTCTTTCCATGCTTTCTTTTCCAAGGGCTCCAGATCCCAGAGAAGCAGTAGGAAGTCTTATGGTATTAAAATATATCTTTAAAACAGCCATCTACATAGTATTTTATTTCAAAACCCACATCTATAGCAGAGGCATCTGTTGAGAGACGTTGCTGTTGGAAACGGTTTTCTGGCAAAACTTCTGTTGACATATCACATCTGCACATAAAAGCAGATTGAAAGAGCAATCCACTCGGTCAGCCGAGAGCAGCCTGACTGGCTGGACATCTCTTGGTAGAACGGCTGACCGGAAGTTCTGCAAACAGGACTGCCTGGGGAACAGGAAGCCCTGTCTGTTGACAAAAGGGGCTCTGGAGCATCAACAAGGCTGTTTCGTTGACAGCACGCTGTCAAGAGAGGCGTCATACCTGAACAAGGAGAGGTATAATGCGGCCAGTGGATGTGCCAGGTTTTGTTGACAAACTGTCAACGAAGTGCATTTACTGTATAGATGCTCCATTTTTTTTTTTCCTGCAAAAGCCCAGTTTTGCCAGGAAAAGCTGATTGTGTAGATGTGGCCAAATTGCCTCTGCATGACAGGGAAAGAAAGGCTTCAAGAAGGGAGCAGCTTGAAAAAATAGCATAGTCTGTTTTAATATGAAAGTTACCTTCTTAATCTCTTCCAAGAAAGGTTTTAAAATACATATCCCTGACTTAGCTGAGTGAGCACCATTGCAAAAATGGATATACACCATCAGCATTTGGACTGAGAAGAAACCAACAGAGGTTTTGTTGCTAAAAGGTCAACAATGCTTGCAAAGCAATTCAGTCTTCAAGGATCTACAGAATTTCATTTAAAAATATAACACACCACAAGAAAGAACAGGCACAGAAAATAAGAATCTGTAAGTAGTTTGTCTTCCTGACCCCAACTTGGGAATGTTGTTGCATAGTGTATACCCACTGCCACCTACAGACAAAGATTTGCTCACACACAAATCTGCCAGAGTCAGGCATTTTGACTGAACCCAAGAGGTTATAATGTCCAGATATTAGCTGCTTCACATCGTGTAATATAACTACACTAGCAGTGCTGCTGCACTAGAAGGCTAATAAATCTATTCCAAAACATTACAATCAGCAGATCGCCTGCTATAAAGGCAGCAAAGATGACAGTGTTTCTATGTTTGATATGTCCACAAAGGGTACAAGTAAAAGGGAAGCTGAAGGGAACAGACAAAGCTAGATCCTGTTGACACACTCTTGGTTTCCAAGAGGTGTGCTTATATGCACATATGACATAATTAGTACTGCAGTATCACTGAAAAATCCAAATTACACTAAGATTAAAATTCATTAATGAGTGTAAGTCTTTTTCCAACAGTTCATTTTGTATTTTTAAAGTCAGAATTTTTAACATAGGTACCATTTTGCCGCCTATGTTTCTGGATTAGTATTTGCTATTTCTGCTGCAAGAAACAAACATTGCTTTTTGTTAAATTTCATTAGAGTACATGTTGTCAATCATTCTGAAACTTTGCAAAGATCAGAGCAATATATGCAACAGCACTGATTCAAAACATATCTTAGTAGAAAAGTAGTGTCACCCATTAAGAGATTAACCTTCTTCACTAAGTGACTGCAGGCAGTATTGGAACGTTATATACTTTGAAAGGCATACAATATACAATGTGGCCAGCTCATTTCCCTGTCTATATTATAACTGCCAAGATAAATTAATAAAGTAATTTTGGTGAATTATGCTGGGTGATCACTTTTGTGTTATGTAAAGCCTCCATGCTACTCAGTAAAATGTGGGTGTATGTATGTAATTTTCAGTTATTGCCTGTATAACCTATGAACTTTATAACATTCCATCATATGGAGCCTTTTGTATTGGTCTTATAATGTCTTAGAGAAACTTTGTATTCATCTTATAATGTAATGAGTTACTAGTAGTTTAAGAATGATTTCACAATAATTTGTTACTGTAACTGAAACTCCATTTTAAAAAGTTAAGTGGGTCTGCAATTTCATTTAGAACCACTTGAATGCAATGAATGCAGGTGAGTGTGCAATGAAATCAGTCCCCCCAGCTAGTCCTTCTGGACAACCAGCTGCCAGTAGCATCTTGATGGCCAGAGAATAACAGGAGTTAAGCCCTGCAAAAGAACCCACCCAAGAATGAGAAGTCCAAAGTCCCATCTGCTGTTAGCTGATGACTCATGAGATATGGAATGAAAGATATAAAAATGAGTGAAAAGCTATAAGTTTGTAGGGTGGTTCTTGCCATTACCACTCTGCAGGAGTTGGTCTTCGCTGTCTAGCGAGGCAGGAAAAGGCCCAGGATGGATGGTAGTGACTGCTCCTGAGTATGTGTTCCACCATGCCTTAGAATCATAGAATCATATGGATGGAAGAGACCTCAGGAGATCATCAAGTCCAACCTCCCGAAGGGGTGCTCTAAAAAAGATAGAGAGAAACTGTTCTCAGTGGTGACAGATGGCAGAACAAGGAGTAACGGTTTGAAGTTACAGAAGGAGAGGAATAGGCTAGATATTAGAAAAACTATTTCACCAGGAGGGTGGTGAAGCACTGGAATGCATTGCCTAGAGAGGAAGTGGAATCTCCATCCTTAGAGGTTTTAATTCCCGGCTTGACATTGTCATGGCTGGCGTGACTTAGTTGGAGTTGATCCTGCTTGAAGCAGGGTGCTGGACTCAATGACCTCTTGTGGTTCCTTCCAGCCCTTTGTTTCTATGATTCTATAAAGACAGAACAAGCTATTCCCTGAAACCTCCCACTCAAAGCAAGACTGATCTGTCTAAATCATCCCAGTGAGGGCTTTGTCAAGATGAGACTTAAAAACGTCTTGGGATGGAAAGTCCATCACCTTATTAGGTAACCTACTACCGTGCTTCACTGCCCTCCTGATGAAATAGTTTTTCCTAATATCTAACCTAGACCTCCCCCATTGCAACTTGAAATCATTGCTCCTTCTTCTGTCATCTGTCATCACACAACAGCCTCTCTCCATCCCCTCTATAATCTTCCTTCAGGTAGTTGAAGGCTGCTGTCAAATCCCACTTCACTCTTTTCTTTTGTAGACTAAATAAACCTAAATCCCTGAGCCTCTCCTCATAAGTCATGTGCTCCAGCCCCATAATATTTTGTTACCTCCACTGGATTCTGAGGACAAATAGCAAGGACGCCCTATGTCAGCTGATCCTTGGCTGTCATAATGGCTTGAGAACACGCATAGCTAAGCATAAATTAGAGAGGCCCTGGGGCTGCCCTAACGTATACTCTGAATCAGGGACTGAGACCACATTTTATCCTGTGGAGTCTTGCACTGAACACAGCTCCTCCAGACCAGAGGACATGGGCCATAATTTCTGTCTTTAAATGTCTATTAGCTCTTTTTATTCTACAGTAGCAGTAAAAGTTCTGTCAATGAACTGATGATTGTTCCCTTTTTTTTTTTTTTGGAATTAACAGAGAAACCTTTGGTAAATCCTTACTGATTTTCCAATGTTTTTGCAGTAGATTATATTTGGAAATACTTCACATTTTATATAAAGAATGAATCCAGCATCTATGGAAAATTATGCTTTTGTTTTTCTTTGCTGCCTACTCTTTGTGTCAAAATTCCCATGACTTTTAATCAACATTCCTTTCTAACATTCTAATCCATAAATGATTAAATAGACAGTGCATGTCCAGCTACCCTTTACTCCAAGAGATCAGAAATTGGAAGTAATAAGTTTCCATTCATCAGTCTAAATTCTCACTTTCCAGCCAAAACTGAGATTAACTGACACCAGCTGAAAAAAGACTTGATCTCTAGCCTACCAGTGCATGATAGTCACCGATATTTACCACTAAAATTTAATGGAGAATTTAAATACCATGTTTGTTTGAGATTTTCAGTATCAATAATACTTTTTAAAGGTAACACACAGATTAAAATGAAGCTAGTTCACAGGCACAAAACCAACTTTCCAGGGAGCTGCAGCAGGCACTTGGCATTGCAAAGTACTACAGGTTGAAACTCCAAAATCCGTGACACTCACATGTAGCAGATTCTCTAATCTGGACCGGGGATATTCCAGAACCAGAGAGTCTTAGGGCTGTTAGGAGGAGGAGCCAGCTAGACCAGTGGCCAAAGCCTAGGACAAGGTTGGTGGCAAGAGGCGGCCAGCGGCATCCAGGAAGCCTGGGCTCGGGAGTGGCCGTGAGAGCACCTTGCCCCAAGAGCAGTGGACAGGGCTGGGAAGCCAGCCGTCCAAGCCAGGCAGTGGCAGCTCCTCGCCAGAGCAGAGCAGGAAGCCATGTGCCAGAGAAGCCACAGCTGGGGCTGGGCAGGAAGCTGCACCTGGGGAAAGCTATGGCTCAAGGTTCTGAGGGTGCCAAAACAGGGAGGTTCAACCTGTAGATTTGAATTAGCAGAGTAGCCACACATCACAAACCCTACCTTTCTCCTTATGCCATTCATTATGATAAATGCAGCTTCATTTTAAAGCTGATAACATTTCATGAAATGTTGCTGAAAGTATTATCATTTCATATGTCAAAAACAAAGTATGACACAAGAGCAAAGCCATTGCAGCATACTTCTGAACAAATACTTGTGAGCTCTCAGGATACTTCCCTGAGATTTTCTTAAACAATCAAAGACCATGGAGGAACAAAGTGAGAACCTGTTTCTAGGTTTAAAAGAACAGAGAAGCATAGCTAGTATGTATTGTTTTGTGATTCCCCCGTATGAGATCTGCATTATAAGTTCAGGGCCTTATAGGTATTCATGCAGAAAGGGCCACTACTCAATGGATCAAAGCTTTATATTATTTGCCATTTTCTGCTGAGGCAGAAGGAGAAAACCACTTCTGGAAACAACAGTGCTCCAAATAGGATTTGCACAAAAAGTATTGCTTTAGGCCCAGATAGCGTGGTTTTGCAGTGAGTTCTAATGGGGCACAAAAGAGGAGAATTCCTGTACTCTACAACCCATAAACTGGCTCCAGAGCTCCTCCATGACTGGTACTGTAGCCTCAGAGCTGTCCTCAGAGATATTATGCTCCACCTCCTGTGGAGGGGATATTATGCTCCCCACCTGTGGAGGGGAGCAGTCACATCTAATCAGACCTACTCAATGGCAATTCTGTGGCCTGCACCCAACCCCTCCTCTGCACTGCAGCATGAGAAAGTTCCAAGGGGCGCTGCTGTATGCGGGGAAAGTCTTGTGGATCTCTCTCAAACTCTTCTTTCTGTGCAGCAGAATTGTACTAGCCCTCCCCCTGCATTCAGGGTCCTGTGTGCCAGTGGAGGGTGTGTGCAGAGTGAAGGCGTACAGTGTTCTCTGTTTTAGGGAGTCATGAAGCATTTCAGCAAAGTATAGAGAGATATTGGTAACTGTGAGAGCGAGACTAAATCTTGCATTCCTCCTACAAAACGTTTGTATGCAAGAAGCTCTTCACAGAGGCAAAAGAAATTGGAGCTAACCTGAATCTACATTCACTTAATGGATAAAAAAGCAAGTGTGTTGACTCTGACTCTCATTAGCCGTGTCTACATGTGCATGCTACTTCAAAGTAGCGGCACTAACTTCGAAATAGCGCCCGTCACGGCTACACGTGCCGGGGGCTATTTCGAAGTTAACTTCGACGTTAGGCGGCGAGACGTCGAAGTCGCTAACCCCATGAGGGGATAGGAATAGCGCCCTACTCGACGTTCAACGTCGAAGTAGGGACCGTGTAGTCGTTGCGCGTCCCACAACTTCGAAATAGCGGGGTCCGCCATGGCGGCCATCAGCTGAGGGGTTGAGAGATGCTCTCTCTCCAGGCCCTGCGGGGCTCTATGGTCACCGTGGGCAGCAGCCCTTAGCCCAGGGCTTCTGGCTGCTGCTGCCGCAGCTGGGGATCCATGCTGCAGGCACAGGGTCTGCAACCAGTTGTCGGCTCTGTGGATCTTGTGTTGTTTAGTGCAACTGTGTCTGGGAGGGGCCCTTTAAGGGAGCGGCTTGCTCTTGAGTCCGCCCTGTGACCCTGTCTGCAGCTGTGCCTGGCACCCTTATTTCGATGTGTGCTACTTTGTAGACGTTCCCTCGCTGCGCCTATTTCGATGTGGTGCCGCGCAATGTCGAAGTTGAACATCGACGTTGCCAGCCCTGGAGGACATGTAGACGTTACTCATCGAAATAGCCTATTTCAATGTTGCTACATCGAAATAAGCTATTTCGATGTTGGCTTCACGTGTAGACGTAGCCATTCAGTGTTATATTTACACGCTTTGTAACCTGACCAATACAGATTTGTGCGCCTTTCCTTGACATGGTCCTCCATCCAAGTCACTCAAGACAGCACATTATGGTAATGAGAAGACAGCAACTGCATGGAGCTTTCAAAGCATAAGACCCAATTCTATCCTTCCTCAGCTCATTTTTTATGCCAGTAGTTAATCCTACGATGGACCAAACAGACATGGTTGTACACCCTGCTGTCAAAATGAGGAAATGCGTACTAAGACGTTATTCCAGCCACAACAGTGACATGACAACAAACAATTCTGCTCTGGAGGAATGTCCTTTTAGCATACTGCTTGCTAAAGAAACGAAGCTTAAAAACTATGAGTCACAGACCATTACGGCGTACCTTTTGTTTTTGTTACGATGCAGAAAGCTAGCTACAAAGACAGGGTGTACTGTGTTTGCAGACTTATACAGTTCTATTTATTGATTTCCAGTGTGGCTTTGTACAGAATTCCCTGAGAATAGTTTGTTATCTTTAAGAGATCTGGAATGCACAGCTTCCCAAAAACATAAGAGTTGAAGGAGGTATGAAATTCAAGTACATATCCATTACTAGTGCTGTTTTTCTAAGAAAAAAATGTGTTGAAACTGCTTAACCCATTTCTCTGGCCCCAACCAGCTGCCATGCTTAACTCCCCCTGCGCTCCAATCCGCCACAACCTATCTGCCCCCAGCTCCTATGGCCCCAACCCACTGCAGACTTAATCCCTTGCCCCCCCATCCCCAACCCACTGCCAGGCTTTAACCCCACGCAGCCCTTGGGGCCCAAACCTACCGCCAGCCTTTATCCCTCCCCACTCACAGCCCCAAACCACCCTCAGCCTTCAACCACCTCCCCCCAACCGATGCTCCCTCCCAAATCCAGGATTCATTTATATGTCAAAAGCAGTGCCACATGCTGTGGCTCCTTTGCCAGCCACCATGTTCCCTTCCATGTGGCTCCACAGCTTCCCCCAGCCCTCCCGCTCCCCCACGTATAGCCATTGAATTAATTAAATTGAATCCTGCTCTTTCTTCAGCAGGCAGGGAGCCAGAGGAGGAGCAGTGGCAGGAGCCACAAATGGCTGCTTAAAGAGCCACATGTGGCTCAGAGCTGCCCAGCTGCCTTTTCAAAATGGTGGTCCCAAGAAAAATGGTGGTGGAACTCTGTTCCACCGTGTTCCATCAAAAAAAAACACTGCCCATTATCCTTTTAAGCCTCAGCCACCTGAGTATACTGCCCACAGCCCATAGATATAAATATTGGCTCCTCCCAAGTCAAAGCCAAAATCTCTTGCTTCCTGGGCAATGGGAACCATTGAAAACAGCTGCCTCCAAACACCAACCAACTCCCATGATATGCCTGCCTGGAAATTGAGGAAATAGAGGAGTAGCAGGAAAAATATCCATTTAGTCCTTCCAAAATTAAGATTTTTTCAGAATTCTTCCTTCCAGGAAAAGTATTGAGTTTAAAAAAAAAATCAGCCCCATTCAGGAAAACAATTGCAACGCTCGTCTCTGTTTTTTTTCCACATCTGAGAAATTCCATTTTCTGGCCACCTCTGATCTGCTCCCCTAACTTAAGCAACAAACTGACACCCTTTAATTCTTTCCAGATTCACTAGTTACATATTCAAGTATTTTCATGGGTGAGACAAAGTGGCTTTCAGTGTAGCCAGTTTACTACATGTGCAATGTAGTAGATTAGACAGAATAGTTGCTGGTAAAATCTATTTTTCCTATTGACTGTTGAAATATCCTTATCTAAGGTGATTGCTATGTCCCCTGGCCATGGGCTGTGGTGTCTGTGTTTCTCCCCACATCTTAACCAAAAGCCTTAGGAACTGAGCATTTAAACATCTATGTTGTTTAATTCATGACTTTATTCCCTATCAGGCCCATAGAAGCACTTTATAAAACTTTACTACAAAAACCCCCTTGAAGAGCACCATAGAACTTTCCAGAACAAGAGTAAACAACAGCGACGGTTGGAAATGACAGTTGGTGTTAATATTCACGAGGGGTAGTTAATATTTATGAGTTATAGTTTAAAATTCTAGCGTTCAATTGGTTAGTTTTCAACCCTTCATACATATGTAACTCAGGACTTTGCTGGTGCTATGGCAACCAAAATGCAATATGGACTTCAAACACGTGCTCACAGGCCCTATAAAGTTAGGAGCCTGAGGTCCCTGGACTCCACTCCTTCTGGGGACCCGGACCTGGAAAGAGCTGGAGAAGAAAGAAGAAAAGAAGGTGACAAGCTTCGTGTCAGTCGTCGTACCCCAGCCACCGAGGGACGTCGAAGACCCGAAGAGGACGCCTTCAGGAACTCAGACTTTGCACCCATAGCCATCGAGGGACAAAGAAGAGCTCCTGATCGCCACCATCTTGAAGGCTCTGTATTTTTCCGGAGGGTTTGTTCCAGCCGGTGGCACCGCCTACCAAACGTGTGCCCGGTGACAGGGACAAACCGCAGCAGCGGTCCTGCCCTTCTCCTCATTGACCATTGCTGTGGCCGGTGGGGAGAACTAAAGGCCGTCCTGAAATCACTACAAATTTGCTCGCTTACCTGCAAATTTGTACAGGAGGTTTTTGTGGACCAAGTTGGTTCTTTTCCTCCTGGATTCTTCTTCAATCCTCTTTCCTATCAGGCCAGCGTGGCGCTGTAAAAATGCGCCTGTGCAGCCATACCTTCCTAGCTCCTGAAAGAAGCAATCGCAGGCCCAGCACCTGGAAACAGAGCTTAGGAAGGAGAGGTAACAAACAAATGTACTTGTAAATGACCTGGTTAATGTGTGTGTTTTACACATGCTGTTGCCTTTTCGCCTGCTGCTGGATGTGCTAAGCAGTACCAGCAAGGCGCTATAGGAGGTAGGCTGGGACTGCCCCAGTTCTGCCAACACAATTCAATCTGTGTAACCCTTTGTTTCTGCTAGCCTATGTAAAGCACAGGGGGTGCTATTTATAGCCAGCCCAAGATTTCAGCAACCCTCAGAGCATTCTAAAAGCATAATTTACTTTACATAATTTACAGTAAAAGGCAAGGATTAATTTGACTGGCCCGTAATAGGGACAGATTTTGAACTCAGAAACTACCAAAAAGGTGTTTCTACTCTGGGCTAGCCGTTGGCCAGGCAGTCCATTTAAGGGAGTCGTCGTAAGAGGCGACCCCTAAACCTCGGGAGCTGTCGTAGGAGGCAGTCCCATTCCATCTACTCCCCCCTGTTCGAGAGGGAGGTTGAGTGCCCAGATCATCGTAAGAGGTGATTCTGGAATAAGGGTTGAGAGCCTCGTGGTTCTCCCCCCTGCTTGTAAGGGGATAAAAACCCACAGCAGGTTGCCTAGCCATTATCTGGTGCCCCTCTAAAAGAGGAAATCTTGTAATATTGTGCTTAACCACTTTCCCCTTACAGCACGCAGTGAAGACTCCATGGGATTCCTGGGAGCCACTGTAAGTAGCTGGACACTCTAAGGGTGCCGTTTCTTGCTGCTATACATAAATTAAGGGTTGGCCTTGTAAATAAACAAACTCTGTGCTAAGTGGCTAGCAGAGTGAACGGAAAAACCTATAGTTTGTCAAATCAGGTAAACCTTTCCTCTTAATAAATTCCTTTTTGGTTGCACCTTTAAAAGAGACTCACTCATTCTTTCATGGCAGACAGTGTTCAGCACCATTGACTCAGATCCTAGCACAACCCTGTAAACCCCACTGGAAGCAACCACCGTGTACAGTGCACTGGGTTGCGGGGTAAAATCCAGTGAGACACTCCACCAGTATCCCTAAGGGTGTGGTCAAGTGTCTCGGAGGCAAAGAATCAGAAAAAATCAAAAATTTGTGTTGTGCCTCAGTTTCCCCAAGTGCATACACATTGCTCAAAAGCATTGCCTCTCGCGATATTAACATGTTGGAAAAGTTATGTGAAGGGATAGTCTGAATTGTTAGCAATTGTCTTGAAGTATTAATTTTTTACTTTGGAGATGCAGTATTGATGGGCATGGAGGTTGGTTATACATGTAACTGGTATGTAGGCTATAGAGAATGAAGGTAGAACTACAGAACTACAGAGCTGGGAGTGGTGGCAAGGATACAGCAGAGACTGAGAAGGTGAACTGATGAATGGAGTGAAGATGGGTTAATGAGAGACTGAAAAACAGCTTTCTTGCTTTGAGTGGTTGATTTTTAGCAACCTTTACCTTAATTTCAAAATTTTACCCTTTTCTATTATTATGCTACCATCCTTTGACTTCAGACAGCCAGATGATAAACATATTTTCCTTCCTGTTACCTCCTGGATTCGCGTATGCATCTCTTTCGTATCACTTCCATGTTGCTGTTCAATTATCTTACACTGTTCATTTAACCAGTTCTCCTTTGCAGCTGCACATTTTAACTTTCTTTCTTTGTTCAACTTTTCATATTCAGAAGATTCCTTTTTCTTTATTCTCCTTTCTTCCACAAATTGCAAAATTTCCTCAGTCATCCACTTCTTAATAACGGTTTTATTTCTTGCAATGTTTTCATATGCAGATGTAACAATGGATTCTTCTAATAATTCCCATTGTCTGTTAATATCAGTTAGGTTTCTTAAGGCACTGTATCTATTTTTCACTGTTAAAGCAAATTGATCTCAGACTTCTCTATCTGTTTGGAGCAATTGCAGATCAAGTTTGTTGTTTCTTACAACATTTTGAATTTCCTTAAAGTTTACTCTCAATTTGCCTACCACCGGGAAATGATCACTATAGCAATCAGCACCTGGCATTGTTTTAGCTGATATCAGAGAATTTCTAAACCTTTTTTTTATAAAAATCAAATCGATTTGGTTCTTCACGTTCTCTCCTGGACTTTTCCACGTCCATAGTCTCCTTGGATGTTGCTTGAACCATGTGTTTCCTATGATCAAATCATGAATTTTAGCCCATCCTACCAGTCTTTTACCTCTCTTGTTTCTTGAACCTAGACCATGAGGTCCTGTTATGTCTTCTGTTAACTCACAACCAACATTAACATTAAAGTCTCCTTGAACAATTAGAACTTCACGCGATTTACAGTAAGCCTTGGCTTGTTCGAATTCTTCATAAAATCTGTCTATGTCTTACTCAGTGCAGTCTGCAGTTAGAGAGTAGACCTGGGTTATATTCACATCGAAGGGCTTGCTTTCAAGTTTAACTAACAAGACCCTATCAGATACTGTCCAACAACCCTTTCAACTATTTGCTTTTTTTATAATTTGAGATGATTCCCACACCCCTTTCGTGTTTCTCTCCTCCTGAATAGACTATTTTCTACTCAACCAATGTAAAAATTCCAGCTCCCTTCCATCTCATTTCACAGAGTCCCATTACATCTATCTTTAGTCTTGTCCTTTCTTGCTTGATGCTCTGCAATTTCCCACGTGTCAGCATAGTTCTCACATTCCAAGAAGCAATCTTTATGATGTTATTGTTGTATTTTCGTTTCATTTTTGGTTTGGTAACAGTCTCTTGCTGACGGTCTGGTGTCACCTGTAGCACATGACATACCCTACCAGACGAGGATGTTTTGCAACAACCCTTTATGTTGTTCTCATTAAATAGACAGTGGTTTTGGTTCATGATGTGCTTGGAAATGATGCAATGGTGGTTTCCCCTTGCCTTCTATCAGTTATCTTTGGTTGTCTCTGTTAGCCTTTGGTACACCCCTACCTTCCTGCAAGGCAGCAGGTTGAGTTGCACTTTGTCTGCCCCTACCGTCAGACCTGTCCGGCATGGGTGTCCCTGCCAGGAGTTAAGCTCCCTCCAGCAAAGCTCATTGGGTCATTGGGATTCACAAGCCCTCTCACCATGCCAAGGTAGCAACTCATGAGAGAGTTATAATAATAATGGAAAAGGATAAAAATTTGGAAAAGTGGTCAGAATACATTTCAGAACTCTGCGATGAGAGAGTGGAAAAGTTGAGTCCCTCTAAGAATGCCGATGGTCCACCTATACTCAGGGAAGAAGTGTAGCCAGACAGAACCCCCCTCCCCTTTTGCTCTACTCCATCTTGCCTTCCCTAGGTGCTTCAGAGCACAAAAGGGTTAAAAGAAATAGCCCAGCCCTGGAATGCCCGAGAGCACAGATGGGCTTATCTTAGCCATGGTCTTTGAAGCTCCCGGAGCAAAGCTAAGAACAATGGGCTAATTAACAACCGGGCCTCGGACTTCCCTTGGCTAATTACCATCAGTTGATTCGCCAGGACACTTGTCCCAGACAGGAGAAAAATCTCCAGCCCATTAAGACACAAATGCTCTCAATTGTCTACCTCACAGATGTGAACGACATCCTTGAACTCCCTGTGAGAACCAGTATGAGATAGTCTAATTCAATTGGCATTTTTTTAAAAAAACCAAGGAAGAAGCCTACGTGACCCAATGGGTATAAAAGAGGGGTCCAGCAGACCCCCTATTTGAGCTCTAATCATTTTTCCTGCCAGACAGGAGGGTGGGGATCTCCCCAGGTCCCTGGGGACACTCAAGTCCTGGAAAAAAAGGACAAAGGACTTCTTCCCAAGGGATTGAGAGAGAAAAACTGGCCAAGCCACGTTGGTAATGCAGGGGTAAGAATAAGACCTGCTAGGTATTTTACTTTTTATTTCTTTTGCACACATTCAACAAGTATAGATCTGTGAATTCAACAAGTATAGATCTATGAATTTAACATCTATAGATCTATGAATTAGAGTGTATGCTAGCTATTTGTAATCAAAGTATAAACCTTGTAACAATTGTAACCACAAAAGCTTAACTCGCTAGGTAAACAAATAAAGCAACATTGTAACAGTAAGAGATTAACTTGTTAGATAAATAAACAAAGTAATTGATTAAGTGGTAACCTGACTCCTCCTGTTACTGTGCAAACCTGACCCAACACAAAGAACCTAGCTGCTTTTCAGTGGCTCTCAGCTTGGTCACTAGTGAGCTCTACCCTGGCAGTTGAAATCTCATATTAATGCAAGGGCATAGTGGCATCTCACCTGACCATCAGCTAACAAGAAGTAAGAAAGATTTGAAATGCATGAAAAGAGGAAAAGCGCCTGGTCCGGACAAACTCCCAAGTGAGATATTTGAAGCCTTAGAAGACTTCGGTATTGACACAATTATGAAATTCTTAAAAGATATTTACAGTGCAGGGCACGTCCCAGAAGACTTATCAAGATCTGTTTTTATTGCCTTGCTAAAGAAACCATGTGTAACTGACTGTGAACAGCATAGGAGAATCAGCCTCATGAGGCACATGACCAAAATTCTGTTGAAGATTATTATGAACCGAATTCAAAATCAAATACAGTCTGAGATCTCTGATGAACAATGTGGATTTGTGAAAGACAGGTACTGGTAACGCAATCTACATTTTAAGGTTATTAATCGAAAGAGCACTGGAAGCTCAAAAGGACATATATTTGTGCTTCATCGACTATTAGAAAGCATTTGACAGAGTAAAACATGAAGAAATTATGAAACTGTTGGAAAAACTGGATATAGATGGGAAGGATTTGAGAATAATTAAAAACATCTACTGGGAACACACAGCAGCCATCAGGGTCAGAAAAAACATTAGTAGATACGTGAAGATAAAACGAGGAGTGAGACAAGGTTGTCTTCTTTTACCTGATCTCCTTAACTTGTACAGTGAAAGAATAATGTGCAAAATAGAAGGTCTGCCAGGATTAAACACTAGAGGATGTAACATCAACAACCTGAGGTATGCAGATGATACTGTCCTCATAGCAGAAAGTGAAAAAGATCTTCAGGAACTGGATAACGTTGTCAATAAAGAAAGCGAGCTGAAGGGACTCAAGCTGAACATCTCAAAGACGGGAAGTAATGGTTTTTACAAAGACGAAGGTACTGCCAACATGTGAGGTACTAGCAAATGGAACAGTTCTTCGTCAAGTGACTAAATTGAAATACTTAGGATCCTATATCACATCCGATGGTAGGTGTTTAACTGAAGTGAAATGCAGAATCGCTCAAGAGAAAGCAGCATTTCAGAAAATGAGAAACATTCTCACAAACAGATCTTTATCACTGGAGATTGGGAAAAGAGTGCTGCGACGTTATGTAGAACCAGTCCTCATATGGATGCAAATCATGGACTGTTAGTAAACAAGATGAGAAGTACGTCGAAGCCACATAAATGTGGTTTTTAACAAGGATGTTGTGCATCTCATGGACAACCAAAATGATGAATGAGTCTGTCTTAAATGAAGCCAACAGCAAAAGAACACTGTTAAATAGGATAAGACGAAGGCAGGCAAAATTTAGAGGCCATATAATTAGAAAGTCTGCACTTGAAAATTTAGTGACAACAGGAAAGTATAATGGAAAGTGAGGACGAGGTAGACAATGTGAGAAAGTATTGGATAGTATCACTTCATGATTGCATTGTCACAGTACTCTGGAGAGGCTCCAGAGTACTCTTAATAAACAGGGGTGGAGGGCCATAATTGCCTACGCTAATCAGCATGGCACGAATGAATGAATGAATGACAATTTAATGGGGAAAATTTCCTGCATTTTTAATCTCTGTATTCACATAGAGCACGAATGATGAATTGCAGTCTCTCCTGTGTGCCCCTGCAGGCACTCTCTGCTCTCATCCTCAGGCCTAGATCCCTGAAAAGTTACATTCCACCAGCACTGCCAGCTGGAGATGCTACTCATGAAATGTAAGGTTTGAAAGCAATGCACCAACTTCAGAGCCCAAATTTACTCCCCATGTACTATTCAGACAGCAGAAGGGAGCTGAGGCCACTGTAACTTTCTTACTGAGGACTCAGTCCCCCATGTATCTCCAGCAAACATAGAGCCAGCTCCTACACCTCCCTCCCTGGAGGCCATAGTACAGGGGACAGGCATAGGAACACAGTGCATTCCAGCAACAAGTAAGAGATGTACAGCCCCTTGAGAGACCAAAATCCACTTATACAGTTTTAGGCAGCCCCAGGCTGCTCACTTGTATACCTGTGAGCCAATATGCCACGTTAATGGAAGAAATACAGGAAGAGCAGTGCCTACAATTGTAGCTCAAAGTCTTCAGTAATAGCTACTGTAGGCACCTTAGTATGGAGTGGGATTCCTATCAGATCACATCTTGAGTTGTTCCCCACTCCCTAGGAATAGGAAGGATTAATATAAAGAAAAGTCAGTAAATAGGGTTAGGGTTAGTCTTTTGGACAGTCTCTTAGTCACTCCTTTGGACTGAGCTTCCCTGTAGACTTTTTAGTCTACAGTAGTCCCTCAAGTTACACGAGGGTTGTGTTCCCATGCACCCTTGTGTAACTCAAATTTCACTGAAGTTGGGGATGCGGATTTTTCCCAGTGGAATGCACGTTCCACAGCCAGGGAAGCAGGAGGAGCACCTGGAGCCCTTTTGGAAAGGTAAGTCCTGGGGATGGGGAGGGTTAAGCCTGGCAGTAGATTAGGGCCATCGGAAGGGAACAGGGGCTTAAGTCTGGGGTGGGTTAGGGCTGCAGGGAGCGGGGGTGGAGTTGAGCTGGAGCTGTGCATGGTGGGGGGTGAGCCAGGCCACTGGGGGTTTGAACTTGGGCTGCATGGGGGGGTGGGGTTGAGCCGAGGTGGGGAGTGGTGAGCCAGAGTCATCTGGGAGTGTGTTGAATCGGGGCCATGCAGGGTGAGGGGTGTTGAACCAGGGCTGCATGGGGCATGGTGTTGAGCCAGGGCCGGGGGGAGCTGGATTTTGAGTTGCACTTAATTCACATTAAAGCGAGTTAAGCACAACTTGAAATTGTGCATTTGAGAGTTTACTGTAGTGATCAAACCCATCTTAGCCAATCTCTCTCTCTCTCTCTCTCTCTCTCTCTCTCTCTCTCACATGCACACACACACATATACTCTAGATATACCATTTTTGGGGAGGAGGCAGCATTTACTCTAGAGCTGGTCCAGTTCATCTCAAGGGCAGAAGAGACCCACAACAGTTTCTCTCTTCGTAGATCTAACCCTCTAGCCAGATGTCTCTAAAGCACAGCACTCTGTCCCTAGTTACCACCCCTTTGCAGGGGTGGGAGGTAAGCTTCCCTTTTTCAGCTTCTTCCCTTCAGGAACAGCAAGCTTTCCATCTCCGGCTGGCTGGTGCTTATTGAGCCCAGAGGAGCTTGTTAGCTGATCTTAACAGGATGAAGGTGGGCACCTTACAGAAGGAAAAAGCAAGTGATAAACGCCACATTTATGATTATTATTTTTTAAATCACTGGCACTGTTAAAGATATAAATAAAGGCATTTCCTTGTCTAAAGCGCTTATGTTCTGAAAGACAGACACCAAAAATACAAGATCATGTATGAGATGATACAGAGAAATTTATTTTTTTTCTTTTCCCTCCTTCTCTTCTCTATCAAGTATTCTCACCTAAAAATATCAAGTATAGAAGACATTGGTAATCAACTTGTAGTAAAATGTTAACATCTTCATTTGATATGGCTGACATTAGTCCCTTGGGGCTTGTCTGCACTTGCCCCCAACTTTGAAGGGGGCATATTAATCAGGTCAATGGGATATTACTAATGAAGTGCTGTGGTGACTGCACAGCACTTCATTAAGCTAATTCTCCCCCCGTGGCAACTTCAAAGCTTCAAACTTCGAAGTGCTGGCATGCATGTAGCTGCGGGCACTTGGAAGTCCCTTTACTCCTCAAAATTCACTTCAGCACTTCATTAGTAATCTCCTGTCACCCTGTTTAACATGCTCCCTTCGAAGTTGGAGGGCAAGTGTAGACAAGCCCTTTGAGTAGCAAGGCTAGATAGTTTTGCAAGGTAACTAAAAGAATCAGCATTTTTCAGGAGTCTTGCAAAAATAGTAAATGTTCCTTGTGAGTCTATTTGGAGATGCCAAAAGTAAGTATCTCTCACATATGTACATAAAAGTAGACTTACTTGGTGATTTTTGATAAAATAAGAAATAAAGGCAAATAGAAATAAAACAATAAAAAGGAAGCATCAGGAGTTTGGCTGGCAGCATTTGCATCAGAACAAGTTTCACAGTACAAACAAAAGAGGGATTACATTTCAGAGGACTACTGCCCTTGGATTTAACTTATGAAAAACACCAAATGCAGATAATGTTGACAAAAGCTGAGTGAATAACTGGGAACAAAACTGTCAGCAGCTATTGATTCCAGTGAAAAATTGATGATTGGGCCAGCCGTATTCACAACGCTGTCATGTTTGCCTTTTTATGAGCACTTGAGTGCTCGATTATTATTAGCAATGCTATTCGCGTACAATAAGGTTTTAAGCAGAAGTGTTTGAATTTTGCCAAAAGTGAACTGCAAAATGAATATTTGAGTTTAAAACTGGCAATTTGTCCTTTGTTTATAAATGCAAGTGATCAAGTTAAAGAACAAGAGATATTACATGACACTTAACACTTTTGTATATCTATTAAAAACTTGTAAATGACCAGAAGACTCCTGAGCTGTGTCCACACTACAGAGTTCTGTTGACAGAAGACATTGTCAACAGATATTTCCCGAATGAACCTCTGTCCACAGAACTCCTCCATACCTAATACAGGCACCCTCATCAATGCCCTCTATCAACAGAGAGCAGCCAGACCGTCCAGCCCTTTGTCACCAAAACAACCAACCAGGAGCTCTGCAAACGGAGCTGCCCAGTGAGCTGGAAACCCTCTCTGTCGACAGAGTCCCGCCCCCCCCCGCGCCCCCAGAGTGTCTATACTCTTTTTTGTCGATAGACTCTGTTGACAAAGGCGCTATGCCTCGTACAGTCAAGACAGAATTCTGCTGGGAAAACTGCTGCATTCTGTCGAACGATTCTCAACAAAACACCATTTGCAATGTGGATGCTTCCTAGCTTTGCCGACAGAACTCTGTAGTGTAGACCCAGATGAGATGTTTATAAAAATATCTGAATTAATTTGGAATGAAGAAGTTCAGAAATGTCACAATGTGGCTTAAATTAATTTGGAAATAGTAAAAGAGGTAAGATGCTGCAAATATATTATTTATTAGGAATCATTCTCCAGCTAAACTCAGGTAGAGAGCATTTGTTCAAAGCATGCCCATTCTCTCATTTTACAAGTTATCAGAATCAGATAATCTGAAAGAAGGAAATAAAAATCAGACTGGGCTACACCTTTTTGGTTTTCAGGATGTCTTCAGTGAAGTCAGCCAGCAGTGACAGGAGGCTTCCTTAAGTGAAAATAAATTAAAAATAAAAATAAAAAAGGGGAATATGTTATGTTCATGCATAGGCATATAAGTATACTGTATCCCGTTCTGGTGCCCACACTTTAACCAGGATGTCGATAAATTGGGACAGAGTTCAAAGAAGAGCCACCAGAATTATTAAAAAAATATAAAATGTTAATAATGATAGACTAGTCTAAGGTAGCTCATATTATTGGGTAGAAGAAGCAGAAGTCCAAGGGTTGATTTGATTATACTCTGCAAGTATGTGCATGGGGAACAAAAATTCAGTCTGGTGGAGAGGCAGCTGACAGATTCCCAGGGACTGGAAGTTGTAGTTAGACAAATGGGGGATTCTCCATCACTGACAATTTTTAAAATCAAGAGTGCCTTTTTTTTTAAAGATAAACTCAATGAATTATTTTGAGGAAGTTCTGTGTCTTGTGGTATACAAGAATGAGTTCCTTCTGCCATGGAATCCAGGAATTTATAAGGTTTATATATAAGTATTTGTGACCCTTCATTGCTTATTATTTGTAAGTGGAAGATCCACACCACACACAGCCTCAAGAACACCATGACATAAGAACATAAGAATGGCCATACTGGGTCAGACCAAAGGTCCATCCAGCCCAGTATCCCGTCTGCCGACAGTGGCCAATGCCAGGTGCCCCAAAGAAGAAGAACAGAAGACAATGATCAAGTGATTTATCTCCTGCCCTTGTACTGAAGGCTAGGGCACCATACTTTACCCCTGGCTAATAGCCATTTATGGACCTAACCTGCAAAAATTTATCGAGCTCTTTTTGAAACCCTAATAGAGTCCTGGCCTTCACAGCCTCCTCCGGCAAGGAGTTCCACAGGTTGACTGTGCGCTGTGTGAAGAAAAATTTCCTTTCATTAGTTTTGAACCTACTACGCATCAATTTCATTTGGTGTTCCCTAGTTCTTGTATTATGGGAAAAGGTAAATAATTTTTCTATATTCACTTTCTCCACACCATTCATGATTTTAGATACCTCTGTCATATCACCCCTCAATCGCCTCTTTTCCAGACTGAAAAGTCCCAGTCTCTCTAGCCTCTCCCCATATGGGACCCGTTCCAAACCCCTAATCATCTTAGTCGCCCTTTTCTGAACCTTTTCTAATGCCAATATATCTTTTTTGAGGTGAGGAGACCACATCTGCACACACTACTCAAGATGTGGGCGTACCATAGTTTTATATAGGGGAAGTATGATATCTTTTGTCTTATTACCTATTCCTTTTTTAATAATTCCTAACATCCTATTTGCTTTACTAACTGCCACTGCACACTGCGTGGATGTCTTCAGAGAACTATCCACTATAACTCCAAGATCCCTTTCCTGATCTGTCGTAGCTAAATTTGACCCCATCATGTTGTACGTGTAATTTGGGTTATTTTTTCCAATGCGCATTACCTTACACTTACCCATATTAAATTTCATTTGCCATTTTGCTGCCCAATCACTCAGTTTGCTGAGATCTTTTTGTAGTTCTTCACAATCCCTTTGGTTTTGACTGTCCTGAACAACTTGGTGTCATCTGCAAACTTTGCCACCTCACTACTTACCTCATTTTCTAGATCATTGATGAACAAGTTGAACAGGATCGGTCCCAGGACTGACCCCTGGGGAACACCACTAGTTACCCCCCTCCATTGTGAAAATTTACTATTTATTCCAACCCTTTGTTTTCTGTCTTTTAACCAATTCCCGATCCATGAAAGGATCTTTCCTCCTATCCCATGACCGCCTAATTTACATAAAAGCCTTTGGTGTGGGACCGTGTCAAAGGCTTTCTGGAAATCTAGGTATATTATGTCCACTGGGTGCCCCTTGTCCGCATGTTTATTAACCCCTTCAAAGAATTCTAATAGATTAGTTAGACACGACTTCCCTCTGCAGAAACCATGCTGACTTTTGCCCAACAATTCGTGCTCTTCTACGTGCCTTGCAATTTTATTCTTTACTATTGTTTCTACTAATTTGCCTGGTACTGATGTTTGACTTATCGGTCTATAATTGCCAGGGTCTCCTCTAGAGCCTTTTTTAAATATTGGCATTATATTGACCATCTTCCAGTCATTGGGTACCGAAGTGGATTTAAAGGATAGGTTACAAACTACTGTAAACTGAGCAAGCCAACAAGTGAAAGGCAACTCATGAGGGAAACAAATGAGGCTCTAACAGAAGTTAATCATGCTCTCTTGAGTCATAAAAAAGATGACACAGTAGATGAACACAGTTGTTATGGGAACACTAGAGTGCCTCATTCAATTTAAAAGGAATGGTCTCAGGTTAGACATCAATAGGCCATGTGAACAGACATGGAAGATCCGGAGCTTGGGATGCTCAAAAGAACATCATCAGACTAATGCCAGCCTTCTGAATGAGGCATATTCACAGCAGTCACTTAATGTGGGAGAAAGAATAAGGTCAGTCAGGAATGTGTTATAGGGCACAGGTCTTAGTGAGGCAATACATTTTTGCTGAGTTAATGGAGTGAGGGGTTGCTGGTGGATCATGGGTAATGAACAGCATGAGCTATTGATACTCAGGAGTTAAATGGCACTTTGACACAGAAGGTAGCCCCAGAGTATAGGGAGATGCCATAGACTTGGTTTTCATAGTCCCCAGGTCCACCGGGGCGGGTGTGGGGGGTTAAAGGGAGCAATTACCCAGTGGCCTGGACAATTTAACAGGGCCTGGCAGCTTCTGTGGTAGCTCTGCCCACGGTTTGACAGAAGCTACTCTTTATTCAAAGATGCTTTTTATCTGCCCCATGCAGGTTCCAAGGATGGATTACTGGGCCCCAAATGCATTTGAATCAAGAGATACTGCTGCAACTTTTACCCAGAGTGGGCAGGTGGATCTGGGGAATGGAGGGAATGTGCAGTGTGGCTGCCTTTAAGCTCACCCCAGATGGTGGAAGACTGGAATGGTCCAGGCCCTGGGTTCCACTGGCAGAGAGGGAGGAGAGTGCTTGCGGATTCTCTGAGTGATGAGCAAAATATTGGGTTATCAATCACCTTGTGGTGGATGTCACAGCCCTCTTCTTTCCCAGTACATGGAGCCCATACCTTGATGTTTGCAGCCCTGCACGTAAGACAACATGAGGCTCTATGGAGGAAGATTCACTAAAAGAAATATTTACATTACAGAAATAAGCTAATGTAAGGTAACAGCCAGTTCTTAAAATAGTGATGGGAAATTGGCTGCATTCACACCCAGGCAATACTCCAGTAGCAGAATGTGTATAGAAAAGAAATAGTAATGAGCCAAGGTCTAGCTCTAGATATTATGCCTTTTCCATCTGTTGGATTTTGCTGTTGTCAGATTGATTAATGGACTATCTTTTTGTTTATCTGCTTGTGGATATTATACAAGTCCATTTCTTGTTGTTGTCCCAAATATTCCCAGTAGTTTTCTTCGAGCATGTCAGATTGACAGATACATTCCTGCCACCAATGTTGTAGGGAGCTCATTATTGTTTCAAACTTGTACACTCACCCTGGAGTTCCTCTATTCAAAGACCTCTAGAGAGGTAGGTCATTTTAAAATCAGTGTTGAGTAAAGGTGTCATTTTGCTGCTGGAAAAAGCTTAAGACCAGAGGTCAAGGATATCTTCTGAATTCCATAGTGCAAGCCCTCATGGGTAAGTATTAAAACCAGAAATAACAGCAGTCAGCAGTAAGCAACTTAGCTGGTATTTATTCCAAAATCAGTTTCATTTATATAGTCATCTGCTGTATGGTGAAATATTATAAAATTAGTTGTGAGACTGTTTGTGTCTTTAAATGTTGCAGGTACTTGCTGGCAACACGCAGTGATATTATTGCCATAAATTTCTGCGTTTTTAACCACAGAATTTTGCCGGTTCATCAAAGTGTTTTTGATATTTAATACAAGTTTTGTATGAGGTTTGAAAAGAATGAATTGCCAAATAAATCTGAGTCTACTGCCACCTAAACACCACGTATCTATTGTGGGTTCTTTTTTGTTACATGGAATCCAATTGTTCATAAACACACCTGAAATCAGTACAAATATTTTAAATGAATCAGTAAGGTGGCAACAACAGCAAGGAAATCGTTATTTAACAATACTGCAATACAGTGCAGTAACATATTTTTATACACCATCTTACTTATCTCCTTTCCAAATTACACAAACCCAATGGCCACATCTACACTAGCTGACTATTTCGAAGTACCTGGCCCAACTTCGAAATAGCACATGTCATGTCTACATACAACGTGCACTATTTCAAAGTTGAAATCAACATAAGGTGGCGAGATGTCGAAATCGCTATCTTTCCCCACTAAGGGCTGCCCACCTCCTTCCCATACTGAAGGATAGGCAAGGGGAGAGGGGAAGTAGAGAGATAAAAAACTTCATGCCCTCTTTTCCTTGTTTATCTGTGCAATCCAGGCTGGGTCTACATGAGCACCCCACTTTCAAAAGAGAAGCAAATAGGAATAAGGGGATTTCAAAGTGTGCAGAGTCCATTCAAAAAGGACTCCATGTAGACAAGCTGCACATGATCAAAAGTGGCACTTTCGAAGGGCCACAGCCGCCACTATGCTGATGAGGTGCTGCATATTCATTGCAGTGCCTCATTAGCATATTCTCAAGTGTCTCATTAGCATTCTCCTTTCAAAAGGGGGATGCTAGTGTAGACCCAGCCCTAGTTTTTTAATTCAATACAATTTGTAAGTAATAGCAATAAAATAGTTTTCTTTACTTTTATTGACTTTGTTCTAAACATAAATGGTGTTTCCTTTAATTCCTTTTGACATGCAAAATAACTTGGGGGAGAAATGTGACAGCAACAAGCAAGAGCTGGAAAGGAATGCATAGCTTGTTAGATGTGTTAAAAAGAGTTATACAAATCGAGCAGCAATGTCTTTGTTTTAATGGGTTTCTACATATATATTGAAGAGTTACAGTAAACTTGTCACTCAGACTTCTCTTTACAAATCCATCCCCTGATGTACCATTTTTCTGTACAGCTGAAAGAATAGGAAATACTGCACTTTATTATCCATGACATTTTCCATTATAGCATCACATTAAGATCTTAACCTTCTCCTAATATAATCACACAAAGATAATTTTCTTATTGAAATACACATCCCAATGAAATAATAATGCAGGACAATTAACAAGAACACAGGGATAAAATATTTATTTTTGTTTGAAGTGACAAAGCTTGCTTACCTGTTGAAAAAAAGTGGTAGTAGTAGTAGGCATCCTTCAGTCTATGTAGACTATGGATCACGTCCTTCGTAGTTCCATTTGGGATCATCATTTGCAGTGTTGACTGTGACGGCCCACATGACAGTGACAGTCCTTGCTGCATCTGTTGCATGTGTAGCGGGTGTCTGGCAGGTCCTTACTGTGCTTTCTGTGGGCTTGTGTCTCCTCTGCTAGCTGTCTGATCCTCATCTCAACCTTCTGAAGGCCCTTGTGTAGTTCCTGCCTCCATCTGCTGTCGCTCAACCTCCCTCTCGAAAAAGGGGGGAGCAGGTCTTACAAAATAAATATTATAAGCTCTGTTTAGTTTTCTATCAGCTCTGTTCCCTTAAAGGGATAATACAATACAATATAATCAAATACTATTCTCTATTCTACTATGTTGCATGTATTATTCTCCGGCTAGCTTTTAAAATCCAGCCCCCTGTGCTTCACAATAGATCTAGTGCGCTCGGGTTACAAAATCTAAGTCGCTTTAGGTGGAATCTGGGGCAGTCCCAGCCCACTTGTTTAAAGTGCTACTGTCTCTTTAAATTTCTAACGATACTATATTCTTCTATACAGATACTTAACACATATAACAACATGCAAATATGCAGCAGCAACAGTAAAGGATACACATTAATTTACTCATTATATTTTACAATAGTTTAGTTACTTCTATTTTAACCTGTATTTTTAATACCTCTTTCTCCCGCTCTGTGTCCAGGTGCCGGGCCTGCAGGTCTCTTGGCACGAGAGCTAGGAAAGGATGGCCAGCACAGACACGCTTTTATGGCGCCGTGCAAGGCCTGACAGAAAGAAGATAAAATAGAAGAACAGGAGGAAAAAAAGGCTGACATGGTACACAAAAAAACCTCCTGTGATGGACGGCCTTTGGTTCCCGTCACTGGCCACTGGCGATGGTCAGTGAGGGGAAGGGCCGGACTGCTGCGGTGATTTGTCCCTGTGCAGGGTGCGCACTTGTGAGGCGGCGTCACCTGCCAGGACAAACCCTCCGGTAAAAAGCACTGGAGCCTTCTAGGCTAGTGACTGACAGGAGCTCTTCGGCGTCCCTCGATGACTCTGGGCTCTCAGTCCGAGTTCCTGTAGGTGTCCCACGCTGCTGGGGTACGACACTTGAGAGCGGTGCTTGTCACCTTCTTTCTTCTATCTTCTTTCTTCAAGTGGTTATCAGCTCTTTTAGTCTCTTCTTCTTCGTCCAATCCGGTCAGCTGCTCCGGCGCAACTGAACTGACCCCGGTGTCTGCTCTCAAATTTATAGAGCTAGTACAGACCTGTTTGAAAACCTGTCAGCTCAGGTCCACATCCTGGTTGCCCTCGCAGGTAACATTCTGTTTTACATATTTATGAAGCATCCTAAATGCACCTATCAGCTGATAGAATTTTGAACTTTAACTCATTAATATTAATGAGGCTCATAAATATTCATGTTAACTGACCTCTCTAACGGTCACCCTATATACTTTGTATTACCCTATTATTATACAAGGTTTTAAAACAAGTTTTTGAAGTAAAATTCTCATGAATCCTATTTAATTTTAATGGGGTTTGATAGGGAATAAAGTCACCACTGATAACAGTGCAGATTTTTATTTTAAATGCTTGGTTCCTAAGGCTATTTGGTTAAGATGCGGGGAGAGCCACACAGACACCGCAGCCCATGGCCAGGGACATATTAATCACCTCAGGATGAGGATTTTTCAACAGATGGTTCGTTTTCTTGTTGATTTTCTTATTGGTTTGCCTGGTGCTCAAATTTCAGACAATTATCAGGTTTGGGAACCTTAAGCCTCACGCACCCAGTGAGGCAGGTGAACTGTGGTGGGACAGTACCCTACTGGCTGGGGGCTGCCCAGCTTGAGACAGGTGGTGACTGTCCAGTGAGATGGAATGATCTCTCCCACCATCAAAGGCAACCCCTGACATTCGTTCTCTATGCCAATCGAGTAAGAGCTTATAACCAGTATCTGTTACCTCCTGTGTTGGTTCAACGCTGTTAAGTGATGCTGGAGTGCCTCTCCAGGCACGAGCCTGGGCAATTTTTTTTTGGGGACCCTGGGCTGCCCAGACACCAGTGTCCCCCTCTCGGCTTTACTGATATAGCCCAAAGGAGAGGATAACCTCTATGTCTGGTACCAGCTCAGCTGCAGGAGTTGCCTGGTCAATGCCAGAAATTGGCACAGAACCGCCTTAGGACTTCCCTCCAGATTTTCTGTCAGGGTTTACTCCCTTAGCCTTGCTCCTTTCCAGGATAACCCACAAGGCAGTGGGGCTGAAAAAAAGTGGGTACCTATAGTAACCTTTGGCAACCACTGTTTAAGAAAAATACGAAAAAGAAAAAAATATTTCATTCAAGAAAACACCTCAGGAGTTTGATATTTGTTTAGGATTAATTTTTATAAATCTTAATTTCTCTGGGATTTGCATCTTCCTTCTGAATCTGTAACATGACAAGCAATGTTGTGCGATAGACTGTACATTTAAAAAGAATTTTCTCTAGTAAAGTTTTACACACTACTGGTTGGTGTAATGCTGACATATTGGAACCTCTGGCACACTGCTGAGGCAACTAGGATGGAATGGTTTACAGACAAGTCACCTTCTTTTAAGTCACAGAGACTTCTTTTACATGGTTAAGAGGCCAATGTAGTGAGAGTGCATGAGAAGGACCTAGTGGAATTGATATATTCTCCCAGTTTGAGTCTCCCTCAAAAGGTGAGAGGGTCTCAGAGCTGGGGCTCCATCCTTAACCCAAAATGCTACATGGCAATTAGTCAGTCCCCTAACCCAAGTCAGCTGACATGGGCCAGCCATCAGTGTTAAATTGCAGTGTAGACATATGATAGAATACTAGAATAGGAAGGAACCCAAAAAGGTCATCAAGCATAGCCCCCTGCCCTCACAGCAAAACCAAACACCATCTATGTCATCTGTTAGATATTTATCTAACCTGTTCTTCAATATATCCAATGCTGGAGATTCCATAACCACCCTAGGCAATTTATTTAAGAAGAAAAACAGGGCTGGGACTGGGGACTGGGGACTGAGGACAACTGTAGGCACTGCCTCCACACTTCCCATTGGCTATGGTTCCCCATTCCTGGCCAACGGGAGCTGCAGGGACAGTGTCTTAAGCCAAGGGCAGCATGTGGGAACCTCCTGAACTGCCTCCCAGAAGGGTTGCAGGGGAAGTGCCTGTTGCTTAAGAAGTGGAACAGCACAAGGGCTAGGGAGAGTCTGTCTTAATCCCACTGTGCTGCTGGACTGCTGGTGGCCAATCTCATGATTTAGACACAAAAACTTCCACAAAATGATTCCAGTTACAGGATGCTCCCAGGCGGTGTTCAGCACATGGATGGAAAAAGTAGAGAGAATGAATTTTAGCACTCAAAAGAATTAAATTTAAGCGTAGAGAGAAAAATAAAAATTATGAAATACACAGTGCTGTCACAAATCTAAAATGATACTCTTTGAAAGAAGTAAAGGCAGTAACAACACAACTACAAGTGTGTGGTGAGTGGGTTGGTGAGTGTGAGACTGTGTGTGTGAGTGTCAGACACATACCTCTATACTTCCTGGAAGATCAATGCAGTTGTGGTCGATCTTCTAGGGTTTGATTTAGCATTCCTAGTGGGGTTGGCAGCACTAAATCAAACACTGAGGGCACCACCATCAACCCTGATACTGATTGCTGGTGCCAGGAGTCAGGGAAGTCCATGGGAAAGTTTCTCCTGTTGACCCACTGCTGTGGAGATGGCAAGAAAAAAAATTAATTTGGGACATGTTGGCTACGTCTACACGTGCAGCCAACATCGAAATAGCTTATTTCGATGTTGCGACATCGAAATAGGCTATTTCGATGAATAATGTCTACACGTCCTCCAGGGCCGGCAACGTCGATGTTCAACTTCGACGTTGCTCAGCCCAACATCGAAATAGGCGCAGCGAGGGAACGTCTACACATCAAAGTAGCACACATCGAAATAGGGATGCCAGGCACAGCTGCAGACAGGGTCACAGGGCGGACTCAACAGCAAGCCGCTCCCTTAAAGGGCCCCTCCCAGACACAGTTGCACTAAACAACACAAGATACACAGAGCTGACAACTGGTTGCAGACCCTGTGCCTGCCGCATAGATCCCCAGCTGCCGCAGAAGCAGCCAGAAGCCCTGGACTAAGGGCTGCTGCCCACGGTGACCATAGAGCCCCGCAGGGGCTGGAGAGAGAACATCTCTCAACCCCCCAGCTGATGGCCGCCATGGAGGACCCGGCAATTTCGACGTTGCGGGACGCGGATCGTCTACACGGTCCCTACTTCGACGTTGAACGTCGAAGTAGGGCGCTATTCCTATCTCCTCATGAGGTTAGCGACTTCGACGTCTCGCCGCCTAACGTCGAAGTTAACTTCGAAATAGCGCCCGACGCGTGTAGACGCGACGGGCGCTATTTCGAAGTTGGTGCCGCTACTTCGAAGTAGCGTGCACGTGTAGACGCAGCTGTTGAGTCCAGCTATGCAATTCACATACACAGCTGGCTCTACACCCCCTCCCTCCACTTCCAGACAACCAGAAAAGTGGTCTGAAGCAAGCAGACAGCACTTCTGAGGCTGCTGCTGCTCCCACTCCACATCCCCCCACTGGGGGAACAGCCACAAGTGGCAGCAGAGCCCAAAGCTGTTCCTTGCAGGCTGCGCAGCCTCGCGCCCCCATCCCCAGCAGAGCCTACAGACCAGATCTAAGCCAGCTTTCCTGATCTGGTCCATGTGGCTTGGGGCGCCAAACCCTCCATCCCACTGAGGGCTGGGTGCCATGGAGGGGATCCCCAATCCCCAGGGTTGGGATCCAGATGAGCCACGATTTGGCTTGGATCTATATCACTAGAGAAGATCTTCCTGTGAAATGGAAGTCTTGTGTGAGGCAGTCTGCACAGACCTGTGAACTGCCCATGTCTGTATGAAAAGCATCCAAATGGAAACTTTTTGCTACAGGCTGCATTCATACTTCAGGTTAATTTGGTATTGAAATTCATCCCAGAAGCAGGGTTTCCATCCATAGGGAGCTGCGTCCAAATGCCTGTTTTGGAGTCTGGAAGAAGTTCGTCCGGATGCCAGATCTCACGGGAATATGCAAATGAGGTGTGAGATATTTTAATCCACACATCATTTGTATTTTCTGCTGGGCTCATGAGCATGCCCTTTCTGGAAGGGAGAGGAGGGGCAGTGTAGATGTAGCCTTAATGTTTGTAAAGCACATTGATCCACTAGTCTTACTAGGCCATAACTTCTGTCAGAACTCTGTACTTTGGGTACTGCTATCTTCCTTTAAACCTGGGGATTTGTTTTGGTATGTGATCCATTGGAATTCCTCTGACTGATATGCAGTTGTAAGATTTGGATGTTAGGAATTGTTTTTTTTTTCTATATTGATGGACCAAAAGTTCCTTAAACATTTATATGTTAGGAATTTCAATGCTAAATTACCTCAGGATGAAGCAATTTCCGTTTGTATCATTCTCTGTATTTCTAAGTTGTCCCCAACTCATCGGTGAACACGCTGGATAAATTCTTGTCTAAATTTGCTTGGCATTGGCATGATTCTCTTTTGTGTTTGTCATAAATTGTTCCACAAACCACTTGGCTTGTTATTGAATTAGCTAATCTCTTTCTTCAGAGAATCTGTTCACTTTCCAAGCTCGCTCTTAAAAGGATAACATTTTGTAATTCTGAACATATCTTTCCTTCCATTCATTTACTAGCTATATCATTGTCTCCACATGAAACTATCTGACTTACGTTGTGTAGAGCTAGGCAATATTTTTTCCATTACAACAATAATGCAGCTTCAACAGACCTGCAACTATAATTAAATTTGATCTAATTAAGCTTGGGCTGCGAAAATGTTTTTTAAAGACCAGCTTCTGAAAAAAAAACTGTGTGTGTCTTTCCACCTTTGGACTACTGACTAGAACATTTGATTAGGACTTGGCAGACCTGAGTTTGAACCTGAAACAGGGACTTACATGTATAAGTCTGTCCCTTCTTCCAGGTGAGCATCCAGGGGACTGGACTTGATGACCTCCTGAGGTTCCTTCCAGCTCTAGGATTCTATGATCCTAACACCAGCCTATTGCTCATCTGGGGAGAGTTGGTTCAGTGTCACCTTCTTAAGTTGTTCCAATGGACCAAAGTAGAACAACTTCCGAAGGAGAAACTGAAAGCAGAATGACTATGGGGACCAGGGAGATAAGTCAGAAATTGGAGGGAGTGTGGACTATAAAAGCAGAAAGAAGGGAGGGACAAGGCAGAAGTGGGAGCTAAAATCAAAGCAGTATCTAAGTTGTCTGCATATAAATGCAAGAAGCATGGGGAATAAGAAGGAAGAACATTACATACTGGTATATAGACACAAGCATGACAGTTGGTATCAGAGACTTGGTGGGATAATACACGATTGGAATATTGGTATAAAGGGGTACAGTTTAACCAGGAAGGATAGCCTGGGGAATAAAGGGAAGAGGTATAGCCTTATATATTAAAAATTTCTATACTTGGATTGAGGTTGAGATGGAGATCGGAGATAAACTTGCTGAAAGTCTGTGGGTAAGGTTAAAAGAGGTAAAGAGCAAGGGTGATGTCTTGGTAGGGGTCTGCTACAGAACACCTAACCAGGAGAAGAGGTGGATGAAGTTTTTTTAAAGCAACTAACAAAATCATCCAAAGCACAAAATTTGGTAGTAATGGGAGACTTCAACTATCCAAACACCCGACCAACTGGAAGACGAACTGAGCAGGGCACAGATTATCCCACAAGTTCTTGCAATACATTGGAAACAATTTTTATTTCAGAAGGCGGAGAAAGCTACTAGAGGGAAGCTCGTTTAGATATGATTTTCACAAATAGGGAGGAACTGGTTAAAAATTATTCTAATGAGTGGTAAAAGAGAGAACACCAAAATAAAGACAATGGATTTCAGAAAGGCAGACTTTAGTAACTCAGAGCTCATAGGTGAGGAGAGAAAGATTATGGGGATAAACAGTTGAAGATAGTTGGCAATTTGCAAAGGGATATTACCTAGAGTGCAAAAGCAAACCATTCCTCTGTATAGGAAGTGTGGCAAGAGACTAGCATGGCTTAACCAGGAGATCTTAAATCACCTAGAATCAAAGAGGAATTGTATAAAACATTGAAACTAGGTCAAAGTATAAAGCAAAGTTAGATGTCTTCAATTCACCAGGGCCTAATGAAATGCATCCTAGAATACTCAAGGAGCTGACAGAGGAAGCCACTAGCTATAATCTTTGAGAAGACATGAAAGATGGGAGAGACTCCAGAAGACTGGAAAAGGGCAACTATAGTGCCCATCTCTAAAAAGGGAAACAAAGATAAGCCATGAAATTACAGACAAGTCATCTTAACTTTGGTTAAGACAATGAAGCAAACAATTAAGGAATCCACCTGCCAACGTGTGGAAGATAGGGCAATAGGTAACAATCACCATGGATTTGTAAGGAACAAATCATGTCAAACCAACTTGATAGCTTTATCTGATAGGACAACAAGCCTTTTGGATGAGGGGGAAGTGGTAGATGTGGTATACCTAGATTTTAATAAAGTATTTGATACAGTACCACATGACCTTATCAGCAAACTGGGAAAATGCAACCTAGATGGGCCTATTATCAGATGGGTGCATAACTGGTTGGATAACCATTCAGAGGCAGGCTGGAAGGGAACCACTAGTGCGGTTCTGCAGAGGTCAGTTTTTGGTGCTAGTTCTGTTTAATATCTTCATCAATTAATTAGATAACGACACAGAGATCACACTTCTCAGGTTTGCAGTTGATATCAAGCTGGGAGGCATTGCAAGTGCTTTGGAAGATAGAGTCAGAATTCAAAAAGATATGGATGACCTGGAGTAATGATCTGAGGCAAATAGGATGAAGTTTGATAAAGACAAATGCAAAGTACTTCACTTAGAGAGGAATAATCAATTTTCACACAAAGGGAAAGGACTCCCCAGGAAGCAATATTACAGAAAAGGATCAAGGGATCGAGGGGTCAAAGTGGACCCTAAGTTGAGTATGAGCCAAGAGTGTGAGGCTGTTGCCGAAAAAAAAAAAAAAAAGCAAACATGATTCTGGGATACAGTAACAGGAGTGTTATGAGCAAGGCACAAGAAGTAATTCTTCCCCTCTACTTTGAACTGATTAGGCCTCTACTGGAGTACAGTGTCAAATTCTGGACACCACATTTTAGGAAAGATGGGGAGAAATTGGAAAGGGTCCCCAGAAGAACAACTAAAGTGATTAAAGGTCTAGAAAATATGACCCATGAGAGAAGATTAAAGGAACTGAACTTGTTTAGTCTGCAAAAGAAAAGGATGAGAGGAGACATGAAATTAGTTTTCAAGTATATAAAATAGTATTACAAGGAGAAGGGAGAAGATTATTCTCCTTAGTCTCTGAAAATAGGAAAAAAGTCAATGGGCTTAAATTGCAGCAAGGAAGGTTTAGACTGGACATGAAGAAATATCCCTGAATTGTCAGGATGGTTAATTACAGGAAAAATTGCCTAGGGTGGTTGTAAAATCTACATAATTGGAGATGTTTAAGATCAGTTTAGGTAAATATCTAACAGGGATGATATAGACTATACTTGGTCCTACTGTGAGGGCAGGAAACTGGACTGGATGATCTCTTGAGGTCCGTTCCTATTCTAGTATTCTATGACTCTGTTATCTACAACCTGGTAATGAAGGCAGTCACCCAAAAGGGGACAAACCCCGGCTTCAAAGTGGAGATTCAAACTTGGATCTCCCACATTTCAGGTAGATGTCCATTAGACTAAAGAGTAGGAAAGGACAATTTTCTGAAATGGACCTTGGGAGGGGAGGGAAGGAAAAGGACTAAAATTGGCTTTTCCAACTTTCTCAACCAAATCAAATATTCCTTGGTTTGCTAGCTAAAATGAACAATTAATTGTTCATTAGCATTACCATGTTAGGTCTCCAGAACCTGGACTTGTGTAAATCCAATGTCATGTGGGGAGGGGAGGGAGAGAAATGAAATGACTTTAAAATAGTTTAAAGGCAAAAGGAAAAATAACACTAGAATTAAAAAAAAAGTTACCTACAACTGACAGAGTGACTGGGTATTTAAGAAATATGGGTCCCTAACTCTAAAATTTTATTTAAACATATTACAACTAAAGGGACATTCTAATTCTGGGGTCAGCAACCTTTCTGAGGCAGAAAGCCAAAATTTGACTTTTGACCTGTACGTACAGTCCGAGTGTTGGTGATACTTTTTAAAGTCACTAATAATCCTACTTACAACAGCTTCCTTAATAAATTAAGATGCAGACTGTTACTGTTTAGCTGGTGGTTGGTAACATTAGCAGTTTGGTAGCATTAGCTGCTTTTTTTGTTAATCCACAGATGGCATGGCTTTGAGGAGGAGGGATGGGGCTGATCTTCCACCTCACATGCCAATGAAAATCAGCTTGCATGTACTCTTGGCACCCATGCTGGAGGGTTGTTGACCCCTGTTCTAGTTAGTGGAATGCCTCGCATGAATCTCATTGCTTGATTAAGGCCATGAAGATTCAAGAGATCAACTCCTGGACCCCTTGAAATCAATGGGAGTTTTGCCACTGACCTTAATAGAGCCAGGATTTGGCCACCCAAACCATTTCAGATAAATCTGCTAACAGTTACATTCAAGTTTCCGCAATGGAATGTACACTACCTAAAGAATATGAGTCAAGACTTCCATGCCCATTAAATATTTCAGACTGATGTAAGCAGTATGACACCATTAGATTTATGGACATGCTCAGCATGGACACTTCTATAATAAAAATATATTGTAAAAAGATCATAATTTATATTAAATGTTTTATGGACACTAAGAAGATTACACTTACCATGTGGATACAATAGTGTCCTCCACTACAGTACATGATTTATAAATTATTTCCCTCTCATAATTTAAAGGTCTAAGCAGTAGACCATTTACGTAATCAGTTAAATCATCTTTATTTATACACTATTAGAATTATAGTCACAGAGTCATACAAAAATTAGAAAGAGAAGAGGTTTCAGGAAGTCATCTATTCCAGCCTCTTGCTCAAAGTAGGGATAACCCCAGCCGAATAATGTTGGACAGGACTTTGTCAAGACAGGCCTTAAAAATCTCTAAATATGGCAATTCCACCAACTTCCTATGTAACCCATTCCAGTGCTCCACTAAACCCCTAATGGAACAATTCGTATTATACTAGGCCTCCTCCACTGTAACTTGAGTCCAATACTTGTTCTGTCATCTGCTACCACTGAGAATAGTCTAGCTCTATTCTCTTTGGAATCTCCCCTACCTCCACTTCTGACAGTGGTAAGGTGCTATTAAATCCCACCTCATTCTTCTCTTCTGAAGACTAAATAAGCCCCATTCCCTCAGCCTTTCTGCATGTCAGATACCTCAGACCCCTAAGCATTTTTGTTATCCTCCTCTGGACACCATTCCATTTGTCTATAACCTTTCTGTATTGGGGGGCTTCCAAACTGGATGCAATACTCAAGATGTGGCCTCACTAGTGCCAAGGAAAGGGCAATAATTGCTTTTCTTGATCTGCAGGCAATGCTCCTACTAATGCAGACCAATATGCTGTTGGCCTTCTTGGCAACAAAGGCACGGTTGACTCATAACCAGGTTATCATTTACTGTAATCCTCAGATCCTTTCCTGTTTAGTCACAAAAGTGATGTGTACATGCCACCAGAAAGATTATTAGACATAATATCAGGCTGAACAATAAGGCACATTTTAAAAAATTCCACACCAGAATATCTATAAATTACTGCCCTTTAAAACTGACATAGTGCCATGTTTGATGATGCTATGATCCTTTTTCAGGATTATCCAAATTAGTTCTCAACTGCATATAAATCACTTTTCCAAAAAAAACAAAACCATGTGGACGGTGTCATCTTCCTATACATTATGAAACAAGCCATAATCAAAGCTAAAATCTAAACCAGTGCCTCTGAATCTTTCTGGACTACTGTGCCCCTTTTTGGAATCTGATTTCACTTGTGTACCCCCAAACTTTCTCACTTGAAAACTAGTTGTTTTGATAATTAGACACAAAGCTGCAGATGCAGTACATTCTCCTTGCAAAAGGGGAATGCAAATAGAGCAATCAGAAATACAAATGAGGTGCTGATTTACATATAGTTCCAGAAGTGCTGTTTTCAAAAAGCAAGCAGTGTAGGTGGGGTTCATTGGATACTGGGGTTTCTTTTCGAATGAACCCTGCCTACACTCCTTGTTTTTTCCCCGAAAACAGCAAGTGGTCACCATTATGCAAATGAGGCACATGGTATGCAAATCAGCACCTCATTTGCATTTCCAATTGGCCACATTTGCATTCCCTTTCCAAAAGGGGAATGTAGTGTAGCCACAGCCTTACTGAATAATTGCTTACTTTCTCACTTTTACCATAGTATAGAATAAATCAGCTAGTATTCAAATTAGGTACTTACTAAAATTTCATACAATCACTTGTATGTACTGAAATGTGTGTACTAACTTCACAAGCAGTATTTATGTAGTCTGGTATACAACTATTTAAATGACTTGTTGTACCCCTGGAAAGGCCTTGGTGTAACCCCAGAGACGTGCACACCCCTAGTAGAGAACCACTGACCTCAAGCATAGTATGTGGCTGGAGTGGCTGCACCAACTCCTACAGAAGCACACACAGGGGTATTCCTACTGACAGCAACGTGGTCTGTGGAGCTTCTCTGTAGAGGCATCCTCACCCACGGGCTGAAGTTCTGTATACATGACATCTACATACCTCCACTCTTCTCACAAAATGAGGAGAGACTGAACAGATTCATGTGGCAGTAGATTTTCCCCAACACACCTTCAGGTTGTCCCTTCCCATGGCCTGCTATACAAGTTCAAAGCATGATGCCGCATAGCCGGAGCTCATGAATTGCACATATCCAGCTCCACCCTAGCACACCTGAGGTGCACTGATTCCTCTGCAAAGGAATGCAGTTTAGCCATGGCTGAGGATCTGGAGGAGCCTTCAGAACAGCATAAGGCAAATCTTCTCCCATGTGCTTGGGATGGTGCCCTGTTGTACACAAAGCCTTTCATTTCTGGAGACAAGAGTTCAACGTCATTATTAGGAAAAAGTGATTTTTGATGGTCACAGTCATTCATCTATTTGTCCATACCACAAATCCCTCCTCAGTCTGTCTCAATAGTCTCCTCTTAAAAGAAACCATGATGTCTGAATCAGGTCAGGATGAAAGTGGCGGACCTAGCTTGGCCAGTGTACTGTCCTGTACTTTGTCAACCTCTAGCCGAGGCGATTGGTCTCCTCACACATTTCGGTACCTAAAGTTTAAAAATAGGCTTTTCCAGGTGTAGAATTTTCTCAAATGTGTATTATGTGTAAAGCTTATGTTCTATAATAAAAACAACCTTTTCAATAACTGTATTTTGGAAATGAGATATATACAGTTCACTCTCTGATGCTATTCTGTCATTACATTGCTACTAACAGTTTCTCACACCCACGTAACTCTCTGATACACCGTGGATATGGATGATATTTTAGATATACAGAGACAAATTAATGGAACTTGCATAAATTCTCCCATTTATGATTTTTATATGGTGACAATTGTGGAACATAATCAGTATAATTCTTGGTTTTATGAATTCACGATTAAAACTTAAGTAAAGCTAACCTAAAAAAAAAATTAGCTAGAGAGGGAGTGCCCATATAATTCAAGCATTGGTAGTCAGCCAATTAAAAGTATTATAAATCTAATCTGAGGAGGTCCCAAGAAGCAATTCTCTTAGAAGCAGTGCAAATGAATTCTTGCGTAAGAAGGACATTCCCGGCTACATAGGTAGGTGAATTTAAAAAATTAAGCTTAAAAAATAACTTATAGGTATCCTTTATTGTTTTGAGCATAAAACAAAACTTGAGGGACCTTGTGTCTACAAAGCTTCCACAGAGCTTTCACTGAGACTTGGCTGCAGTTTGAAAACATAAAACCCTGATAAATTTCTTATTACAGCCTAGAAAACAATATATTTCACAGAGAACAACGGATGCATGAATGGGGGCGGGGAAGCAGGACTTTGCCCACGAAAGCTTATGCTCCAAAATGTCTGTTAGTCTATAAGGTGCCACAGGACTTCTTGCTGTTCTCGAAGATACAGACTAACACAGCTACTTCTCTAACATATTTCACTGAAATCAAGAGATCTCTCACACAACTCTCCTATGCCAAATAGCAGCAATTAATTTGTGCCACCCTGAACGTTTGAAGACAATGGACTGTACCAGATAGTAATTTTAAAAGATGCATTTCAGCATGGATGATGGGGGGCAAAGGGTGGGAAAAATCCACACGGAACACCATGGACTCCTATGGTAGGTTTGGGAGGTGAAGATCTGTTGTATTTCCCTTTTACACAGCTGGGCTGCTCAAGACTGAATGGATCACGGCAAGCTAGACAAAAATAAAAATAGGAGAAGGACCCAGACAGAAGATTTTCAGTATGTGGGTTTAAGAAGCTGTTTCCAATCCTTTTCCCCTCAGCATGTATAATCTTCAAGACAAAAACCTGTTCAGATGGAAAAATGTCTTGTTTAAATCCAATGCACACAAAACACGTGCTCTTGGGAAAAAAACAGACTAGGACAGCTGTATTTCATAAATATTGGGCTCTAAAAATTCTCTTAGTAACATAAATGCTGAAGCAGAATGCAAATTAGCAAGATCAAAAATGCAAATGAAGCACAGATTTACATATATTGTGCTCCATTTGCACATTCCCAGGCGATTGAACTTCAGGGAAATGGCTTTCACCTCTCTCATAGAACTGGAAGCGACCTTGAGAAGTCATCAAGTCCGGTCACCTGCCCTCATGGTAGGACCTATCACCATCCTTGACAGATTTTTTTTAATCTATTTACCCCAGATCCCTAAATGGGCCCCTCCAAAGACTGGACTCACAACCCTGGGTTTAACAGGCCAATGCTCAACCCACTTATTTTCTGGAAGCAAAAACAGCCATGTGGATGGGGTTCCTTCAAAAAGAAGGCCTGTTTTTGAAAGAACCCTTTTTCCGGAAACAAAATCAGAAGAAAGGTTCTCTCAAAACCTGGGTTTGTTTTCAAAGGAACTCCATTTACACAGCTGGTTTTGCTTCCAGAAAAGCCAAAAAGCATGCAGCTATTTCGAAATACATCACCTAAACACTTTGGTTACATTTACACTTAGTAAAAACTTGGAAATGGCGATGCTAGTGGCCAGATCAAAGAATACTAATGAGGCACTGAAATGCATATTCAACACCTCATTAGTATGCCAGCAGCTGCGGCACTTCAAAAGTGCTGTGGTTCACTCCCATGTGGCTTGTCTACACCTGGGTCCTTTTCGAAAGGACCCCACCAGTTTGGAAATCCCCTAATTCCTATCAGATCATTAGTATTCTTTGATCTGGCCGTCTGCATGGCCATTTCGAAGTTTTTACTAAGCGTAGACACAACCTTTCTTCTAGAGCCATTGGACGCACCTATGGCTTATTCCAAAACAGCCTCTATTCCATGTCTGAACAGCACCTATTTCAAAATAGGCATTATTCCTCATGAAATGAGGTTTATCAATTTGGAAATATGTCAGCTGCTATTTCAGATTCATTTTTGAAATAGTGGTTGTGTTGTGTAGATGCCAGAATACTTATTTCAAATAATAGCTGTCATTTCTTAATAACTTTGCTGTGTAGACCTACCCTTAATCTTGCTGTTTGCACTATGCATGTAAATTGTTAACCGTTCAATTAATGTAGGTCCCTCAATATTCCATATGTCTTCCATAGTGGTGGGTAAGTGATATTTGTACCTTAATTTTTCATCCAAAGATGTGTACATTTGCTCCAAGAAAGCACTGTTTGGAACAGGCGAAAAGATATAGCCACCTTACCTCATTTTGTTTGAGAGCATGTCTAGCTTCATTTGTACATCAACTGAATATTGCACTGTATATATTGTACAGGTATTACATGTAGGGGCTTGATGCAATGTTTACTGAAGTAGGTGGAAAAATTCCAATGGCTTTTAGTGTGCTGTGGATCTGGCCAAAGACTTATTTGCCACTGAAGAACATGGGACACAGGAAAAATTAATTTGTTGACTGCATTGGCCACCGTGGCAAAGTTGCCTATTGCTTAAGTAGTGTCATGCAAAAGATGGCAATACAATTTATTAATCTAAGAGCTACTCACGAATTTGTTTAAATATGTAATGCAGTAAATCATCACTTAAAAAAAATCCAAGCTTCTCAGCTATGCTGATACCCAGAAGTACATGAAGAGTTTGTTTGGAGAGCTGCATTTTGTATTTCATAACTGTATGTTCCATTATATGGAGTGAGTTTGTGTATTTTTAATGTTTTTTTATAGTTGTGATTTTTGAAAGACCCCCCTCTAATTATTAAGGGAATAGGCTGTGACTTCTGCTAGCTATAGTACTGGCCCGTGATTTATTTTACAAGCAGTTTCACACAGCTCTGTACTAAATAGACGTTCTTTGTTCTTTATTACAAATTTGCTCCACTGAGTCATGCTCTCAGTGGGACATTGTGTCTATATTTTATTTTACTCCTGCTATTAATTACCTTGTGGGCCTGTAATGTGTCTCCCTCAGTCTCATTTATTATAACACCGCCTGCTAGTGCCACAGTAGTTAAGAGTCTGTCAGTTTTTCCATTAGAAACCCCATCTCCCAGGGGTTTATAATTCAGCTGTAAAACTGCTCCTGGCTGACACTTGGCATACATGGCCACAGCCATAAGACATTTTAACACCAAACTGAACAGAAAACTGTCGGTTTTTAAGTCACAGACTTACACAAGGGCTCAGAGTTCTAAACTGAAACTGCTCTATTTCTTTTAAATGAAATTTTGCAGGCCGTTTGCTAACAAGGAAGGTCAATGCTTGGGAGTATTTTTAAATGTGTATATCTCACCAGACACTTCCCCAATCCTGCTTGCCCTCTATACTGTTAGCTTTAGAGAGGTTTTTTCCCCTCTCATAACTCTTTTCTGAAACAACCTTCCTGAAACTCTCTCGCAATATCGACTCCTCTGAAAAAATTTTTTTAAATTGTATTGTAAGAGTTTTATTTGGGGATACATTTTGTATGAGAGATACTAAACAAAATAAAGGTCCTACTTGCAAGTTGATATGCGTAGGTGGGCACCTTTGACCATACAGATCCCCTTCAACATTAGTGAGACCCCATATACAGGAGAAACGGTCCACTTCTGTTAATCAGCTTGCGTGACCAGGGTAGGGGAAGGTATAAGAGAGAAATACTTTTCTAGCCTAGCAAATTTTGTGAGGATTTTTTCTAAAATGTGGCAGGACTGGCCTTTGTTACTGTCTAGTCTTGTCAATTATCTACAAACTAAACAAGCATTAGCATCTAGCTTTAAATCCTCACTCCTATTACTTTGATAGATTTGCCTGAATAAAAAGACTTCCAGACTTTGAGGGCAAACTGTACTCCGTTCCACTGGTTTGCTTCAGAAAAAGCTCAGTGGAAATGATACTTTGACACTGATAGATGCCACAAAGGTATTCATAGGCAGGAAAGATGAGATGTTTATGTCAGTAGTTGGTGACCCTCTGATTGAATTTCTACCACTGAATTAGATAAGGCATGGAACGTAACCATTTTCACTTAAATGCAATGTCTTACTGTTAGCCGATGGCCAAGGATGTTTGGTGAGGTGCCAGCTATGTCCGTTTTATACCATCCGTGACTTTAACTGCTAGGACTCACTGTCCCTTCACGGTGGGCAGCCCGGGCCAGGCTGACGGATGCCCCAAGGTCCTAAACACCCGTGACTTTAACTGCTAGAGCTCAGAGCCCCTTCGCAGTGGGCAGTCAACACTGACTGACAGGTGCCCCAATGGCAGCACTAAGAGCCTTTCCACACCCGTGACTTTAACTGCTAGAGCTCAGAGCCCCTTCGCGGCGGGCAGTCAGGATTGACCGACAGGCGCCCCAAGAGTTTGCCCCGTGGAGGCGGCACAGCTCAACGCTAGGCTCTTAGTACTCTCACCTGATGGCCAGGCTTTATAGCCAAAACGGCTGAGGTTCTTTAATTGTGTTGGCTGCTTTACAGTAACCCAGAGAAACAAGTCAGGCTTATGCACAAATGGTTACCAAAATTTATTAAACTAGATTCTAAGCATGTGGTTACAAAATTGCTAGTGCCTACTTATTTAAATGTATAGATGTTACACACACAAACAAGTTACAAAACTGAAGCCATGATCCCAAAGAAAGAAAACAAAGTATAGAGCTCTATTTCAAAATATGTGTACACTAAAGACAGGAGATAAGGCGTGGGTGCTTCTTACCCTCCTTGCATCTCTCAATTCCAGCAGTGCCAAGCCAGGATCAGTCACTCAATTTCGCAGAAAGACGAATAAGGGACAAGGCTTAGGGACCCTTTTAGCTGCAGAAGCCTTGGGAGGCTGTCGCTTATCTGACCAGCAGATAGATAGTGAAAAGCACTCAAAAATCATGGTGCTGTAGGTCCCATACTTATACCTCTGTACTCCTTTATTCTCTTTCTCCTTTCTTATGCCAAATTGGGGCTGGTCTGTCTGGGTGACGCCAGCTCTTGCAAGAGTAGTTTACACTTACAAGGGAGAGAAACAATAAGTTTCAACGACTGGACATTCCTTTTATTAGGGTAAATATTTTCCCACCTAGGATGTTGGTGTGTGTGCATCACATTATTTAGTAGGGGCTAAGAGCCATGTCTGTCACAGCTTCTCTGTCTGCTGTGAGCCTAATTGTTGTATATGTTCCCAGAGGCACATTGCAGCAGCACACCTGTGCTTTCTCACAGCTTCAAAGGCTGTGCTGGAATTTATGTTAAGTGCCCTGTTGTTTTGGCTCCCTTGTTTTCCCAGCAATGCTGGTCTGAGAGGGGGCTGGCTGTCTGGCTACACTTACTGAGATGACTTCTAAGTAGACTACATAACAAAAGTCCTGTTTGATAAGCACAGCTACCACCCAGGGAACTGCGGACAGACCATCACGTTACCAGCAATGTGAAGAAAGATGACGCTGCTGAAGGAACTACCATAACCTCAGCCGTGCAGAATGCAATGCCATCAACAGCCTCAGAAACAACTCTGACATTGTCATCCAAGAGGCCGACAAGGGAGGCGCTGTTGTCATCATGAATAGGACAGACTACCAAAAGGAGGCTGCCAGGCAACTCTCCAATACCACGTTCTACAGGCCTCTGTCCGAGGATCCCACTGAGGAATACACAAAGAAACTACAACGTCTGCTCAAGACCATCCCTATAAAAAACACAGAACAGATTTACACAGACACACCCCTTGAACCCAAACCAGGTTTATTCTACCTGCTACCCAAGACCCATAAACCTGGGAATCCTGGACGCCCCATCATCTCAGGCATTGGCACCCTCACCACAGGATTGTCTGGATATGTGGACTCTCTACTTAGACCCTACACTACCAGCACCCCCAGCTTTCTTCGAGATACCACCGACTTCCTCAGGAAACTACAATCCATTGGTGACCTTCCTGAAAACACCATCCTGGCCACCATGGATGTAGAGGCCCTTTACACCAATAGCCCACACGACGATGGACTCCAAGCTGTTAGAAACATTATTCCTGATGAGACCGAGGCACAAATGGTGGCGGAGCTTTGTGACTTTGTCCTCACCCACAATTATTTCAGATTTCGGGACAAATTATACCTTCAAATCAGTGGCACTGCTATGGGCACCCACATGGCTCCTACAGTATGCTAACATTTTTATGGCTGACCTGGAACAACGCTTTCTCAGTTCTTGTCCCCTAGCGCCCCTCCTCTACTTGCCCTACATTGATGACATCTTCATCATCTGGACCCATGGGAAGGAGGCTCTTGAAGAGTTCCACCATGATTTCAACAGTTTCCATGCCACTATCAACCTTTGCCTGGACCAGTCCACACAAAAAATTCACTTCCTGGACACTACTGTACAGATAAGTGACGGTCACATAAATACCACCCTATACCGAAAACCCATGGACCGCTATGTTTATCTACATGCCGCCAGCTTCCATCCAGAGCATACTACGTGATCCATTGTTTACAGCCAGGCATTAAGGTACAACCATATTTGCTCTGATCCATCAGACAGAGACAAACATCTACAAGATCTTTACCAAGCTTTCCTCCAACTACAATACCCATCTAAGGAAGTGAGGAAACAGATTGATAGAGCCAGACGCGTACCCAGAAGCCACCTGCTACAGGACAGGCCTCACAAGGAAAACAAGAGAACACCACTGATCATCACATACAGCCCCCCACCTAAGGCCTCTCCAGCACATCATCAGTGATCTGCAACCCATCCTGAACAATGATCTTTCACTCTCACAGACCTTGGGAGGCAGTCCTGTCCTCGCCTGCAGACAGCCCACCAACCTTAAACAAATCCTCACCAGCTACTACAAATCACAAACCAGTGACTCTAGGCCTGGAACCAGCCCCTGCAACAGTCCTTGCTGCCAACTCTTTTCACATATCTACACCAGTTACATCATCACAGGACCTAACACCAACTATACCATCAGGGATCCTTTAACTGCACATCTACTAATATAATATATGCCACCATGTGCCAGCAATGCCCCACTGCAATTTACATTGGCCAAACTGGACAGGCTCACCATAAAAGAATAAATGGACATAAATCAGACATCAGGAACAGTAATATACAGAAGCCCGTGGGGGAACACTTCAATCTCCCTGGACACTCAGGCTACGTCTACACGTGCAGCCAACATCGAAATAGTCTATTTCGATGAATAACGTCTACACGTCCTCCAGGGCCGGCAACGTCGATGTTCAACTTCGACGTTGCTCAGCCCAACATCGAAATAGGCGCAGCGAGGGAACGTCTACACATCAAAGTAGCACACATCGAAATAGGGATGCCAGGCACAGCTGCAGACAGGGTCACAGGGCGGACTCAACAGCAAGCCGCTCCCTTAAAGGGCCCCTCCCAGACACAGTTGCACTAAACAACACAAGATACACAGAGCCGACAACTAGTTGCAGACCCTGTGCCTGCAGCATAGATCCCCAGCTGCCGCAGAAGCAGCCAGAAGCCCTGGACTAAGGGCTGCTGCCCACGGTGACCATAGAGCCCCGCAGGGGCTGGAGAGAGAGCATCTCTCAACCCCCCAGCTGATGGCCGCCATGGAGGACCCGGCAATTTCGACGTTGCGGGACGCGGATCGTCTACACGGTCCCTACTTCGATGTTGAACGTCGAAGTAGGGCGCTATTCCTATCTCCTCATGAGGTTAGCAACTTCGACGTCTCGCCGCCTAACGTCGAAGTTAACTTCGAAATAGCGCCCGACGCGTGTAGACGCGACGGGCGCTATTTCGAAGTTGGTGCCGCTACTTCGAAGTAGCGTGCACGTGTAGACGCAGCTTCAGTGGCAGATTTAAGGGTGACAGTCCTGAAACAAAAAAATTTTAAAAATCAAATGGAGAGAGAAATCTCTGAGCTGCAATTTATTTGCAAATTTGACTCCATTAACCATGGATTAAACAGAGACTGGGAGTGGCTCGCAGCTTACAAAGGCAGTTTCTCTGCTTTGGGTGCTAATAGCTTCCCATTAGACTCTGACAAAGGTGTACATCCCCCTGTCTGATCTGACTTGTTTTTTCCTCTTTTGATAAGTACTGTTGATACTGGGCCATTTCCACCTTGCTGAATAGACCTTGTTGGCTCTGGCCCACCCCCTTTACTGGGACCCCACTCTTTAAATACCCCTCTGAAACCACCCCTCCACTCATGCATCTGATGAAGCGGGTCTTTGCCCACAAAAGCTTATGCTCCAAAATATCTGTTGGTCTATAAGGTGCCACAAGACTTCTTGTTGTTCTCGAAGCTACAGACTAACACGGCTACCTCTCTGATACTTCTCTACAGTACAGTCTGTGTCATTTAGAGCAGCTCAGAGTGGCTGTGACATACCATGAGGAATATGTGGGTGCAAGGAATACAGAGCTGGCTCCGGTGGCTGACTTCCTCATTCCTCCCCACATTCAAGTGCATATGAGACAGTCCTCTCTACTGCCCACCAAATCAGGGAAGTTAAAGCATCCCTCAGGTTTATCCTAGATTATATCAGGGTCAAAGTTGCCCCCTCAGCATTCTCTACCCAGTGATAAATCTAGCCTCATATAGGCACTGAAGGCCATCTAATGGGAGGGGAGGACAAAGGGGTAATTGTCCATATGGGCTGCAGGGTTTTTAGGTGCTTGCTGGGTGCTACCAATAGCAGTAAAGGCAACTGGGTTGGCGTGTGGAAGCCCTGGCCGTGCCAGCAGCTTGCTGGATACCAGCCAGTGCTGGTGCAGCACGGATCAAACATCAGGCAGACCACAGGTGACACTTGTTCGTGAAAGGGGGCTTATTGATCTTCTCTGAGACCCAGAACTGCTGATGGTAAGCCAGCCAACCCTTCTGCCTACAGCAGCACAGGCAGCAGAAGGGCACCTGAGATTCCCTGCATAGTGATGCAGGATGGGCAGCTGGCATAGACTGAACAATCTAGCAACCAGAGGCCACGAAAAAAAGTCATTTATTTTATCCATGTGCCACATGGGAGGTGATTATTTAGGAGAAAGAGGGGGTGCAAATTGAGTAATCAGGCTAAAGGCACACAAAGACCTAAGCAACACTAAGGCTGTGGCCACACTAGTGCCACCTTTCAGAGGGGCTATGATAATGTGGCACTTCGGGATCTGTTAATGAGGCACTGCCACGGATATTCAGTGTCCCATTAGCAAAAAGGCATCCACGTGCCCTTCGAAACTGCTGGTTTCAAAATGCAGCCACCTGTGCAGCCGGGGGCCTTTCGAAATGACCCCCTGATTTCGAAAGCCCTCTCTTCCCATTTTGGTTTCTTAAGCAGCACATCTGCACGTTAAGATAAAGGTTATATAATAACCTAATCAAGACACCAGCAGAAAAGGTACAAGCCCAGGTTTTTAGAAGATATATATTTAGAAAACACATCCTTCTCTGCCCCCACATGTGCATAAATGAAGTGTTTTGTAAACCAAGCTATAAACAGACAGCAGAAATTTTGCAGTTGTTAGAACCTATGGAATAATAGTGCTCATTCCAGCTCCTTGGGACTCAAAGGCAGAGAGTAGAGACAAATCATGAATGCACATAGTCTTGTGTGCAGCAAGCACATTCTTTCAGAGAAATTGAAATGTCCCTACAGGGCCAGTATGTTTACATGAGCAAGCACATTTTGCTTTCCAGAATTATGCTGGTCATCTGTCATGCACAGTAGCATCAGTGTCCCTTATGATATACCCATTAAGCAACTTGATATGCCATACAGTGAGTGGTGGAAATCCAACATTTCTCAGGCTGCTCATTACGAATTTCCTGGATTATCAAAAGAAAAAGCAGTCAAGTAGCACGTTAAAGACTAGCAAAATAAATTTATTAGGTGAGCTTTTGTGGGATGGACCCACTTCTTCAGACCATAGCCATATAGAACTATTCTGGTCTGGTTATGGTCTGAAGAAGTGGGTCTGTCCCACAAAAGCTCACCTAATAAATTATTTTGCTCGTCTTTAAAGTGCTACTTGCCTGCTTTTTGTTTTGATCGCGTACAGACTGGCAAAGCTCCCTGTCTGTTACTATTCCTGGATTATGTTATTATCAGATCCATCTAATTTCTTTTAAGGTTTTTTCCTGCTTTTAGTCATAAAGCTTTTGGCATCTTCTACATTTACAAGGTTGCCCTGCTCATGAAGATTGTGGATTTTATTTTATCTGAACTTGTTTGAATCCACTACTCATCTCTCTTATAGAAACCAAAATCTTTGAGTGATGCCAAAAAGTACAGGCCAAAAGTGCATTCTTTGTTTGCCATTGATTTTCCAAATCCCGGTTCTAATGCTTGGAGAAAGGCTGTGTTTACTTATTTCCCTTTAATGTTTACATTTAAATTAAAAATTAACTTTGAAAGTGACATGGTACCATGGATTTAAAATTCATGTTCCTATACAGTCCACAGCACTCACTGCCCATCAATCAAGTAGCTGTTGCTCCATAACACATAGAACTATTCTGTTCTCAGCTGTGCTAAGAGGCTGCCCAGAGAGTAGTCAAACACAGTTGCAAGTCCTCATTGCTGACAAACCTAGTGGCCTGCTCCTGTTCCCATTGAAGGAGCAGATCGAAAGGATTAAATAATGTTAATTTATGAAAGTGTCTTCAACCACTGTATGGAAACAAATAGAAAAGGAAAAAAAAAAAGCCAGCGCACAGGCTTATGCTCTCAAAGGGATCATTAGCTCATCTAGTTTCATCTAGTTTGACCTCAAGTAGAATGAAGATAGCAAGGGCCAGGCAACTATACTAAATCCTTCAAAAAAATCAAAGAAAAAATATAAACATGGAGAATATGGTGATGTTTTGTAAAAAGTCTTAAGAAAGATTATAATACACTTTTTCCAAAGGTCCTAGCAATTGGGAAAAAAAAAGAGGTAGACTGAAATTTTAAACACGGAATTACTTATCTTGAAATATATATATATACACACACACATATATATATACCTATTAACATAATAGATGTGTGCTTGTTTCACTTTCTAATCATTTTAGAGAAGCAAGATGACTTCAAGAAGATGAAAGCTCTCACATTTCAGCTGAGTTACCCACACACCAGTAAAACAATAGGAGAGCAATGTCTTTAGAAGTCACAGAAAATATTCATTGTCCTAGGACCCTTGCATGTTTTTTAAAGTTCTTTTACAAAGAAACATAAGACATAACTCATTATGTATTCAATCTTGTTGCACAGATCCTTGAACTTAGGGCTGTTTTTTTCCACCATGTATTTCAAACCAGCTTCCTAAAGGAGAGTTCTAGAACAATTCCTCACTTTATCCTGTTTGACCCAGGTATGCTGCTTTAGGCTCTAGATCTAAGGCATTGAGAAAACTAATTCCCAGTTGTGGAACACTGCAGCAGATTCAGAGATTAAGATGGTAGATGCAACAATTTTGGAGTTAATTACTGACAGGTGAATGGAAAGTATCCACTGTGAGTCTGCAAGGCTCAAGCTACACTACAGAGTTATTTTGAAATAAATTATAGGATGTGTGTAATCTAGACACCATTTTGAAATAAAATTGAAATACCCAGTGCATCATTTTGAAACTGATAACCACCAGCACAGGAGAAATAATGGCAATTTTGAAAATGCTGTGTTGAACAGGTGCTATTAAGGTATGGAATAGTGCTATTTTGAAATAAACCAAAATGACGTCCAATGGCACTATTTTAAAATAGTGCCACGTGTCTGGAAGTGCTATTTAGAAATAGCTGAGTGCTCTTTCAAAATACATTTTGGCCATGTCTACACGAGCAAGTTTTTCTGAAATATTTTTCAAAAGAAGGTCCTCTTTCAAAATATCCTGGGGGAAGTCTATATACAAAAAGCATTTTTGAAATTAAATTGAAAGAACATAGCCCTCCTTTCAAAAGCACTCTTCCACTCCCATTTCAGGAAGAGCACCTTCTTTCACAAGTTTCTTTCAAAAGATAATGTGTAGACACTTTGTGAGCCCTTTCCCCCCCACCCAAAAGAGCAGTCCTCATAGTGTTGGATATTTTGATCCCTGCCCAATTCTTTCAGAGGAGCAGGGGGTTTGTGGACACTTTCTTTCAAAAGAGTAGATCACATTTTTGATCTGCTTTGTTGTGTGTGGATGCACTCTTTGTTGTTTGTGGATGCACTCTTTGTTGTTTGTGGATGCACTCTTTCGCAAGAAGAGATCTTCTGAAGAACTTCTTTTGAAAAATCGCGATGTATAGAAGCAGCCTGTGTGGCCACATCTACATTGTCCTTCCCCTTTGGGAGGGGCAAGCAAATTAGGCTGATCAAAAATGCAAATGAGGCATGGATTTAAATCTCATGCCTCATTTGGATACTCTCACAGGATCTCGCTTCCAAAAGAGCCATGTTCAAAAGCCAAAACAGCCATGTAGACGGGGTTCATTCAAAAGGAAACCTTGATTCCAAAAGCACCCTTTTTCTGAATTTTTTTTCCAGAAAAAAAGGTGCTTTCAAAAGCAGGGTTTCCTTTCAAATGAACCCTGTCTACGTGGTTGTTTTGGCTTTTGAAAACAGCTCTTTTGGAAGCGAGATCCCATGGCAGTATGCAAATAAGGCACAAGATATTTAAATCTGTGCCTCATTTGCATTTTTGATCAGCCTCATTTGTATGCCCCTTCTGAAAAGGAGGGGCAGCGCAGATGTAGCTTGCAGGTAGTTGTGTTATTTCAAAATATTTTGAAATATCTTGGCTACGTTTACGCTGGGATGCTACGTTGAAATAGATTACTTCAACATTGTGAAATCGAAATAAGGTATTTTGACGTGTAGCGTCCACACATCCTCTGGGGCTGGTGCCGTTGACGTTCAATATCAATGTAGGAAAGCGCTACGTTGAAATGGGCCCCACAGGGGAGCATCTACACACAAAAGCCGCCCCTATCGGAATAAGAGGGCTAGGAAAGCCTGTGGACAGGGTCACAGGGCGGACTAGCCCTTCTGGGGCAAGCTGCTCCCTTAAAGGGCCCCTCCCAGACACACTTGGCCTGCACAGCACAGGTCTGCAGAGCCAACAACCAGTTGCAGACCCCGTGCACACAGCATGGGCCCCAGCAGCAGAAGCAGCATCCAGAAGCCTACACGGCTGTTTTCAAGGCTACCCAGCACCTCCCAGAAGATGAGCTGTCCTCCTTGTGGGATGAAGGAGCCACCCCAGACCATCATGTGGCCCTCCCCCCACCCTCCCCCACCAGGCACACCACCAACTATGGAGGTACCCCACCAGCATGGAGTGGAGGGAGCACCTGGTCCTTGACCAGTGGGACAACAATCGCTGGCTCCAGAATTTCTGGATGAGCCTGTGGACTTTCCTCGAGCTCTGCCAGTGGCTCACCCCTGCCCTGTGGCACCAGGACACCCCTATGTGGCATGCCCTCACCATCGAGAAATGGGTCGGCATTGCTGTCTGGAAGCTGGCCACTCCAGACAGCTACCGATCCATAGGACAGCAGTTCGGTGTGGGCAAGGCCATCACTGGGGATGCTGTCATGGAGGTAAGGGGAGCCCAGAGGAGTGGGGGAGCCCAGGGGCAGCTCGGGGGAGGGCCAGGCACATGCTGCACAGGTGCTCATGCCCCCCCCCCGCAGGTGGTCCACGTGCTGAATGCTCTGCTGCTTCACAGGCTTGTGCAGCCTCGGAGACCTGGATGTGGCCATCGCAGGGTTTGCCGGCATGGGGTTCCCCAGCTGCTTTGGGGCACTGGATGAGACCCACATCTCCATCCATGTCCCGGAGCACAGCAGAGGATGCTTCCTGAACAGGAAGGGCTACCACTTGGTGGTCCTCCAGGCCATGGTGGACAGCCGGGGCCACTTCCAGGACACATATGTTGGCTGGCCTGGCAACACCCACAACGACTGGGTTTTTAGGAACTCGGGCCTGTCCTTCTGGCTGGAGGTGGGGACCTACATCACCCAGAGGGACATCCCTCTGGGGGACACCACACCACTGTGTCCCTCTGCCTCCTGGCAGATGCAGCCTACCCCCTCCAGCTCCAGCTCATGCACCCCTACACAGGCCACCTCAGCGCCAGCCAGACGCAGTTCAACACCCTCCTGAACCATGTGCGCCAGGTGGTTGAGTGGACTTTCGGCCACCTCAAAGGACGCTGGAGGTGCCTCCTCACCCGCCTGGACGTGGGGTTCCCCAACATCCCCCAGGTTGTGGGCACGTGCTGCACACTCCACACACTGGTAAACAGCAAGGGGAAGGACTTCATGCAGGGCTGAGTGGTGGAAGCTGGCACGGCCTACCCCCAGCCAGCCGCCGCCCTGCACCGCCAAGCTGACCACAAAGCCCTGCAGGCCCATTTAACCAGGCTGCATGCTGAGCACTGGCAGGACCAACCTGGTGGGTCACCCACCACCCCCACCACCACCCACTACATTGCCCCCACACCCACACTACCATGCCCTGGGAGCACATGACACACGTTTGTTTTGTTTTAAATAAAGCAAATATTAGTGAAACCCAACAACGAAACGATGAACTTTGTAAACATGAATGGGGGAACTATGTACATGGGGGTGGGGCGACAAGGCAACTATTTACAATAATAATGGGGGGACTATGTGCAAAGGGGGGGCCTGGGGGGCCCAGTCCTTGGCCCCCTTCCCCCTACTGTCCAGTGCCTGACATGAGGCGGGGCTCAACCCACATCTGGGCCAGAGGCCCAGTCAAGGCTGGGTGGGGGAGGACCAGCAGGTATGGACAGGCCGGCTCCTGAGCCCCGTGGTCCTCCTCAGCAGGCTCCAGGGTAGGTGGAGGGCAGCTGGGAGGGATGGCACCAGAGCAGCGGTGGGCGGCATCTGCTCAGCGATCCGCTCGAAGGTCCTCATGAAGGACTCCCAAGCCTCCCGGTGCCAGGCCAGCACTTTCTCCTGCAAGTGGAGTCAGTGCTCCTCCATTTGCAGATGGTGCTGTGACACTTCCACCTGGCTCCGGAGGGTGGCAAGAAGCTGGGGGTCAGCAGCCGCCCACAGCTAGCTCCGGCAATAGTGGGCTCATCCCAGTCCCTGCTCTGTTCCCTGGCTGCCATGGCCCGATGTCCCTCCTTCAAGTGCTTCACAATGGACTCCTTGATGATCCCCTCAATGATTTTTCCAGGTACTGAAGTTAGGCTGCAGGTCTGTTGTTCCCCAGATTCTCCTTCTTCCCTTTCTTTTAAATCTGGGCTCTATATTTTTTTTTCCAGTCATTGGGGACCTCTCCCAATTGCGAAGAGTTTTCAAAGATCATGGCCAATAACTCTGCAATCACATCAGCCAATTCCCTCAGACCTCTCGGATGCATTAAAAGCAGCCCCATGGATTTGTGTATGTTTGGCCTTTCTAAATAGTTCTTAACCTGTTCTTTCCCCACTGAGGAATGCCCACATATTCCACATACTGCTCAGCATGACACAGCAGTCTGGGATGACCTTGTGTGTGAAGACAAGAGCCAAAAACCATGGAGTATTTCAGCTTTTTCCATATCATCTGTCATTAGGTTACCTTTGCCAGTCAGTAACAGCCCCATACCATCCCTGCCCATCAACTTATTGATAACATGCTTGTAAAAACCTCTTGTTGCCTTTCACATCCCTTACTATCTGCAACTCCAATTGCTCTTTGGCCTTCCTGATTCCACTACTGTATGAGCAATATGTTTATATTCTTCCATAGTCATCTGTCCAAGCTTCAACTTCTTGTAAGCTTCTCTTATGGTGTTAAATCTCACCAAAGATTTCTCTGTTAACTCAAATTGGTCACTTACCATATTTGCTTTCCGTACTGCATGTTGTGATGGTGTATGCCTGCGCCTTCTGCAGAGCTTATTTAAAATACTGCCAATTCTCCTGGAGTCCTTTCCCTCTTGTGTTAGCTTCCAAAGGGATCCTGCCCATGAGTTCCCTGTGAGAGTCAAAATCTGCTTTTCTGAAGTGCAGGGTCCACATTGTGCTGCTCTACTTTCTTCCTTTAGTCAGGATCCTGACTGTGACTATCTCACCTCTGCTGCCTAGATTGTCACTCACTTTACTTCCCCTCTCAACTCCACCCTGTTTGTGAACAGCAGGCCAAGTTGAGCATGGCCTCTGGTTGTTTCCTTCAGCACTTGCATTGGGATGTTGAACATTATTCAAAATCATCCCGGATTATCTGAGTACTGCTGTATTGGTCTTCCAGCAACGTCCAGGTGATAGAAGTCCCCTAGGAGAACCATAGACTGTGATCCGGCAGCTTCTATTAATTGTCCAAAGAAAATCTAATTTACCTCATTCACCTGACCCTTTGGTCTATAATAGACACCTATCACCCATCACCCTTGTTACATCCATCTCTGAGCTTTACCCAAAGACTCTGAACAGGCTTTTCTCCTGTTTTATACTGGCGTTCTGAGGAGTCATACTGCTCTCTAACTCAACCACCTTTCCTCCCCTACCTGTCCTTCCTGAACATCTTATAACCTTCCAGGACAGTGCTCCAATCATGTGTTGTCCCATCAAGTCTCCATTTTCCCACTCACATTATAGTTCATTGGCTGTGCCAGGACTTCCATTTCTTCCTGCTTGTTTCCCATATTTCTTGCATTCATATCCAGACACTTATGATAACTACCCAATTGCCTTGCTTTCTCAGTGTGATTCATGGATCCTCCTCTGTTGCACTTTCCTCCTTATGTAGCTTCCTGGTATCCAACTTTTCCACTTACCTCAAGGCTTAAGTCACCATCCCCGAATGAACAAAGCCCTCATCACTAGGTTTGCAAGCTTATTTGTGTCAATGCTCCTCACTCTCCTCATTAGGTGGATCCCATCTCTTCCAATCAATCTTTCTGCCTTGAACAGCATCCCATAGTTGAACAATCCAAAGCCCTGTCTTCGACACCACCTGCACAACCACACATTTATTTCCAAAATGTGTCAATCTCCTCCTGGGCCTTTTTCTTCAACATGGGGGCTGGACAAGAACCCAACTTGGGCCCCAAACTCCTTGATCCTTCTTCCCAGTGCCATAATCTGCAGTGACATGCTCAAGTTCATTCTTGGCAGTATCACTGGCTCCCACGCAGAGAAGTAGACGTGAGTAGTGGTCCAAGGGCTTGATTGGTCTTAGAACACTCTTGGTCACACCATGAATTCTGGCTCCAGGAGAGCGGCACATTTTTTTCTAGTTTTGTGCTCTGGACAGCAGATGAATGATTCCATACCCCTTAGTAGGGAGTACCCAACCAGCACCACCACCCCTTATCTCCTCCTCTTTGGAGTGGTGGTCATGGAACCCACATCCCTGGGACTATGCATCCTATGCCTTCTGGTCAATCAAGTATTCTGCTAAACCCTTCCCTCAGAGGTCTCGTCCAAAGGATTCTCTATTGTAGGACCTGTGGAGCCTGAAAACAGTTATTTATCTTTATCTGATTTGGCGACAACCAAGTTGTCTTTCTTCACGTGGAGGTCACATGCTGCCAGTTTTCTTTCTTGTTCTTCACAGCCCTCTCCAGTTCTTCTGCATCCTATGCACTGCTCTGCCCATGTGGCTAAGTAGCTTTCCTCTTAAGTTTCCCCCACTCCTTGTTTTCCTGGAGTCCCATCAAAAAACACTCCCACCTAAGAATATGGCTTTTCTAACTATGTTCCACTGATCAGTTTCATATTCAGTTCATTCACTACCACGCACAGTCCTAGTTCCATAGGATGAAGTCAAATGTCCTCATCTGCCCTGTCTGATGGATTTCCCCAGTGCTAATCCTCAAGCCAGATGGGTTGAGGACATAGATCTGCTGTTTGGTGAAAACATGTAGTGCACTGTTCCACAGACAACCTATCTCACATTTTGTATATGCACACAAAGTACATATATTAATATGTGGACTGGGTTTTTTTGCCTATATGAAGTTTCCTGGATAATAAAACCTCTTTCACACAAATATTTGCAGAAAATGAATTTTAAAATAGTTGACATAAATTTAGAATTCCCCCATTCATCTTGCTCTAAAATGCATGCCATTTACATCATATGCACACTTGAAAAATGATTTTGTTCTGATTTCCACACATTGATTTAAGGCATTGCTGAGATGAATTAAGGTTTATTTATTTTCAGAGACAGTGCTGCATGAGTAAATATGTAAATGTTTACGATGCACATTGCAGACAAGCTGATTTTTTAAGTATTGTGTTGATTGAATTCTGTGTCTTTAAGTGCTCTATTATACTGTAGCAGAATGTAAGATTTATGCTCCAGATACAATGAAAGTTTTTTCAAGTTTTATCTCATACATGCCTCATAAAAAATGAAGACAAAGCAAGCTTCTAACTAGGAATGACACCACATGTCATTCCAGAAGTTTATACCAGAGATGGACTCATGTGGTTAGTGCTACAGAGGACCACAATCAAAACAAAGCTGATGGATGGGGTGGAGAGAATTATACAACCTGTGAGAGCAACGATTGTAAAATTCTTCTGAACTTTTTGATGCTTCCTAGCTATACCAGAGCTGAGGTGCCCAAAGTTACCCAGCAGGCTTGTTCCAGTGTGGATTTCAGCAAGCACCTTTGGTCCCATATGGAACACAAGGGTAAGTTACATTACCAAAATTCTCAGACCAGGCACTGCTGTGGCAATGGTGACTTGCTGGGAAAGTTGGCAACCACAGAATGGGTGTGAAGGTCAGGCCCCCTCCCTATGCTCCCAGGCCTGTCAAGGAATCCTGAGTAGAAGCCAGAATCTCAACCTCCTCCCTCTGGAGATCTCAGAGGCAAAACAAAGGAAACTACAAGCACACACATTCACCATGTCAAGTGAGGCCCATGACCAATGGCCAAGCAGTCCACTGAGATTCAGAGTTCAGTTGGAATCATAGAACAATAGAATCCTAGGGCTGGAAGGTACCTCAGGAGGTCATTGAGTCCAGCTCCCTGCCCAAAGCAGAATCAACCCTAACTAAATTATCCCAGCCAGGACCTCGTCAAGCTGGGACTTGAACCTCCAGGGATGGAGATTCCAGTGCTTCACCATTCTCTTAGTGAATTAGTTTTTCTTCATATCCAACCTAGATCTCCCCCATTGTAACTTGAGACCATTGCTCCTTGTTCTGCCATCTGTCACTAATGAGAACAGCCTCTCTCCATCCCCCATTCAGGACGTTGAAGGCTGCGGTCATATTGCCTCTTACTCTTCTTTCTGAGAACTAATAAAGTCCAAATCCCTCAGCCTTTCCTCACAGGTAACATGCTCCCCTGCTCATTTTGGTTGCCTTCCATGGGACCCACTCCAATGCATCCACATCCTTTATGTACTGGGGCGGGGGTAAAACTGGATTCAATACTCTAGATGTGGCCTCACCAGTGCTGAATAAAGGGGAATAAAAACTTCTCTAGATCTGCTGGAAATGCTCCTCCTAATGCACCCTAATATGCCATTAGCCTTCTTGGCTACAAGGGCACACTGTTGACTCATATCCATCCTTTCATCCACTGTAATCCCCAGATCCTTTTCTGATGCACTACCACTTAACCAGAATGTCTCCAGCCTGTAACAATGCTTGGGATTCTTCCAAATTCTTCAATCAGTTAGATACTTCCAAACTTACCAGTCACACTGGAATCCTCCACGAAAGTCCAACAGTTGTAAATCAACTACGCCAAGTGGAATGTGGAAGACTCCATTCAGCAGTTTGCAAGATTCAGCATACGAAAAACATCTCTCCCAGACCTCCAAACTAGCAAGTAACGTAGCCCCAGCATCAGCAGTAAAGCAGCAACTATGTTAAGGGGGCTACAACTGGAAGTCTGCAGAAGACTCCCTTCTTTGAAAGCAAACTCTATCATGCCTTCTCCACCCAGTGCAAACAGTGGGCAGTCCTAAATTTAGCAGGTGACCCTGCTGCCTGCTACCACATAGCATGCTCAAAAGGAAAGACGTCACAAGAGAAGAGTGACCCAAACAACCCCTATCAGTCAGAGAAGATATGAGGAGCATCCCAGCTGTCCTCTTCCTCTCCCACTGCTCACATTACATCAGCTATCAGAGTGAATATTTTAAAAATGTCTGGAAAAGTGACAGATGCCTGTTGATAAAACCATCTGCAAATCACTATGATTCCGAAGTCTTGGAGGACAAATCTGGGAATTACAGAGACTGAATATGCTTCAATAATCCCACTTGGGAAAGGGCAAGGGCGTTAGGACTGAATTAAGGCTTTAACCCATGAGCTTTGTAGGGAAGCAGTGCAATGCTAGCCACTGTGCCTCGGAAGTCCAAATATCTCTGGAATGGCTTCATGAGCAAAGGACACAGCAGAGCCTACTTTAACAGGGGCAAAGGGTGTTTCCTCCAGTTCTATCTAGTGCAGGTTTATAAGCTACAAGCAGAGCCTCCTTTACATGCAGCTACTCTGCACACGAAGAGGTGTTTGTAGTACAGATAGGTTACCAAGCCAAGTACAAGCCCTCTGGGAAGACTGGGCACATAGTGGAGTTTCTATCCCATGCCACCACATCTATACTACTGCTACCATCTTCACTTGCAATATAGCCATGGCCTTACTTTCTTCATGGAAGTGAGTGCCACCTCCAGTCTTACCAATCTATGTACTCCGGTTATGTAGTGAGCACATGTTAAGTAGGGGAAAATACCAACATTCTTGGAGCAGAAACTATAAACTCTGTACCTCCCTGGACCTGACTAGCCAACCTATTTTAAATATCCTTATCTAAAGGAGGCCTTTTTTCTTCCTTATCATCTGGTTGGAACTGATAAGCATTGCCTGCCATAGAAAGCAACGGAAATCAATCAGAATAGAAGTTAAGATGGCAAGTCACCAGCAAAACTTCATCTCCCTGTTGTATTACAGTATAAAACAATAGTGATTAGGTAACGAATTATCCCATACTCAGACAATCCCTCCCAAAAGGCTCCCTGCAAATACTCCCAGCTAATCGCTTGCACAATAGGGCTTTTCACCGATTCATTTTTCCTACACATGAAATGGGGATCATAATATTTACTTCTATATCTCATAGGCATAGTGTCCATTAATGCTTGTAGAGTGCTTTGAAAATGTAAGTACTGTATGTCAGTCAACATTATGTTTCAGCCAAACAAATTCATCTTTTTGAGATGTACAAATACCTTTCTTTAAAGAGCTTTGTGAAGACAGATGCTGTTTCTTTACAATTTCCTTAGAATTAGGTTTGCAGTGAGCTTCCTGAAAGGGCAAGAATTGGGGAACAGAACTACCCACACAAATGAGTGGGATGAGTAATTTAATTGCCACTTACTGCACCTACCTTATATCTGCTCTGCTAAATACCACTTTGTTATTGTCAGAAAGGTGGTGAATCACACAATTCTATTCTTTAAGGGTTTGGCTTGTGGTGGGCAGATGCAGACTGAGTAGCTTTTTTACATTAAAGAGGGAGAAATTAATAAATATTTTAATACACCCACCAGAAGTCTGTGAATGACTTGAGTTAACGTCTGCTCAAAATACAGAAGATGGTTCGGGGAGAGACCGCTGCAGGCAATCTGCCCTTTCCAACTTGCATAATGTGTATTCAAAGGACAGAATGTTCCACTTTTTTCCATTGTTATATCAAACTATGCTAAACTTGTTTCCCCATATTATACAAATGGCCTGTCTTCAGCTCCTCATTAGCTATTTGGAATCAAAGTTTGCGCCACTTACCATTTGAAATATAATTTCCTTGAGTTTTGCTCCAAGGCCTTGGTCTTCACCTACCAAACTGGATGTCATAAAGTAATATTGGTTTCTGTGTAGGTGATACAAAGGTACAGGGAAAAAGAAAAGGCAGAGGTTTCAGAGTTAGTCTGAATAGGGCAGATAAACAACAAGCATTCTGAAGACTACTAACAAAGAGAAAGCCCTGCTAGTCTATATACTTTCAAAACAAAAAAAACAGTAAAGTAGCACTTTAAAGACTAACAAAATAATATATTAGGTGAGCTTTCGTGGGACAGACCCACTTCTTCCGACCGTAGCCAGACCAGAACAGACTCAATATTTAAGGCACAGAGAACCAACAATAGTAATCAAGGCTGACAAATCAGAAAAAAAATTATCAAGGTGAGCAAATCAGACAGTAGAGGGGCAGGGGGCAGGGACAGTCAAGAATTAGATTAAGCCAAGTATGCAAAAGAGCCCCTATAATGACCCAGAAAATTCACATCCCTGTTCAAACCACGTGTTAATGTGTCGAATTTGAATACCCAGAGACCAGCTACTCCTGATCCATAAACCAGTCAGCTGACATTTTAATGCAGTCGGCCATTCTGTTAATGACTTAAGAGTCTGTGTCTTACTGAAGAAGAATTTTCACACTACTTTGGAAAGAGAGGCTGCTGAACTCTCTTTTATATTCAAATTCGACACATTAACACGTGGTTTGAACCGGGATGCGAATTTTCTGGGGCATTATAGGGGCTCTATTGCACACTTGGCTTAATCTAATTCTTGACTCTCCCTGCCCCTTGCCCCCGCCCCTCTTTTACTCTGAAGATTGTGACCCACTACCAATCATCATCTAGCCACTTATCTCAGGAGCAAACTGCAGTCTGAAATGGCCACTCATGATTGGCAAGGTGTTTTGGACCTGCTGATTTATCCTACCTGGCTGCCTCCCTGAAGTCACAGTACCCTCTGGTCTTGTCTCAGGCCCTCAGTTCAGAGCTCCCCAGCACTACTCTCTCAGGAAATCTCTGTCATTTCTTTAACAACCAGATCCCTCCTGCTCCACAGCTGGAGCAAGAGTCCTCTCTCCTCACCCACAGACCCTATAAATATAAAGCATCAGCTGCCCCCTAATTAGCAGCTACCTGTCTTAGCTGCTGGTCCCATGGTCTCAGCCTTCTCCCAGGGCTGGGTTTGACCCTTTATCTTCCTTCAGTGGAGTGACCATCCCATTACAGTTAACTTCTCTCAGTCGTTTAATTTTCTCTGTGGTCAAAAAGATCCAGTCATTTGACAGGGTGAAGAATAAGGAAGGAAAAGAGGGAGTACTTCCTCCCATCCTGAGGAGTCTGGCATCAGCACTGCTGACTCCAGTTACTGCCTTAATATAGAAGAAACTGAAGAACAGCTCTACATGCTTCAAGATCTGTCCCTTTCACCAACAGAAGTTCGCGCAATAAAAGATATTACATCACCCATCTTATGTTTCTAAGCTGCGTCTACACGTGCACGCTACTTCGAAGTAGCGGCACCAACTTCAAAATAGCGCCCGTCGCGTCTACACGCGTCGGGCGCTATTTCGAAGTTAACTTCGACGTTAGGCGGCGAGACGTCGAAGTCGCTAACCCCATGAGCGGATGGGAATAGCGCCCTACTTCGACGTTCAACGTCGAAGTAGGGACAGTGTAGACGATCCGCGTCCCGCAACGTCGAAATTGACGGGTCCTCCATGGCGGCCATCAGCTGGGGGGTTGAGAGACGCTCTCTCCAGCCCCGCAGCTCACTGGTGGCCGCGTGGAGCGGCCCCTTAAAGGGCCCCTCCCCCGCCCTGACTGCAGGAGGCTGAGGGAATGTGCAGGCTCCTGCCTGCACACGCGGTGGAGAGCCTGCCCAGCCCTCAGCCCCTTCTGCAGCCATGGCTGCCCAGCAGCCCCCCCAGCACCCCCAGGGGACCCCCCCCCAAGGGCAGCCAGGGCAGCCAGCAGAGCCAGAGGACCAAGCAGTCTGGGAAGCGGCAGCGGGGCCCCTCTTGGACGGAGGCCGAGATGCGGGACCTGCTGGGGCTCTGGAGCGAGGAGGAGGTGCTCCAGGTAGTGGGGAGCAAGAGACGGAACGCGGATGCGTTCGCTCGGCTGGCCGACGGCCTGGCTGCCCGGGGTCACCCTGCCCGCACTCCTGACCATGTGCGCAGCAAGGTGAAGGAGCTGCGGCAGGGTTACGCCCGGGCCCGGGATGCGGCCAGCCGATCTGGGGCCGCCCCAGTCACTTGCCCCTTTTACAGGGAGCTCAGGGACATCCTGGGCTCCCAGCACACCTCCCCCCCTCCGGCCACCCTTGACACTTCGGCTGACGAGCCCCAGCAGGCCCTGCAGCCGGGCTCCGGCCCGGAGGTAAGCCCCGCACCCCGGGGGTCCCCCCCGGAGGCCATCCCCGGGACATCACGGCAGGGGGAGGAGGAGGAGGAGGAGGGGGCTCCTCCTCCACCGATTCCAGCCTGCAGATCCTCCTCCTGCCATCCCGGAGCAGCAGCAGGGCCTCCGACCCCCGGGGATCTCCGGACCGTGGGAGCGGACCCACAGGTAGGTACCCCTCTCTGGTGGATACCCCGGGGCTGGAGGGGCGGGGGGAACAGAGATGTGTCCAGGGCCCCCCACACGCTCACATGGCCATGGCCCCAAGGACACCAGGGACAGGGCCCTCACAGCACTGCAGCCAGCAGCCCCTGCCCCCCGCCACCCTGCATGACAGTGCCATGCCCCATCCCCAGGCCAGGGGGGAGCGGAACCTCGAGGGGCCCCCGGGCGGAGGGGGTGGGACACCCCGCGGCACCAGCAGGCGATGGAGTGGGGGGAGTGCCAAAGGGAGACCCAGGCTACAGATGAGCCACCCGAGCCGAGGAGCTCCCAGGGCCAAAGGAGGATCCTGGCACTACAGCTGGCAGGTGACACCTCTGCCCTGAACAAACAGGAGGGAGGAGCCGAGCTGGCTTTGAATTGGGGGGCGAGGGCGGGGGCCACAGGTAGAGGCTAGGGGAAGGGAGAGCTGATAGGCAGCCAGCCAGAGGAGAGGGAAAGTTGCATCGCAGAGGGGCCCCCCCTTGGGGTCTTCTCCCCACGACGAGTTGGAAGGACTGTCTCTTCCGACAGCTGGTGCTGTCACTCCTGCCAGAAACTGGACAGCTGTGGCCTAAGAAACCTCTCCTGCTCTCAGACCCTGCGGGCTGAAGTGAGAGTCGCTCCCACCAGGGGACGGGCTGCAGGGCAGGGGGACCCCTGAACCCCATCCATCACAGCAGCATCTCCCGGGGACGGGGATGGGGAACCTGCAGCACAGGGCGGGGGGGACAAAGGCCACGGCTCGGGGACCACACTAACGCCTGTCTCCATTCTTCTTTCCCCCCTCCTCTCCTGTGTCCTGCACCTGCACCGGCACCATCCGAAGGACCGGAAGAGAGCGCTGGCGAGGCGTCGGTCGTCCCGGAGACTCCTCCGGGACCCTCGCTCCAGGGAAGCCCCTCGGCCGAGGAACCACCGGCCCCGCGGAGGGCAAGACGGCGGACCCCGCACCTACTACCGGCGGTGGCCACAGACCCCCAGCTGCTGGCCATCCATCGCCGGCAGCTGGAGGTGTCGGAGCGGCAGCTGGAGGTGTCGCAGCAGTACATCCGGCTGCAGGAGCAGGTGCTGGCCTGGCGCCGAGAGTCATGGGGGGCCCTTGTGGACACTGTCAACCGTCTGGTTGATTTCCTGGCCCCCCATGCCGCGCCAGCCGTGCCACCGCCCGCCATGGCCGCTCCTGCAGCCCCACCACCGGCTGCTCCAGCCGCCGCCGGCCCGTCCGCCGTCGCCCCACCACCTCCCCGCGAGGGCCACCGCGCCGAGGGACCCCTGGAGCCACCCGAGACTCGCCGGCGCCGATATGTTCCGGTGGAGCCCGCTCCTACCCAGCCGCGGACCAGACTGCAGGCCCGCCGGAGCTCCCGGCCGGGAACGCCCACTGGGGGCCTGTAGGGGGTGAGGGGCCCGGGACGTGGCCCCCCCCCGATGGACAGACTTTGGGGACTGGGTGGGTGGGTGCTGCCCCTGCTTGCCCCGTCCCCCCTGTAAATAGTTCTCCCCGTTCTCCTCCCTGCTTTTTGGTTTTCTTTTGTTGATGGCGCACCCTGTTTGGATTTTATTGTTGTACATAGTTTTATTTGTGCCCATCTTGCTTTTGTTACATGTTTGTCCCTCCTTTTTGCTTTCCCTTTCACATGTGTATATTTTTCTATTTAAAAAAAAAAAAAGGTTCAGCCAAAGAAAACATTTACGTTCACCCACAAGTTCAATCTGTCGTTTCTCCTGGACAAGGGGGGGGGGGGCGGTGGGGTGCTCCATGGTGGTGTGGGAGTTGAGGCAGGAGTGTGGGGGAGGAAGGGGCGGGCAGTCGGGGGCCTGGGCAGAGTTCACCCCGCGGCCTGGTTGTCGAAGTGGGCCCGCAGGGCCTCCCGGACCCGGATCCCCTCTGGGTCCACCTGCCGACTGGGGGCAGCAGGTGGCTGGACGTGTGCCCTGCCGGCCTCGGCGGCCCAGCCCTGAAGGAAGGTCTCCCCCTTGCTCTCGACAAGGTTGTGCAGGGCGCAGCAGGCACCCACAATCTGGGGGATGTTGTTGGGGCTGGCATCCAGGCAGGTGAGGAGACATCGCCATCGTCCCTTGAGGCGGCCGAAGGAGCACTCCACCACCTGGCGCGCACGGTTCAGGCGCTCGTTGAAGCGCTCCTGGCTGGCGGAGAGGTGGCCCGTGTAGGGGCGCATAAGCCACGGCCGGAGGGGGTAGGCCGCATCCGCAATGATGCAGAAGGGCATGGTGGTGTCCCCCAGAGGGATCTCCCGCTGGGGGATGTAGGTCCCCGCCTCCAGCCGGCGGCACAGGCCCGAGTTGCGGAAAACCCGGGCGTCGTGGGTGCTGCCAGGCCAGCCCACGTAAATGTCCTGGAACCGTCCCCGGCTGTCCACCAAGGCCTGCAGGACGACTGAATGGTAGCCCTTCCGGTTCACGTATCGGCCTCCGCTGTGGTCCGGGGTGCGGATGCGGATGTGGGTCCCATCCAGAGCCCCGAAGCAGTTGGGGAAGCCCAGGGTGGCAAAGGCGGCAATGGTGGCATCTGGGTCCCCCCGCCTCACGAGTCTGTGCAGGAGCATGGAGTTGATGGCACGCACGACCTGCAGGGAAAGCACATGGGACAGCCTCAATGAGGGGTGAGCGGGGTGTGCATGGCCCTGCCCTGGCCCCCCCGGCCCCCCCTGGCCTGCCCTGCTCTGCCCTGGCCCCCCTTGGCCCCCCTGGCCCCTCCGGCCCCCCCTGGCCTGCCCTGCTCTGCCCTGGCCCCCCTTGGCCCCCCCGGCCCCCCCTGGCCCCCCTGGCCTGCCCTGCTCTGCCCTGGCCCCCCTGGCCTGCCCTGGCCCCCCCGGCCTGCCCTGCTCTGCCCTGGCCCCCCTGGCCTGCCCTGGCCCCCCTGCTCTGCCCTGCTCTGCCCTGGCCCCCCTGGCCTGCCCTGGCCCCCCTGCTCTGCCCTGGCCCCCCTGGCCTGCCCTGCTCTGCCCTGGCCCCCCTGGCCTGGCCTGGCCTGGCCTCCCCCTGTGGGTTCTCTTACCTCCATGAACACAGCCCCGACGGTGGCCTTTCCGACGCCAAACTGCTGCCCCACGGATCGGTAGCTGTCCGGAGTGGCCAGCTTCCAGACAGCGATGCCGACCCGTTTCTCCACACTGAGGGCACGCCGCATGGCAGTGTCCCGGTGCCGGAGTGCGGGGCTGAGCCACTGGCACAGCTCCAGGAATGTCTGTCGGGTCATCCTGAAGTTGCGGACCCAGTGCTCGTCGTCCCACTCCCCAAGCACCAGGCACTCCCACCAGTCGGTGCTGGTGGGGTGGCTCCACAGCCGCCGGCGTGTGAGGCGGGGAGTGGAGCGGGGTGCTGCAGGGGGAGGGGCTGAGCCCTGCTGCCCCGGGGGCATCTCCTCCCCTGGGGCAGGAAGGTGCTCAGCTGCCCCCAACATGACAAGAGCCAGGGCAAGCCCTGCTCCTGCCAGGAGGGCTGGCTGGACCTCTAGCTGCTGCTGCTGCTGCTGCTGCTGCTGGGGGTCCATGGCTGCGGCGCTCGGGGTCTGTGTGCCTATCTGGCTCGTCAGACCGCGTGCTGTGCAGGCTGAGTGTATGTGGGAGGGGCCCTTTAAGGGAGCGGCTAGCTGTTGCCCCGGAAGCGCTAGCCTGCCCTGTGACCCTGTGTGCAGCTGTGCCTGGCATCCCTATTTCGATGTGTGGTACTTTGACGTGTAGACGTTCCCGCGCTGCGCCTATTTCGATGTCGGGCTGCGCAACGTCGAAGTTGAACATCGACGTTGCCAGCCCTGGAGGACGTGTAGACGTTATTCGTCGAAATAGACTATTTCGATGTTGGCTGCACGTGTAGACGTAGCCCTAATGTCCTAAAACCAACACGGTTATAAAAAACACTGCCTGTGGCAGTTGGCAGGTAACACTTGCTTTGGATTCTATCTGCCGCCCTACAAGCATTTTTTTTCAATGTATAAGATTATTGTGACTTATAGGGTCCCTGGCTAGCCTTGGAGTAGTATGTTTCTATAATGTTTCAGAAATACGTTTTAGAAAATCTAAGTAGCTCGGTCACTTATGTTGCATAAAACATGTCTCTTTCATAATGTAGGCCCCATGAAAAAGCCAGTTGCTTTCTACAGCAGTGAAAATGTCACTCTTCATGCAACCCATTTTACAGCCCCCACAAGAACAATATGGTATACCCATTCTTTCCAAAATATCTGTATACTTAGGCTATGTCTACATGGTGAGTGCTATTTTGGGATACCACTGTATCCTGAAATAGCTGCCAGCATCTAAGAAACACGCCCATTGTCTCAAAACCATTTGAGGAAACAGGTGCACTATTTCCACATCCCTGTACACCTCATTGCAGGAGAAGTACTGAGATGCCTCAATATAGTGCTTTATTTCAGCCTGTGGCACCATTCAGACATCACTACATGCTGAAATAGCCTATTTCAAATTCTGCTTGAAATAAGTTACACAATTTGTGTCATACAAATTGCATAGCTTATTTTGAGCTTAGTGCGTCATGTACACGTAGTCTTAGTGACTGACAATCTGTATTCATTTGTAACCCACAGGCAAACGAACTCAAAATGTTACTGTTACATCTAGTCAGAATTGTGTTTATGTAAGGACTGCAAGCTTGAGTGCACTAAAGTATATCAAAATTAAACATGGGTTTAGATTTCAGATTTAGAGTCAGATTTTCCAAAGCAAGGACTTTTCTACCTTTTCTCATCCAAAACTATGTTATAAAATCATAGAATCCTATGGCTTCTCTTAACGGTCCGAAGGCAGCCTCATCTACCTCATTAACCTGTTCTGGTGGTCTATATCAGACACCATCCACATCACCACCTCTGTTGCTTCCACTTCTAAGCTTAAACCAAAGACTGTTGATGGGCTTTTCCCCTCTATATACTAGAGCTCTGAGCAATCATACTGCTCTCTTATACATTGGGCAACTCCTCCTCCTTTTCTCCTCTGCCTGTCCTTCCTGAACAGTTTATACCTTTCCATAACAGTGCCCCAGTTATATCCTGAACGAGAGTGGTGGACAAAAATTCACAGTCAGATTGTGATTCCTATTCTTGATCAAGTATTATCACACAAGTTAATGGGACCAATTATCTGAGTAAGACCATAACATTTTGATCATCAATTTATTATATGTTTTGAGCTTGAATAGAATCCTTTACTTTCAATTCTGCATTATAGTGGCCACATTCACAGGATAGAAATATAGCTATATCCCTACCACAGCACATATTCCCTGTATCGACATGAGCCCCTTCCTTTCGGAAGGGGCATGTTAATGAGACGGTTCAAAAGATGCTAATGAGGTGCTGCCATGAATATGCAGTGCCTCATTAGCATAATGGTGGCCCCAGAGATTCTAACGTGCAGATTTCGAATCGCATTCTGCCCGCGGAGACGGGGACCTTCCGAAAGGACCCCCCAGTTTTTGAAAGCCCCTTCTTCCTATCTGGTGTTAGGAAGAAGGGGCTTTCGAAAACTGGGAGGTCCTTTCGGAAGGTTCCCGGCTTCACGGGTGGCACCTGATTCGACTGCCGCATGTTTGAATTGTCGAGGCTGCCATTATGCTAATGAGGCACTGCATATTCACAGCAGCACCTCATTAGCATCTTTTGAACCTGCTCATTAACTTGCCCCTTCCAAAAGGAAAGGGCTTGTGTTGACCCAGTGATTATGTTCATGACAATATGTGTCAAAATAGTTTCAGAATGATAATTAAGACCTGTGTGTATGCATATGAGAGAGGTGAACATATTAGGCTTTTAAAAACTACTTTCTGCATTTTTTTCAGTTTGTTAGAAAAGAAGTGCTAGAGGCTGAGAATGAAAGAAGGAGAGTGAGAAAGAGAATTTTTGAGTTCACAGGAGTCACAAATTCAAAAGTTTATTCACACATTGCTTTTAAATTACTCCTGGCTTTCAATGTAATTGTTGCTTCAACACTCACTACTCACCAAAATGATAGTAACTAATGCTGACGCAAAATCATGAGTTACTGCCCATAGCAGCTGACAAATACAGACAGAAAGCACAAGAAAAGATGTCACAATGGTATTTTATTTTCTTAATTCAAAGACACTAAGGCGACTTGTGGAAGGATCTCTTTCCATTTCTTGAAGCCACATTATAACTTTGTCAGTTCATTTGCACCTCCTTTTTCTTAAATAGAATCATAGAATATTAGAACTGGAAGGAACCTCACGAGGTCCTCATGTCCAGTCCCCTGCCATTACGGCAGGCTCAAGAAACATGGCTATAATCCCTGTTAGATATTTATCTGGCCTCTTCTTACAACCACTGCAGACAATTTATTTCAGTATTTAACCACATGACAGTTTGGGAATTTTTCCTAATGTCCAACCTAAACCTCCCTTGCTGCAATTTAAGTCCATTGCTTCTTGTCCTATCCTCAGAGGCTAAGTAAAATAATCTTTCTCCCTCCTTCTTGAGACAACCTTGTAGGTACTTGAAAGATGCTGTCATAACCCCTCTCAGCCTCCTCTATTCCAAACTAAACAAACCCAATTATTTTTATCTTTTCTCATAGGTCATATTTTCTAGCCCTTCAATCAGTTCAGTTGCTCTTCTTTGGACCCTCTCCAATTTCTCCACATCTTTCCTAAAATGTGGTGCCCAGATCTGGACATAGTACTCCAACTGAAGTTTAATCAGCACAGAGCATAACAAATAACTACTTCTCATGTCTTGTTCACAACACTCCTGAGAAGGAAGGGAAAGGAAAGAAAAGGAGGAAGACTAAAGCTGAATATATTACAAACTTTGGATGAAGCGTGGAAGGATTATGTAGTCTCAGGGATCCATGCAAGAATCCTCATGACTCCATCACAGTTCCTCCCAGGAGTTTACACACGGGGATGAGAGTACAGCTGCCTGTGTATGGTAACACTTGACCCATTGCAGCCCGGGTCTCCTCGCTGAGGCAAAAAGAGAATGAGGCCTTTGTCAATGTAAATCAGTGGTTCTCAAACTTCCTGGCCTGCAGCCCAACCTTTCTGCAGACCACCAGTCAGCTACCCATGATGACAAAATACATCTGTTAATCTCTAAATACCTTGAGTACAAAATTATTTGTATTAGGCTATTGGAACATATCAACATAAATATGCAGCTATAATGTAAGGGGGGAATATATTTTGATCTTATTGCACACATCATGTCAGTTTACAAAACTTCATTTTAAACAATAAGGTTTTAATATTGTATTAATCTAAGGCAGAGAACCTTGTGTGGGGTTAGAGGTCACTGACCCACAGAAAAATCAGTCAGGAGCTACATAAAGAGGAGAAACAAAAAAAAATAAAAATAAAAATAAAAACAACCCCCCAGAACTCCTCACTGATGTAGCCCCTGACTGAGGCACCTAACTCTCCTGGCTCTGCAGTCCCATGGGGGTGGGGAGGGAGGAGTGAGGTTCAGGACTTCTCACGGGCCAGATGAACTTTTCTGAGGTCCCAGGGCTAGTAGATTATGTGGGCCTCCTCAGCTCTGGGGTAGAACCAAAATGAGTGGTTCAGTGTGTAGGAAGCAGCTGTTGGGGAGTGGACTATAGATGGGGGTGCAGGGTCTGGGCAGGAGGTGGGGCACAAGAGTAGACTGAGGTTGGGTATATGGGTGGAGGATGACAGCTGAGTGCAAGGTCTGGGTGTAGTGGGCTGCAGATGCAGGGTCTGGGCCAGACAGTGGGTGCAGGAAAAGACTGGTGTGGTGGGGGTGTGGGCAAGAGGATGGGTGGAGGAATGGCCCGGAGGTCTGGTTGGGTGGGAAGCTGCAGGAGGGGACTTAGTTCAGGGAAGAGTGCAGGGTCTGGACGTGAGGTGGATGGGGGGTGATTACCTGGCCAATGGGCTCAGCAGGGAAAGCCTTCTATGCGTGGTTTCCTGAGCTGCTGTTCCCCCAGCCAGCGGGGAGGGGAGAGCCAGCAGCAGTGTGTGCAGCTGTTTCTTCCATCTGCAAGCTGGACTGGCACGTGGAGCCCCCTGTCCCTGAAGCCCACCAATACTCCAACCTTGTGGGAGAGAGGAGCGGGATAAAGCAACAGCAGAGGCTCCTCACTGCGTGGAGGAGCCCCAATCCCACGGTCCCCAGCAAGCTGGTCACATACCACCAGTAGTTCCCAGGCTACATTTTGCGAACCACTGATCTAAATAGCCACAATGCCTGTTCTCCCTTGTGGGATTATAACAGATAATTGTAGCTATTATTACTAAAATGTGACCATGCTTAGCTTAGTCCGAAAGGATAAAGCTGAAGAATGAGGGGACAAATTTTAAAAAGTGCCTAAACCCTAGTTCCTCAACGCTATTTAGGTATATGGAGCCAGTGGATGTTAAGTGCCTAAATATCTTTGACCTTCTAGACATAAGTGACTCAGGAGCTTTAGTCCCACTGGAAAGCTCCTAAATATTAAGCTCCTGAACCACTTAGATGTTTTTGAAAATTACCTAGGATTGCTGTCTACCATTTTAGAAAAGAGAAAGAAGCCCTCAGTTGAAATCTAGACTCATATTAAAATGTAGGAAATGTGGTTAGAATGTTTTCTTATTCCATCTTCTCTCTTGATTACAAAGAATAGAATAGAGTAAGTTTTAAAGTATTATATTTGTACAGGTTCTATCATCCCAAAGGACACCAAAGCACTTTTCAAACTATTATTTAGCAGCTGTTTCTGCATGAATATGACATCAGTTTAGCAGCACATGGCAACACAATACAACCATAATGGAGAGAAAGCCCAGAGGACTGAACCCTAATGCAACTGCAAGACAACTTTTTATAAAATAGAATGTAGTTACCTAAATGAAATTTGGGCCAACCAGATGAGGCTAACTCTCCCTGCTCTTCTGATAACTGTGATGAGATCTTTAATGACCTCAAGTGATCAAGACTTCCACCTGGACTTTCACCTCAAGCACAGAACCCACATCAGCACAGAACTCCCTATCTCTATTTTGTGACAGTGGCTCTTTGCTGCTTCAAAAAGAAGAACATCACCAACTGAACAACCAACCCTTGCTTCTGCACCTCCTACATGTTCTGTGGGTGTTTCCAGTCCAGGCAAACTGGCTACAATAGGTTTGTAAGATCGGTCAGGCCACTCAGCCATGTGGGAAGGAAGGGCATACTTTCTCATGGAATGAAACTGATGAAGGCACTGAGGAAGCAGAACATTGTTCGAGGTCCTCTGAGTTCCAGTATGGATACAGAGAACTCTCCAGGCCTAAATGGGAGACCATGAATGATGTAATTATGATAATTAAATGTAGGATACACTAGCCAATGCAAAAAAAGCTGTGTCAGCTCCTTCTAATTATTTCTCATCAGTCAAATCACACAGAAGTTCACAGGGTGAGACTAGTAGGGCGGAATAGCAGATTAAATGACAAAGATGCAGGGTTTTTTCCCCGATTAGTTAGTATTCCAACATTTAATGAAACAATTTAGTTAATCATCTCAGGTCCAATTTGCACTTCTCTCTCAGCATAGGAGAGAAATAGCTCTGGAAGCAGCTTGTTAAGCAGTAAGTAACATTAAAAAAGCATTTAACGATCTGCTTCTTGAATACCTCCTTTCTAGACAAATTGCATCTGTAAAGTTATAACATAAACGTTTTGGAATCTAGACAAACGTGCTGCATATATTATGGCTTATGTGTTGGTTAGTGTAGTTTTTAGTATAGTTTTAGTGTAATTCTTTAGTTGGTTAGTGTAGTTTTTGGCACATATATATCTATATTTGGATGATTTTCGTTCATAATACTTTATCATTGTCAATCTAATAAGATTTCAATATATTTGCAATAAATAACAGCATAGAAACATTATACCAGCAGACTGGCACATACATTCTTGCTCACCTACATAATATGACAGGCAAAGGGCTTTGACCCCAAATTGCCATTGCATTGTTTACTTTCAAATTCTCATACAGGTTGAACCTCTCTGGTCTGGCAGCCTTGGACCTAACCAGCGCCAGACTGGAAAATTTGACAGATCAGGGAGGTCAATATTGTCTAGCAACATTATCAACAATTTAGCTGCTCCTGGAAGACACTTAGAGGTAATTCACTTGCTAAATAACAGCATAGAACACTAACAAAGGGTCCTGTGGCACCTTATAGACTAACAGAAAAGTTTTGAGCATGAGCTTTCGTGAGCACAGACTCACTTCATCAGATGCTGGACATCAAATGATTCATCTGATGAAGTGAGTCTGTGCTCACGAAAGCTCATGCTCAAAACTTTTCTGTTAGTCTATAAGGTGCCACAAGACCCTTCGTTGCTGTTACAGATCCAGACTAACACGGCTACGCCTCCAATACTTGAGCACAGAACACTGAGAGCTAGGACTGGTGGCTGCAAATAAATGTTATGGGCACATCCATGGCAAGGGGTCATCCAGCTAACTGAAATCATGCCAGATTACAGATATTCCCGGAAGACAGAGTGCTGAACTACAAGTTCAACCTGTAGTTTCTTTTATTAATTAGGCAAAATTCCAAGTTGGCACACTTTATTCATGACTCTCTAGTATTCCATATAATGTAGAGTAGATTCAGCCCCATCTCCCAACCAGGACAGAAGGCCCCCACAGCAGAATCTTCATGGATAGTGTAATCATGGAGGAATATGGTATCAGCGTCAGGGGCCACGGTCAAGCACAGAAGCCCCAGAACTGAACAGTAATGATCAGAATATCCGTTAAGACAACTCCATTTGTGCGGCTCCTAGGAAATTCTCACTGGAGTTTAGAACCTAGCTGAACTACCAAAAGAAAGTCAGCTATGGGCAATATTCCTTCTAATGTTTTCCATCCACGTGTGGCATATATTTCGTTATGTGCAATGACGATTGTGCAAATGTGCACCAGCAATAGGAAAAAGCCTAGCTGTGGGCACTCTTAAGATGGGCAACACTGGAGTTTCTCCTGAGCAGCTGCTCAAGTGTACAGGTTTCAGGGAACACTCCCTCATTCAGGGAGAATCATGTCAGAGTGGTAGCTGTGCTAGGCTTAATCTTTGCAAAACAAAGAAAGCAGTTCTGCAGCATCTTAGAAACTAACTATGTTATTTGTCAGGTAATGAGCTTTCGTGGGTAAGACCCAGTTCTTCAGATCATGGAGCAGAACTGAGAAATCAGCACATATAAAAAGCAAGGTGGTGGGGTCAGAATGAGTAGGAGAAGAAAAAGACAAGAAAACAGGGAGGGGAAGGTAGGGAGATCACTTATTATTAAGAGGACCTCTCTGAAGAGTACGTTAAGCTAATTGGGATGTCTGCCATTCCTCCCAGTATCAAAGCTGGGGAAATTGTCCTTGTAATGCATAAGAAAATTGAGATCCTTGTTGAGTCCCAGGTTAAATGAATCAAACTTGTGATGAATTCCAATTCAGGTGTCTCCCTTTGTAATCTGGTGTTAAAATCTCTTTGTAACTATACATTTACCCTAAGGTCCATTATAGCGTGTCCTGCCAGATTGAACTGCTCACCTATGGGTTTACATGTGTTCAAATTCCTGGTGTCTGATTTGTTTCCATTCATCCTTGGGCATAGGGCATGTCCAGTTTATCCAGTGTATATGGCAGAGGGGCACTTGATGGCGCATGTCATGTTAGTGCACGTATGTGCAGGTGTATGAGCCCCTGATGTTGTGGCTGGCACAGTTAGGTCCTGTGATGGTGTCTCTAGTATAGGTATGTGAACAGAGCTGGCAATGGGAGTCGTTGCAATGAAAGGTTCCAGGGTTAGTATTTCTGTGGTGTGTCATGTGTTTGCTAGTGTTTTCTTGAGGTTGGGTGGCTGCCTGTAGGAGAGAACAGGCCTGGCACCCAGGGCCTGTGAGAGTGAGAGATCATGTTCCAGTACAGGCTGTAGACTGTCAATATTCACTGCGGGGGGGTTAAGTTGTGGGCTATACGTGATAAGTGGTGTTTTCTCATTTACCCTCTTGGTAGAAGTAGCTTCTGGTTATTCATCGGGCCCTGTCAACTTGTTTCTTTACTTCTGCTGCGTAATTAAGTTCTACGAATGCATGGAAGAGATCTTGTATTTTTTGTCTCTATCAGTAGCGTTGGAGCTGCTATGGTTGTATTTTAGGTCTTCACTTTAAACAATGGATTGTGTTATGTGACCTGGATGGAAGCTGGACACTCATGGCTGCTGCTTCGGCCAGGAGCAGGGGAGAACAAACTTGGCATAATGGGAGACAGAGCCACCTGGAGGGCCAAAGATATGCGGAGAAGGGCAGGGCGTATGGGGCAGGGGAACGCGTAATCCATATTTACAAAGAAGCACACCTACAGAAATTCCTGCGTACAGGCCTTTATATCATCAAAGAATTGTCAAATAGCAGTCACTGCTTACATGAATTTCCTAGATTTTCAAAAAGCCTTTGATTCTGTGAATAGAGAATTCTTGTGGAAGTTGGTACACTACCCTAAAATTCCCCGGAAATTTGCAATAAAAAAAAAAATCAAAGTTTTTACAAAAATACAAGGTGCCAATTAATACATAATAACAAACTGACTAAGCCATCATCAGTTACTTTCAATGTCAAACAAGTGTACCTTATAGCATTCATGATCTTCCTACCAGTAAGTGGGCCTTGGTAATAAGACCACAGAACAACCAAGGGACATACAATGAAATCTGACACAGAACTTAGGTCTCAGTTTTACAGCTGACACCAACCTGCTGCCTGATACTCCTAGAGACATGCAGACTAAAACACACAAACTCTGGACTTCAATATGCTTAGTTGTATTGAAAATCAACACAGAGAGAACCATGCGTATCAACATGCAACAAGAAATACCAATCATTCTGGGACTGATGTAGAAAATGTCCATCAACTTTGGCAGTATCCTAAGTAACACATACGGAACAGATAAAGTTGTTAAACATAGAATATGAGAAAAAACAGACATGTCTTTACAACTCTAAAGTAATCCGGAGAAATAGAAACTTTGCTTTTCAAGTTAAGCTGGATATTTAACAGTATTGTAGAGTCTGTCTTATGTAACACTGAAACTTCTAAAGTTAAAGTCTCTACTATCTAAAATTCAAGTCTTCAAATACATCTGTCTTAGAGTGCTCCTCAGTCTCAGACGACTAGAAAAAAATCACAAGGAGCTTCAGAGAAGGACAAAACAGAAACACTTGTCCTGGTTGTGGCCAAGTTTCCTGTGGTCCCATACAGTTTGTTTCCAGGCATCAATCCTTGCTCTCAGTGTTCCATGCTGTTATTTAGCTGTAATTTACCCCAAATATCTTCTAAGATTCCAGTAAGCAACGGAAGTCTTGGTAATGTGCTAGAAAATATTGACCTTCCATTGTCTTGCAAATTCTCTCGTTCAGCACTGGTGAAGTCCTGAGAATGCTGGATGAGAGAGGTTCAACTTGTAGCTTAGTTTCTTGTTTATGTAAGGACCTAATTCAGCCATAATTTAAGCACAGAGCGTTAAGTCCAACCATATTCAGCAGACCATTTATGTATATGCATATGCTGAATAATGGTAGCTTTCTGAACTTCAGTCTAAAAGTAAAAAGCCAGAAAGAACTAGATTCTGATTTGTAATAGTGTCATAATTCAAAACGTTTACCAAATACTAGACGATTTCATATTCTGACAGTGAACATCCTGGTTTGAGTATCTGACATATGTAAAAGGAAAAGGCCATGTTTGACACTGGCAGCTATTTTATCTGAAAATCAGGATTGTGTAGAAATATTTAACTCTGGATAAGGTCAATTCATTAGAATACAATATCTCCAATCAATAACAGCTGAGTCTTACATCAATAAGCAGTTAAATACTTCCTATGCTCTAGCCATTAATTCCTCTACAGCTTATGTTAATACTTAATTTATGTTAACTACATGAACTACACCTGCATTTATATTTTCATTATTTTTCCTTAAGGTCTGTACCTCTTTCCCAGTACTACCCACCATATAAATTAAACCATGAAAGGATTATAGGACAAAACATTTAAGAACTTCAAGTACATCACTTTGCTGTAAGAAATGCTGTGCTAATTTCCTAGTAAATAAAGAATAAACTTCTATAGTCAGAGGAATGAACAGAGCTATTTCGTCTTTTGAGTACAAAATGTGTTCCTTTTAAATGGTAATGATCTCAGGCAGGGCACTTAACTTACCCCGCCTATCACCCCCTCGTTCCGTTCTATATAGATGACTTGTCAGTTTTTCCTGAAATTTTTTGGGCCTCTGACTGGGTCGGTATTGGATATACTATAGATCTGAAGAAGTGGGTGTGTCCCATGAAAGCTTATCACCTAACATATTATTCTGTTAGTCTTCAAAGTATTACATGACTGCTGGTTTGTTTTGTTAGAATATAGAGTAACATGGCTACCTCTCATGGAATAGTCAAGGTCAAACTAATAACGTTTGACTTTCTCTGTGTCATAGGAAAAGTATTAAAACAGCTATTCTGTCTGGAATATAGAAGAGTTATATTTCATCATCTGCATAGAATCATAGCAACTAGAATAGTGAAAGCAAGAGCAAGTTTGAAGGTGATGGATAAGCAAAGCAATTAGATTAAGAACGAAGCTGGGCATCTTGAAAACGTGTGCATTCAGCAGCTTGTTTTATGGATTTGAGACATGGGTGATAACGAAAGATTCGAAAAGAAGAATATTGGCATTCAAAAGGAGTTGTTATAGAAAGATTCTGATAATAGGATGGATGCAGAAGGTCATCCATGAGGAATTATATAGGAAGATACAGCCAAAAGAGAACCTGCTGCAGAAGGTTATAAAACAGAAGCTACAACTATTTGGACATATTTGCAGAACGAACGAAAAATCAAGACCCTGGTATTCGGCATAATAGATGGTTCGAATAGGAGAGGCAGACCCCACAGAGAATGGATAGATGATGTAGTAGATTGGTGCAGAGCTAGTCTACAGAAACTAAGCCACTCTGCACTGGATAGGGAAAGATGGAAGGAAATAGTGAAAGAGACATCAGACGCCAACGGGCGCTGAGCCCATGGATGATGATGATCATGATGATTGAATCATAGGGTCATGTAGTGGGGCAGAGTGGCCACCACACTACCTAGAAGGGGAGGAACCCTTCCAGGAGCCATTTTGTACTGAGCCTGGCCCCTCCCAGTTACCTGACCAGAAGTCAGAAGGCAGGGCCAGGACTGTAAAAGCTCACCCTCCAGAGGAGCAAAAGGCCAGCTCTGTGCTCCCAGACCAGGAGGCTAAGGACTGGCTGAATGAGGCTGAGACCTGGTTTGGGCTGCCTGGGCCCTTGCCAGTCCTAACACCCCATAGACCTCAGTGGAACCTGTCTGAAGAAGACCAGCCAGACCCAGAGGACCAACCTGACTATCGGCCTCAGCCTGCACCCCAAGCCAGCCTGAGGCAGCAGAGCATGCAGGCCTGGGTTGGGCCGCCTGGACTCCAGCTGGACTTGGAACCCCGTGAGCCCTGAGAAGTCATCTGGATAATCAGTATGTGCCAGGGAGAGCCTGGGAGTGGCCCAGGGAGTAAGAGAACCATTAAAGGGCCTCAGGTCAGCGTGCTGTGGTGTGGATTCCCTGATGACCCATGCAGGAGACTGTGCTGCTGTGACCAGGACCCCAGGGCCAGGACATGGTGGAGTGGGTGGGCCTATGTCCCCCACCCGCCACCCACCTGCTGGGTAGTAGTCTTCCCCCACCTCCAACCAGAACAGGCAAATTATCCATGCCCTGTGGAAACTGTAAACTGGGTTGGTTGTTCTGCTGGGAGATAGGGACAGGGCTCTCCTGAGTGAGGAGACAACCTGGGTGTGTTGCTGCCGTGTCCTGACCTAGGGCCTGGGCTCTTGCATGAGCATATGTTCACTGCCCCACCTTGCACCAGGGCTTGGGCTCTCCTGAACTGTTTGCTGCCCCGCCCTGAGCTAGGGCCTGGGCCTTCTGTGAATTCTTGGTTTTGTTGCTCCACCCTGCACCTGGGCCTGGACCTGCCCTGCATTGCACCAGGGCCTGGGCTCTTTTTGGCTGTTTGCTGCCCTACCCTGAGCTAGGGCCAAGGCATTCTAAGACTTTGGGTTTGTTGCCCCTCTCTGAGCAACAGGGCTAGGGCTTGTTAACTGGTGGTTGCTGCTGCCCTGATCTAGGGCCAGGGCACATAGGGCAGTGCCAATATGTTCCCAGACTTGAGCTAATTTCCCTAGCACCCACCTGAAGCAAGCCCAGGCTTTTGACTGTCGCCTCGCATGCACCTGAAGCAAGATAGGAAGCCCAGAACTAGTGACTTGAGGGTTGTTGTGGTACCCATGGCAGTGGGGTGGAGTGGTCGCCCACTGACCTGGAAGAGGAGGAACCCATCTGGTAGTCCCAAACCAGCTACAGGTCAGAAAACACCTCAGGGGGTCATCAAGTGCAACCAACCCCCTGCTCAAAGTAGGACAAATCCCAACTAAATTATCCTAGCCAGGGCTTTGTTGAGTCAGAACTTAGAAACCATTACAGATGAAGATTCCACCACCTCTCTAGGTAACCTATGCCAGGGCTTCACCATCTACCTACTAAAATACGTTTTTAACTATTATCCAACCCAAACCTCTCCAACTGCAACTTGAGATCACTGCTCCTCCTTCTGTCATCTGTCACCTCTGAAAACAGCCCACTCCATCCTCTTTGTAATCCACCTACTGACAGTTGAAGGCTGTTATAAAATCCTCCCCTCCACTCTTCTCTTCTGTAGACTAAATAAGCCTAAATCTCTCAACTTCCCCTCTTAAGTCATAACTACAGCCCCCTAATCATTTTTGTTACCCTCTGCTTGGCTCTCTCCAATGCGTAAACACCCTTTTTGTAATGGGGGACCCAGAACTGGACACAATATTCCAGACGTGATCTCACCAGTGTCAATAAAAGGGGATAATCATTTCCCTAGATCTGCTGGCAATGCTTCTATCCTTGCAGCCCAACATGCCATTAGTCTTCTTGGCTACAAGGGCACATGGCTGACTCATGTCTAGCTTCTCATCCACTTTAATGCCAAGCTCCTTTTCTGTAGAACTGCTGCTTATCCAGTCAGTCCCCAACCTGTAGCATTATTTTGGATTCTTATGATCTAAGGTCTTGTCATTGTTAAACTTCATCACTTTTCTCTTGGCCCAATCCTCCAATTTGTCTATGTCACTCTGGACCTTCTCCCTAGTCTTCAGCAAATTTACTTCTACCCCTAGCATAGTGTCGTGCACAAACTTGCTGAGGGTACAATCCATCCCCTTATCCAGGTCAATAATGAAGATGTTGAACAAAACCAGCCACTGGACTGACTGTTGGGGAACTCCACTTGATACCGATTGCCAACAGATGTTGAGCCATTGATCACAACCACTTGAGCCCAGCTCTCTATCCACCTTACAGTCCATTTATCCAACCCATACTTCTCTAACTTGCTGGCAAGAATACTGTGAAAGACCATATCAAAAGTTTGCCAAAGTCCAGGTATATCACACATCTAGCTCCTTCCTCATATCCACAGATCCATTTACTTCATCATAGAAGGCAATCAGGTTGGTGAGGTGTGATTTGCCTTTGGTGAATCCATGTTGGCTATTCCTGATCACTTTCCTCTCTTCCAAGTGCTTCAATATGGAATCCTTGCAGATCCCCTGCATGATTTTCCAAGAACTGAGCTGAGGTGGGCAGGTTTGTAGTTCCCCAAATTCTCCTTCTTCCCTTTTTTAAAGATGGGCAATGCATTTGCCTTTTTCCAGTCATCCAGAACCTCAAAGATAATGGCCAATGGCTCTGCAATCACATCTGCCAACTCCGAGTACCCTCAGTTGCATTAGATCCGGCCCTATGAATGTGTGTATATTCAGCTTTTCTAAATAGTTCTCTTGGTGCCCCTGACAATATGCTAATACTCACCTCCACCGATACTTATCACTGCATCATGACTTTCTGATGAAATCCTCAGCCTTGTTTTATTTTCCTTCTACCCAGACTTCAGAAATTTCCTTCTCAGTTGCCATCTATACTCCAATGTGCTGCTTGTTCCCACACTTTCAAGCGAGAAAGAAACATGAAAGTAGAATGAAAGGAACAACTGTATTCTCAATCTCCATCACCACCCCATTCATTTAAGGGTCCAAATCAGTATTGCTCTTCTTGTTTATAAAACATTCAGTGTACTTTTTCCATCCTATTTTACAGATTGTCACTGTCTATGCCAACACTTTATCATTTGTTCACGAAGCAATGGCCTCCCCGTGTTGCTCTGCACAATCCTGCCACTAGTGGTCTGCACCTCCTGTCACCTGAAGCCATCTTTTATCTCTCTGCCTTAATGACTATCACACCGATTTACTTTAAACAAAAGCTGAAAATGGGCCTTCTCTTGCTTGTTTATAGTCTATATTTTCTGCTGCCATAATTTATGGACCATGTCATTATTTTGTTTAACCTGTTGTTTAACTCTGTAAACATGTTATGTTGTACTCTGTTGCACTCTTGAAGCTAATTATTATGCTCTTTAGTGCAGGATTCAGATTAGCAGCCTCAATTATATGCAACAAACTACTCTTAATGAGAGGTAAAGATTGAGAAACCAAGCACTGCAACTTAAGAAAATATCGAGTAAATATTAAAAGAACCTTAATTACACTTGTGTATATGTCTTGAATTGTTATGTTATATTTATTGTCATATGCCCTTATAGAAAATAAGTTACAGCATGTTTTGAAAATTCTGTACTGTGTACCTGAAACTTAGGACTTTAAACACTCCTATTTAATCTTCCACAGGGGTTCTTCATAGTCGGTTAGTTTTTCAGATGTTAATGACATTTTCAAAATCAAAAAAGCCAAATTTCAATGTTGTAGCTTTAGTTATTATTGAGTTAGTTCATAGAATCATAGAATTCTAGGACTGGAAGGGACCTTGAGATGTCATCGAGTCCAGCCCCTTGCCCTCATGACAGGACCAAGTACTGTCTAGACCATCCCTGATAGACATCTATCTAACCTGTTTTTAAATATCTCCAAAGATGGAGATGTTACAACTTCCCTAGGCAATTTATTCCAGTGTTTGACCCACCCGGACAGTTAGGAACTTTTTCCTAATGTCCAACCTAAACCTCCTTTGCTGCAGTTCAGTGCAAATGTTCTAACAGACACTAATGGGTCAGATCCTCTGTGGATGTCAGTCATCCGAAATCAGAGGGTTTAATTTGAATTTTTTTTTTTCAGAAAAAACTCAATTCAAAAAACAGCTCAACCAAGTTTATTTACACCATCTAAAAAATTCACCTGAAAAAATGATAAAGCTAGGAAAGAATTTGCTGAGCAAAGTCATGAATAGCTGAGAATATGGAGCTACAATGTAAGTTGGAACCTAGAGCTAATTATAGACTGCAATAAAACAATCCAAGCAATTCTGTGGTACCATATAGTGCTCTGTGCCAGGGTTTGAAGATCACAGCAGCTCACTATAGTCTCAGCATGGTCAGTATAGTGCCTCTTGCCAGATGGAGCAAACAACCCAATTATCCACCAGCACCTAGCCCTCGGCAGGATGGGGTGGGACTTAATAAGGCTCAGCGCCTTGCAGCAGGGCTGAGCAACACAGTGTACAAGCCCTGGTCCTGGGGCAGGGAGGAGCTGCAGTTAATAAAACTCAGCTCCCTTTTAGCAGGACTGAGTAGTCCAACAGTATCAGTAGTCTTCCCTGGCACAGGACAGAGTAGCAGGCACACAGCCCAAGGCATTGTGGGTTGGGCAAGGTGAAGGGCTACCCCTCTGGAGGGGCAGAGGCCCAGCTATTCCACTGAGTGCCAGCCCTGGGCCCTGCCAGTAGCTCTCACCAGCAGACCATCAGTGGGGATCCAGATTGCAAAACATAGATATGGGCTGTGTCATCGTGTTCCCCGGGCTACTCCCTATCTGTACCTCCATTGGTGCAGGGTCCCACTCAGGGTCACCTCGGAGGTCGAGCAGGTACATGTCTTCTCGATAATGGCAGCAGGCAGATCCAAAACCTTGGCCATATTCATGTGGTTGGGGTAAGTTCCTGGTAGCAGTCCGTAGGCTCAGGCAAGTCCTGGGCCTTGGGGTAGCTAGAAGCTGGCAGATTTGAAGGCTTGGGTGGGTCCAGGACCTCTGGGTAGCTGACAGCCAGTAGATTTAGAGGCTCAGGCAGGTCCTGAACCTGTAGTGAGCCAGAGGGCCCAGGTAGATCAGAGAACTCCAGGGAGTGAGCCAGTGGCAGGCCTGGATGTACCTGAAGTTGGATCAGAGCAGCTGGCTGACTGGTCTGGCCAGTCTGCTGTGGGCTTTTTGGTCCCTGATCTCAGGAGCCTGGCCAGCAGCTTCCACTCGGCTCAGAGGCCACTTTTTTAATGGGCCCTGCCTCTGTCCCTTCCTACCTCAGGTGTCACTCTCTATGGAGCAGGACACAGATGCTCTGGGCCTGCTCACCAGTGACTATTGCCCCATCTTTGATATTTTCAGGGGTGGCAGGCATCCCAGTTTGGTTTATTTGCTCTTCCCAGAGGTTTTCTTTCCCTTTTCTCTTTTCTCTCTCTCTCTCATTTCTCTCCCCACTCCTTACTTTTTATATTTCACAGCTTTCTCAGTCCTTTCTCAGTTCTGCTCCAGAATCTTAAAAAGTGGGTCTTTCCCACAAAAGCTCATTACCTAATAAATAAAATGGCTAGTCTTTAAGGTGCTAGGCAATGGCTTGCTGTGTTTTGTGCAGATACAGACTAACATGGCTACCCCTCTCAGACTATAGACTGCAGTGTAATCAGAGGTAAATACTCGCTGTGGTTTGGTTTTGTGATCACTAAGATAAAGATATTAATACTTGCCTCACATGGTTTAATTCTTTGCTTTAAAACACATCCATAGATTAAAATGGAAGCCACTAAAGAACTGGCAAATACTATTATATTGTCTAATACTGAATACGTACTTCAGTGAATATGAATAAAATGTTTTGAAATGAAGAACATAAATATAATAGGCATACATTAAAATGAGACTATAGTGAGGTTTGGAGTCATGAAATATCTGCCATGCATAGCTATCAAGCAGAAACACAAATTTCGTATGGACTGCTCACCAGAAAGCTGTAAGCAAAGATTTTACAAAAATAGCCTGTATTCTTCTAGGGACTATTTCCACTTCTGAATCACTATAATAATGACATGAAATAAATTATTCCTTCCTCACTTACACTAATATAAACCTGGAATGCTTTAAAAGCTGCAGTCAATGGAGAGGCAGGGGGCCGAAGGGGGCTGTTGCCTCTTGGCCCAATATTTCAAAGGGGCCTGGATTTCCAGCTGCCCTGGCCATTACTTTGGCAGGAGGAGCAGCCAGAACTCCAGGCCCTTTTGAAGTGCCAACACTCCATGAGGCTCTGAGGGAGGAAGGGGGCCAGTACCGAGATTCCAGTGGTACTGAGGGGCTGACTGCCCTAGGCCCTCCCATTCCAGTCTTTGGCCCCTCCCCTTCCAGGGGCACAGAACTGCCCTCTGCCTCCCCCCTCCTTTTTTTTCCTCACTGCCCATGGTGGCTGCCAGCTCCACTGACTGTAGTACAGCCTCTTAATTGTATTCATAACTCTAGAATTGTGAGTGGTGACAGCCTAACAGACCTTAACCCTGCAGTTTTCTTCTCATTGAGAAACTACCTACCAGACAGCCACCAGCCACTTGTTTGCATTACCCCGTCAACCTTTACATTGAGAGGGTGTTTCCAGCCTGTATGATGCTTCAGTCTTCAGCAGTTTCTCTGAAAAAGCAATGAATACAAAAGAGATTTCAATATATGCATATTGAAAGTACATCCCAAATAAAAGACTCCATTGCACACATATAAACCCTCCCCTCCACCCAAGGGAGAAGGTGAGAGAACAAACATATGATGAATGTCAATCATGTTGCTTAATGTACTCAGTTATTATGCTATGAGCACCATACAAGAACCTCTACTGAATAAGCACATAGTACTGCCAAACAGTATCAGTTGTGTGTGTGGCTTTAATGATATAGACTCATGCACATTAGAGGAATACAGGTGAGACCTCCAAATTGATTTCACATTGTCTATTGAACAGTTGTAGTAATAGCTTTCACTGCTACTGATCTGAGCTGAAGTGAAAGCAGTGACCTAGAGGTGAAAGGCTCTGTATCCCATTACCGGTCCCCAGAGCCATCCCTTCCCTTCTATTGAATCCACTTTCATTTTTCACAATAGCTCAGTTTTTACTAAACTCTGAAGCAGTATTGGAATGACACTTCCAGCCTAGTTGAATTGTTGCCATGTCAGATTACATTCCATTAACCATGATGTGCCAACACTTCTGTCATCTCAGTGTCATACCACGTCAAGCCCAGGAAATGGATAAAGACAAACCCAGTTTTGTTAACAAGGAGGGTTAAATGTATGTTGTATTTCCCTTCAGAGGAAAATCAATTTAGAAAAATGAGAGAAAATCACTTTAGATGGTAAGAGGGAGGCAGGATTCTGAGATTAAAACATTGGATTGGCAGCTAGGAGATCTGGGTTCTTTCAACATTGCTGATGGAGTCTCTCTTTGTGACCTTGGGTAAAGCACTTAATCTCTGTGTGTTAAACTGCTCCTCCTACAGTAAAAGAGCATCAGCTAAAAGCACATTCAGAGCATACACAGATCTCCCCATCTCCTGTGTGAAAGGAAAAAGACAGTGGCAGCTGTAGCTGTCTCCCCTTCGTTGAATTGCTTTCGGGGCTCTTTGCCACAAGACTCAGCCAGCTGCAGAAGACAACAGCAGATATGGGATAGAGAATGTGTGGCCCCCATACTCGCTGGGGGCAGGGCCAGGGAGATACAGTCTGGGACTGTATTACTTGGAGCACTCAGTAATAATTGTAGCAGGGATTCCCACTTAATGGGGCCTGTTGGGCAGTTGTTACTAAAGGGAGTCCCTAGCAAAGCAATTCCATTGGAGCTACACCACCAGGGAGCAGGAGGGGGTCCCTGGGAGCACAGCTATAGTCTGCAAGGATGGGTTCTCCACACAGATATCTAACTTCCACATTTGGGGACAGACACCACTACTCATTCTGTAGGGGAAAAAACACCGTCTCCCCAACGTGGGCCTTTTTTCTCTCCCTTCCACCTCCAGACATGGGATGATGAGGGTATTCAGTGAGGGAAACTTGATAGACATTCCCTCACCTTGCTTATCAGATTTTATTGTGGGACTGTAAGAGGAGAGCTGGCATGGGGCAAAGGCTTCATGATCTGCCCTCATCCTTCCTACCCATTACATGGGGGAAAAATTTGTCCACCTCTTCTCCATGTAATGGGTGGGAATTTCTGCTCTTAGTACCTGCAGATCCTTTGACATATCTGTGGATCTCCTGAGCTGTCCATTGTGAAGTCTCTTCTTTTACAATGCCTTATCTCTCTTTACTGCTCTCCCCAGCATCGGCCAGCAGTGACATCTGGAATTCCCTTTGCATTAGGGCTAGGAAAAGATTCTCAGTACAAAGGAGAACCACTTAGGAAAAGTATCACCTAAACCCATAAGAACTCCTGAATGGGTTCCTTAAATGTTGCTGGGCATGCCAAGATATACTCATTGTGCAATCATCTTCCCATCCCTACTTTTGACCTGCCCATCTCCGTGCATAGGTCTCCAAACCTTGTAGAGTATTCTCCATGCTGTTTGGAACCAGGGGCTGCTGTCAAGAAGCAGCAGATCCTTCCATTTCACATACTGGGAAGATACAGACACTCAGGCCATCTGCCCTAGGTGTCTGTGGCAATGACAATACTTACCTTTTGTGATTGCTAGATTCATGCCTGCTCATTTCAAGTGCACGCTCCACTCAGGTCTCATGCGATTCTGACACCCTCACTTGGGCTGCAGTCATCCTTGAACAACTATGATTATCTCAGCAGATTTGATTTATGCTCTGTATCTGCAAGCCTGATCCCTCGGGAGCACTGTCAGTAGTAACCAGTGACTAAACAACTTTCTAAAAGCCAAATATTATTTATTTAGAAGCAAAGTATTTAAGAGAAATCAGACCTTACAAACAATAAACCAGTCCATACATACATTGTCTCCCTAAAACTTTCCTGGAAATGAAACAAAAAACATTTCTTTTGATTCCCTCTACACTCTCTCTCCTTAGACCAGTCTTGTAATTGCCTGACAAATTTCATCTGGGGGCCTTGTTCATCTACAGTTACCCTTTTTGGTTTTCCTCACTATTTTGGCATTGTTTTCCCCCATTAAGATAAAATACATTCATGCAGTAACATCTTATAACAGCCTATACAACAAGTTTACCTCGTGCCAATTAGATCACATAGGCTGTGTCTACAAGGGCACAAATATTCGAAATAGCCATATTTCAAAGATTACTAATGAGGTACTGAATTGAATATTCAGTGCCTCATTAGCATTAGGATGCTTCCGGCCGTGGCGCTTCGAAAGTGACGCTTTCGAAAGATTATTTCTCAGCGTGACTACACAGGTTTCCTTGTCGAAAGGACCCCCCACCTTTCAAAATCCCCTTATTCTGATCAGTGAGTGGGATAAGGGGATTTCGAAAGGTGCTGGCTATTTCGAAGATTTGTGCCCATGTAGACACAGCCATAGTGTTTGTAAAATTATAACATCAGTGTCTGCGGATAATTACATAGCATCTCTATATCTATCATACCTACTTCACAGGGAGTAGTGTGAGATTAGATTATTAGTGTAACCATATTTAAATAATGTTAACTCAATGTCAAAAAGCACATATGAAAACATGCAAAGCCTTCCTGGTTTCGTGTTTAATTAAAATGCAAAAGTTGGGGCAGGCTTATTAAAAAGGAGCAGAAAAGGCTCTTAGAAGATACAAAGCAGGGCTAGATAAGAAAGTGGTTAAAACCATGTACCCTGTGTAGAATTTGCATTATTGATGTGAAAAGTAGTCAGGAGTCCTTTCCACAGCTGACCCATTAGCTGTTCCTTGCTCCCTGAGAAGACAGAATAATGATGTGCAATTGTAGCTCTTTACTACTTTGGCAGTTAAATTCTTTATTGCACAAATTTGGACACATATTATGTTTTCATAGGTGCAGATTTTATTGTGTGTGTAAAAGTCTCACATTTGTAGGTCTCCATGATAGAAATACGATCCGTCTGTAAACATTGCAGTACTATGCCTTTTCATATTCATTACTGGGGCAGATCTCCCACTATTTGTATATACTTTGGTATCAATAAGGAGCATGTAATCTGCAAAGAACTGTACTTTAAAAGACATTTATAATTCCATATTTGCTGTATTTGGATCAGAAGTTGTCTCTCATAATTTTCTTCTTTGTACGTTTTAAAACAATATTCAGTTACAGTGCAAAAATTCTAACTATAAGCATTTTGACTGAAACTCTTAAAATCTTATAGTTAAAAATGACATTTACAGATGATGTTCCCATACCTGACCTACATTGTATTGGCATCTTTATGACAACTAAAGGGAAGACTGAATAAGCTTTGCTAGCAAAATAATTCAAACCACGTCTGCAATTACATTTAATATTATAGAAAACTTAACTAGTTAAGAAGTCTGTTAGAGTGTCATTGGTCTCAAGGATCTTTTAGTTTTATTAAGCCTTTAGTATTAATGACCTAATTAGTTTTTTAAGTCAGTTTTTGTTCTATTCCTCCTCTGTCCCATGAAAGCTCATCAGCTTATAAATTAGTTTATTAGTCTTTAAAGAGCCACATGACTTCTGTTTTGTTTGGTTAGAACACAGATTAAACACGAATACCTCTCTGATACTTACCAGTCAAAATAAAGTAACAATTTTTGTGAGATTTGATCAGCCAGCTAAAATTAGGAGAGTTAACATAAATAAAATTTGTCAAGTTTGTTCTAATTCTTCCAGTCATTTAAAAACTCTCACCATGTAAGCCTGAGGTAAAATATACCCAACAGTCACTTACTTGCATTCAATCGGCGATGTAAAAAGCCAGCAGGCCTCAGGTTAATTTTATTTTACAAGTCAGGTTTCATTTGATCAGTTAATTAAAAACAGTAATTGGGGTTATGGTTGAAAGTCAGACTAAATTCCCTCACTCCTCTTTAAAAACAGTGGAAAGCCTAAAAAGCAATCTGTGAAATCCAGCCATCAGTCAGTTCAAATCAGAAAGTTTACAGTGAAATTGCCAAGAAGTCAGGTATTTTATTTATTTTATTATTATTTATTTATTTTATACCATAAACAGACTTGGTCAAACAACTTAGAATATACAGTTTATCAGAAGAATGTGGTTCTTTTTAAATCAGGGAATTGATATTTTATGAAATTATCGGCTGAACAGTTGACACAAAAATGTTTTACCTTGTGGAGTGTTCATTATCTATTCACCTTCACTATTTGTTTTTGTATTTTCTACTGGTAAATTTGTTATTCCTGTTGTATAATGACACTCATCCCTCGTTAAGCAAGTATTTTACTTACAAATACTCGCGAAAATGAGGGATCCATATACCTACCTTTGTTCACTAGACGAGTGAACTCCCACCCCAGCAAATAGGAGACTTACCCCCTACCCTGCAGCCCCAACCCACCACAGCCTGAACACCCCCCCCCCCAAAACCAGCCCCGCGCACCCAACCTGCCACAGTCGGAATCCCCTGCTGGCCCCACACACCCAACCCACTGCAGCCTGATCCCCCACAGACCCAACCTGCTGTAGCCTTAACCCTCTACTGCTCACCCCATGGACCCAGCCCACCACAGCCTTAACATCTCCCCCTCCCCGTTCACCCCATGGACCCTACAAACCACCAGGTTTTAACCCTCCCTCCTGCTCATGGCCCCAAAGTGCCCCCAGCCTTTAACCCTCTCCAACACCCCCACCCCAAACCCAAGATTCACTTATCTTTCAATAGCAGCACCACCTGCTGCCACTCCTTCTCCAATTAGGAGCCCTTGGAACCAATCAGAGACTGTCACGTGTATTTTAACGGGGATTTAGTGGCCCTTTTATGAGTGTTCGCCTACGAGCAGAAAGTTGGGAACCCATTGTGCTTGTATAGTGAGGGATGAGTGTAGTAACATAAGTCACATGGTATGATGAATGGGAATGCTACTGCTCTTTTCTAGGCATCCCAGCTATTCAGTTAACTGAATTATCTGTAAGCGATAAAGCCAGAGACAGTGACTGAGAATCTCCAGGAATCCTCTGAGAATCTCCAGGAAGTGTTGGCAGGGAGCCGGGCCAGCCAATGGGAAGAGAATGTAAGATTGACTTGAGATAGTGATCTGCCTGGGGCAGTCTTTGTGTGAGCAGAGGTGAGCTGGATTAGGTGAGTTAAGCCAGTAGCAAGGCGTGGAATGGCCAGCAATATCCGTGCCTCAAAGATTAGACATGGGAAGAGGAACAATAAACATGTGAGAAGAACGGGGAATGTGTTGTCAAACATGATCAGGTTATTTTCTTTATTTCTAAGGGTTGGTTGAATGTTTCTGTGTTGAGCCATGTAGTGTCCACACAGTACACCAGGGGTTAGCAACCCATCTAAGGCGAAGGGCTGAAATTTGGCCTTTTGACCTCTGTGTATGGTCCAAGTGCTGCTGATACTTTTTAAAGTCTGGTGGGAGTCCCCAGCTCCTCGGAGTACTGCCCCCATGCTCTGGTGAGGGTCCCATGACATAGCCCCAGGCCTGTGCTGCACTGCAGCAGGAATGCCATGGTGGGGACTACACAGCAGGGAGTCTACAGAAGGGGCCCTGCACCCTGACACTGCACTGCAGTAGTGGCTCCAGCTCCGTGCTGCAGTGAGGTCAGGACACTGTTGTGTGGACATTGCAGTGGGGATTCCACAGTGGGTGCCCTGTGCCCCAGCCCTGTACATCATGCTGCAGGCCTGGCCTCCTCCACAGCAGGACTCCAGACCCAGCTCTGCACCATGGCGGGGGCCCCAGCCCCCATGCTTCTGCCCCTCTCATGCTGTATGCGTACGGAGGAGCAGAGCCAAATCTCCCCCTGAATGCCACTCAAAATCAGCTCACGTGCCAAGAGACAAGCATGGCAGAAGTTTCTGACCCCTGCTGTGCACTACGGATTTTAAATTGAAAGAAGCAGTTCTCTGTGCTTCTAGCCGCTTTTTTTCAGTTGACCAGTAAAACCTGTCAGCTGAGGCTCGAGCTACACAAGGAGATTAATTCAAATTTACGTGACGCAGGCCAAATTTCTGAAGAATCGGTCCTCACTACATGGGCCACTCTATCAATTTTTAAGGACTCCTAAAGTCAACTTTTATACTCCAACTTTTCACAAGGAGTCATGTCAAATTCAACCTTGCCTGGTCAACCTTCGGGTAGTGGAGATGGCGTGTTGTAGATTTAACTTTCTTGGCCTCCTGACATGTCCCACAGTGCTCCAAAGTGACCACTCTCCCCATCATTTTCAGTCCTACTGCTCTCCAGTTGTGCAGGAATCAGCCAGGGAAAATTTGAAACTAATTACCTATTTCGCCAGCCTGGCAAGCAGAGCAGGCGTCACACCTCAGCAACATATCTGGCCATGAATTTTCAGAGTCACTGACGACCTCCAGCATGGAGCTTGCAGGAGATCTAGGACCCTCATCGCTGGTGAGGTGGGGTTATGGGATGAATCTCTGATGGTGAAGCAGAAAAAGAAATGCAGGCATATATGCCAAGATCTCACAGGGCATGGAGGAAAAGGAGTACACCAGGGATGCCCAGCAGTGCAGCATGAAACTAAAGGTGCCCAGCAAGCGTACCAGGAAAATAGGAAGCAAAGGGACATTCTGGGTCATCACCAGAAATGCTCACTTCTATGAGCAGCCATCTGGAATTCTAGGGAGTGACCCAACTACTGTCCCTCAAAAGTCTATTGATACCTTCGAGGAGGTTCCTCAGGAAGCCTCTGGTCACAGCAAGGAGAACATGGTGGATAAGGAAGAGGAGGAGGAGGACAATGGCCAGCAGACAAATGGAGCTGCTGGTCTCATTGACAGCCAGAAGTTGTTTGTAACGTTGGACGTCATCCCCTCTTTCCAGGATGTTTTGCAGCCAGACCCTGATGATGGGACGGGCAGTTATGGTGAGTACTCATTTTCAATAATACTACAAGTGGGCTAAGGCAATGGGGTGGGATCTGTGTCAGCTGCTGTTCGTACACAGCTCGGGGCCCCTGGAACAACTTGTCAACGTGTCTGAGGACAGAGCGCCAATCCTTCTGGCACATCTCTATAAGTATCTCAGACAGGTATTCTTTAATTATTTTCCCGTGAGGTTTTTGGAGAGGTCTGCCTTATTCTGACCTCCTAGATTGGACACCTTTTCTTTGCCAAGCCTCCAGTAAATATGGAGTCATGGCACCACAGAACAGTTTTGCATAACTGGCCCTGTTCCCACATTGAGTTAATATTCATTCTTATCCATTTTTCTTATTCTAAGCAGACTGGTTGGTGTCTCTTTTTGCAACCTTGAAGAAGCAGGGGCATGAGCATTAAGGTACTATATCATAGCACGATTTGCGGCACCATGCCTGGACCACCTTTCTCCTTTCCCCAGGCTGGTAGAGGAAGGGAAATTTTCCCTGTCTGAGCAGAAAAGGGGGTGAGGTATGTGGTGCCTCAGAGACCTGAAAGCAGCAAAGCATGGCAGAGGAAGACCACGCAATGGCTGAGAGAGCAAGGCACACAGACACAGAACCTGCTTCAGTATTCTGGGACACACATACCCTTACTGGGCTGCTGGGGAAAGGAAAACTTTCACTGTCCCAGCCAAGAAGCGGGGGTGGGGACAGTGGAGACCACAGGGTGACGAGATACAAGGAGGAAAACTCAAGCTGTTCTGCTATGACAGGCTTCACCCGCCCCGGGCTGCTGGTGGAAGGAAAACTTTCCCTGTCCAAGAGAAGAGGATGTTGGGGAGATCACATGGTAACTGAGCGAGCAAGGCACACGTGGAGACCACCACTGCCCCAGCCAACCCCCTCCACTTGCAGTGTGCGCAGGAACAGAAATTGCTTTTACAATCACAGGCCTCAAAAACTTGCCCCCCAGTCAGTGCCTTTCCATGGCTGGAAATGAACTGTGTCAAGTAAGTCCCTTATGATTTCTCTGTAATACCAGTGTACAGAGGGCCCTTTAAAGGCCAAATTTGTCCTTGAAGGGAATACATTCTGATTGTCTGTCTTTCACAGATGTTTATTCATGAGGTTCCTTTGTATGTTGTTAAACTTATCTCCTGTAAATGTATCTCTCACACACACCCTTTCCAGCTGTCCATCTGGCACATATCCACAGGGGAAAACAAATGCACGAAAATAAAACAAACAAGGAGTCATGTAGCACCTTGAAGACTTACAAAATAATTTATTAGTTAATGAGCTTTCCTGAGGCAGACCCACTTCTTCAGATTTGTAGATATGCAATACAGCACTGATGGTTTCATAACAAAGAGATTAAAAAAATTGAAATAAAAACTGACAAATCAGATACATAGGACTGAAATGAGGGGAGAGAAGGGAAGAGAAATATTAAGTGTCCTGCCTGAGATCCCTACAAATATCAGAGCAGGAAGTTGTCTTTGTAATGCTTGAGGTAATTGTTATTTCTATCAAGGCCAAGCCTCAACGTATCAAATTTGACTATAAACTGCAGTTCACACATTTCCCTTCGTATTCTGCTGTTAAAGTCTTTGTTGTAAGACGCATATTTTCAGGTCTTCATCAGTATGGCCCACTCCACTGAAATGCTCACTGACAGGTTTATGTGTATTCAGATTCCTAATTAATGGACACAAAGCAGCCATTCTTTGGTGAAGTGATTGACCAATTTGTCCAATATACATAGCAGAGGGGCATTGCTGGCACATGATGGCATATATAACGTTGGTTGAGGTACCAGAGAACGAGCCCCTAATGCTGAAATTAATGTGGTTAGGTCCAGTGCTGATGTCTCCAGAATAAGTATGTGGACAAAGTTGGCAAGGGTTTTTTTGTTTTTTTTTTGCAAGGAAAAATTCCATGATTAGTATCCCTGTGGTATGGCCTGTGGTTGCACATGAGACTTTTCCTGAGGTTAGGCAGTTGTCTGTAGGACAGACCAGGCCTCTCACAGTACAGCATCATGTTGTTCATAGAGAACATGGAAGCCACCTGCTGGAGAGGGAACAGTTAAATGTATGGAGAAGAACCATGCTGGAAGAGAATTGAGCTGATCAGGAAGAAAGCAGACCAGATCATGAGGTGAGGAGAGAGCGTGTATTGGAGACCCAGAGATGTTGCAGCTGACAAGGCAACAAACAGAGCTCCTGCTGTGCCTGGTACAGGAGCCCACAGCCTCAAAGCAGCCTATGATAAATCATATGCCCTCCTCACCATGTTCCCTCACCTTCCCTCCTCAGCACCCCAGAATAGAGGAGGGAAAGTTAAGGGCAGCCTTGCATTCCATTCCCGGGGATGTTTCTGACAGAAGAAGGCTGACATTCCCCCTTCCTGTGATGGCAAAAGGCCCTTGCCTACCTACCCCTGAAGCCCCTGCCATGAACGCCTTAAGTGTCCCCTAAACAAAAATTATTAAGCTAAAAAATGGTGTCTTTCTTGCTCTGTTGAAAGCAGTTTACAAGCTTTACAGGCAAGCACACATCGTTTGGTGGTGGGGGGAGGAACTCCTTTGAAGCAACAGATATGACAGTCATGTTGCAGTCTGATCATTCATAAAGACATTTTTTCAAAGCCTACCTGATTAGCAGTGCCCCTTGCTGTGCTCCCCTGATTGACCTGGTGTCTGGCTGTTTATAATTACTGGCTAGGCGATCTTCATCTCCCCTACAGCCTGGCATGACATTTTCTGTGTTGCTTAATGTAGACTGAAGCACACAGCAGGCTACCACCACAAGGGCAAAGTTGTCTTTTCTGTGGTCTAATTCAGTTCATGAGGCTCCTGAATCTCACTTTTAAATAGCCAAATGAACATTCTACTACCATTCTGCACTTGCTCAGATTGTATCTGAGCTGCTCCTTACTGCAGTCCAGATTGCCTGTGTATGGCTTCATGAGCCAAGGGTTCAAGGGGTAAGCGGGGTCATCCAGAATCATTACTGGCATCGCCATGTTTCCAACGGTAACGTTCGGGTCTGGGAAGAGAGCCACATTCTGCAGCTTTCTAACCAGACAAGAGTTCCCAAAGAAGTGCACATCATGTACCTTTCCTGACCATCCCACACGGATGTTGGTGAAATGACCCTTGTGACCCAGGAACACCTGCAACAACATGGAGAAGTATCCCTTGTGATTTTATGTACTCTATGGCAACGTGATCTGGAGGCAAGATAGGAATGTGCACTCCATCTATTGTCCTGCCGGTTAGGGAACCCCATCACAGCAAAACCATCCACTACATCCCGCACATTTCCCAGAGTCACCGTCTTTCATAGAAGACAGGTATTGATTGCCTTGGCTGCCTGGATGAAAGCAGCCCACGCTATAGATTTGCTGATGCCAAATTGATTGCGCACTGACTGGTAGCTGTCTGGCACTGCAAGCTTCCACACACTTCTGATCTGTCAGAACAGGTCTCGTTCTGGTACCACAGTGCTAAAGGGCAGGGACAGCAATTCATAAAGTTCCAGAAATGTGGCCCCTACCTGTACTACAATGCAGTCCTACCAGTCTTAGCTTGTTTCATGGCACCAGAACTGGCGCTCCACTGTGTACAAAACATCGAGTGCAGCCAGAATCTCCCCATTCCTCCTCTCCAGTGTTTCACATTCATATATGTCTATGTCCTGCTCGGCATCTTCACCAGTCTCACGGTTGCTCAGGCTCTGCACATACCGCAGTACAATGTGAGCATAACATTTGCCACAACAGCTTTAAGCTGCATAGGTTCCTTGCTAGCCTTTCAAAGATATCTGCAAGGATATGTAAAAAGGGTATGAAAACTCTTTTTGCTGTTGCTTTCCAAATGGAGGGTAAGTGATGAAGTACATATGGAATGATGATGTCACACACACACACAAAATCACCCACGGCACATTTCGTTTCCAACACACACTCAGATTGAAACCCACAATGCAATGGAGCAGCTGGAACTGAGGGATATGTACCCACGTTGCATTGCTGACAAAGTCAAACCTGACAATGTGGTCACACTCGGTTGATTTTATGTACTCATGTGAACAAGAACCCTTGACTTCACAAAATCAGGCGCTAGAAAAATCAACCTTGACAAATTTGACCTAATTTCCAAGTGTAGACAACTCTATGTATACTTCACGGAGTAGGTCTTCACTGTTTTTTTAATAAAATCACCTTTTTTAAGACTATGATCTCATTCCTGCATCCTAGAAAGCAGGAGGCTGTGTGCGCACACACCTGAGATGGAGAGATTAGCTATTAGGAATTAGAGTTTTCAAGTTCTGTCCTGCAGGAGGGTAAGAGAACTCAGGAGTATCCCACAGGAAGAAATTCCCAGGTGCTTGTTCTGGGATTCTAACAGGGGTTTTAGCATTTGGCTTGTGGCACTATATCACCCAAGATCAGGGAATCTGTGACCTTGGAGATTTTTTTGTTTGTTTTTTTTGTTTTTTTTTTTAAAGCAGCAGGTTACTTTAAAGTTTCTTGCAGGCCCCCACCTTTTGCACTTGAAGTGCCAGAGTGGGGATCAGCTTTGACATGATGTCAGCGACAGGATAATTTTCAACCAGAAGCACAAACCTCGGGATTTTAAAAAGACACTTTTTTTCTTTTAGCTGTTTGGAAGTTTTGGATTTTAGTTTTCTTTTGGCTGTCTGAGGTAGAAAAGCCACGTGAAAGATTCAACCTGCAAAGGCAGAGAGTCCAAACCAAACTTTTTTGTTTGTTTTTTTCTTAGCTTTGGGGGCAACTGCATCGCTAGCCTACAGTAGGGTAGGAAAACAGCTCAGTGCATGCATTTGCCGTGGACCAGAGCAGCACTGGAGTAGCCAAAACTTTCCTGAGATTCTCAAAGACCCACCGTCTCTGGGTTTAACCCTTATAACCAATTTAGTTAATTGAATGGCTCAGATGGCTGGAAAAGGGTAGTAATCCTCCCATTCATGGTATTATTTTTCCCCCATGAATGACTCCAATACCCACAAAGAGAAGTGTCAAGATGCCTATGCATGTTCAATATTGACAGGGGAATTTCTGAGTACACCCATCCTTAGTGTAATCAGAAAAGCACACACATACAGTACATGCAAATAAATAAAGTTTGCCAGGAATGTTGAAATGAATTCACATTTTAGTCAAAATAAATCTCAAAAGTTGTCCTTTGGTGCATTTACTCATTCTAATCACTCTCCAGAAACATGCAGGTAAATATTGAATGGAATACATGTGGAGTAAGCTATTGATCATTGTGAATAAGATACCACAGGACCATTTCTATTGCTCTCTCAAATGTAGCACATAATGTACGCACAAGGGACAAGCCAATTCCAATATGCGCTAGTTATCTCTTTTGATCTCCAGCTCTGGGTAGGTCTACACAGCACTGTTATTTTGAAATAACTATTCCAGTATCTACATGAGGCAACCACCGTTTCAAAATCAGTTTGAAATACCAGCTGACTTACTTTGAAGGTGGTAAACCTCATTTCACAAGGAATAGCACCTATTTCAAAATACCTGTTTTGAAATAGATGCTGTTAAGACAAGGTGGGATATGACAGTGGTTTTTATCTAAAAGGGTTTCGCAAGGAGGAGGGAGAAAACTTCTTGTTCTTGGCCTCTGAGGACAGAAGCAGCAGCAATGGGCTTACAGTGAAGCAAGGGAGGTTTAGCTAGGATGTCAGGAAATAGTTCCTAACTGTCAGGGAGGTCAAACACTGGAATAAATTGCCTAGGGAGGTTGTGGAGTCTCCATCTCTGGAGATAAAAGTTCAGGTTAGATAAATATCTATCAGGGATGGTCCAGACAGCACTTGGTCCTTCCATGAGGGCAGGGGGCTGGACACGATGACCTCTCAAGGTCCCTTCCAGTCCTAGCATTCTATGATTCTATGGAATATAGCCTATTTTGAAATAAGCCATAGTGCGTCCATTGGCTCTATAGCTGCATCTACACTGCCCCTTCCCTTTTGTAAAGGGCATGTAAATGCAGCATTTCAAAAGTGCTAGAGGTGGCACCAATTCAGCACCTAATTTGCATAACGATGACCACTTTCCATATCGAACATGCTGCTTTCGAAATGCAAACTAGCCGTGCAGACGGAGTTCCTTCAAAAAGAAGCCCCACTTTTGAAAGCACCCTTCTTCTGGAAAAAAATTAGGAAGAAGGGTGCTTTCGAAAGTGGGGCTTCCTTTTGAAGGAAACCCATCTACATGGCTGTTTTGCATTTTGAAAGCAGCTCTTCTGGAATGGCTAGTGGCAGCCATTATGCAAATGAGGCACTAAATATTAATTTTGGTACCTCATTAACATTTTTGAACCGCTGTATTTACATGCCCCTTCTGAAAAGGAGAGGCAGTGTAGACATGGCCGATATGTATAGCTGCTGTATTTCAAAATGGATGAGTGATATTTCAAAATCTATTTGCGTGTGTAGCAGTGTTATTTTGAAATTAAACTATTAAGGAATAGCTATTTGAAAACTGCTTATTTCAGAACAAAGCTGCTGTGTAGATGTATCTTCTTTCACATATCAGAAGGCTATATTTCCTCAAGTACGTACTGCTGTAACTTTACGCCATCAGAAAATCAAAGGCCCTGTTTAAATTCAAAAGTTTTGCCTGTATAACTAAACAAAAACCAGAATTTCCATCCTGCAGCAAATTCAGATATTCCACATTTGATTTCAACTCAAATCAACAGTTAACTTGAAATTATGAAAATCTAAAATAGCACACAACATGCCTGAGGCATTAGCATTTCAGTTCTCTTCATATTAACAAGGCCTCTGCACATGTCTTAAAATTAAACAATGTTGCCTCATTCCTAAAACTGCAAGTCCCAAATCCTGCTTCCCATAATCAAGTTGTGGTTCTAAACTCTTGAAAATATACAACCATGCAAAAACCAACATTGGAGACAGCAGAAATGACTAAATCTGAGTGCTACCAATTGAAAGTGGTTCAGGGCTCTTATAATGCTGTGTACTATAGCCAGCAGTTATTGCCATGCAAGGATTAGCACAAGAAGATGCTGGGAAGTATGGATTAGCTCTTGGTTTCCCTAGCAACGCCACAATAGGAGAGGATGCAGATATATATTTTCCTGAGACTTGCCAGGACTAAACTGCTGGTGCAAAAATCTTGAAAAATATCCTGGTTTAAAAATTAATTCTTTCTTTGAATATGATATAAGGGAATTGAAAGCGGACACCGCCATTGAACAGAAATGGGAAATATACTCCTCCCAATTTTCCTTACTCTGGTGATGTCTCTTCCAAAACATGGCCAACCCTGGATACTCCAAACCCTCCCTTCTACACAGAGCGCATATTAAAACAAGGCAGGCTCATTATTGGGACAGAGGCTCCCACTCCTCACCTGCCTGCACAATAAGACCCCATGATTCATTTCTTCTCTCATGCCTAAACTTATGGCTGGGGATTGAGCATCCAGTCTGGGATCCATAATGTTCCTACTCTGTAATCTTGGGGCCATAGTTATTACAAGTCATGGTCAATGGTTTTTAGGGTCACTGAACTCCCTTTCCCTTCCCCCATAAATAAGTCATCAGCCAACTTGCTGACCACTTGACCTATCAAATTTACAAATAGGATCTGATTTCCTTCTTTCTCACCTCAGATATGCCTCAGTAGGGGTGCTCCTCATTTACAGACATGATGGTGACAAGATAGTTAGGCACCCTGCTGCTCATCACAATACATCCTCACTTCTGGAGGACACATGCTAGAACCATCGGTTTGGTTTAAGTGTGCTATTAACCATATCACTAATACAAAGTACTACACTAAATAATGCACATCAGCCAACTCATACCTGTGCTTTTAAAACAGTTGCATTTCAAGTAAGAAAAAACAAAGTTAAAGGAAAATTTTGGAGACGCTATCCAAGAGATACAGCCACTAATTTCTTTCCTCGTTCTTATCCCTTTGTAAAGTTTTATTAAAACTTTAAAAAGTAAAAGCAATCCAGTCAACACAATGCAGCCTGTCTCTGGGGTACACTGGACAGCAGACTTTGACTGTTTGTTGTTAGAAGTCCTTGATGTTCACAGGTTTCAGATCAAATTAACTCACATTGGAGTGATGGGGAAGAAAGAACTGTAGCTTTGCTCAGCTGTTGACACTTTGATGTTCCCATAAATACCCCAGGTTCTGGCTGCCACTCATTATTTGTCAGAGCTGGAAGTCACTGATTGTTGGGGGAGGTGAGAGGTTGGGGGGATAACCTTTGTGTTGGCACATGATTGCTCTTGTTAAGTGACTTTTCCTCCAAAGGCTTGTAATGGATCTTGAAGAAGCAAAATTGACTGTTACATCTCAGAGGAAGAAAATGTGGATTCATGGGTGACCTGGAATGGAGGCTGGGGAAACTAAGCCTCCCCAAACCTCTGTTAACACTCCTCACAATGGCCACAGGGCCAGGCCACAGAGGGGTACAGAGCTCCTCAAGGTAGGCAGGGTGGCTCAGGTAGGTGACTGGAGATGATAACTCTGTTTATGACAATGTAATTGGGTGAAAATAACATCCAACCCTGCCCATGAATATGGATTCCCAAATAGTGAAAAACCTTGCAATCATTAACTTCCATAATGCAACCCAGACTGACATTCATAAATCAGCTTTAGTGGTCCACAACAGTCTGTACTTTCTCCAGATGGCTTTTTCCCTAGAATCATATAATAGAATCCAAGGTCTGGAAGAGATCTCAGGAGGTCATGAAGTCCAGCCCGCTGCCCAAATCAGGATCAACACTAACTACATCATCCCAGCCAAAATTTTGTCAAGCCAGGACTTAAAAACCTCTATGGGTGGCAATTATACCACCTCTCTAGATAATACATTCCAGTGCTTCACCACCCTCCTAGTGAAATAGTTTTTTTCCTAATATACAACCTACACTACTTGCTCTGTAACTTGAGATCACTGCTTCTCATCCTGCCATCTGTCACTACTGAAAACAGCCTCTCTCCATCATCTTTAGAGACCCCCTTTCAGGAAGTTGAAGGCTGCTATCAAATTGCCCCTCACTCTTCTTTTCTGCAAACTAAATAAACCTGAATCCCTCAGATCTCTTCATAGGTCATGTGCTCCAGCCCCCTAATCATTTTGGTTGCTCTCTGCTGGACCCTCTCCACTTCATCCACATCCTTTTTATATTGTGGGTGGGGGATGTGGCCAGAACTGAATGCAATACTCCAGATGCAGCCTCACCAGTGCCAAAGAAGCAGGAATAATAAATTCTCTAGATCTACTGGAAATGCTCCTCCTAACACACCCCAACATGCTTTTAGCCTTCCTGGCTACATGGGCACACTCTTGACTCATACCCAGCTTCTCATCCACTGTAATCCCCAGTGCCTTCTCTGCTGCACTGCTACTTGACCAGTCGGTCCCCTGCCTGTAACAATGCTTGGGATTCTTCTGTCCCAAATGCAGGACTCTGCACTTGTCTTTCATAGAATTGTAGAATGCTAGGACTGGAAGGGACCTTGAGAGGTCATCGAGTCCAGCCCCCTGCCCTCATGACAGGACCAAGTACTGTCTAGACCACCCCAATAGACATTTACCTAACCCTGCTTAAACATCTCCAGAGATGGAGATTCTACAGCCTCCCTAGGCAATTTATTCCAGTGTTTAACCACCCTGACAGTTAGGAACTTTTTCCTAATGTCCAACCTAAACTTCCCTTGCTGCAGTTTAAGCCCATGGCTTCTTGTTCTGTCCTCAGAGGCCAAGAAGAACAAGTTTTCTCCCTCCTCCTTATAATACCCTTTTAGATACCTGAAAACCACTACCATGTCCCTTTGTCAAACCTTATGTGATTTCTTTTGGCCCAATCCTCCAACTTGTTTAGGTCACTCTGGACCCTTTTCCTTCCCTCCAACATATCTACCTGTCCCTGTAGCTTAGTGCCATTCACAAATTTACAGAGGGTACAAACCATCCCCTCATCCAGGTCACTGAGCAATACTGGCCCTGGAACAGATCCCTTGGGGCACTCCACTTGAAACCAACCACTAACCAGACAAAGATATTGATTACTACCCATTGGGCCTGATCATCTAGCCAGCTTTCTATCCACTTTCTAGTCTATTTATCAACTCCATAATTCCTTAACTTATGGGCAAGAATATTGTGGGAGATTATATCCAAAGCTTTGCTAAAGTCAGGGTATATCGTATCCATTGATTTACCAATATCCACAGAGCCAGTTATCTCATCATAGAAGCTAATCAGATTGGTTAGGCATGACTTGCCCTTAGCGAATCTATGTTGACTATTCCTAATCATTCTCCCTGTTTCCAAGTGCTTCAGAATGGATTCTTTGAGGATCCCCTCCATGATTTTTCCAAGTACTGAGGTAAGGCTGACTAGTCTATAATTCCCTGGATTGTCCTCCTTTCCATTTTAAAAAATGGGTACTATAGTTGCCTTTTTCTCGTCATCTGGGACTTCTCCTGATATCCATGACTTTTGAAAGGTAACGTCCAATGGCTCTGCAATGACTTGTGCCAATTCCCTGAGTACCCTGACATACACGAAATACATACACATCATCATCATCATCATCATCAACAACTGTGGGCTCAGCGCCTGTTGGTGTCTGATGCCTCTGTTACTATTTCCTTCCATCTTTCCCCAACCAGTGCAGAGTGGCTTTGTTTCTGTAGACTAGTTCCGCACCAATCTACTACATCATCTATCCATTCTCTGTGGGGTCTGCCTCTCCTATTCGAACCATCCATTATGCCAAAAACTAGAGTCTTGATTTTTCGTTTGTCATTCATTCTGCAAATATGTCCAAATAGTTGTAGCTTCCATTTTATAACCTTCTGCAGCAGGTTCTCTTTCGGCTGTATCTTCCTATATAATTCCTCATTGGTGACCTTCTGCATCCATCCTATTCTCAGAATCTTTCTATAACAACTCCTTTCGAAAGCCAGTATTCTTCTTTTCAAATCTTTTGTTATCACCCATGTCTCACATCTGTACAACATGCTGCTGAATACACACGTTTTCAAGACGCCCAGCTTCATTCTTAAGCTAATTGCTTTGCTTTTCCAGATCTTATCCATCACCTTCAAACTCGCTCTTGCTTTCACTATTCTAGTCTCTATTTCCTTCTTACAGTCGAGATCATACATTATGTTGCTTCCCAGATATGTGAACTTCTCTACATTTTCTAGTTCAATACCATCCACACTAATTTTCCTTCCTATTTCCTTATCTCCAAATACCATTGTTTTTGTTTTATCAATGTTCATAATCAGTCTGTACCTCTTCCCTTCTTCATTTAACACCCACAACATTTTCACTAGCTTCTCCTCATCTTCCTCAATGATAACTATATCATCCGTGAACCTCAAGTTGTTAAATCTTTTCCTTCGCACAGATATCCCTTCTACCTCTTCCTAGATCTTGTCCATCGCTCTCTCCAGATGTGTGATGGAGATACTTGGCAATATTGGATCTCCTTGTCTCATACCTCTACTTGTTTTAAACCAACTTCCCAACTCCCCGCATGTTCTCACTGCTGCCTCCGCATTATCATTGATATCTTTCAACAACCATATTAGTCTGCTCTCCACTCCATACGACTCCAACACCACCCAAGTCACTTTCTGATCTATACTGGCAAATGCCTTTCGAAAATTGATGAAGCAAGTGTATACACTTTTGTTCTTCCATCGAGCTTTCTCCACTATCAGTCTTAGTGCCAAAATCTGCTTTATGGTACGTCTATATTTTCTGAACCCTGCTTGCTCATCTGCTATATGTTCTTCTATCTGTGATCTTAATCTCTCAGTCAGTATCATCAGCAGCACCTTACCTAGATGACTCGTTAGGGCAATTGTTCTGTAGTTCTTGCACTCCAATGTATTTTCTTTCTTGGGTATTGTCACTAGCACAGATCTTGTCCATTCCTTAGGTGCCTTCCCTTCTTTCCAAGCTATATTACATGGTCGGTGTATTTCCTGACTCATGCTTTCTCCAACACATTTGATCATTTCTCCCGTGATCTTATCATTTCCAGAGCTCTTGTCATTCTTTAGCCGTTTCACTGCTTTTGCTACTTTCTCCTTTGAAATATCAGTCTCGCTCTCGATGCTCGGGGAGATCTCTCTTTCAATTCTTCAATCAGTCTCTCTAAGACACTCAGATCCAGCTGTGCTTTGTACAGATCGGTGCAATATCTCGTCCATCGCTGCACAATCTTCTCCCTGTTCATGAGCACTTCTTCGTTCTCAGCTTTGATCGCCATCTGCTTCGGTTGCCATTTCCTGTTAATTTTCCAAATTGTCTTATACACCTCCCTGGTCTTACATTTGCCATAATACCTCTCTATAGCCGCGTCTACACGTGCCGGCTACTTCGAAGTAGCCGCGCCAACCTCAAAATAGCTTCCACCACGTCTACACGTGGCGAGCATTATTTCGAAGTTGAAATCGACATAAGGCGGCGAGATGTCGAAGTCGCTATCCCCATCAGGGGATGGGAATAGCGCCCTACTTCGACGTTGTCCATCAAAGTAGGGCACGTGTAGCCGATCCGCATCCTGCAACATCGAAAAAGTGGGGTCCGCCATGGCGGCCATCAGCTGAGGGGTTGAGAGACGCTCTCTCCAGCCCCTGAGCTCTATGGTCTCCGCGTGCAGCGGCCCCTTAAAGCTCCCCGCCCCCTGCGTTCCTGTGCAGGAAGCTGAGAGCATGTGCAGGCAGCAGCACTGCCACACGGCCAGCCTGCACGCCCCTCTGCAGCCCCAGTGCACCACCCCCGCAGTGATGGCCGCTCAGCAGCCCCCCACACGCCCCCAGGGCACCCCCCGAAGGGGAGCCAGGGCTCCCATCCAGCCAGCCAGCCTGGGAAAAGGCAGCGGGGCTCCTGCTGGACAGTGGCTGAGATCCGGGACCTGCTGGGGCTCTGGGGCGAGGAGGAGGTGCTCCAGGTAATGGGGAGCAAGAGGCGGAACGTGGATGCATTCGCTCGGCTAACCGAGGGCCTGGCTGCCCGGGGTCACCCTGCCCACACTCCTGACCATGTCAGGAGTAAGGTTAAGGAGCTGCGGCAGAGTTACGCCCAGGCCCGGGATGCGGCCAGCCGATCTGGGGCCACCCCTGCCACTTGCCCCTTTTACAGGGAGCTCAGGTCCATCCTGGGCCCCCGGTACACCTCCTCCCCGCCAGCCACTCTTGACATCTCGGCCGACGAGCCCCAGCAGGCCCTGGAAACAGAGTCCGCCCCGGAGGCAAGCCCTACACCCCAGGGGCCCCCCCAGGAGCCCACCCCTGGGATGCCGGAGGAGGAGGAGGGGGAATCCTCCTCCAGCGACGGGGGGGTGGGGCTCCACATCACCATCCCATCCCGGAGCTCCAGCAGGGCGTCCGCCCAGAGGGTGTCCCCCAACTGTGGGAGCGGACCATCAGGTATGTACCCCACCGGTGCACACCCCCGGGGTTAAGGGGTGGGGACAAGAGACATGACCAGGGCCCTCCACATGCCCAGACGACCATGGCCCCAAGGACAGCAGTGGCATGTCCCTCAGAAGAGTGCATCAGCCCCTGTCCCCCAGCAGGACGGCACCATGCCCCATCCCTGGGGATGGGGGGAGTGGCACCTAGGGTCCCCTGGGGGGAGCGGGGGTGGGACACCCATCAGCAGCAGCAGCATCTCCCGGGGACAGGGATGGGGAACCAGCAGCAGAGGGGTGGGGGGACAAGGGCCACGGGTCAGGGCCCACACTAATGACTGTCTCCACTCTTCTTCCCCACTGTGTTCCGCAGCTGCACCATTGGAGGGCCCGGAGAGCGCCAGAGAGGTGTCCGTGGTCCCAGAGAGCCCACTGGGGCCATCCCAGCAGGCCAGCCCCTTGGCGGAACACCACCCAGCCCCAGGACGAGGCCAACAGAGGAGGAGCCACCAGAGGATGGCAACGGAACCCCAGCTGCTCACGACCCTCCGGCGTCAGCTGGAGGTGTCGGAGCGGTGCTTGCGGGTGGAGGAGTGGTGGCTCGAGCTCCAGGAGCGAGCGCTAGCCTGGCGCCAGGAGGCGTGGGGGGCCTTCATGCGCACATTTGAGCGCATAGCGGAATACCTGGCCCCCATGCCGTGCCAGCCGCCACTCCGACCGCCATCGCACCGCCATCCACCACCCTGGGGCCTTCCGCTGAGGGGGACCTGGGGCCTGCAGACACCCGCCGGCCATATCTGCCGGTTCACCTGGCCCCCACCCAGCCTCGGCCAGGGCTCAGGCCGAGGCAAGGGTTGCGCCCTCCAACCCCAGGCACCGGACAGTAGGGGGTGTGGGGCTGAGGATGTGCCCCCCCCCTTGTACATATCCCCCATTATTTATTTGTATATAGTTAGTGTTGGACTCCTGTTCTTTTATGGTACCTGCCCCCCCCGTAAATAGTTCCCCGCTTTTGTTCTACCATATATATAGATAGATAGATATAGATATATATAGATATAGATATAGATATTGTATTACTAATAATAGAATTCACTGTTTTTTGGTTTCAAAAACAACAGGTCCATTTTTATTTGCAAGAAAATTGGGGGGATGTACTCTTGGGTGCTCCATGGTGTGGGCGTGGGGGCAGGGAGTGTTGTGGAGGATGGGGGGGGTGCAGTGGGTGGCCTGCCAGCATTCACCCTGTGGCCTGGCCGAAATGGGCCCACAGGGCCTCCCGGACCCAGATCCCCTCGGGGTCCACCTGGCGACTGGGGGCAGCGGGTGCCTGCATGTCGGCCCTGCCAGTCTCGACAGCCCAGCCCTGGAAGAATGCCTCCCCCTTGCTCTCCACCAAGTTGTGGAGTGCGCTGCACACGCCCACAACCTGGGGGATGTTGGTGCGGCCTGCATCCAATCGGGTGAGGAGACACATCCAGCGCCCTTTGAGGAGGCCAAAAGTGCGCTCGACCACCTGGCATGCATGGTTCAAGCACGTGTTGAAGCGCTCCTGGCTGGCTGAGAGATGGCCCATGTAAGGGTGCATGAGCCAGGGCCGGAGGGGGTACGCCACGTCTGCGATGACACAGAGGGGCATGGTGGTGTCCCCCACAGGGATCTCCCACTGGGGGATGTAGGTCCCCGCCTCCAGCCGGCGGCACAGGCCCGAATTTCTGAAGACCCGGGCATCATGGGTGCTGCCAGGCCACCCAACATACATGTCCAGGAAGCGGCCCCAGCTGTCCTTCAAGGCCTGGAGGACCACCGAATGGTAGCCCTTCCTATTGAGGAAGCTTCCTCCGCTGTGCTCCGGAGCATGGATGGGGATATGGGTCCCATCCAGAGCCCCAAAGCAATTTGGGAAGCCCAGGCTGGCAAACCCTGCGATGGCGGCATCCAGGTCCCCAAGCCGCATTCTTGAGCAATATATTTATACTTCTCCTTAGTCATCTGTCCATGTTTCCACTTCTTATATGCATCCTTTTTGAGTTTAAGCTCATCAAGGATTTTCCTGGTTAGACAAGCTGGTTGCCTACTATAATTACTTTTCTTACTGTGCATTGGGATGGGTTTTTCCTGTGCCTTCAATAAGGCTTCTTTAAAATACTGCCAGTTCTCCTGGCCTCCTTTTCCCTTAATATTAGCTTCCCAGGGGATCCTGCACATCAGTTCTCTGAGGGAATCAAAGTCTGCCCTTCTGTAACCTAGGATCAGTATTTTACTGCTCAACTTTCTTCTTTTTGTTAGGATACTGAAATCTACCATCTCATGATCACTGCAGCCCAGGTTGCCACACACTTCTACTTCTCCTACTAGTTTCTCCAATATTACAAGCCAAGGATGTAACCCAGGAACCTAAGTTACGAGAGCTGAAGTGAAGCTATTAAATTAATATAATACACAATATTTGTCAGGGTCGATACCTAACCTATGAAACACTAATATGTTACTGTATTTTTAAGTATTGTCAATATGTATAGAAATCACCTTCTTACACAAAGTTATGCATAAAAAAGAATTATTGAGGTAAATGTCCAAAGATAGTAGATAAAAGTGATAGCCTGCAAAAAATATCATACTGTACCATCTGTAATAAACAAACTGGAGGTGGGAGAAACTATGTTCTTTGGTTTAGAAGTTATTGACTACTTTTAACAAGACAAAAATTATTTGGGAATAATAGTAGTGAATTCTTCCTTGCCTCAACATGCACCCTGGGAAACAAAGAAAAGTATAGCCATTACAGCAACAAATAGGTTGTTGCAGAACTCCCTAACATGAAGCTAGTCCAAAAGTATTGTTCTACTAAGTTACAAGGGACTAAGGCTATGTTTTCTCATCAGTATTTTTAGTAAAAGACATGAACAGGTCACAGTCACTAAACAAAAATTCACAGCATGTGACCCGTCCATGAATTTTACTACATATCCCTGACTAACTCTTGCATGTTCTTGGGGAGGGAGCAGCCAGGGGGCCACTGTGAGTGATTTGGAAGAAGGCAGTGTGGGACCACCATAAGCGGTTGGAATGGCAGCACATGGATTGGGCCCTCTACCAGAGCTTGGGAGTGGGGATTAGGAAGCAGCTTTCAGCCTCAAACCTCCATTGCTGTGGGGGATCAGGGCTGTGGCAAACTGAGACCCTCACATCAGCTGCGGGAAGGGATGTGGTGGCCTGAGACTGCCCTTGCAGTGGCTGGTCCAACAAGCTTAGTGCTGGCCACGCCTCAGAGAGAGACCAAGCCAACTGGGCAGTACCCAGGCCTTCTGCACCAGCCACTGCAGAAGCCATGGAGGTCCCAAAAATTCATGGGATGCATAGCCTTCATGATGAACGTGCAGCCTCATAAGTGACTAAAGCAGCCGGTTTGAAAATGTTTCCATTTTGTCCACCTAGATCACACATACGAAAGGTGGCACTATTTCCATAAGGTCAAAAAAAAGAAAAGAAAAATAGTGCATCAATTACTGCTGTAGTCTGCATTTTTCTGAGTCAACATTCTCCAGGTAGCAAGTGTTTATACGAGGAAAACATTCTCTCTTTCCTGAGAAATACGGTCAGTTACAAATATATTCCTCTTGAAAATACTTTTGGGACTCATTCTCCACAGCTTTGTCCCTGGTATAGTTCTTTACAACTGTGTCTAGTGGGGGCAAAACGGTTCCTCCAAAGTTAGTGCCAAATTTTTGCAACCTACTAGAATCCACAAATGTGAGTAATAATACAAGGTATAAAACTGTTGGAGAACCAGTCCATGTAGCTCTCAATGAGTCCCATCAGATGTGCTGTGAATCTTAAAATGCATAAACCTCAACCAAAGATTGATTCCACTTTGATGTACAACTAAACCATATTCCCCATCTCTGCACACAGGGCAGAACTCTGCTTCCACAGTTCTCAGGGGCTGAACCGTTCCCATCCCAACTACTTCAATAGCACATGATACAGGAGCCTATGCTTCCTTGTCTGCAATATTAAGCAACACGCACAGAAAGTATGGTGGCATATGTAATTCATTTAACAGTCACACAGGGTTTCTTTCTCTTCATCTTGACCTTCAAACTCTCTCACTTAATGTTGTTGCTTTTGGCAGAGACAAAAGCCCCCAACCACAAAGGGAGAGGGGGGCAGTGATGAAATGGAAATCAGGCATCAGCCCAAAGATCAGACACCAGGAAGTATAACATTCCCAAGTTATTTTTTCCCATCAGAAATAAAGGGTGGAAGGTCATGGTAGGCTCTGAAAATGTGAGCTGTTACAGCAGCATGACCTTTGGTAATAAAACATACTAGAACTTAATAGCACAAACTTCCCTCTTCCAGTGTTCTCAAGGCACTTTACAAAGATGGGAAAGGTGCCTCATCTCATTTGTACCAATGAGGATACTTAGACATAGAGAGGCAGTGATATTTACAAGGTCGCATAGTAAGGTGACCCCAACTTTACTATTGCTCTTTCCTCTTTCTCCCATTGGCCTTCTTATTCAAGTCTTACACCTTGTCACAATCTGATACAGTGGGCATACTGGGCCAGGCATTGTCACTTGTTTGCTCACATGGACACACTAATGTCAGGGGGCCCAGATCCCTGACTGGGGCTTATAATAGCTCCTGCAACAGAAAAAACAAAGATTAGATGACATCAGGAATAAAATCAAGCCTCCCGTCTGCTGTGCTTCTGGTTGGCCGTTTCGATGACAGAGTGGCTGGGCAGTCTGGCCGCTGTCTGACAGAAGAGATCGCTCTTTCAGTCCGCTTTGGTGGTCTGAATGCGATCTGTCACCAGAAGTTTTATCGCAAAATATCTTCCGAAAAAATTTCTGTTGCCAGATTGCTCTAGTCTACACATAGCCAGATAGACGGAGGGATATTTTCAGTTCCATAATTAACATTTTGCTGTTATAGGCAAAATGCTTTCGCATATATTAAAATCAAAGTGTACAGTGTGTGGCTAAAAACACATGGTTTACTGTTACAGCAGTTAGCACGTTTTGCTAACTGCTCATGCAGTAGTTGCACACTGTGTTCTTCTGTGTTCATCCTGCGATACATGCCCACTGCTCCTGTAGGAGTTAGTTTGTTTATTTTGGCTTTGCTTCTTCACCAACGTGCCAGGGTATCACAGTGTAGCCTCATCTCTAATTTTACAGTGGCATGGGGCAGGCAATCACTTAGCAAAAAAATGCTACCAGCCAATGGAGCAACAACAACAAAAGAGCAACTTCAGAAGGGAGTGGGCCAGGAATTTCACTGAGCCTGGAATTGCCTGAAGTTAATTGCTCACATAAGAAGAATAAACTGGTGGTGTTATAATTGAATTTTTATGGAAATAAACAGGTGGCAGATTTACTGTGGCTGTGGAGATGGCAGGGGGTGAAATGCTGTAGCCACGTTAACCTGTTTAATTTAATAGCCTCTGTACTCCTACAGGGGAAAAAATAATGCTGTGTAGCCAGTGCAGTCAGCTGGGTGCCAAATATAAATAACTACAATTACCGTAAGATTGCCTGTGCGCTGGATGGGAAAAGGGCTTTGTGCCAGCCTCTGCCTAGTTGTCGTGTTTATCAATTAAGTTCCAGGAAATTTAAAAACACAAAAGTTTGGCGAACCAAGAAAAATTAAAGGCACCAAGCAGGAGCAAAGTGAAGGCATCAAACACAACTGGCTGACAGTTCCCTCTGCCCTAATGCCTGCTCAAACAGACATCTCCAATGCCTCACATGAGTGAGAAGCGAGTGAAGTTTTGCACCACGCTTCCCCCTGGTGGTGCAACATGAACAATACATTAACTTTGCAAACTGGCCAGTGTTAGACAGCAATCTTCAACGCGTGAGGGCAACCTGCACAAGATAAGCACTGATATTTCTAAAGCAAGGTATGTTTGCTATTAAGCTAATGGCGTGAGCAAGGGTGAGGTGATTTGATTTAGTTTCTTTACTTTTCACTGCCGATGCAAAGCAAAAATAGACAATTAGAAGTAGCACTGTATTTACATCTTGGCCATTTACAGTGAATTGATGACATTCTGCTGAATGATTCAAAGATGGCTGTAAGATCATCCAATATGTTATAAGAACATAAGAATGGCCATACTGGGTCAGACCAAAGGTCCATCCAGCCCAGTATCCCGACTGCCGACAGTGGCCAATGCCAGGTGCCCCAGAGAAGGAGAACAGAAGACAATGATCAAGTGATTTATCTCCTGCCATCCATCTCCTGCCCTTGTACTGAAGGCTAGGGCACCATACCTTACCCCTGGCTAATAGCCATCTATGGACCTAACCTGCAAAAATTTATCGAGCTCTTTTTTAAACCCTAATAGAGTCCTGGCCTTCACAGCCTCCTCCGGCAAGGAGTTCCACAGGTTGACTGTGCGCTGTGTGAAGAAACATTTCCTTTTATTAGTTTTGAACCTACTACCCACCAATTTCATTTGGTGCCCCCTAGTTCTTGTATTATGGGAAAAGGTAAATAATTTTTCTATATTCACTTTCTCCACACCATTCATGATTTTATATACCTCTATCATATCGCCCCTCAATCACCTCTTTTCCAGACTGAAAAGTCCCAGTCTCTCTAGCCTCTCCCCATATAGGACCCGTTCCAAACCCCTAATCATCTTAGTCGCCCTTTTCTGAACCTTTTCTAACGCCAATATATCTTTTTTGAGGTGAGGAGACCACATCTACGCACACTACTCAAGATGTGGGCGTACCATAGTTTTATATAGGGGAAGTATGATATCTTTTGTCTTATTATCTATCCCTTTTTTAATAATTCCTAACATCCTATTTGCTTTACTAACTGCCGCTGCACACTGCGTGGATGTCTTCAGAGAACTATCCACTATAACTCCAAGATCCCTTTCCTGATCTGTCGTAGCTAAATTAGACCCCATCATGTTGTACGTGTAATTTGGGTTATTTTTTCCAATGTGCATTACCTTACACTTACCCACATTAAATTTCATCTGCCATCTTGCTGCCCAATCATTCAGTTTGCTGAGATCTTTTTGTAGTTCTTCACAATCCCTTTTGGTTTTGACTGTCCTGAACAACTTGGTGTCATCTGCAAACTTTGCCATCTCACTGCTTACCTCATTTTCTAGATCATTGATGAACAAGCTGAACAGGATCGGTCCCAGGACTGACCCCTGGGGAACACCACTAGTTACCCCCCTCCATTGTGAAAATTTACCATTTATTCCAACCCTTTGTTTTCTGTCTTTTAACCAATTCCCGATCCATGAAAGGATCTTTCCTCCTATCCCATGACCGCCTAATTTACATAAAAGCCTTTGGTGTGGGACCGTGTCAAAGGCTTTCTGGAAATCTAGGTATATTATGTCCACTGGGTGCCCCTTGTCCGCATGTTTATTAACCCCTTCAAAGAATTCTAATAGATTAGTTAGACACAACTTCCCTCCGCAGAAACCATGCTGACTTTTGCCCAACAATTCGTGCTCTTCTACGTGCCTTGCAATTTTATTCTTTACTATTGTTTCTACTAATTTGCCTGGTACTGATGTTAGACTTATCGGTCTATAATTGCCAGGGTCTCCTCTAGAGCCTTTTTTAAATATTGGTGTTATATTGGCCATCTTCCAGTCATTGGGTACCGAAGCGGATTTAAAGGATAGGTTACAAACCACTGTTAATAACTCCGCAATTTCACATTTGAGTTCTTTCAGAACCCTTGGGTGAATGCCGTCTGGTCCTGAAGACTTATTACTATTCAGCTTATCAATTAACTACAAAACCTCCTCTAATGTCACTTCAATCTGGGAGAGTTCCTCAGATTTGTCACCTAAAAAGGCTGGCTCAGATTTAGGAACCTCTGTAATATCCTCAGCCGTGAAGACTGAAGCAAAGAAATCATTTAATCGCTCCGCAATGGCACCGTCTTCCTTGATCACTCCTTTTATATCTTTATCGTCCAATGGCCCCACTGCTTTTTTAGTGGGCTTCCTGCTTCTAATGTATTTAAAAAACATTTTACTATCATTTTTTGAATTTTTGGCTAGCTGTTCCTCAAAATCTTTTTTGGCTTTTCTTACTACATTATGACACTTAATTTGGGAGTGTTTGTGTTCCTTTCTATTTTCCTCACTAGGATTTGACTTCCACTTTTTAAAAGCTGCCCTTTTCTCTCTCACTGCCTTTTTAACATGGCTGTTAAGCCATGGTGGTTCTTTGTTAGGTCTCTTACTGTGTTTTTTTATTTGGGGTATACATTTAAGTTGGGCCTCTAGTATGGTGTCTTTAAACAGTTTCCATGCAGCTTCCAGGGATTTTACTTTAGTTACTCTACCTTTTAGTTTCTGTTTAACTAGCTTCCTCATTTTAGTGTAATTCCCCTTTTTGAAATTAAATGCCGGAGTGTTTGACCGCTGCGGTGTTCTTCCCAACACAGGAATATTGAAAGTTATTATATTGTGGTCACTATTTCCAAGCGGTCCAGTAACAGTTACCTCTTGGACCAGATCCTGCGTTCCAGTCAGGACTAGATCGAGAATTGACTCTCCCCTTGTGGGTTCCTGTACTAGCTGCTCCAAGAAGCAGTCATTTAAGGCATCAAGAAATTTAATCTCTGAATCCCGTCCTGAGGTGACATGTACCCAATCAATATGGGGATAATTGAAATCTCCTATTATTACTGTGTTTTTTATTTTGATAGCCTCTCTAATCTCCCTTAACATTTCAGCATCACTATCCCTGTCCTGGTTAGGTGGTCAGTAATATATTCCTAATGCCATATTCATATTAGAGGAATGAATTGTTATCCATAATGATTCTATGGAACATTTTGATTCCTTTAGGATTTTTGCTTCATTTGATTCTATATTATCCTTCACATATAGTACCACTCCGCCACCCGAACGACCTGTTCTGTCTTTCCGATATAATTTATATGCCAGTATGATAGCGTCCCACTGATTGTCCTCATTCCACCATGTTTCTGTGATGCCTATTATGTCAACTTCCTCCTTTGATATGAGGTACTCCAGTTCACCCATCTTATTAGACAGACTCCTAGCATTTGTGTAAAAGCACTTTAAAAAGCTACCACTATTTATATGTCCGCCTTTCACAGATGCGTTGGACTTTTTTATATGCGATTGTTTCACATCTGATCTTGCCCATATATTATTTCCCACGTTCCCTATCTGACTAACTTCTATGGAATCCCTATCTATGGAGCCTCGTGTAAGAGAAGTCTCCGTCCGATCCAGGTGCTCCCCCGCACCAATCGGCTTTCCCCCACCTCTTAGTTTAAAAACTGCTCTACGACCTTTGTAATGTTTAATGCCAGCAGTCTGGATCCACCTTGATTGAGATGGAGCCCATCGTTCCTGTATAGGCTCCCCCTACCCCAAAAGTGTCCCCAGTTCCTAATAAATCTAAACCCCTCTTCCCTACACCATCGTCTCATCCACGCATTGAGACTCTGAAGTTCTGCCTGTCTATCTGGCCCTGCACGTGGAAGTGGAAGCATTTCAGAGAATGCCACCATAGATGTTCTGGATTTCAGTGTCTTTCCTAGTAACCTAAATTTGGCCTCCAGAACATCTCTTCTACCCTTCCATATGTCATTGGTACCAACATGTACCACGACCACCGGCTCCTCCCCAGCACTGCCCATAAGTCTGTCTAGATGCCTCGAGAGATCCGCAACTTTCGCACCAGGCAGGCAAGTCACCATACGGTTCTCCTGGTCATCACAAACCCAGCTACCTATATTTCTAATGATCGAATCCCCCACTACTAAAACCTGCTTCTTCCTAACAGCTGGCGCTCCCTCCACCGGAGAAGTATCCTCGGTGCGAGAGGATACAATAGCACCCTCTGGAGGGAGGATTCCAACTATGGGATGGTTTCCCTCTGCTCCCATTGACCGCTCTCCTTCCCTGAGCCTTTCATCCTCCGTTACAGCATCAGGACTGTCAGATTGGAGGTGGGACAGCCCTACTATGTCCCGGAAAGTCTCATCAACAAACACCTCTGCCTTCCTTAGCTCCTCCAGTTCAGCCGCCCTGGCCTCCAAAGCACGCACTCGGTCTCTGAGGGCCAGGAGCTCTTTGCATCGAGCACACACATACGCCACCCGCCCACAGGGTAGGTAGTCATACATATTGCACTCGACACAATAAACAGGATAGCCCGCACTCTGCTGCTGGGCTTCTGCCTCCATTTCCTACTCTAATTATATATGAAGGTTTAATTAAATGTTTCAGATAGAGGTTCTTATAAAGGATTTAAGTTTAAGGGCAATAGAAGTCACTGGCTCCCTCCAAGCTCCCCCTCTAAACTCCCCTCTCAAAACTCCCTCCTGTTAGCACTCACCCTGTTCGCAAGCACCCGGTTGCAAAGTGCAATTAGAGGGTGTGAAAGCTGCTCAGATAAACACTCAGGCAGGAAATACCAAAGTTTAGGTTCCAAGCATAACCATAACTCTGCCCCCCAGACAATATTCATGGCAACATAGTCATGATCAGTCTTAAATACTGCAATATAATATGAAACCATTTTCTTCTGCAATTGCAGATAAATAGGTGTAACATCTTATACCATTGTGCACTCTTCTGCATGTGCTGAATAGCCTCTGAAAACACTTCATACACAGGATGCCTTTGGCTGAGGCAAAGCTTCCAAAGCTGCTTTGTTCCATCCACAGAGTACCTTACACAATATTGCTCTGTAGTAACAGAGAGTAAGCCGTGCTAGTCTATACACTATCAAAACAAAAAGCAGTCAAGTAGCACTTTAAAGACTAGCAAAATAGTTTATTAGGTGAGCTTTCGTGGTCTGTCCCACGAAAGCTCACCTAATAAACTATTTTGCTAGTCTTTAAAGTGCTACTTGACTGCTTTTTGTTTTGATAATATTGCTCTGTGTGACAGAAGCAGCTAAATTCCCAGCTGGTGTCACCCAGCACAGCTCTACTGGCTTCAGTGCAGCTACATCAGCTCACACCACCTGAAGATCTGGCTCTGAGTATGTGAGAATTTAATTAGAAACCATATTGCAATTACATATATTTACAAAGGGACACAGGTAAGAACTTTAGTTTTGGCACTGACTTTTGTGGTGTGTGGCAAGGTGCCCCCTTGTCTTTCTCAGGTCCCAAGCTTCTCTCTCCAGCTGGAGGGCTTAGGCTGCACCCACGTTTGTTGTTCTGGGTCACTGGGAGAGGGGACGTCAGCCACTCTTCCCTCCCCTGATGTCTTTGTAAACACTCGCTGTCTTGTCACTTCTTATATCTTGTCATCTCCATCTCCTCTCCTTTCCTTATTTGAAGGAGATAGCCTGAGCAAGGGAAACAACTCTTTCACAATGCAGGTGAAAGCAACTGCAATTAAGTAGTGACAGCCAGCTGATCTCCCTGCCATTATGCAAAAGCTTTCTCCTCCAGTACCTTTTTCCCCGCCTAAGAGGGTCTGCTGGCCTAACCCTATTATAGGGGGTAAACTGCAATTTTAATATTCTCTTAATACTTGGATTTTAATGTAGTTCCCTAGGGCTACGTCTACACTCGAAGCATCTGTCTACAGAAGTTACTGTCGGAAGAGATGTTCCAACAAAACTTTTGTCAACAAATCCTGTCTACACATAAAGTGGGTCAATCTTTTGATCCACTCTGTCGCCATAAAGGCTCCCCAGAGTGTCTACACAGTGGTCTTTTTTTTGACAATTTCTGTCTGCAAAACGTATTTTGTGTGCAGACATGCTGTGAGTTTTGTCATAGACAAGTGTAGACACGTGCACGCTACTTCGAAGTAGTGGCACTAACTTCGAAATAGTGCCCGTCATGGCTACACGTGTTGGGCGCTATTTCGATGTTAACATCGACGTTAGGCGGCGAGACGTCGAAGCCGCTAACCCATGAGGGGATGGGAATAGCGCCCTACTTTGAAGTTGAACGTCGAAGTAGGGACCGCGTAGTCGTTGAGCGTCCCGCAACATCGAAATAGTGGGATCCGCCATGGCGGCCATCAGCTGAGGGGTTGAGAGACGGTCTCTCTCCAGCCCCTGCGGGGCTCTATGCTCACCGTGTGCAGCAGCCCTTAGCCCAGGGCTTCTGGCTGCTGCTGCTGCAGCTGGGGATCCATGCTGCATGCACAGGGTCTGCAACCAGTTGTCGGTTGTTTTAGTGCAACTGTGTCTGGGAGGGGCCCTTTAAGGCAGCGGCTTGCTGTTGAATCCACCCTGTGACCCTGTCTGCAGCTGTGCCTGGCACCCTTATTTCGATGTGTGCTACTTTGGCGTGTAGACGTTCCCTCGCAGCGCCTATTTCGATGTGGTGCTGCACAACGTCGATGTTGAACATCGAAGTTGCCAGCCCTGGAGGACGTGTAGACGTTATTCATCGAAATAGGCTACTTCAGTGTAGGCTTCACATGTAGACGTAGCCATTATGGGCAACAAACTACCTTCCTTCTGAAACATTACATAATTGTTGTGCAAATCAATATATTAACTCTTACTAACCATCTACAAGACAACATTTTCCTCTTTTTTTTTAGCATTTCTTCCTCTGATCCTCACTATTGAACAAAGCTTCAGAGAGGCAATTTAAATATATATTAGAAGTAGCTAACTGTACTTTGCAATCTTCTAAAAAAACCCATAACTAGCCATTTATATTTTGGAAGAGTGAAACTCGGTCTTTTATTATCCTAAGCAGTCTGCCAATACTAGACAGAAAACAGGGGCTTCAGTTCCAGGTCTGAGGTTAAGATGAAATTTACTTTCTGGGGAAATATTAAGGAATGACTTTGAGAAAAATGTATAAAGCAAAATTCAAAACATGGACTGCATTTTCTTTTCCTACTAACTCACCTGTAAACGCAATAAGTGCAAACTTCAGGGGGTTTCCTATCTGAATAATGGGAAGGATGTGGCTTCTTTGTGGGTAGACAACTGTGGCTAAATATAATTGTAAAATAAAACCTGCTCTTAGCAATGGACAACTTGAAGAATTTGTGGATAGAAAAGAGTTCAGTGTTGCCAACCTGGAAAATAGGGGTTAATTCTCTGAACCATGACAGATAAGGTCTATCCTTCCTGTTGAAGGAAAAGATCCAGGTAGGGATCAATGAACTGTGGAAGTAAAGGAAGAGTTAGAAGCCCTGGCACAGTCAAAATAGTGTGACATGATTGGCATAGCGGAGACGTGGTGGGATGACACATAACTGGAGCGGTGATCTGCTGAAGGTCATTTTTGGCTGTATTATTAGTTCCTACATGGAGAAGAAGGAAAGGGTAGTGATCCAAAGGCTTGATCAGTTTGGAAAGGCTCACTGTCACATCCTCAATTCTAGCTCCTGTAATCAGGTCTGGGCAGCAGATGGATGACTCCATCACCCACCACCACCTGTCTGCCTCTTCTTCACAGAACCCTCATTCACAGGATTATGCATCCCACGCCTTTAAGTCAATGGGGTCCTCTTCTGATCCCCTCCGTGAGAGGTCTCTACAAAAGCATTCTCCACTGTAGTGCCTGTGAAGAGAGCCTGAAAGCGGTTACTTACCTCCATTGGAACTGAGGATATCTGAGTTGACTTTTTTCTCCTGGAGGTTACATGATGCCAGTTTCCTTGTTGTGTACTGCCCTCATTGATTCTTCAGTGTGCTGTGCCTGCAGTAATAAATGCTGCTTTCTACTGAAGAATTCTTCAGCTTCTCTGATGGACCACAGGGTTGATACTTGGGGCTCAAGCCCTCTCATCGGCCGTTTCTACACAGGCCACTTTTTCGAAAGTGGCTTGGTAATACACAGCCCTAAATATGCTAATGAGGCATGGATGCAAATTCCCTGAAGCTCATTAGCATACAGTCATGTAATTTGGAGTCTGGAAGACTGTTCTTCCGGACTCCAAAATGCCATTTAGAAGCATGGCCCTTGGGAGATCTTCCAGAAAGATGTCTTTCCTCCAGAGGCTCCTTCTTCCCAAAAATTTTTGGGAAGAAGGGGCCTCCAGAAGAAGGACTTCCTTCCGGAAGACCCCCCGGGGACCGCGTTTCTAAACGGCGTTTTGGAGTCTGGAAGAACGGTCTTCTGGATTACAAATCACGTGACCGTATGCTAATGAGGCATGGGAAATTTGCATCCACACCTCATTAGCATATTTCAGGCCATTTATCACCATGCCACTTTCAAAGAAAGTGGCCTGTGTAGAAATGGCCATCCTGTCTTCCAATAGGGTGACCAGCTTGTACTTAATACAGATGAAATCCCTTCTATCTTCTGGGAGGAAAACAAGTATGACACATACTGTTCAGGCCACAACATCTGAGCTATCACTAACTTTTTTTGCCTTCCTTGAGAGAGATTCCTCGGATGATTTTATTGACTCTTTGAAGGACAGAAGAGAAACAAAATGCAAGAAAAAGACCACCACACAGTATGTGGCTTCCCCAAAGGAGAACTCCCAGGCAAGCTTCCCTGTTGGCTGCTGCTTTATTGGCTACTCACTGCATTCACTCTGGCTGCCTTTTATCCAATCAGCTCCTGAAGGTTCATCTGAAACAAAGCTCTCCTAATTCTTACTTTTCAACTTCCACTCTTTTCAAACTGCCAAACACACAGTTAAACAAATGCTCACAGACAGCTACCTGCTGATCACTCCACCAGCTCACAACACAGTCCCCCAAAACCACACTTACCTGTGCACCTCTTAAACATTACCCACACAAAACCCCCAATGGCTGCTCCCTGTTCACTGCTTACCACATTCACTCTGGTTGCCTTTTTATAAGGCTGCTGGCTAGGCCTGGCTCAAAGCCTGGCCTCCAATCCACTTAACCCTTGAAGGCCCACCTGGAACAAAGCACTCCCAATTCACACTTTTCAAGCTGACAGACACACAGTCAAATAAATGCACTCAGACAGACTGACAGACACTTGGCTACTCACCCCTCCAGCTCACAGTGCAGCCCCTCAAAAAACACACTTACCTGAGCTCCTCTTAGACATTTCCCAGGCAAACTCCCTAGTTGACTGCTGCTCTGTTTGCTGCTCCATAGGAGTTCACTATCTCTCCCAATAGCCTGATGGGAGTAGTGACAAAGCAGAACACTTTGGTAGATTCCATGAGAGGTATTCAAGACAAATAACCATGAGTACCACCTGGGTCTTCTCAGAGGTGTGTTTGCAGCTATGCCAGTGATGCTATTTTGTGGTCAGTACTATCAAAGGCAGCTGAGATGTCTGAATAGACTCAATATAGACCTTTAACTAGCACAGGTTCTGTCTAGAAAAGCCACTGCAGCCTCTGCCAGGTCACAAAACTTACCAGGGAGCAGAAGTGTGGATTGGCCAGAAGTTGCCAACTGCCTTAATATCACTGTCTTAATAACCTTTCTGAAAAGAGGAACGTGAGAAACTAGCAAAGAACATTAACATCAAAAATATGCTTTTTTTTTTTTGGCAAAGGCCTAAGAGTCTCTTCTTTAAGAGAAGTTTGAATTCTGTTCTTCCACCTCAGTAAAGGACAACATGATCTACATTTTATGTTATTGATTTTAAAATATATATTTAATGGAAGCAGCCCACAACTCGCAACCAGACAGAACATTTTCTGTAATCCTGTCTTTCATAGTGTTGTAGCTACCACTAGAGTCACAGATCACGTAAGATGATATAAAAGGATTTTCTTCTTGAATTTTTATCATTAATCTCATTGTCCCTAGGTCTCTCTTGTCTTGGATTTGATACACATCGAGAAGAATTTTCTTGTGGCCATATTAAACACCATGTTAAATAGCTAAGCACAGGACTAAATTGTCTAGGGAGGCTGTGGAATCTCCATCACTGGGGATGTTTAAAAGCAGGTTAGACACACCAGTCAGGGATAGACTAGATCAGTGTTTCCAAAACTAATTTGGCCATGGAACACTTTCGATGTTGGGATATATTCACAGAACACGTACATGCTGGTCCCAGGAAACCAAGGGGTGAGGGGGAAGAGGAAAGGTTCATACTGAACAATTGACACATGTAATGTTCAAATGTTGATATGAGCTGTTTTTTTAGATGTTTTTTATTTTACAAAGAACAAAAAATAACGAGAGAAAATAATCTGAGTGAACAACTCATGTCCTTCGGATAGGAGGACAATTATCAAACCTATAATTAAGGAGAAAAATTAAAAATTAGGTACAAACCCAAAACAAAACATCAATATAACAGCTGAAAGCAGGATGGTTAAGGTCATTCTTTTGTACAAATAAATAGAAAGGACAATATTGTTCAAAAAATGACTGTTCTACCTTAGAGCATTAACATTTCTATGAAAAAGAAATGGAAAAAATTAGGCATGGAAAAATACTTTTACATTTTGTGTTTTTATAAATTTGTTATTTTTTCAGAAAACTATTGGAAAATAAAAATAAGTACCATTTGACAGTTTTCTTAATGGGAAGAGTGTTTTCGCATCTCTGTTTCAGCACAGGTTGCATAACAACAGCTATAATATTATGACTATGTCATAAATATTAATATACCTACAATCTAACTACTGTTCAAATGCCTTAGATTTTTTGATACACACATAATTTCTTACATCATAATTTAGAAGGAAAAATATCAAAAGCATTGACTTTTTTTCACAGACCACCTATTCCCATCATGCAGAACACCAGTGTTCCATGGAACACGGTTTAAGAAAAGCTAGACTAGATAATGCTTGGTCCTGCCATGAGTCAGGGCATGGGACTAGCTGATCTCATGAGGTTCCTTTCAGACTGATGACTCCATGTCTGAAACATGCTTGTTTCAATTCTCCATATAGGCATTGAAACACGAAAAATATTGCTCTGGCAAGATTTTTCCTCACTATGAATCTTTGTCCAAAACGGCCACTGAGAGCTCAAAAAAAAAGGAGCAAACACTCTCTTAATCCATAAGTTGGCATGGGAAAATGACACTGATAGAACACAAGGGGGAAAATATGATAAAGATAAGTAGGTATCTTGTGAGTCTGATGATGTCACAAACCATTGAAACTTCATTCTGTGAACTCTATAATACCTGTGGAATAGCTTACCTCTTGTTTTCCTCTCCTGTGTTCTTTATATTCAGGGCTTACCTACATGCCCCCCGCCGCCCCTTTGAAAAAATGTTTGTTTTGTTTTTTTTCTTTTCTGGAAAAAAATCCCTTGCATCCAGACTGCAAAGCTTGTTATTCTGGAACAACAAGGCATTTAAATCAAAATAGAAACTCCACCAAAACGAATGACTTTCACTGATCCCAATTTTGAAATTGCTCAGTGCGTACTAAGCAGACATAATTATGACTTAAATATGCTCCCGAGTGGCAACCCATCTTTGCTCTTATTTTGAAATTGGGCCTTGTAATGCGAAAGCTCAATTTTGAAATGCTCCTGCACATGAAAACTCTTTTCAGAAGCAACTTATTTAGACATTATAATGTCAAAATGAGTTAATTCTGAAAAAACCTTCAGTGTAGCTATAGCCTTAGAGTATATGGGTAACAAGGATAAGTCACTACGTAATATTCTACATCCAGGGTTTGGACAACCTATTTACTCAGATTTTATTTCTGTTGTGTTAGATCTATTTCCCTAATCCTGTTTATTTCACAGGATCCATGAGAAGCTGATACTCCACTGAAAAACCCGGAAAATTTAAGACATATCTATATCACTTTTAAAATACATTTGGAAAGAACTCACACACGCAACATAATAAATAGCCTCGTGAGCATTGCCCTACATATTTAAAATTATTTTATGCCATTTGAAAAAGTATGTTTATAAATCATTGTAGACAGAAAAGATATGGAAACTTTTTTCAGGGGAAGGGGGAGGGACAGAGACAATATCTGGTCACCAAATTCTAAAACCCATGATGGCGTTTGATATTTCTTCTGCTCTCTTTCTGTTGCTCCTTTTTATCTTTTCATACTATTTTAGTTTTCTTTCTGCCTTTCTGTTTTGGCATGTGTGTCTAATTAGTGGCATTCAAACAGGCTTATTTGCCAAAGCAGGCTCTTCAGTACAAACGTATCTATAGTTACATTTAGATTTCTCATCAAGATTCTTGCTTAGTGTTTTAAATTATTTCTCTAGTCACATCATTGACAGTCTATGATTCTGAACTGAGACCTAGAACCAGCCTGAGATTTGGCCTGCTTTACTCTATTATAAAAATCCACTCTGTATTCTTGCGGAATCTGCTTTTCATGTGACAAAAATGAAACCAAAATCATGTGATCCTTGCCAAAGAAAAGGATCTTTGATCAGAGCCAGTCACCTCCCACCCACCCTTTATCTAATCTTTTGTGGTTCTCTGTGGTTAAAAACATAACCCACTGGAGGGAGATGGTGCTATGTTTCATGAACTGTCACTGCTGACGCTTAGGGACATTTCCATCTGTTATTTGTTCTTAGCTTTGCTTACTGCTAAAACAGGAAGGACATCTGGCTGAAAGGCTTTTTGAAACAAAAGGCTTCTCTCTTTCCCACAATTAATATCTATAAATTACTCTTTAGTGGACAACATTCATTGTACCTGAATTTCAGACTGACTTCTAGTAAATTAAAATTACAGACCCTATACAAACTTTGCCTCACAGAACTCTGCCTGATGGAATTTTATAGCTGATGACTTTCTTTAATGAATATATTACATAGAACACCTTCCAGCTACAGCGTGTCTCTTGATTACTTGGGTCTCCAATGTATATATATTTCTCAGTGTTACTCAGATACACTGCCACATACTACCTGTGTAACAGAAATACGAAGGGCTACGCTGTGGCTGAGCAATTCAGAAGGGAACTAGGAAGGTAGAATGGGCAGGATATTAGCTTTTGAGTGCTAGAGGACAGAAACAACAATAAGGTCCCTGGGAGAACTGGGCAGTGCTGACTGCCAATGATGCTTGCTAGGCCTTTTTTAAGTGTTCTTATCTATCCAGGGGCCTCTATGTATATGGGCCTCATCACCATCTCCTTGGAACTCCTACCCATTGCTTAAATTTCAAGGTATGTCTACACCACAAGTGCTACCTGTGGCACACTTGGGTAGATGATTGCTACAGCGATGGCAGGGGTTTTTCTATCACGCTAGTAAATCCATATTCTCAAGAGTAAGGAGCTAGGTTGACAGAGGAATTCTTCTGTCAGTCTGACATTTCAACCAGGTAATCAAAAGGTGGGGCTTTTGATAGCTTAACTACTGTATTGACACTGACCTTTATTCCAGGTGCAACAGGTTTGCAGAAATGTTGGTGATGCCCATAATCCTCAGAGCCCACACACCTCCCCAGCTCAAACTCATCCCTCACCTGCCCAAGACTTTGAGGGGGAATTTGGGTGGGAAAGGGGTGTAGGCTGGGGAAGGGAGTTTGCATGCTGGGTGCAGGCTCTGGGATGGAGCATGGGACTGGGATGAAGGAAGGGTACCAGCTGTCAGGGGGAACGTGAGTGCGGGTGGGAGTCTGGGCTGCAGGCTTTGGGACAGAGTCTGGGTGCTGGCTCTAGCGTGAGGTGCAGGGTGAGGATTCTGGGTACAAGCTCTAAGAGGGAGTTTGTGGGAGGGAGCGGTGAAAGGAGTTTGGGGGAAGAACTGGTATGAGAGGAAAGGTAAAAGCTTCTAGAGGGAGTGCAGGGCATAATGAGATCTGGGGGAGTGGATGGTGAGATGCCCCATTTACCTGGAGATGTAGCTCCTCAGGGGGTGGAGGGTCTCCAGGTGCTGCTGCTCCCTGCCAACAAGCAAGTTCTCCTGGCCCCTCTGCAACACATTGTCCTAACCCTGCACGTCCCTGGGCCAGTGTTGCCTCTTTTTCTTCCATCCATGAGTAGAGGAATACATTTTGTTATGCACACCGAGGCATGTACAGATGGATATACACCACATGATGCCAGCCTGGGCATTCTGCTAATCAGCTGTGCAGCATTTGAATTTCTCCTGGGTGGCCAGCCAAGTACTCAGCTTATAGGGAACACTACCCTCGGGCATTTTAAATTGCCTGGGGGCAGCAGGTGGGGCTGGGGGAGTGCACAGGGGCGGAGAACTCAGGGAATGGCAATAGCAGACAGCAAGTTTTGGTGGAGCCTGGCCCCAGAATAGGAATACTTCTGATGTAGGGGCACCATGGGCCCATATAACTCACCAGCTATGCTATATTCTAGGTGTAGACCAGGCCTGAAAGCCTGTTTTCAGGCTGGGGGAGGATCATACTCCCTGCCACCCTCACACCCCAGTCACCACACCTACTCTGTCTGGTGCTGGAAATAATCCCAGAAGAACTTGTAGTCATCTTCCACCATGTGCGTTGAATCCTGGGGCTTTTCTCCGCCGAGCAGCTGATCTGAAAATGCTGGTAATATAACTCTGAATGATTCTCTGAGTCCTTTAGTATATTATTTCTTTAGAATTCATGCAGAAAGATTCCTCTGTCACTTGCACTAGTGGAATGACTCCTGATTTACTCCTTTGCAGACAGAGGTTTTGGTGCAAAGGAGTTGTCAGATGAACTATTCCCAAGGGTAGAAATATATACGAGATGGACACAGTCAAAGCAGTCTATACGCAATTTCAATCTCTCTCTCTCTCTCACACACACATGCACACAACTTTTTTTTTTTTTGCCAAAGCTACTCTGTGATGTCACTTTTATTTTTAGAACCTCAAAATGGAAACAGAATCAGAGATTTCTGGCACTTCTGCCCTGATAAAGATTAATAGCATTTACCTATTTATAAAGGAAATGTAACAAATGAGAATTATGTACATGAGAGAAGCCAAACACCACACCAGCAGGCAGTGTCAGCATGGTTTCAGTAAAACATAATATAGCTAGTAATCCTAGGTGTCTTAGATATAGTGGGCTAGATTGTTTTCAATGGAGTTTAGCCAGTTTACGTCATCTGTAGATTAGACTGAATATATTTTCACAAGTTCTAGTTCTACTGAAAAACAAATTAGAAAATTCTGATGAATTGTTGTCTTTGGTGCCACAAAATGTTTGGATATAGTTTAACAAAATGGCTGTGGAACAAATGGAAAATGTAGCCTTATATCCTCTCAATAACACACATGCTGTCAAAGAAGATTTTTCACTTTCTATGAAGGAGAAGAATTTCCTCCATCTGGTAGCCAAAGACAATTTTTGCCTGTTCCATAAGCTATCTATCTAGTGTATTTATTTTGGGTGGACTCATGAATGAGCATAGGTTCTAAAAGATGTCTGTGATGTCAGCAACTTGGGGAAAGCTCATAGTGTATACAACTCAGGATCACCTAACAACAAATATAGGGTGACCATATCTCCCTGTCCCAAATACGGGACAGGGAGATATGTTGGGGGAGGGACAGCTCCCCCAACTCCACCAAGGGCTGGGGAGCTGGGAAGGAGGTGGCAGCTGCCAATCTTCCCCGGGAGCCCAGGGAAGCAACAGCCACCAGCCCTCCCTGGGGAAGCGGCAGCCACCAGTGCTCCGCAGGACCCAAGGGAAGGGGCAGCCACCGGCCCGGCCCAGGAAAGCGGCAGGGACACGGCAGCCTCCCATGCTCCCCCACCCCCACCCGCTCCAGCTTCGCCAAGCTCCCAAACATGGAACAATTAGTCCCTTTTTAAAAATAAATCAGGACGCCTTTTTGGCATCCCAAATACAGGGCCGTCCTGCCGAATACAGACGGTCCCGCTAAACAAATAGCCACTCCTTGCTTTAGCGCTTTTGTCTGTGTTTTACTCCTGAGCGCCTTTTTTCCCATTTTCTTCTGAGGGCATGACAACGTGAGGGGGGTCTGTAACAAGCTAGAACATTTCTGTTTCACTTTACTCACATTATTGAATTTACCTCTTAATAAGCTTGTTGTTTTTCAAACTGTTTTTTTGCAAAATTTTAATACTATTTCTCCAAGCTTGGCAAACATTACAGAAGACACTGACGGATTTAAAACAAGGGTAAGAAATAACCAAAGAAACATGGATTCTCCATTTCAAATCCATAGATGATATTTTCCCCCTTTCTGTTGTGAATCTAAGGCTTTCAGGACCTAACTGCTCTGACTTTCAAAGGCCAATGATTGTTTAATTACTGGCCTAACACAAATAAACGTGGGAACAGTGGAAACATTACACTCTCTTTCTCTCAGGCTGTGTTTACACTAGCAAGTTATTTAGGAAAAAAAACGGGTCTTTTCTGAAAGAATCCATGGAGCATCTACACACAAAATGTGCTCTTGTGATCTGAAATTGAAGAACACAGCACTTTTTCCAGTGGCCCTCTTCCTCTCCCAGATGAGGGAAAGCACTTTTTTCTGAAAGACCCTTTCAGGGAAAAACAAAACAAAACATGTGTAGATGCCCCAGGGGCCCTTTTTTTCAAAAGAGCGGTCCTCTTGGCTCCAGATTTTTCTATCCCTGGCCCCTTCTCTCAAAAAAGCAGGGGCTGTGGGGATGTTATCCATGGCAAGGGCAGATCGATTTTTGATCCATTTTTTCATGCGTGGCTGTGCTCTTTTGAAAGAAGTTTTTTGGAAGAGATCTTCCGGAAGAACTTCTTTCAAAAGGTCACTGCAGTGTAGACGTAGCCTCAGGGAGTAAACATGGCATTACTAAATATGTGTGTTACTGAGTAATCACCCTTATTCAATGCATTGACTCAGGTTTGATGCTGAAAATCATTAAAAGAACATTAGACACATTGCAGTTTGCCAAACATAACACACAATACTTCTACCTGACTTTAAATCTCATCAATATTATGCTGGCCAGGCACATTTGCCCTTTGTGCAGTTCAAAAACAATTGACGGAGTGCAAGTTTTGCAAAGGTGAGCAATTTGATGGATGTGGACCCTGGCTACAGATAATATACAGTTTCCTTTGGCATGTAGTTTAAAGCAATATGTAAAAGTTTGTGATGGAAAGTTAACTTTCTGCCATTATAATGCATAACAGTAATATAGAATCCAGTACAACAAGAAGACTTGTGGCACCTTTTAGACTAACAGATATTTTGGAGCATAAGCTTTCATGGGCAAAGACCCGCTTCATCAGATGCATAGAGTAGAATCCATAGAATCCAGTACATACACTGTGTAGACTATAATTCACAGGCCATTTCTACACAGGCCACTTCACATGCTAATACACGGAGCAAAAGATGCTAATGAGGCATGGATGCAAATTCCCCGCACCTCATTAGCATAACATCACATGATTTGGAGTCTGGAATACCGTTCTTCTGGACTCCAAAACGCTGTGCAGAAGCGTGGCCCTCGGGGGAGCTTCTGGAAGGAAGTCCTTCTTCCAGAGGCCCCTTCTTCCTGAAAATTTCTGGGGGGAAGGGGCCTCCGGAAGAAGGACTTCCTTCCAGAAGCACCCCCCCGGGGCCGTGCTTCTAAACGGCGTTTTGGAGTCCGGAAGAACGGTTTTTTGGACTCCAAATCACGTGATGTTATGCTAATGAGGCACGGGCAATTCGCATCCTCACCTCATTAGCATCTTTCGCTCCTTGTATTAGCATGCCACTTCCCAAGGAAGTGGCGTGTGTAGAAACGGCCACAATGAACTGGTTCTGAGTTTTTCGATCATTGATGCACAGCATAGTGAAGTATTGTGCTTCACTGCATGTCGTGAGAGCTCTTCAGGTTGTTTGATAACAGCTCATTGTTCTGAAAATGTCATTTAAGTGCCTTTGCCTAAATATGTTACAGGAAAAGAAATACATTCCTTCTTAACACTGCCAAATCAGCCACAGACCAAAGATATTTCAGCACAACTGCTTCATAAGAATGCGATAGCTAAGTAACTGTACCCCCTTGTATTTGTATAGCCATGTCTTCTCATTCCCTTATATTCCCTCTTCTCATTTCCAGCCCCTATATTCATTGCTCTCATTCTTCAGATTGCAACCTGTTTGAGGCAGGACTGTGAAGTTTGGGGTGCTATATAAATAATAAACTAAACCATGCCACAGAGCTTCTCAAAATAATCCACAGAAATCGTAGCAGGGACACTGTAATCAATGCTCACTGATTATCTGGATATTCTATACTTCTAATGTGCATTAGTCTAACACACACTCTCACCACACTTAATTCCTTACTGTTAGTAGAGCCCTTTGAAACTTTCAGATAGAAACAGTCATTACAGGGCAAAATGCTTTTCAGTTTTGCCTTTGCTACTAGAATCTTATCTTCGGCATGGATTTGTTTTGATTTCACCCAGCCACAAATACAGCTGCACCACTGCAAACTCATACTATGGCTGAAGACAATTACGATTTGCAACCACAATGGAGCACACCCTGGTTTTACGGAGAGCTAAGCTTCAGAGGTGCAAATCGCAGCTTATAGAAGTTTACCGACTCTATACTGCGAGTTAACACTGGTGTCATTATGCTAGTGGTTGAAATCAAGACACAACATCAACTTGGAAAGCATAAATAGTGCTGTGGCTGAATTTGGTACATTCCTTAGTCATTCCTGTCTATCCCCTGAGTAGCGGATTCTGCCTAATACCAACACAGCTATTGCAACTGCTGGTTACCAGCAGCAATTTGCTGGGACCCAGACTTGTCCCTGTATCATTAATGAGATTTGCGTCTGGCAAGAACATGCCACTGACTCGCACCATTCTGGAAGGAAAGGCTCAAGTTTTGGCAGTTGTGGGGCTACAGCCAGGGAAGGAAGTGCCGGGTAGTGCAGCCCCACAAGCCTGCCTATGGCTGATGCTCAGCCCATCCCAGAGTTTCTTTCTAGAGCAGCTGCCTCACAAACTTGCCCGTGCACAGGCGTCACACATGAGGTAAGGGCTGTGGGAAAGGGGAGGGAGGCTGCAGGCGGCTGCACGCTCTCCCCTTCTCCCTGCATTCTGGGCTATGCTCTGTTGAGGAACTGCACCTAGGAAGGCAATGCTGGGATGTGTTTAGCCCCAAACAGCACAGGGGAAGGTATGGTGCAACGCCAGAGACCCCTAGCACCCACACGTCCCTTAGAAAGCCCAAGCAGCTCTCCCTGCTGCTAGGCTGCCTGCAGATAGGTTTGCAGGCAGGTCCCAGTACTTTATTCCCTTGCGGTGCCCCACTAACCAGCCATCTGCTTATTAAGGAGCTTCCAGAAAATGGCAACTTCTTGCTGGCAACTGAGGGGTTGCTAATAAGGGGAACCTTCTGTAGCAATTTTACATTATTAAGGCAATTGAAAAGTTCAGAAGGGTGAAGCCATTATTATAGGCTTGTGCTAGAACTTTGTCCATGTTTTTTGGAGGGACAGGACCAAACCTATTCATGATTATTACCCTGGATTGTTATGCCCTTCTAGTGTGCAGTGATTGGAGTTACTCATGAAAACGACTGAACTTTTTTCCTGTGTCTTCCTGAGACCACTCTTAGGGTTCATAACAATAGATTAACTGGGAACTAATGGTTTTACAGGTATGATGTGACTGTGGGTTGAAAGTCCACATTACATGAAGCATTTAAGAAAAGCTGCACCAAAACAAAAGTAAGCTGCCTGACAAGGTTGTGGTTTGAAATGAGCCCTGTCTTGCAGCTGTTGGCATTGCTCTGGCTGTTGGTAATCTGGCTGCCTCCCTCTCTTCCTGTTGGATATACTAGTTATGCATAACATCACTAGTATCAGCAGGGACCACTTGAGAAGTGACAGGGTTTTTTTTTCCCAGAAGGGTGAACCAGCTCTGTGCTGCACCCAGGTGGCTTCAGTCTTCTCCGTCTCACGCTCCCGCTGAGGAAAGCACACGTCATTGTGGTGTCTTCGGGAGCCACAGCACAAGCTGTGAAATTCCAAAGGAGGGTCTCAGCATATTGTTTTCCCCTACTACAGTAATAATATTCCTCTACCTACAAGGGGTGTTGTGAGGACGAACACATTAAAGATCGGGGAGTGTCTGGTGATCTATTGATGAAAAGTGCAAAATAAAATCTATGTATTAGTATTAATTATTATTCCTCTTACCACTCCAGAACATTCTTCTACCCTTTTTTCCTTTCACAAAATAGAAGGCCAGATTCCAAGGTCCTCATTCACTTTTCACTCAGGCAAACATCTCATTAAAGCCAATGTGACGCTGGGCTGGGAAAAGTCATTAAGATTTGGTCCATAGTTTCTGTGAAAGATCATTAAAGGTTGATTTATTGACACAGCAGAAAGACTGCTAGCAGTGTTGCTGGTGTCAAACTAACCTCTCTATCAGGTTGTCTGTGGGAGATGTGTACATACCAGAAAGTAGCAGAGAAGTACCGTGTTAGACTGTACTCCAACAAAACAAAGCAGCAGAAATGTAGCACTTTAAATATTAACAGAATGATTTATTGGTTTATATCAGAACGTATTAGGTACTACAGAGATAAGGCATTTCTACAGAGGCCAGATCCAGATCCAAGAAGTTTCTTTTAAGGACTCATCTACATATTCCCACCCCCCAGATATGCAGGTACTATGAGCAGCTGGATGCTATACTGGGGGACGCAGCCCATGTCAGAACCAGAAACCCATGTGGATAAACTGGAGTCACTGCACAGTCCCAATGAGGAGGGCAGCAGGCTTCTGATGAAGATCTCTGCAGCCAGGAATTTACTATGGGTTCCCAGCCATGGCATGGAGCAATCAGGAACTCTTCAGCTCCCAGCAGGAGAGCAACACACAACAGCCAAGCCTGCAATTGCATGAAGAAAGCCCAACACAGACTATACAGCAGGCGCACACTTGTTTTGTGCAGGTATTGCTGGGGCAGATGGGTAGCTGGATTTGGGGGTGGGGTGGCTACTGAGAGGTGCTTCTAGTAGTTTGCTAAGGAAGAGTTTGGGGATCCATTTGGGCTCCCCAAAGTGCATTAATGCTTTCACATATTTCTTTCAGATCATACACCAAGATATTTCTGAAGGATCTCCTGAGGTACTTTTGAATCTTCTCCCTAAGTTTCCATGGTAAATTACCAGGCCAATGCACTGCTGCAGTTGCCATGGTGGAACCAGGGCTACACAGAGGGAGGCAGCATAAGTGATAGTTGTGAACTCGCTGCTCTCTAGGAGATGCTGCCTTTTTTTCTCATCAGGTTTCAGCCCAGAAATATCCCCCAGAGATATGGCAGCCTATGGACAAGGGAAGAGGCTTAGCGGCTGCCGCATGCATCTGCAAAATAACCCAGCATTAACACCAGTCAAATCCCTTTTATCCCCAACCTCACCCAACCCTAACCCCTATTTCCTCCTCTTTCCCCCACCCCACCCCACCAACCTTCCCCAAAGCAAAGCCAAGTACTTGCCATCTTTAGAAGTTTGAGGTCTCTCACCAAAGGTCCAGCACACACTGAACTTCCTTGAAAAATGAAACTTTCCCTGGACAGGGCAGATAGGAATGCAGCTGTGATAAAGTGGCGTGCCACCTCAAGGTCTCCCATAATAGACAGGTATTGTTCTAAATGCAGCAGGTTAATATTTTTTTTCCTGTTTTTAGCTCCAACATCTGTGGCCAGTCCAGCTGCCTCTGTGACCAATGCAGCTGCTGTGTGACTAATCGAAGGAGACATAGGACGAGATCCAGAGAAGAGATTTTCAAGGACCTTCTGAACAACTGTCCCCAGGAAGTGGCTGTGCTGTGGAGAGAAGATAGGAAAGACCTAAAGGCAGCGAGAGATTCCATGCAAGCCAAGAGGGCAGCACACATGTGAAAGGGAGAGCAAGCCACAATGAGAGGAACAGGCTGACATAATGTGCTACAGTGCGTGGAAAACTGACCCTCACTGGCAAAGGTTGGCCCACGTGCACCGCATGCATAATTCTGCTGCCATAACCCCTCCGCACATTCATCTAGTCCCTGGATGCTCTAGAGGTGGAGAAGATGTTCATAGAGAAACAATCTGTATTTAAATAGACATTTGCTGCATGGGTTGGGATCCAATTCCTTTGCAGCATACCACGTCTGCTTATCTGCTAGCCATGTACTCCTGCCTTCCTAATGAGGAAGAATAGTTATCGCACATGGACCTTATAAAAGGCTCCCAATGCTGGTATTGTTCACTGTCACTCTGCACCATACTACAACATTCTTGTGTATAAGTTCCTGACAACCTAGTTTTTTTAGCATAAGAAAAGATAGATCTGAGGCACACAAAGAGAACCACACTCTGAGATGGGACTTAGTTTATGATACCAAAGGATAACCTTTCTTGTTCTTAAATAAATCCTATCCTTAAGCTCCATAATGTTTCCTGCCCCGTTTCATCTTTTAGCCTGATTTATATAACAGCATCAGATCTCCTGGTTACCTTCTCTTTAGGCTCAGAGTTATTATGGTGTGACATGTAGCTGGAGATGTTTAAACAACCAGCAGGCTTAGTGAGCAAAAAACAACCATCCAGATTATGTTAGAAGTGTATCAAAATGGTAAACAGGTTCATTTTTTGTAGATAGTAATGTTAAATAGACAAGAGCCCTTGATGTGTAGGCCTGTATTTTTAGAGGACCTACATCTTGTTAAACAATGTGATATAATTAGCTTGTGGAGGCTAAACTCCTCTTCATAATGTTTCATGATTGAAGTCTATTGATTCAGAAATCAAAAGAACATACTACTATTTAGATGGTACTTATAATAATATTAGTAAAATAATATTGGCCTCATTCTTCTTTGAGAATTGCAGTAACCTACCTGTGAACTCTTTGATAGTTTATTACCTTATGCTAATTAATATAACATTACCCAAGTAAGTATGCCTAGGAAACAGATTAGTTTGAAAGAAACAATATGCATTGCCTGCTCTTCCTTTCCTCTAAGAAAGTCTCTGCTGATTTAATGATTTGCTGCAACTATAATGAGGCTTTGGGACTGATCCTTTTTAAATCTCGGATCTGCTTAAACTCTAACAGGGAAAATCTCAGCCAGTGGTCAGCAGTCAGTAGATGGGGCTCTACTGGCAGATCTCTGAGCCTCCAAGAGGTGATCTGGACTGATTTGGACAAGATGATATCAAGTGCTGGTGATTCAATGGCCTCTGCACCACCCCCACCCTTCCACTGCTATGCTGCTTCTGCCCTCTGCCTTGGAGAATCTGAACTAAGAATTTTTCACAGATCTGTATGTATGTAGGTTCATCTTTTAACTGTAGCAACTTTCTTCTTCATTTCTTTAGTAAATCAATGTTAGTTAATAAGAACTGGCTAGAGGCTTGTATGTGAATGAGATCTGAAATAGTCATTGGACTATTGGGTAATACGTCTGAGCTCATGAGACTGGTAGAACTTTGGCTTTCTGGATGGGAGCCAAAGGTAGGATTGCTTAAACAAAACTGTATTTTGGCTTTGGGTAGCCAGTAAAATACTGCGGAAGCTTACTTAAGGTTACTCTCTGGGTGAAAGCTAATTATAGAAAAAAACACCAGTTTTGGATTAAGTGCCCTGTTCCTTGGGGTTTGTCCTGAGTAAAGATTATTAGTGGGCCTTCCAGCCTCCTCATTCATGTGCATGCTCAAACCTTTTCTGCATAGCACATTCATTTAATGTCCTAAATTTATCTTTTTTTTACTCTCCTCTGAATATTTCAAACATCATTTTTGAAACCATTATCTTACCTTAGCCAAACAACACTACGTGTTTCACTTCAAATTAGTCCATTTGTTGGTTTTTCCCATGATTCATGATCTCTACTCTCTCTCTCTCTTCATGGTTTTACCCATGATTCATGAGCTCTACATGTCTGGTCTTCTAGCAGCTCGCATCTTTGACAATAGTTGCCTCAAAGCCAGTGGTATTTTTAAATAGAAGATATAATCCCAGTTGTGCAACAGCCAGGATACAAGCCCCTGGAGCATTATGGCCATCTGCAGTATTCTTTTAGATATTCTGGAATATGCCATCTCCTTTTGTCACAGTTTGTCATCAATTGTTTGTCCTTGTGTTGTGATAGCATTACATTCAGTGTAATTTTGTCAGCGATGTTTTTTCAGGATGGATGCATCAAGAGAGGTGGATATTTCCTCAGTTTTGCAAGACTTATCAAAATGTGCCTATCTGTTCTTTACCTGTACTGCCCTAATGCTACTGGCATGAGAATATACATTTGTTTAGAAAGATCAAAGAAAGTAAGATGTGTAACAACAAGGGCCCCTGCTCTGGAAAATAAAATAAAACATAAGGAAGAAAATACTAAAATGTTAGTGAAGCAATCCTCCTGAGAAAGCATCTTGTATCCTATGAGAAAATGGATACATGCAAATTCACAGGTGAAGAATTCCCCAAGTAGAGTTTCCTTTTTCACGTGAATGTCATATTTGATAAACCAAGAGGCAGAACTGGCCAGCTGGCAGAAACTTGTATTTCGTTTCAAAAATGTACAACTGCATTGTGCTTCTCCAGTTGCTCATGTCTGATTACGTTTAACCCACTGCAGTCCCTCTCAGGTGCACATGAACATTTTCTCAGGATTATTCCATAAAGTATTTCATTCACTTGGTGTGTCCCCAAGACCTTCACGATACAAAGAAACCATACCTTTAAAAGAATGATGAAGAACATGTCTTAATATAACCAACATTTATGAAAATTCTTCAACGGTATGGCCATTGTAGTGGAGTCATTGCAACATTTAAATACTAAACCCCTGCTGGAATTTACTGAATCAGAGTACTCCAGTCTAGAAAGAATCAAACTCAAAGATTCACTTCAGTCTCCAGAAATCTCTTCTGATTAAAAAGAAAATCTATAGCTAGATTAGAGAGTTATGTCAAGTTACCTGTATTAAATGTAAAGTTACAACTGAAAAATCAAGCTTTCAAAAGTGAGGAATTTTCAAAACCTAAGATTGCAGGAGGAATCCCAGTGGGCTGTGAGCTGCTGTGGCCCACTGAAGAGAAGACCACTCAGGCCCATCAAAAGAGGTCAGAGAGGGTGCCAGCAAAGGGGCCAATTGTCTCCAGGCCCAGCATTTCAAAAGAGCTTGGAGCTCCAGCTGCCACTGCTGCCGAAATATCACCAGTTATGGCTAGACCTCCAGGCCCCTTTGAAATGCCATGGAGAGCTGTGCCACCACTCTGCATGTGGCTCTGATGGAGCATGGGGTGTAACCAGGGCTGACTGCTATAAGCTCTGCCCCTGCTGTCCCTTCCTGGGGGGAGTCAGGGAGCCAGGGCCCCTCCCACTTTGTTCCCAGGCCCGTGATGGCTGTCAGCCCCACTGGGGCCACTCATGGAGCCCACACAATATTTGGGGTTGCCCATCCCTGCCTTAGTTGCTGTGCTGACCAGGAAGGGTTTTAAGAACACACACAAATGGTTTGCAGAATTGGAGACTAACAGAAAAAAATCTTACATTCAAAACAATGGGTACAATATAGCTGTCCCTCACTGTCTCAGGTGCAGCCTTTCATACTAACACATCCGAGGACAGAATTCTGGTTTTCTTTTCACAACACATCATGTTGACACCAGCCAAAATCATATTATTGCGTTACAATTACATTTAAACCTTGCAAACCTGGCATTTTAGTTATCAAAAAGGTGCAGATTAGAAGAAAATATCAGAGGGAAAAGCCACTATAAAACTTCATGGAGATAAGCTACACAGCAGCCCTGGGAAAGAAGAACTCTTGTTGGGTGGTCTAATTAAAATGAAAAAAAATCAATAGAATTAGGTCTAACAGCCACATATTCCCACACAGGAGAAATTATAGTCTGAATTCAGAGATATCCTTCAAACTGTGCTCTGTAGGAAAGGTAATTTTTAGCTTCCAAATCATTCGAATATCATTGATCTCATTAGTCATCTTACTACTGTAATTGATACCCCACACTATGTGTCTGCATTCCTCCTTTTAACTTCTGAACAACGATTGGAATTAATAAGCTCATCTAGAATGAGTTTTCACTTTGTGAAATTTCAGAATCCAAACACATTTTATGAATGGTGCAACACATTTAGCCTTTGGAAGACTTTTAAAGTCCATGAATTTTGCAAAAGGACCTGTGGACTGAGACGTCATTTTGCAGGTTTCATAGTTACGTTCATAAAATAATTCAAAACAACCCATTTTCAAGAAGTAGACAAAAATGAGTATTTTAGATCCCAAGGGCTTTAATGTCCTGTCCCAGCTTGCCTTCTTCCATCTTTCCACCTCATCCCAGAAAACCCCACTAGCATCCTTTTTTTAATGAAATCAACCCTACTTATAAGTCAAAATATAATAAACAGAGAAAAATATCAAAAATTCATGAAAAAGGTACGAGAAAGCTCACTGGAGTTTTATATCTATCATGAGAGCAAATGCTGTAACTGGGATTGCAAAAGATTTCCATAATAATTGCCTGTGTTCAATTATTTGTATTTTTCTGAAACTTCCAGTTTTGAAGCTAAAATGTTAAGGCCTACAATAGGGTGCCACTTTACGGCCTGATCCAAAACCCAAGACAATTCTTCATCCCCTTATAAATTATTCCTAACTTAAAAAAAATAAGAAGGAGTTAAGAACTAGCACATACATCAATAAACTACGACAGTTTTGTGAAGAAGCCTATTGACATATTGTCTTATAATTTGGTGTGCTTTCATTTCCTACGTTTCCATTTTCTTCTGTTCCATTACATTCTCCTGCATTATAAGACATCAAAGTTCAATCTTCATGTTTAGCTTTTAGATTACCTGATTCTAAACCCTTATCTTTACAACTTTAAGATTACTTTAAACACAATGATTTGTATCATTTATTTTGCAGGGAGGTTATGGTATTTACATGTGATATTTAAATGCAATGCATTATTGCAGTGTAAATATCCTTCTTTCAGAACAGAGCCTTTCAAAAGCATATGTTAGTGCTCCACTACAATGAAATTGAAATGGAATGTTTGGATTTCAAAGATTAACAGGATCATAATGTGAGTTGCACATAAAATCAAGTTAACTCAATACAGCTTGGCTTGTTTAGAGCTTTTCCAGACATAAAAATATTCAATAGATTGTTTATTTTAATTGAAATCTATAACCCAAGAACAATTAATGCACTTAACCCCAACAATCATTAAAATGAGTGATCACAAAATCCTAACCTGATCGATCGATAGACTGAAAGATAGATTGATAGATATGCTTTAGTGCATATACATTTTACGGACAACTATTTAAACGTATAGCAGTGAAATAAAGAGCTACCTCAATACTAACTGTGCAAAGAATACTTGCACAAGAGGGCCGAAGAATACCTTGGCTATTTGTGAGAGAACAGCATGCAATCTAATTAATATAGTAGCATTGCCTCAAAAGTCATCTCTACAGCTGTGCTATACCATACCCAAGAGAAGAGCAGAATTCAACAATTTACTCACTTAGCTCGTATAGTTCCTCTTCATCTATTTTAGGTCTTTATATTTTTTCAAGCCCTTATGCTTTAATGAGACTCAGATTAAGAACCCTGTTTGAAGAGCACGTTAGCAAAACCATTAAACCAGTCATAAAACTTGAATGAACCCTTCAAGGAGCCTACTTAATGAAGAATGGGCCTGAGGCTCTACAGCACAGTAGCAAACAAGCCATAACCAGTATTGCCTGTGAAAGGTTTATAACAACATGTACTGTACTACAATTGAAGAATACTAGCCCCAACAACCCAATTACTTTTAACTTGCTACTGGTAATTCCTAATGACTTCTTCTCTCCTTGTGCTAACAGGCCAAAACAGTGAAAACAAAGCATTCACATTTTATAGCACACCTTCAACCAGTTATTCACCCACATCATGCCTGCAAACTCGTATTAATGCACCAGGGTCCGTTATGGAGGTTTTAAAGACACAGAGAACCAAAAACAGTAAGCAAGGAGGACAAATCAGAAAAAGATAATCAAGGTGAGCAAATCAGAGAGTGGAGGGGTGGGGGGGAAGGTCAAGAATTAGATAGAGTCAAGTATGCAGACAAGCCCCTATAGTGACTCAGAAAGTTCCCATCACGATTTAAACCATTTGTTAATGTTCTTCTTTTGCCGCCTCCGTCTAACGGAATTTTTCCGGCACACCTATGAACAACAGTCTGACTCTCTCAACCCCCCCTACCAACAACAAAAGAAGAAGAACTCTATGTGGACTCCCCCTGAGAGTCGTAGTGAAAGTCTGGACTTCTACGTACAGTGCTTCCACAACTGTGCTCAGTCTGACATTATACACAAACAATGCCAAATGAGACACAATCTCAACTATGCTGAACGCTATGCTGTCCAGAGTCTCAAAAATAACCAAGACATCATAATCAAACCAGCTGACAAAGGGGGTGCTGTTGTCATCCTGAATAAGTCAGACTATGAACAGGAGGCAGCCAGACAACTCTCCAACACCACATTTTACAGACCTCTCTCCGCTGATCCCACTTTGGAATTCCAAAGGAAATTACAGCTACTGAAGGAACTCCCTGCTCCTACTCAGGACCTCATTAACGCAGACACACCATCTGAGCCGCAGCCTGGATTATTCTATTTACTTCCCAAAATCCACAAACCTGGAAACCCTGGACGCCCTATCATTTCAGGTGTTGGCACCCTTACCACCAGACTATCCAGTTACGTGGACTCCCTCCTCAAAACCTATGCCACCAATGCTCCCAGCTATATCTGAGATACCACCGACTTCCTGAGGAAATTACAAAACATTGGAAAAGTTCCTGATAACGCCATCCTTGCCACAATGGATGTAGAGGCTCTGTACACTAATATTCCACATAAAGACGGATTACAAGCAATCAGGAACACCATCCCTGGTGCCACCACAGCCAATCTGGTGTCTGACCTCTGTAACTTTGTTCTCACACACAATCATTTCCGTTTTGGGGACAATTTATACCTCCAGATTAGTGGAACTGCTATGGGCACCTGCATGGCCCCACAGTATGCTAATATAATTATGGCTGACCTGGAATGATTCCTCAGCTCTTGTCCCCTATTACCACTCCTCTACTTAAGATACATTGATGACATCTTTATGATTTGGACCCATGGTACAGAGGCTCTAGAAGAATTCCACAGAGACTTTAACAATCTACACCCCACCATCAACTTATGCCTCGATTACAACATGCAAGAGATACATTTCCTGGACACTACAGTACTAATCAAGGATGGCCTGATCAGTACCACACTGTACCAAAAACCTACTGATCGCCATACTTATCTACACCTTTCTAGTTTCCATCCTGCACAAGTGACTATATCCATTGTTTACAGTCAAGCTCTTAGGTATAATCGCATTTGCTCTGATCCAACTGACAGAGACCAAAAACTACAAGAACTTTACCAATTGTTCATAAACCTGAATTACCCACCAGGAGAAGTAACAAAACAAATCGACAGGGCCAGACGCATACCCAGAAACCAGCTACTCCAAGATCAGCCCAAAAAAGCCAAGAACAGAACACCACTGGTCATCACCTACAGCCCCCAACTCAGACCACTGCAACGAATTATTAAAGACCTACAACCTATTCTTAATCAGGATGCTACACTCCAGAAGGCCCTGGGTGACATGCCTGTTCTCTCCTACAGACAACCTCCCAACCTCATGAGGATCCTCACTAACAGCCACAGTCTATACCCTAGGAACACCAGTCCTGGAACCTTTCCCTGCAACAAAGCCCACTGCCAGCTTTGTCCACATATCTTCTCTGGAAATACCATCACTGGACCTAACCAGGTTACTCACAGAATCACGGGCACTTTCTCACGCTCCTCTACTAACATCATATATGCCATCATGTGCCAACAATGCCCAGATGCTTTGTATATTGGACAGACTTCTAACTCCCTTAGACAAAGGGTCAACGCGCACAAAACAGACATCAAAACACTCCAGAGCCACAAACCAGTTAGTCAACATTTTAATGGAATGGGGCATTCTATTAATGACCTCAAGGTATGTGTGTTACTGAAGAGAAATTATCGCTCCATTTTAGAAAGAGAAGTGGATGAACTGACATTTATATTCAAATTCAGAACATTAACACATGGTATAAATCATGATGAGAACTTTCTGAGTCACTATAGGGGCTCGTCTGCATACTTGACTCAATCTAATTCTTGATCTTCCCCCCCACCCCTCCACTCTCTGATTTGCTCACCTTGATTATCTTTTTCTGATTTGTCCTCCTTGCTTACTGTTTTTGGTTCTCTGTGTCTTAAATATTGAGTCTGTTCTGGTCTGGCTATGGTCTGAAGAAGTGGGTCTGTCCCACGAAAGCTCACCTAATAAACTATTTTGCTAGTCTTTAAAGTGCTACTTGACTGCTTTTTGTTTTGATAGTGTATAGACTAGCACGGCTTCCTCTCTGTTACTATAGCTGCGTCTACACGTGCACACTACTTCGAAGTAGCGGCACCAACTTCGACGTTAGGCGGCGAGACGTCGAAGTCGCTAACCTCATGAGGAGATAGGAATAGCGCCCTACTTCGATGTTCAACGTCAAAGTAGGGACCGTGTAGACGATCCGCATCCTGCAACGTCGAAATTGCCGGGTCCTCCATGGCGGCCATCAGCTGGGGGGTTGAGAGATGCTCTCTCTCCAGCTCCTGCGGGGCTCTATGGTCACCGTGGGCAGCAGCCCTTAGCCCAGGGCTTCTGGCTGCTTCTGCGGCAGCTGGGGATCTATGCTGCAGGCACGGGGTCTGCAACCAGTTGTCAGCTCTGTGTATCTTGTGTTGTTTAGTGCAACTGTGTCTGGGAGGGGCCCTTTAAGGGAGCGGCTTGCTGTTGAGTCCGCCCTGTGACCCTGTCTGCAGCTGTGCCTGGCATCCCTATTTCGATGTGTGCTACTTTGACGTGTAGACGTTCCCTCGCTGCGCCTATTTCGATGTTGGGCTGAGCAACGTCGAAGTTGAACATCGACGTTGCTGGCCCTGGAGGACGTGTAGACGTTATTCATCGAAATAGACTATTTCGATGTCGCAACATCGAAATAAGCTATTTCGATGTTGGCTGCACGTGTAGACGTAGCCTATGGAGGTTTTGTGTCTCTCTCTGAAGCATCTGAGAAAAACCACAGTCTGAGATAGGATTTCTCAATTCTTATAGTCCTGTGTGTGTTCCCAAGGTGTTCTCGTGTGAAAACCTGAAAATGATCCAGCAAAAAGGATTAAGGGGCATATATAGGCCATCAGCACATTTTCCCTCAAAACGTGCAAATTAATGTTCTAAAAAGAGCTTTTTTCCCAGCTCCTGCAAGCTCTGGTTCCCAGCTCCCCCCGACTTGTGCAAATTTGAGTTACGTGGGGGTGTGCAGGAGTGCAACCCTTGCAGAATTCAGGAGTCTGCTGTATTAAACCACAGACACATGGCCTGGAGCAGAGCACTGTTGAAGATGCAGTTTTGCAGAGCGGGGCAGCAGCAGCAAGAGGAAAAGCCATTTGGAAAAGGAGAACTAATGTGTGACTAAATCTCTAACATGGTGGGCCTCATCCTGAGGCATGTGTACCCCGGGAACATACATATAGGTCTTCTCAGGGTACATCAATGCCTCTAGATGTTTACAACAGGCTTCACAAAAAGCACCTGAGATGGGTATTCACATGCTGACTGCCTAGCTCCTAAAACTAGAGCCAGTTCCCCAAATAACCTCCAGTAGTGCTGGACCCCCTCAGTAACTCTTTACCCTTTCAGGGACTACATGGCAAGTAAAGTAAAGGACATGCAGATATGGAAAATGAATTTCTAAATGAGTTGCACTTTTGTCAGAGACAAAGCAAAAGAGATATAAGATCTATGGAAATCTAGCAAAAACCTGCAGGTATAATAACCCTTCTTCCAGGGACCCATCACTTTTAGAATCCATTTAAATTTTGTTCAGTGTCATTTCAGGATCTCAAGAACTGCCTGTGCTATTGCACAGCCTTATTTTGCACAGACATGACTGCCCACCCTTCCTGAATGGTCTCATGAAGGTAGCCATGTTAGTCTGTATCTTCACAAAATAAAAACAAGCAGTCATGTAGTACCTTAAAGACTAACAATATCATTTATTAGGTGATGAGCTTTCATGGGACAGAACCACTTCTTGAGCTTGGTATGCTCCAGATCTGAAGTGGAACTGTCCCACAAAAGCTCATCACCTCATAAATAATATTGTTAGACTTTAATGTGCTACAAGACTGCTTTTTTTTTGTTTTTCCCTTTCCTGGTTACTCTTTGTGGCCAGTCTGTAGTCATGTCCAGTAAAGAAAAAACTTATAATTTAATATAATATAATAGTAATAAAATCCACATTATTAAGTATTCATTAAATATATTAAAACCTTCATATATAAAAAGGCCTGGTGAAAATGTAGCCATGGATTTAGAAGTACTAAGAAGCAATAATCCATGATCCTTCTGCTCCTTCCCCTTGTAAACGACCCATGAGGCATCCTTCCTTTTAAAAGATTCACATCCCCCATCTGACAACTCTTCGTAGTGTTTCCACGTCCGCTGTCATATGCTCCACTGACTGGTTGCAACTCTACGCAGGCGAGTAGCCACAACAGGTTCCTTTGGACTGCAGCTAGCACATTGTCCTAAGATGGTTCCCTTTCAATAGGAGACTCTGCAGGTTAATGACTCCTGATTTCACCTTGTTAGCACTCTGCCAACACAACAGGAATCCCAGTTTTATTTAGAGTGAAGGTACAGTGCAGTTTTGCGATCGAGGATTCGTAGATTGATACAGATACATACTTATATGCATTAATCAAGCACATCAATACCCCAGTAGAAAAAAAAGAACACGGTAGGGGTAGTTCTCATGTACCCTAGGGATGTTTTGCACCCCTTTTTTAAAAAAGTGAACATAAATGCAGTCAGTGATTTAAATAATATCCATTCAGACAGTAAGCATTACCAATAATTACACAAAACAGTTTCCATGACAACATCACTGCTTAGTCTGAAATTCATTGTACAAATTGCCTTCCTGTGGAGCCCATTGTCAGGGTATCCATAGGAATATATCTCCGTGTTTCCAAATGCTCTTGTCACTCCATATTCTTGATTAACTGGGTGATCACAAGGGTCTTGACACTATGCAGAGCAGGTTTAATCATGCAATGTCTTTGGTAGATGGAAAATACATGTAGTTTTTGTGGGGCTGAGTCCTGAAAACTTCCCCTAACTCAAGTACTGTTAGCTACTACACACCTTACATAGGTCATTAACGTTATCACCCACCACCACACATGTATAAAGGGGAAGAAGTTCTCACCTCTCCTAACAGCTGCTTTCTTTGCAGTCTTTCAAGAATAAGAGGGGTAGCTGTGTTAGTCTGCATCCACAAAAACAACAGGAAGTCCTTATGGACTGTAGACAAGAAGATACCTTATAGACTAACAGATTTTTTTGGAGCATAAACTTTCCTGGGCAAAAACCCCCTTCATTAGATTCAGCTTTCAAAAAGCTGCTTGGGGTTTTCCCACCCACTGGTTGTTAGTCTTTACCCGGCTTCAGGTTTCTTTCTACTGGTGAGATTTCAATTCACAGCACTGCACAGCTGTTTTTTCTCTTACAAATGGAATTTTGGTCACAACCACACTCAGCACTTTTTCAGTTTCCCATTAATGCTGTTGCTCTATAGATGTCTTCCAGTTCCACTATTGTACACAGGCTTATTTGCAATGTCAAAAACTGACAAAAGCACAAAATCAAATCACTATCTGGGTTGCTCTGGCTTATATACAATGCACTTTCTCTCTCTCTTCCTCATATACACATTGCTGAGGCACATTTTTCTCGTAACTTCAGATTGAAGACAAATGAAATTCCCCAACTAAATAATCAAACCAGGTCAAACTGATCTCTTAAGTGGATCAATGGAAACTTAACTGAAATGGATTGGGGAGTTTATTGGACTTGATGTACTAAAACGCTAATAAGATTACTTCCAATTCACACATATAGAACTAAATTTTTAGCACAAATTGATCAGATTTCCAAGGATGAATGGTCACTTCTAATAATGGATTAAGGCTGTAAAGCATCCCCTTTCTAGACAAAGAATAGGGTTTCCTCTTTTATTCCTCTAGATTACATGCCCCTAACTGTAATAGTCCTGCTGCTTTTTTACTAATGGTACTGGAGAAATGTTTTAGAATGCTGTGATTCTGTAATTTAGTTAGAGAGGGATTTATACACAAAAATATTGCATGGCTTGATTCACGTCACAGTACAGTAGATTCAGTATTTCAGTAGGTTCGGAAACCAATTAAGTACCAGCTTCTGCTGCTTCACAATGAGTAGCTGTTGACACTGGACTACTTGCATAGCAAGGCAGTACTTAATGAGTCAGTTCTTAATGGGTCAGTACTTAATGGGTTGTAAATCAGTGTAGCTTCAGTGCCATCAAGGAATACTGAACATAAAAACGGAACAATTCATAGGGATAAAACGACAAATAATAAATCTTTAGGTCAAAAATTTCATCCATTTGCACAGAACTATAATATGATAAATTGTATACAAAATGACTGTGATGCCCTTTAGGAATTCTAACATTTGTAAATAGTTGATCAGCATCCAAAGGCAAATCCAAGCAAGACTACAAAATGACATTTCCATTTGACAAATCAAGTTCCAGGGATGAAGGTAATAGTGTCACGCCCTTGTCTGCTCTGTAGCACATTGGATCTAAATCCTGTGTCCTAGCATTGCTGGATTTTGTTATGGACTGGCATGTCTCCAGGAAGATTTATTCCCAAGAGGTTACCCAGTGAGGCTGCCCAATGAGGGAAGAGATTCTACTCCCCCTTTCATTTCCTTGGGATGGAGACAAGAAGTTCTTTAAACCTTCTTGGGCTGAACTGTACTTCCTATGATGTACTCAGGTCATGTGGCTCCACAGTGGTTCCACTAGAAAAAAAGAGCTGTGCATCATCGGGTATGTAATCCAGACAGAGAGCTCAGTGCACAGAGGAGAACTGGAGCGTGAGAAATCCATGGGACACTGTGGCAGCTCACACAGACTCAAATTAATAGTGAACTGACCTAAAACAAAACATTTCAACTTTGGTTCAATAAATCAAAATGTATTGATTCAAATCAACCTGACCCAATATAAATAATTCATTTAGATCTAAAATTTCACCAAAATTGAGAATTTCATGCAGAAATATTGATTTTGTAGAAGCTGCATTTTTTTCTTGAAAAACACTTAGGAAAATTACAAAGCAGCCATTCTCCAAATCTTTTCTCTGCTCCCTAGCTCACTTCTGAATCTGCAGCATTTTGTGAGGAGCCCTATCAAGTATCCTGTACTCCATTCTAGCAAAAACCAATGTGGAGCACACCGATATTTTTAAAACAAAAAATTAGTCCCTATTTATACATTAGAAAGAATAAGAAAGGCACAAAGACAACACATTTTTCTCTAAAGAAATTTTCTTTCAACTCTACAGCTATGAATCCCAGTCTAATGTTTTAGATGCATGATTATACTAAACCTGTACAATACTAGACGGTTGTCAAGCATGAATTGTAATAGAACGGAATGACTTACTAAACAAAATAGAATGAAACTGAAGATGACTGGAACCCACAGGCACGATTTCAAACATTACCAACTGTTAAACATGGAGATCATGAATGCCAGACAAATTTGAAGAGGGAGAAAATTTCTTGGCCCTTATCATCTGAACATGAACTGTGGCTTGGAAAACCCATTAGATGTGACACGTGATAATATATGGCAAAACCAGCTAACACAGAGTTACAGTAATCATGTCCTCAAACAACTGAAACAAATATCAAAAGCATGAACATTATGGTAGTGATAGGACCTAAGTTTTATTAATGAAGAGAAAAATGTTTCTCGTAAATAGGATATTAATGTAAAATCCATAATCATGCCTACATCTCAGACAACTGTCTCTGTATTGATCTGAAAGACCTTTGGTCTACTGAGTATTACCAAGGCATAAATTGTGTCCGGAGTACTAAGGACTGATCTCTTTTTTTCAATTTCAGACAGAAATATTTCCCATGGATTAAATCAAGAGTGACAGAATATAGAGTCCAAACATTCGAAAATGCTCTTAGCAGACTTAGCTTTTGTGTGTGCTCTTTGAGACCCTAAAGCTTCCTTTTAAAAAGTGAGACTCTAATGGTCCTCAATGTCAACCAGCCTACTGGTGCACAGCACCTCGGATAATCATGGCCAAACTCTCTCAGGCTCAACACCCAAAAACAGAGCAAACAAATTCACTGGACATTTCTGAAAATTTACCATTGCTGTTTTACAGTAAAAATTTTGAAACTGAGGCATCATGACCAGAACTGGAAAAAGAATGCAATAAACTGTGTACGACTGTTTGAGCCACCCACTTCCCCATCTGTAGGGCCCTTTCACAAGCTATTTTAATCAATTTCATGATGACAAACTTTGTAAATTTCATGATTTCTTCTATTTAAATCTGAAATTTCATAGTTGTGTAATTGTAGAGGTCCTGACTCAAAAAGGAGTTGTGGAGGGGTTGCAAGTTGTGGGGCGGGGGGCTTTTGGGGAGGAGGGGTCTGTTTGCAGGGCTGCTATCTTTCCTTCTGCACTGCTGATAACAACAGCACTGCCTTTGGAGGTGGCAGCTGGAGCCCAGCGCTGAAGACAAAGACATCAGCAGCACAGAAGTAAGGATGGCAGGATATGGTGTTGCCACACTTAGTTTTTGGCTTCTGACTGCAGATGTGGGGACGTTGACCTTTGGGGTCCTGTTCATGCAGGCATGCTGGTCCCAGGGGTGGGCAGATGGGACAGTGACGCTGGAGAGTTGGGGCTGATGGTGGTGGTAGAAGTTCCCTTCTTGGGAGGGTTCCCACCTTCCTGACCACACACAGCCCTGCCAGCGGTAGAGGTGATTGCAGGGGTTGTTCCCAGTGGTGGGAGGAGGAGTATCTTGGAGGAGGTGGAACCTGCAGGTGCCATAGCATGCTTGTGAGTCCTGTTTTGTCAATCCCCCCTGCAGGTGGTCAGGGCCATCAACAGCATTCTGCTGCACAGGGTCAACCATCTAGTGGAGGCAGATTTTGTCATCACAAGATTCGGTGCCATGAGCTTCCCCAACTGCAGAGGGGCCATTGACAGGACACATATCCCTATCTGTGCCCCAGAGCACCAGGCCACCATGTACATCAACTACAAGGGATACTTTTCAGTGATCCTGCAGGCTATGACCTACCACTGGTGCCAGTTCACAGACCTAAACATTGGATGGTTGTGGAAGGCACATGACACCCATGTCTTCAGGTACTCCCGCAGGTACCACAAGATACACACAGAAACCTTCTTCTCTAACTATACCTTCAGGATAGGGCACACAGACATGATCGTCTGCATGGGGGGCAATGTGGCCTGTCCCTTGCTGCCATGGCTCATGAAGCCCTGCACTGACAACCTGGATGCCTCATAGCAGGCCTTCAATGCCAGGCTGACCAGGGCCTACACAGTGGTCACTGGAGTCTTTGGCCACCTGAAGGGACAGTTCAGATGCCTTCTCACCTGCCTGGACTTTGGAGAGTTCTGCATCCCCAGGTGGTGACAATTTGGTGCATGCTTCATAACCTCTGTGAAGGAAAGTGGGGAAGACATCCAGCTTGTGTGGGGGGCGGAGGCCAAGCATCTAGCTAGGGCCTATGAGCAGCCGCACATGCCTGCCACCCAGCAAGCCCATTGAGGGGCAGTGCTCATCCAGGAGGCCCTGAGAGACAGCTCCTCCCAGGAGAGCAGTGACACTGTTCCTTGGGCCACTCCATTGGGGCTTTGGCTACACCCAGCCCCCATTACTTCCTCACCAACAACTCAATAAAGAGATGTGCCAAAACAAAAGGTATTTATTATTTCAAACTGGGAGGAGGTCAAGAAAACTGGAGAGTGGGAAGTGGGCAGGGTTGCTGGTAGCCATGGTGGAGGTGGGGACCTGGAAGAGGAGGTCAGGGAGTTGGGAGGCTCAGGGGGAGGGGGAGGAGTGATGGTGGCAGAGGGGGCAATGCAACAGGGTGGGATACCATGGCCTGGACAAACGTGTAGATGATTTGGACCAGGGCCTGCCTGCACCTGCTTCACCTTAAGGCTTTCGCAGCAGATGTGCAAGTCCTCCTGCATCCACTCCCACAGGGTCTGGAGCATGGCCTAGAGTTCCACAAGGTGGAGGTCTTCTAGGATCTGTGCACACTGGTGCCATCCCTGAGTCCTGGTGGCTGTCCTGGGGTAAGTGGGGCATGCCTCCCTCATAGCTGGTCCAGCTGTGGAGAAAAAGAATGGATGGTCAGTCATCCCAGGGCGCACCGTTCCTGAAGACTAGATCCCATCTGCAAGCTGAGAGTGACTGTTCTCACCTCTGTCACAGCCATCATGCTTGGAGACAGGCCGTGTGCACTCTGGCCGGTGGGTCTTGATGTACCAGGGAGTGGGGACTGATATGGGACTGTGAGCATGCCCATGTGAGGGACTGCGGGGTGTGCATGTGTTGTGCTGTCCCCTGCCTCCCTTCTGTGGTGGCTTGTGGACGGAGGGTGTACCAACCCAGGGTCAGAAGCATGGCAGGCCTCTCCATGCACCCTATCCCAACAGCCTCTGCAGGAGCTTCCCAGGCTGCATGATCAGAAGCAGCATGGCATGTAGTCCCATGGGCACAAGTTGTTGCATGCTCTGTGGCCAGCCAGACATGGAGCACCCAGCCAACGTCTGTGTGGGGGACAGTGATGGCACTTACCATATAGTCCCTTGCCCACATCAGACAACACCTGGGATGTCTCTGCCATTGGTTCTCTGTTCCCTCAGGTGGCCTGGCTAGCCTCGTTCAACTTCTCATCATCGTTCACCATCCCATACTCTGCTCCAGCATTGCTGGCCACCTCAGGGTCAATGATGGGTGGGTTCTGGCCTGGGCTGACAACCAGAGTGGGGATGGGATCACTTTGACCCCCCACAATCTGGTCCAGGTTGCTGTAGTGGGGACAGCTGGCTCCTGACCTGGACCTGCCCACTGGGCCTGGCATAGGCCTGAAGGAGCTCTTTAATTTTCATCTGCACCTGCTCTTAAGGGTGGATGTGGCCCCTTGAGGCCACCAGAGCATCTGCCATGCAGCCATAGATAGACGTGTTCCTGTATCTGCAGCGGAGATCCTGTGGGATGGTCTCAACCCCCAGACCTCAATGAGGTCCCGGATCATCTTCCCCGGCCAGGAAGGCGCCCGCCTCCTATGGACCAAGGAGGGCTCCTGGGGGCTTGGGAAGGCTCCTGTGGAGCTGTGGGTCAGCTCAGAGTAACCATTTCAAAATAAGCGCTATTCCTTGTGCCTGGAGGGTTACCAATTTTGAAATAACGCCGCCACTATTTAGAATTTATTTCAAAATAGTGTGTGTGTAGTGTAGATGACAGCTAAGTTATTTTGAAATAACAGGTGTTATTTCAAAATAACTGTGTAGTCTAGACATAGTCTTATGGCCCAGACTGCGGTTTGCTGCACCACAGGCAAACCAAACAAGCCACAAAGAGCATCTCTGCTGCCTTCCTGGCCAGCAAGGGGTTACACAAACAAATCCCTCAGGGTTTCTAGCTTCCCTGTAGGTATCCCTCCTTAAACAGATGAGAGGTTAAGGAAACCAATCTCACCCAGTCCACACAGGTCTTTCCAGCCCCCAAAGGCACGATCCACATTCCCAAGTCAATATATACTTAGATCTTACCCAAAACAGCATGTTGTGCCACTCCTTTAGAGTTTAAAAATCCAAAGGTTTCTTAATGAAAGAAAGAATAGGGTTAGAATGAAATTGTTAAAGTAATTGATTTATTTACATCAATTACAAATTCCTTGATGCAGGCATGCAGCAGATGGAATAGTCTGCTCTCTTAATACAGTAAACTCTTTCAAATCCAGCAGCCCCAGGACTGGGAAGTTGCTGGATATTCAAATAAGCTGGTTAACAGAGATCAGCTGGGGAGGCACAGGCAGGGCACGGGAAGGGCACAGGCGGCTGGGGAGAGAAAAAGACACGGGATCCCCGGCCAGAGCTGGGGGAGAATGGGCAGCTCCAGGGCCAGGAGGCTGGCTGAGGCTGGGGGAGCACTGGCACCTCCAGGGTATGCATGTGTCCAGGGCTGGGGAAATGCTAGCAGCTCGGGACCAGGAAGCCGGCTTGTGCTGGGGCGAGGGAGCACTGGCAGTGTTGGAGCTGGGGAGCTGGCCGGGGCCAGGAGAACACCAGCAGTGCTGTGGGAGCGTCAGCAGCGCTGGGGCCAGGGAGCCACCTGGCAGCATGGGGAATCACTGGCAACTCTGGTGCCAGGATCCCTGCCAGAGCATGAGGGAGTGCCAGCAATTCCAGGGCCAGGAAGGGGCCGGGGTAACTCTGGCAGTGATGGCCGGGAGTGACATCCTCTCAGTTTTGCTCTCAGAGCAAGTGACATGTTTGCGCCAGTTATCTGAGAGTTGCAGCTGAAAAATGCCAGATACAAGAGAGTTTACTGCACTCCCTGGAAATACATCCTTTGTTAGGATGGGCCAGCAGTCCACTCAGACTCAGCTCATAGCAAAGATGTTCCTGCAAAATGCAACGTGGAGATTAGAGGCAAGGTGGAGATAGCAGACTGGAGAAAAAATGGTGACTACCAAGGTCCCTTTTATAAACTTGCCCATGTGGAGGGAAAACCCCGCCTCTAGTCATGTACACAATGGAGAACCACATGATTAGGTCACCTGTCCGTCCTCTTTTGTGGCTTTCTGCCATTGGCAGATTTCCAGATGACATATTTCAACTAAATCCCTGAGCTGTGGACTGGAGTCTGATGAGGCCCTTTCTTTGTTAAGTCCATCTTCACCTGGCTAGGAGGTGGCCATGCCTCCTATTGTGTCCTAACTTCAGCTACAAGTACAGGGCTGACACTTACAACTTCACATCCAAAAATGGCACAGACTTATAAGCAGCATAAACAGATTCAACGTTACCACTTTTCATTAGACGCCCCACTTGGCCCACTTGACACAAGATTTGGTGCAAACTTAGGACAGTGGTTACAATAATGGTTCTCTTATTCATTTTAAAAGCCAATAGCATCACACTGCCAAAACAACATACCTAGCTTCTCACGTCCCTTGTTGATGGGCATGGCAAGCTCTTCAGGAACAGACAGGTGAAAAATATTCAGGAGCATATGTGACTCTTTTTCCTGGACTGCCTCCATTTGGATCTCCAGTATGTCAGCCATTCTTCATAGCAGCACTCAGACACTGTATAGTCATCGGGGTTGATGTAGAAGCTGCAAGTCTCATAGCCTCATCAAGAGATGATAAGATGGGTGCTGAGATGGGGTCATCCTCTGCCTGTGCTTGCTCGCCAGAGCCATGACTGGCCTGGTCAGCTGGTAGTGAAGCTGTAATGCTCTTTTGTAAAGTTGAAAAGAGGAGGTGACTATGAGGGAGTAGTGTCCATTTTCAGGCTATGTCGGTGGTAACCAAATGAGCCCTAAGTGGCCTCTTTGACTTGAATATCTAGACACCAGAAAACAAACTAGTGGCACTGTCCCTACACTTCACTACTATTGCCATCTGTGTGAGCCAGATTACAGGTGGTGTATGCCTGCCTTCACCACAGTCACATCTTCCCTTGCAGTTGTAAGACACTGAGAGGTAATTGTGGTCTTCTTGACTTTGGGCCCTCAGCTGGAAGCATGAAGGATTCCGAGGACCCCCACCAACAGAATCCAAAACTGAGTGCATTAAGCCCACGTGCATCATGAGTGCTCTCAAGATTTTTAAGAAGTATCCAGTTGGCCTGCCTTGGCTTTTATTTGAATCTAGCAGTAAAACTCCCATTTAGAGCCAGATTAAGCCAACACTGTGCACTTTAGAAATTGCCAGCACCTAATGAAAGGAAAGGTCTGATCCTCTACCTTCTAAAGTCAACTTTAACACTGCTATCGACGTCACTGAACGTGGGAATGTGGTTACATTACAAATCACACCTCTAGTTTCACCCAGTTCGTCAGGACTGAGAAATCCACTCTGATTTAACTGCTGCATCAAAAGAGCGCTCCTGCCCCAGCACAGACATTCAAGAAGCAGCCCCTTAGCAAAGACATTAATATCAGAAACTCCACTCCGAAGTTAAGGCAGCGAAGTTCTCTAGCTGCCTATTATTCACTATTTCCCTGTAGACAGGAGTTACAGTTCACAATTCGTGTACAGAATGCTGATGCTTGTATGTTTACTCCACTTGTAACACTCCTTCTGTCCCTCCGCACACACATCCAATTTTGCTGGAGAACAAGGTTTTATATCAGCCTGGAGGACTGTGTTTTATTCTTAAATGTTTACAGCAGAACTTTGGAAATATACACGAGAGCTGGGAAAAAGAAAATTTTATTCAAAACCATATTTCAACTGCCTTCCTAGCACTGCCACTTATCCTACAGAACACTTTGTATTTATTCTAAAGATTTGTAAATGAATTAAGTATTCATGAAAGCATCCAGGCTGATAGCCTTAGAGACAGGCAGTCTGATTTAGGCCCAGAATATGGTTAGCACAGTCTGTGGGGATGTGTTCTCTGCAGTGCCGCCCCTTCAATGTGCTACAGAGCTTTGCTGGAAAGATTAGCATTAGTGTCCTTTGGAAGGGATTCTGGCCCTGACCTAGCAAAACATGCATACATGTGTTGACAGGTACATGTATAAAAATTCCTACTGCCTTTGGTGGGATTATTCACATGCTTCAAGTTAATTATGTGTAAGACTGGGTCCTCTTTAGCCAGCCAGTCTCTGCTTTGACTACCATACCAATGCCACTGCGTCAATTGTGAAGGCAGTGTAATGACTTTCCGTTGCTGCCAACGTACTCTAGATTCAAATCAATGATCTAGACTCAAAACACTCCCTTATTATATTATCTAAACTGTGCAGGCTTCCTTTTCATCCATTTTCATCTCAGCTGAGAAATGAAATAAAGAAATGAGATGTTAGCAGATGCTTGTCACACGGTATTTGCTAATGTTGAAAAATATGGCAATCATTGAACACATGCAGCACACAAAACTTATTGCACCATTCTACCCTGGGAAAAAAGTTACCGAATTTCTACCAAATTAAGGGCAATGAAAAAAAAATGTGTCATGGATCATGAAATCTGGTCTCCCATTGTGAAATCTGATATTTTTGTGTTTTTTATCCTATACTATACGAATTTCACAGGTGAGACTGGATTTTTCAAAGTGGGGGTCCTCACCTAAAGGGTATTGTGGTGGTGGGGAGTCACAAGGTTACTGGAGGGAGGGGGGGTCTTGCAGCATTGTCACCCTTACTTCTGCACCTCCTTGAGAGCCGAGTGGCCAGAAAGTTGTGGCTGATGACTTTGGGCCCAGCTCTTCAGGCAGGAGCATAGAAGTAAGGGTGGCAATACCATGCCATCCTTTCTTCTGTACTACTACTGGTGGTAACTCTGCCATCAGAGCATGATTCCTAGCCAGAAGTCACCAGTCTCCGGGGCTACATCTACACAAGAGAATTTTGTCAACAAAACAGCCCTTTTGGCGAAAAAAACTTGCGGAGCATCCACACACAAAATGCATTTAGTCAACACTATGTCGACAAAGCACTTTCACTGACAGCACTCTGCCTCTCTGCCATGAGGCACTCTGTTTTTGTCAGGAGAATCTGTTCACAAAAAAACAAGTGTGGATGCTCCGGGAGGGCTTTTGAAAGTTGGGCAAAATGGCTCAATGTCTGGTTGGTGGTCGCTTTCAAGTGGATTGCCAGTATTGTTCTAGGGCCAGTATTGTTCAACATCTTTATTAATGACCTGGATGAGGGGATGCATTGCACCCTCTGCAAATTTGCAGATGACACTAAGCTAGGGGGTCAGGTAGATATATATTGGAGAATAGGGATGAGGTCCACAATAATCTAGAGAAATTGGAAGATTGAGCCAAAAGAAATCTGATGAGGTTCAACAAGGTCAAGTGCAGAGTCCTGCACTTGAGACAGAAAACTCCCAAGCACTGTTACAGCCTGGGGACCGACTGGTTAAGTAGAACTGCAGCAGAAAAGGAGCCGGGGATTACAGTGGATGAGAAGCCGGATATGAGTCAACAGTGTGTCCATGTAGCCAAGAAAGCTAATGGCATATTAGGTGTATTAGGGAGAAGCATTTCCATCGGATCTGGAGAAGTTATTAGTCTGTTCTATTCAGGACTGGTGAGGCCACATCTGGAGGACTGTATCCAGTTCTGCCCTACCCACCCACTATAGAAAGGATGTGGATGCATTGATGTGGGTTCAGTGGAGGGCAATAACAATGACTGGGGGCTGGAGCATATGACTTATGAGGAGAAGATGAAGGATTTGGGGTTATTTAGTTTGCAGAAGAGAAGAGTGAGGGGTGATTTCGTAGCAGCCTTCTACTTCCTGAAGGGGGGGCTCTAAAGAGGATGGAAAGGCTGTTCTCAGTACTGACAGATGGCAGAATAAGGAGCAATGGACTGAAGTTACAGAGGGAGAGGTGGAGGTTAGTTATTAGGAGAAACTATTTCACTAGGAAGATGGCGAAGCACTGGAATGCATTACCTAGAGAGGTGATGGACTCTCCATCCCCAGAGGTTTTTAAGTCCTAGTTTGACAAAGCTCTGGCTGAGATGATTTAGTTGGGGTTGATCCTGCTGTAAGCAGGGGCTGGACTAGATGACCCTTCCAAACCTAAGTTTCTATGATTCTGTCAACAAAATGATCTTCCACAGCACTGGCCAGCTCGCTAAGGGGATGCCCTGTTCACAACAATCACAACTCTAAGCTCTCTGCCTCCAGCCACTCTTAAAACTGCAGGGAGCCTTGGAAACCCCATGGCAGGAAGCTGACAATGTGCTAGCAGCAGAGGCCCCACTCTGGCTGCAAGCACACCCTCCCAGCTACTCCCAGCCACAAAAGCATGGCTGAGGCCTCCTGAGACGCCACTGGACCTTATGGGACCTGCCTGAAGTCCCAGGACCCAACCCAGTGGTCAAATAAGTGACCCCCCTCCTCCCCCCACAATCACCTGGGCCAGGCCGGAGCTCCAGGATCTCCTGGGCCGAGGAGGCCATTCTTTTAGACCCCAGTGCCAAGAAGTTAAATCCCCCAGGGTACGCCCTCCTCGCTGCAGCCCTGCAGAGCATGGACACCCCACCTGCACATGGGCTGTCTGGATGCTTTCTACCAACAGAACAGATCATGGTTTCACTCCACTTTTGTGTATAGATGCAATCTGTCGACAGTAGTTTTGTCAGGAAATCTCTTCCAAGAGACACTTCTCTCAACAGATTGCTCTAGTGTAGATGTAGGCCAGCTCTGAAGGAAGTGCCACTAGTAGCAGCACAGACAGAAGAGTAACAGAACTGCAACCCTTCCCCCATGATAACCTTTCAATTCCTTTCCGGGTCAGGACCCCTACAAATACAAGACCACAACATTTCCAGTTTAAAGAGCAGAAATAGCGTTGCTAACTATCCCAGGTTGGACACTGTTGTTGCAAATTGACCAAATTCCCAAATCATGACACTTACCCAAAATGGGCTATGAATTTGGAAGGACGCTATACTTTACGCGGTGCTCAGAGTTTGGGTACATATATCCACAGCTATATATGTGAAAAAACAATTAGGATTTCTGCATCCCTTAGTTAAGCTCACAAATGCCTGATCTGCAGACTGACTTTTTGTGCACGTCTGCATTTGTATGTGTAAAAGTCACGTACATATTTGTGCAGTCTGAAAATTGACCCTACCTGTTCACACAAAAATTCCTGTGTTTTGGACCTTTACTGATTCTTTTCCTGCAACTTGCTTAATTTTCTCTCTGTCTTGAGGCATGTCGCACCAAGTTTGAAATCCCAGGCTTACATTTTGTGCATGATTTTAATACATTCGGTAAATTTACCAGAAATTGATAGAGTTCATTTTCAGTAGTCTTGGATGTTACCTTTTTTCCCCACTAACGACCACCCCCGCATTGCGCTCACATGTACCTTACTCAAATAATTCATTTTTGTGGTACTTAGACTTTTACGCAAGTCATTTTTAAGGAAAATATTGTTCTTTTTACTCCATTATCATTTCCAGAAGTGTTTAGCTACTTGCTTCTTTCATCATGCCACTGACACTGCTACAAGCCAACCTCCTGATTGGCTAAAGCGCAGCCGCATATGCAAAAGCACCCAATCATCACACAAGGAATTTTTTTAAAGAAAATAGCCAATCAACAAGTGCAATGTAGCTTTAAAAAGGTTTTTTCAACACCTTTTCATTCAAAAACAGTATCTACACACGGGTTGGGGGCCCCACGCCTCGCAGCTGGATCCAGCATGCAGGGGAGAAGCAGCATGGTTCTGTGCACTACTGCTAACCCCCCCCCCCCACACCCCCCTTGGCTGAGGGAGTGAGGTGCTGGAAAACGCTTGTGGGAGAGGTTCCCCATTGTTCCTGTTAGCCAGATTTTGGCCAATAGGAGCAGTGGAGGGTGGTACCTGGGACTGGCAGGCAGTGTGGAGCCAGATAAGCAACAGCCCCGCGCCCAATCCCTCTTCCCTACCCCCCCTACCCAGGTCTCCCATTCCAAGTCTGCTCCTGAATTCTCTCTCTCTCTTGCACCCTCCCCCCAGCCGGACCCCACCGGCAGCTCACTCCCACACCCTCCCAGACACCCTACTCTCAGCCTGCTCCATCTCCCTACCTCCCACTCAGACTACGGATGGAAACTCCCATTAAACTGGTTAACCTGTTAAACATTAAATTTAACCAGTCAACTGATTAAATGGGTGAGGGAAATGGCTGGGGTGCCCCTGCCTGTGGCATGCTGAGGCCTCATGCTGCTGTGGTCCAGCTGGAGCATCCCTGCCTCCTTCAGGGGGAGGGCACTCCAGTGTGGCCAGAGTAACCCCTACCCACAGCTGCTGAGGCTGGGAGTGCCCCCTCCTGGCCAAAGCAGCCCCCCGTCCACAGCAACCTGGGCATGCAGCAAGGTGCCCCAGCTCTGCTGGACCACTCTCTGTCCTTTGGTGGTTGTGGGGGCACTAGGGGTGGGGATGCTCCAGCTGTGTGCAAGCAGCCCTAGTCTCAACTCACCCATCTCCTCCGGTAATGTGAGATTTCGGTAATGTGACTCCTGTATTTAATTTGGCCAGTCTGAACTTTATAAACAAAGGCTGAGACTATATTTAAATTCCAGATTTGAAATATAAATGCGTAGTATATTGGTGTGTATAGTATATAATACACCCACAACTGTGTGTGGGTCCATAACTGGTTGGATAGCTGTTCACAGAGAACAGTTATTAATGGTTCATAGGCATGCCAGCAGGGCATAAGTGGGGATCCACTGGGATCACTTTGGGACCAGTTTTGTTTGACATCTTCATCAGTTATTTAGATAATGACATAGAAAATATGCAGATGATACTAAGCTGGGAGGGGTTGCAAGTGCTTTGGAGGATAGGGCCAGAATTCAGAATGATCTGGCCAAACTGGAGAAATGTTCTCAGGAAAATAGTTCAACAAGGACAAATGTGAAGTACTTAGGGAGAAACAGGCAGTTTCACACATGCAAAATGGGGAGGGACTCCCTAGCATGGAGTACTGCAGAAAGGGATCTAGGGGTCTTAGTGGCCCACAAGCTGAGTATGAATCAACAGTGTGACACTCTTGCAAAAAAACCAAACATGATTGTGGGATGCATTAACAGGTGTGTTGTGACCAAAGGCATGAGAAGTCATTCTTCTGCTCTGCTCGGATCTGCTCTGTTCTGCACTGATTAAGCTTCAGTTGGAGTACTGGACCCAGTTCTGGGCAGCACATTTTAGGAAAGATGCGGAGAAATTGGAGGTCAAGAGAAGAGCAACTAAAATGATTAAGGGTCTAGAAAATGTGACCTATGAGGGAAGATTAAAAGAATTGGGTTTGTTTAGTTTAGAAAAGAGAAGGCTGAAAGGGAATATGACATCAGCTTTCACGTACCTAAATGTTGTTACGAGGAGGAAGGAGATAAATTATTCTCCTTAGCCTCTGAAGACAGGACAAGAAGCAATGGGCTTAAATTACAGCAAGGAAGGTTAAGTTGGACTTTAGGAAAAATTTCCAAACTGTCAGGATAATTAAATACTGGAATAAATTGCCTACAGTGGTTGAAGAATCTCCATCATTGCAGATATTTAAGATTATCGTAAGACAGCTACTTTGTACTTCTGGATACTTGAGTACAATTAAGCCACAGCATGGTTGTACTTTCACTCAAGTACCGAACTTTACTCAAGTACTTTTACTCACGTACTTTCACTCAAGTACTTTACTCAAGTACTGTACTTTACTCAACTACTTTTACTCAAGTACTGTACTTTACTCAAGTATTTTTACTCAAGTACTTTACTTTTACTCAAGTACTTTCACTCAAGTAGTTTACTTCACTCAAGTGCTGTACTTCGTTACACTTTTTTCAAAGTAGCAGTAGGGGTAGTTGTTCCACCACCGGTTATAATCCTAACTTTTCAAGCAATAATGGCCTGAAGTTGGTCCAAGAGAAGGGAGCATTGAAGCTCGGAAGGGAGGTTTCTAGGAGGACGAAACAGCAATATAGAGTGAAATGCAATGAGGTGAGGAAAGCAGTCAGAATGGATAAGGCAAAATGGTTTAAGAAGCAGTGTGAAGCATACAGGGAGATATTATGGTGAGTGTGACACCAAGGAGGCGCATAAACTGGTTAAGAATATTAATAGGAAGCTGACAATGTGCTAGCAGCAGAGGCCCCACTCTGGCTGCAAGCACACCCTCCCAGCTACTCCCAGCCACAAAAGCGTGGCTGAGGCCTCCTGAGACGCCACTGGACCTTATGGGACCTGCCTGAAGTCCCAGGACCCAACCCAGTGGTCAAATAAGTGACCCCCCTCCTCCCCCCACAACCACCTGGGCCAGGCCGGAGCTCCAGGATCTCCTGGGCCGAGGAGGCCATTCTTTTAGACCCCAGTGCCAAGAAGTTAAATCCCCCAGGGTACGCCCTCCTCGCTGCAGCCCTGGCCGAGCATGGACACCCCACCTGCACATGGGCTGTCTGGATGCTTTCTACCAACAGAACAGATCATGGTTTCACTCCACTTTTGTGTATAGATGCAATCTGTCGACAGTAGTTTTGTCAGGAAATCTCTTCCAAGAGACACTTCTCTCAACAGATTGCTCTAGTGTAGATGTAGGCCAGCTCTGAAGGAAGTGCCACTAGTAGCAGCACAGACAGAAGAGTAACAGAACTGCAACCCTTCCCCCATGATAACCTTTCAATTCCTTTCCGGGTCAGGACCCCTACAAATACAAGACCACAACATTTCCAGTTTAAAGAGCAGAAATAGCGTTGCTAACTATCCCAGGTTGGACACTGTTGTTGCAAATTGACCAAATTCCCAAATCATGACACTTACCCAAAATGGGCTATGAATTTGGAAGGACGCTATACTTTACGCGGTGCTCAGAGTTTGGGTACATATATCCACAGCTATATATGTGAAAAAAGAATTAGGATTTCTGCATCCCTTAGTTAAGCTCACAAATGCCTGATCTGCAGACTGACTTTTTGTGCACGTCTGCATTTGTATGTGTAAAAGTCACGTACATATTTGTGCAGTCTGAAAATTGACCCTACCTGTTCACACAAAAATTCCTGTGTTTTGGACCTTTACTGATTCTTTTCCTGCAACTTGCTTAATTTTCTCTCTGTCTTGAGGCATGTCGCACCAAGTTTGAAATCCCAGGCTTACATTTTGTGCATGATTTTAATACATTCGGTAAATTTACCAGAAATTGATAGAGTTCATTTTCAGTAGTCTTGGATGTTACCTTTTTTCCCCACTAACGACCACCCCCGCGTTGCGCTCACATGTACCTTACTCAAATAGTTCATTTTTGTGGTACTTAGACTTTTACGCAAGTCATTTTTAAGGAAAATATTGTTCTTTTTACTCCATTATCATTTCCAGAAGTGTTTAGCTACTTGCTTCTTTCATCATGCCACTGACACTGCTACAAGCCAACCTCCTGATTGGCTAAAGCGCAGCCGCATATGCAAAAGCACCCAATCATCACACAAGGAATTTTTTTAAAGAAAATAGCCAATCAACAAGTGCAATGTAGCTTTAAAAAGGTTTTTTCAACACCTTTTCATTCAAAAACAGTATCTACACACGGGTTGGGGGCCCCACGCCTCGCAGCTGGATCCAGCATGCAGGGGAGAAGCAGCATGGTTCTGTGCACTGCTGCTAACCCCCCCCCCACACCCCCCTTGGCTGAGGGAATGAGGTGCTGGAAAACGCTTGTGGGAGAGGTTCCCCATTGTTCCTGTTAGCCAGATTTTGGCCAATAGGAGCAGTGGAGGGTGGTACCTGGGACTGGCAGGCAGTGTGGAGCCAGATAAGCAACAGCCCCTGCGCCCAATCCCTCTTCCCTACCCCCCCTACCCAGGTCTCCCATTCCAAGTCTGCTCCTGAATTCTCTCTCTCTCTTGCACCCTCCCCCCAGCCGGACCCCACCGGCAGCTCACTCCCACACCCTCCCAGACACCCTACTCTCAGCCTGCTCCATCTCCCTACCTCCCACTCAGACTACGGATGGACACTCCCATTAAACTGGTTAACCTGTTAAACATTAAATTTAACCAGTCAACTGATTAAATGGGTGAGGGAAATGGCTGGGGTGCCCCTGCCTGTGGCATGCTGAGGCCTCATGCTGCTGTGGTCCAGCTGGAGCATCCCTGCCTCCTTCAGGGGGAGGGCACTCCAGTGTGGCCAGAGTAACCCCTACCCACAGCTGCTGAGGCTGGGAGTGCCCCCTCCTGGCCAAAGCAGCCCCCCGTCCACAGCAACCTGGGCATGCAGCAAGGTGCCCCAGCTCTGCTGGACCACTCTCTGTCCTTTGGTGGTTGTGGGGGCACTAGGGGTGGGGATGCTCCAGCTGTGTGCAAGCAGCCCTAGTCTCAACTCACCCATCTCCTCCGGTAATGTGAGATTTCGGTAATGTGACTCCTGTATTTAATTTGGCCAGTCTGAACTTTATAAGCAAAGGCTGAGACTATATTTAAATTCCAGATTTGAAATATAAATGCGTAGTATATTGGTGTGTATAGTATATAATACACCCACAACTGTGTGTGGGTCCATAACTGGTTGGATAGCTGTTCACAGAGAACAGTTATTAATGGTTCATAGGCATGCCAGCAGGGCATAAGTGGGGATCCACTGGGATCACTTTGGGACCAGTTTTGTTTGACATCTTCATCAGTTATTTAGATAATGACATAGAAAATATGCAGATGATACTAAGCTGGGAGGGGTTGCAAGTGCTTTGGAGGATAGGGCCAGAATTCAGAATGATCTGGCCAAACTGGAGAAATGTTCTCAGGAAAATAGTTCAACAAGGACAAATGTGAAGTACTTAGGGAGAAACAGGCAGTTTCACACATGCAAAATGGGGAGGGACTCCCTAGCATGGAGTACTGCAGAAAGGGATCTAGGGGTCTTAGTGGCCCACAAGCTGAGTATGAATCAACAGTGTGACACTCTTGCAAAAAAACCAAACATGATTGTGGGATGCATTAACAGGTGTGTTGTGACCAAAGGCATGAGAAGTCATTCTTCTGCTCTGCTCGGATCTGCTCTGTTCTGCACTGATTAAGCTTCAGTTGGAGTACTGGACCCAGTTCTGGGCAGCACATTTTAGGAAAGATGCGGAGAAATTGGAGGTCAAGAGAAGAGCAACTAAAATGATTAAGGGTCTAGAAAATGTGACCTATGAGGGAAGATTAAAAGAATTGGGTTTGTTTAGTTTAGAAAAGAGAAGGCTGAAAGGGAATATGACATCAGCTTTCACGTACCTAAATGTTGTTACGAGGAGGAAGGAGATAAATTATTCTCCTTAGCCTCTGAAGACAGGACAAGAAGCAATGGGCTTAAATTACAGCAAGGAAGGTTAAGTTGGACTTTAGGAAAAATTTCCAAACTGTCAGGATAATTAAATACTGGAATAAATTGCCTACAGTGGTTGAAGAATCTCCATCATTGCAGATATTTAAGATTATCGTAAGACAGCTACTTTGTACTTCTGGATACTTGAGTACAATTAAGCCACAGCATGGTTGTACTTTCACTCAAGTACCGAACTTTACTCAAGTACTTTTACTCACGTACTTTCACTCAAGTACTTTACTCAAGTACTCTACTTTACTCAACTACTTTTACTCAAGTACTGTACTTTACTCAAGTATTTTTACTCAAGTACTTTACTTTTACTCAAGTACTTTCACTCAAGTAGTTTACTTCACTCAAGTGCTGTACTTCGTTACACTTTTTTCAAAGTAGCAGTAGGGGTAGTTGTTCCACCACCGGTTATAATCCTAACTTTTCAAGCAATAATGGCCTGAAGTTGGTCCAAGAGAAGGGAGCATTGAAGCTCGGAAGGGAGGTTTCTAGGAGGACGAAACAGCAATATAGAGTGAAATGCAATGAGGTGAGGAAAGCAGTCAGAATGGATAAGGCAAAATGGTTTAAGAAGCAGTGTGAAGCATACAGGGAGATATTATGGTGAGTGTGACACCAAGGAGGCGCATAAACTGGTTAAGAATATTAATAGGAAGCTGACAATGTGCTAGCAGCAGAGGCCCCACTCTGGCTGCAAGCACAGCCTCCCAGCTACTCCCAGCCACAAAAGCGTGGCTGAGGCCTCCTGAGACGCCACTGGACCTTATGGGACCTGCCTGAAGTCCCAGGACCCAACCCAGTGGTCAAATAAGTGACCCCCCTCCTCCCCCCACAACCACCTGGGCCAGGCCGGAGCTCCAGGATCTCCTGGGCCGAGGAGGCCATTCTTTTAGACCCCAGTGCCAAGAAGTTAAATCCCCCAGGGTACGCCCTCCTCGCTGCAGCCCTGGCCGAGCATGGACACCCCACCTGCACATGGGCTGTCTGGATGCTTTCTACCAACAGAACAGATCATGGTTTCACTCCACTTTTGTGTATAGATGCAATCTGTCGACAGTAGTTTTGTCAGGAAATCTCTTCCAAGAGACACTTCTCTCAACAGATTGCTCTAGTGTAGATGTAGGCCAGCTCTGAAGGAAGTGCCACTAGTAGCAGCACAGACAGAAGAGTAACAGAACTGCAACCCTTCCCCCATGATAACCTTTCAATTCCTTTCCGGGTCAGGACCCCTACAAATACAAGACCACAACATTTCCAGTTTAAAGAGCAGAAATAGCGTTGCTAACTATCCCAGGTTGGACACTGTTGTTGCAAATTGACCAAATTCCCAAATCATGACACTTACCCAAAATGGGCTATGAATTTGGAAGGACGCTATACTTTACGCGGTGCTCAGAGTTTGGGTACATATATCCACAGCTATATATGTGAAAAAAGAATTAGGATTTCTGCATCCCTTAGTTAAGCTCACAAATGCCTGATCTGCAGACTGACTTTTTGTGCACGTCTGCATTTGTATGTGTAAAAGTCACGTACATATTTGTGCAGTCTGAAAATTGACCCTACCTGTTCACACAAAAATTCCTGTGTTTTGGACCTTTACTGATTCTTTTCCTGCAACTTGCTTAATTTTCTCTCTGTCTTGAGGCATGTCGCACCAAGTTTGAAATCCCAGGCTTACATTTTGTGCATGATTTTAATACATTCGGTAAATTTACCAGAAATTGATAGAGTTCATTTTCAGTAGTCTTGGATGTTACCTTTTTTCCCCACTAACGACCACCCCCGCGTTGCGCTCACATGTACCTTACTCAAATAGTTCATTTTTGTGGTACTTAGACTTTTACGCAAGTCATTTTTAAGGAAAATATTGTTCTTTTTACTCCATTATCATTTCCAGAAGTGTTTAGCTACTTGCTTCTTTCATCATGCCACTGACACTGCTACAAGCCAACCTCCTGATTGGCTAAAGCGCAGCCGCATATGCAAAAGCACCCAATCATCACACAAGGAATTTTTTTAAAGAAAATAGCCAATCAACAAGTGCAATGTAGCTTTAAAAAGGTTTTTTCAACACCTTTTCATTCAAAAACAGTATCTACACACGGGTTGGGGGCCCCACGCCTCGCAGCTGGATCCAGCATGCAGGGGAGAAGCAGCATGGTTCTGTGCACTGCTGCTAACCCCCCACACACACCCCCCTTGGCTGAGGGAATGAGGTGCTGGAAAACGCTTGTGGGAGAGGTTCCCCATTGTTCCTGTTAGCCAGATTTTGGCCAATAGGAGCAGTGGAGGGTGGTACCTGGGACTGGCAGGCAGTGTGGAGCCAGATAAGCAACAGCCCCTGCGCCCAATCCCTCTTCCCTACCCCCCCTACCCAGGTCTCCCATTCCAAGTCTGCTCCTGAATTCTCTCTCTCTCTTGCACCCTCCCCCCAGCCGGACCCCACCGGCAGCTCACTCCCACACCCTCCCAGACACCCTACTCTCAGCCTGCTCCATCTCCCTACCTCCCACTCAGACTACGGATGGACACTCCCATTAAACTGGTTAACCTGTTAAACATTAAATTTAACCAGTCAACTGATTAAATGGGTGAGGGAAATGGCTGGGGTGCCCCTGCCTGTGGCATGCTGAGGCCTCATGCTGCTGTGGTCCAGCTGGAGCATCCCTGCCTCCTTCAGGGGGAGGGCACTCCAGTGTGGCCAGAGTAACCCCTACCCACAGCTGCTGAGGCTGGGAGTGCCCCCTCCTGGCCAAAGCAGCCCCCCGTCCACAGCAACCTGGGCATGCAGCAAGGTGCCCCAGCTCTGCTGGACCACTCTCTGTCCTTTGGTGGTTGTGGGGGCACTAGGGGTGGGGATGCTCCAGCTGTGTGCAAGCAGCCCTAGTCTCAACTCACCCATCTCCTCCGGTAATGTGAGATTTCGGTAATGTGACTCCTGTATTTAATTTGGCCAGTCTGAACTTTATAAACAAAGGCTGAGACTATATTTAAATTCCAGATTTGAAATATAAATGCGTAGTATATTGGTGTGTATAGTATATAATACACCCACAACTGTGTGTGGGTCCATAACTGGTTGGATAGCTGTTCACAGAGAACAGTTATTAATGGTTCATAGGCATGCCAGCAGGGCATAAGTGGGGATCCACTGGGATCACTTTGGGACCAGTTTTGTTTGACATCTTCATCAGTTATTTAGATAATGACATAGAAAATATGCAGATGATACTAAGCTGGGAGGGGTTGCAAGTGCTTTGGAGGATAGGGCCAGAATTCAGAATGATCTGGCCAAACTGGAGAAATGTTCTCAGGAAAATAGTTCAACAAGGACAAATGTGAAGTACTTAGGGAGAAACAGGCAGTTTCACACATGCAAAATGGGGAGGGACTCCCTAGCATGGAGTACTGCAGAAAGGGATCTAGGGGTCTTAGTGGCCCACAAGCTGAGTATGAATCAACAGTGTGACACTCTTGCAAAAAAACCAAACATGATTGTGGGATGCATTAACAGGTGTGTTGTGACCAAAGGCATGAGAAGTCATTCTTCTGCTCTGCTCGGATCTGCTCTGTTCTGCACTGATTAAGCTTCAGTTGGAGTACTGGACCCAGTTCTGGGCAGCACATTTTAGGAAAGATGCGGAGAAATTGGAGGTCAAGAGAAGAGCAACTAAAATGATTAAGGGTCTAGAAAATGTGACCTATGAGGGAAGATTAAAAGAATTGGGTTTGTTTAGTTTAGAAAAGAGAAGGCTGAAAGGGAATATGACATCAGCTTTCACGTACCTAAATGTTGTTACGAGGAGGAAGGAGATAAATTATTCTCCTTAGCCTCTGAAGACAGGACAAGAAGCAATGGGCTTAAATTACAGCAAGGAAGGTTAAGTTGGACTTTAGGAAAAATTTCCAAACTGTCAGGATAATTAAATACTGGAATAAATTGCCTACAGTGGTTGAAGAATCTCCATCATTGCAGATATTTAAGATTATCGTAAGACAGCTACTTTGTACTTCTGGATACTTGAGTACAATTAAGCCACAGCATGGTTGTACTTTCACTCAAGTACCGAACTTTACTCAAGTACTTTTACTCACGTACTTTCACTCAAGTACTTTACTCAAGTACTGTACTTTACTCAACTACTTTTACTCAAGTACTGTACTTTACTCAAGTATTTTTACTCAAGTACTTTACTTTTACTCAAGTACTTTCACTCAAGTAGTTTACTTCACTCAAGTGCTGTACTTCGTTACACTTTTTTCAAAGTAGCAGTAGGGGTAGTTGTTCCACCACCGGTTATAATCCTAACTTTTCAAGCAATAATGGCCTGAAGTTGGTCCAAGAGAAGGGAGCATTGAAGCTCGGAAGGGAGGTTTCTAGGAGGACGAAACAGCAATATAGAGTGAAATGCAATGAGGTGAGGAAAGCAGTCAGAATGGATAAGGCAAAATGGTTTAAGAAGCAGTGTGAAGCATACAGGGAGATATTATGGTGAGTGTGACACCAAGGAGGCGCATAAACTGGTTAAGAATATTAATAGGAAGCTGACAATGTGCTAGCAGCAGAGGCCCCACTCTGGCTGCAAGCACAGCCTCCCAGCTACTCCCAGCCACAAAAGCGTGGCTGAGGCCTCCTGAGACGCCACTGGACCTTATGGGACCTGCCTGAAGTCCCAGGACCCAACCCAGTGGTCAAATAAGTGACCCCCCTCCTCCCCCCACAACCACCTGGGCCAGGCCGGAGCTCCAGGATCTCCTGGGCCGAGGAGGCCATTCTTTTAGACCCCAGTGCCAAGAAGTTAAATCCCCCAGGGTACGCCCTCCTCGCTGCAGCCCTGGCCGAGCATGGACACCCCACCTGCACATGGGCTGTCTGGATGCTTTCTACCAACAGAACAGATCATGGTTTCACTCCACTTTTGTGTATAGATGCAATCTGTCGACAGTAGTTTTGTCAGGAAATCTCTTCCAAGAGACACTTCTCTCAACAGATTGCTCTAGTGTAGATGTAGGCCAGCTCTGAAGGAAGTGCCACTAGTAGCAGCACAGACAGAAGAGTAACAGAACTGCAACCCTTCCCCCATGATAACCTTTCAATTCCTTTCCGGGTCAGGACCCCTACAAATACAAGACCACAACATTTCCAGTTTAAAGAGCAGAAATAGCGTTGCTAACTATCCCAGGTTGGACACTGTTGTTGCAAATTGACCAAATTCCCAAATCATGACACTTACCCAAAATGGGCTATGAATTTGGAAGGACGCTATACTTTACGCGGTGCTCAGAGTTTGGGTACATATATCCACAGCTATATATGTGAAAAAACAATTAGGATTTCTGCATCCCTTAGTTAAGCTCACAAATGCCTGATCTGCAGACTGACTTTTTGTGCACGTCTGCATTTGTATGTGTAAAAGTCACGTACATATTTGTGCAGTCTGAAAATTGACCCTACCTGTTCACACAAAAATTCCTGTGTTTTGGACCTTTACTGATTCTTTTCCTGCAACTTGCTTAATTTTCTCTCTGTCTTGAGGCATGTCGCACCAAGTTTGAAATCCCAGGCTTACATTTTGTGCATGATTTTAATACATTCGGTAAATTTACCAGAAATTGATAGAGTTCATTTTCAGTAGTCTTGGATGTTACCTTTTTTCCCCACTAACGACCACCCCCGCGTTGCGCTCACATGTACCTTACTCAAATAGTTCATTTTTGTGGTACTTAGACTTTTACGCAAGTCATTTTTAAGGAAAATATTGTTCTTTTTACTCCATTATCATTTCCAGAAGTGTTTAGCTACTTGCTTCTTTCATCATGCCACTGACACTGCTACAAGCCAACCTCCTGATTGGCTAAAGCGCAGCCGCATATGCAAAAGCACCCAATCATCACACAAGGAATTTTTTTTAAAGAAAATAGCCAATCAACAAGTGCAATGTAGCTTTAAAAAGGTTTTTTCAACACTTTTTCATTCAAAAACAGTATCTACACACGGGTTGGGGGCCCCACGCCTCGCAGCTGGATCCAGCATGCAGGGGAGAAGCAGCATGGTTCTGTGCACTGCTGCTAACCCCCCACACACACCCCCCTTGGCTGAGGGAATGAGGTGCTGGAAAACGCTTGTGGGAGAGGTTCCCCATTGTTCCTGTTAGCCAGATTTTGGCCAATAGGAGCAGTGGAGGGTGGTACCTGGGACTGGCAGGCAGTGTGGAGCCAGATAAGCAACAGCCCCTGCGCCCAATCCCTCTTCCCTACCCCCCCTACCCAGGTCTCCCATTCCAAGTCTGCTCCTGAATTCTCTCTCTCTCTTGCACCCTCCCCCCAGCCGGACCCCACCGGCAGCTCACTCCCACACCCTCCCAGACACCCTACTCTCAGCCTGCTCCATCTCCCTACCTCCCACTCAGACTACGGATGGACACTCCCATTAAACTGGTTAACCTGTTAAACATTAAATTTAACCAGTCAACTGATTAAATGGGTGAGGGAAATGGCTGGGGTGCCCCTGCCTGTGGCATGCTGAGGCCTCATGCTGCTGTGGTCCAGCTGGAGCATCCCTGCCTCCTTCAGGGGGAGGGCACTCCAGTGTGGCCAGAGTAACCCCTACCCACAGCTGCTGAGGCTGGGAGTGCCCCCTCCTGGCCAAAGCAGCCCCCCGTCCACAGCAACCTGGGCATGCAGCAAGGTGCCCCAGCTCTGCTGGACCACTCTCTGTCCTTTGGTGGTTGTGGGGGCACTAGGGGTGGGGATGCTCCAGCTGTGTGCAAGCAGCCCTAGTCTCAACTCACCCATCTCCTCCGGTAATGTGAGATTTCGGTAATGTGACTCCTGTATTTAATTTGGCCAGTCTGAACTTTATAAGCAAAGGCTGAGACTATATTTAAATTCCAGATTTGAAATATAAATGCGTAGTATATTGGTGTGTATAGTATATAATACACCCACAACTGTGTGTGGGTCCATAACTGGTTGGATAGCTGTTCACAGAGAACAGTTATTAATGGTTCATAGGCATGCCAGCAGGGCATAAGTGGGGATCCACTGGGATCACTTTGGGACCAGTTTTGTTTGACATCTTCATCAGTTATTTAGATAATGACATAGAAAATATGCAGATGATACTAAGCTGGGAGGGGTTGCAAGTGCTTTGGAGGATAGGGCCAGAATTCAGAATGATCTGGCCAAACTGGAGAAATGTTCTCAGGAAAATAGTTCAACAAGGACAAATGTGAAGTAGTTAGGGAGAAACAGGCAGTTTCACACATGCAAAATGGGGAGGGACTCCCTAGCATGGAGTACTGCAGAAAGGGATCTAGGGGTCTTAGTGGCCCACAAGCTGAGTATGAATCAACAGTGTGACACTCTTGCAAAAAAACCAAACATGATTGTGGGATGCATTAACAGGTGTGTTGTGACCAAAGGCATGAGAAGTCATTCTTCTGCTCTGCTCGGATCTGCTCTGTTCTGCACTGATTAAGCTTCAGTTGGAGTACTGGACCCAGTTCTGGGCAGCACATTTTAGGAAAGATGCGGAGAAATTGGAGGTCAAGAGAAGAGCAACTAAAATGATTAAGGGTCTAGAAAATGTGACCTATGAGGGAAGATTAAAAGAATTGGGTTTGTTTAGTTTAGAAAAGAGAAGGCTGAAAGGGAATATGACATCAGCTTTCACGTACCTAAATGTTGTTACGAGGAGGAAGGAGATAAATTATTCTCCTTAGCCTCTGAAGACAGGACAAGAAGCAATGGGCTTAAATTACAGCAAGGAAGGTTAAGTTGGACTTTAGGAAAAATTTCCAAACTGTCAGGATAATTAAATACTGGAATAAATTGCCTACAGTGGTTGAAGAATCTCCATCATTGCAGATATTTAAGATTATCGTAAGACAGCTACTTTGTACTTCTGGATACTTGAGTACAATTAAGCCACAGCATGGTTGTACTTTCACTCAAGTACTTTCACTCAAGTACCGAACTTTACTCAAGTACTTTTACTCACGTACTTTCACTCAAGTACTTTACTCAAGTACTGTACTTTACTCAACTACTTTTACTCAAGTACTGTACTTTACTCAAGTATTTTTACTCAAGTACTTTACTTTTACTCAAGTACTTTCACTCAAGTAGTTTACTTCACTCAAGTGCTGTACTTCGTTACACTTTTTTCAAAGTAGCAGTAGGGGTAGTTGTTCCACCACCGGTTATAATCCTAACTTTTCAAGCAATAATGGCCTGAAGTTGGTCCAAGAGAAGGGAGCATTGAAGCTCGGAAGGGAGGTTTCTAGGAGGACGAAACAGCAATATAGAGTGAAATGCAATGAGGTGAGGAAAGCAGTCAGAATGGATAAGGCAAAATGGTTTAAGAAGCAGTGTGAAGCATACAGGGAGATATTATGGTGAGTGTGACACCAAGGAGGCGCATAAACTGGTTAAGAATATTAATAGGAAGCTGACAATGTGCTAGCAGCAGAGGCCCCACTCTGGCTGCAAGCACAGCCTCCCAGCTACTCCCAGCCACAAAAGCGTGGCTGAGGCCTCCTGAGACGCCACTGGACCTTATGGGACCTGCCTGAAGTCCCAGGACCCAACCCAGTGGTCAAATAAGTGACCCCCCTCCTCTCCCCACAACCACCTGGGCCAGGCCGGAGCTCCAGGATCTCCTGGGCCGAGGAGGCCATTCTTTTAGACCCCAGTGCCAAGAAGTTAAATCCCCCAGGGTACGCCCTCCTCGCTGCAGCCCTGGCCGAGCATGGACACCCCACCTGCACATGGGCTGTCTGGATGCTTTCTACCAACAGAACAGATCATGGTTTCACTCCACTTTTGTGTATAGATGCAATCTGTCGACAGTAGTTTTGTCAGGAAATCTCTTCCAAGAGACACTTCTCTCAACAGATTGCTCTAGTGTAGATGTAGGCCAGCTCTGAAGGAAGTGCCACTAGTAGCAGCACAGACAGAAGAGTAACAGAACTGCAACCCTTCCCCCATGATAACCTTTCAATTCCTTTCCGGGTCAGGACCCCTACAAATACAAGACCACAACATTTCCAGTTTAAAGAGCAGAAATAGCGTTGCTAACTATCCCAGGTTGGACACTGTTGTTGCAAATTGACCAAATTCCCAAATCATGACACTTACCCAAAATGGGCTATGAATTTGGAAGGACGCTATACTTTACGCGGTGCTCAGAGTTTGGGTACATATATCCACAGCTATATATGTGAAAAAACAATTAGGATTTCTGCATCCCTTAGTTAAGCTCACAAATGCCTGATCTGCAGACTGACTTTTTGTGCACGTCTGCATTTGTATGTGTAAAAGTCACGTACATATTTGTGCAGTCTGAAAATTGACCCTACCTGTTCACACAAAAATTCCTGTGTTTTGGACCTTTACTGATTCTTTTCCTGCAACTTGCTTAATTTTCTCTCTGTCTTGAGGCATGTCGCACCAAGTTTGAAATCCCAGGCTTACATTTTGTGCATGATTTTAATACATTCGGTAAATTTACCAGAAATTGATAGAGTTCATTTTCAGTAGTCTTGGATGTTACCTTTTTTCCCCACTAACGACCACCCCCGCGTTGCGCTCACATGTACCTTACTCAAATAGTTCATTTTTGTGGTACTTAGACTTTTACGCAAGTCATTTTTAAGGAAAATATTGTTCTTTTTACTCCATTATCATTTCCAGAAGTGTTTAGCTACTTGCTTCTTTCATCATGCCACTGACACTGCTACAAGCCAACCTCCTGATTGGCTAAAGCGCAGCCGCATATGCAAAAGCACCCAATCATCACACAAGGAATTTTTTTAAAGAAAATAGCCAATCAACAAGTGCAATGTAGCTTTAAAAAGGTTTTTTCAACACCTTTTCATTCAAAAACAGTATCTACACACGGGTTGGGGGCCCCACGCCTCGCAGCTGGATCCAGCATGCAGGGGAGAAGCAGCATGGTTCTGTGCACTGCTGCTAACCCCCCCCCCACACCCCCCTTGGCTGAGGGAATGAGGTGCTGGAAAACGCTTGTGGGAGAGGTTCCCCATTGTTCCTGTTAGCCAGATTTTGGCCAATAGGAGCAGTGGAGGGTGGTACCTGGGACTGGCAGGCAGTGTGGAGCCAGATAAGCAACAGCCCCTGCGCCCAATCCCTCTTCCCTACCCCCCCTACCCAGGTCTCCCATTCCAAGTCTGCTCCTGAATTCTCTCTCTCTCTTGCACCCTCCCCCCAGCCGGACCCCACCGGCAGCTCACTCCCACACCCTCCCAGACACCCTACTCTCAGCCTGCTCCATCTCCCTACCTCCCACTCAGACTACGGATGGACACTCCCATTAAACTGGTTAACCTGTTAAACATTAAATTTAACCAGTCAACTGATTAAATGGGTGAGGGAAATGGCTGGGGTGCCCCTGCCTGTGGCATGCTGAGGCCTCATGCTGCTGTGGTCCAGCTGGAGCATCCCTGCCTCCTTCAGGGGGAGGGCACTCCAGTGTGGCCAGAGTAACCCCTACCCACAGCTGCTGAGGCTGGGAGTGCCCCCTCCTGGCCAAAGCAGCCCCCCGTCCACAGCAACCTGGGCATGCAGCAAGGTGCCCCAGCTCTGCTGGACCACTCTCTGTCCTTTGGTGGTTGTGGGGGCACTAGGGGTGGGGATGCTCCAGCTGTGTGCAAGCAGCCCTAGTCTCAACTCACCCATCTCCTCCGGTAATGTGAGATTTCGGTAATGTGACTCCTGTATTTAATTTGGCCAGTCTGAACTTTATAAGCAAAGGCTGAGACTATATTTAAATTCCAGATTTGAAATATAAATGCGTAGTATATTGGTGTGTATAGTATATAATACACCCACAACTGTGTGTGGGTCCATAACTGGTTGGATAGCTGTTCACAGAGAACAGTTATTAATGGTTCATAGGCATGCCAGCAGGGCATAAGTGGGGATCCACTGGGATCACTTTGGGACCAGTTTTGTTTGACATCTTCATCAGTTATTTAGATAATGACATAGAAAATATGCAGATGATACTAAGCTGGGAGGGGTTGCAAGTGCTTTGGAGGATAGGGCCAGAATTCAGAATGATCTGGCCAAACTGGAGAAATGTTCTCAGGAAAATAGTTCAACAAGGACAAATGTGAAGTACTTAGGGAGAAACAGGCAGTTTCACACATGCAAAATGGGGAGGGACTCCCTAGCATGGAGTACTGCAGAAAGGGATCTAGGGGTCTTAGTGGCCCACAAGCTGAGTATGAATCAACAGTGTGACACTCTTGCAAAAAAACCAAACATGATTGTGGGATGCATTAACAGGTGTGTTGTGACCAAAGGCATGAGAAGTCATTCTTCTGCTCTGCTCGGATCTGCTCTGTTCTGCACTGATTAAGCTTCAGTTGGAGTACTGGACCCAGTTCTGGGCAGCACATTTTAGGAAAGATGCGGAGAAATTGGAGGTCAAGAGAAGAGCAACTAAAATGATTAAGGGTCTAGAAAATGTGACCTATGAGGGAAGATTAAAAGAATTGGGTTTGTTTAGTTTAGAAAAGAGAAGGCTGAAAGGGAATATGACATCAGCTTTCACGTACCTAAATGTTGTTACGAGGAGGAAGGAGATAAATTATTCTCCTTAGCCTCTGAAGACAGGACAAGAAGCAATGGGCTTAAATTACAGCAAGGAAGGTTAAGTTGGACTTTAGGAAAAATTTCCAAACTGTCAGGATAATTAAATACTGGAATAAATTGCCTACAGTGGTTGAAGAATCTCCATCATTGCAGATATTTAAGATTATCGTAAGACAGCTACTTTGTACTTCTGGATACTTGAGTACAATTAAGCCACAGCATGGTTGTACTTTCACTCAAGTACCGAACTTTACTCAAGTACTTTTACTCACGTACTTTCACTCAAGTACTTTACTCAAGTACTCTACTTTACTCAACTACTTTTACTCAAGTACTGTACTTTACTCAAGTATTTTTACTCAAGTACTTTACTTTTACTCAAGTACTTTCACTCAAGTAGTTTACTTCACTCAAGTGCTGTACTTCGTTACACTTTTTTCAAAGTAGCAGTAGGGGTAGTTGTTCCACCACCGGTTATAATCCTAACTTTTCAAGCAATAATGGCCTGAAGTTGGTCCAAGAGAAGGGAGCATTGAAGCTCGGAAGGGAGGTTTCTAGGAGGACGAAACAGCAATATAGAGTGAAATGCAATGAGGTGAGGAAAGCAGTCAGAATGGATAAGGCAAAATGGTTTAAGAAGCAGTGTGAAGCATACAGGGAGATATTATGGTGAGTGTGACACCAAGGAGGCGCATAAACTGGTTAAGAATATTAATAGGAAGCTGACAATGTGCTAGCAGCAGAGGCCCCACTCTGGCTGCAAGCACAGCCTCCCAGCTACTCCCAGCCACAAAAGCGTGGCTGAGGCCTCCTGAGACGCCACTGGACCTTATGGGACCTGCCTGAAGTCCCAGGACCCAACCCAGTGGTCAAATAAGTGACCCCCCTCCTCCCCCCACAACCACCTGGGCCAGGCCGGAGCTCCAGGATCTCCTGGGCCGAGGAGGCCATTCTTTTAGACCCCAGTGCCAAGAAGTTAAATCCCCCAGGGTACGCCCTCCTCGCTGCAGCCCTGGCCGAGCATGGACACCCCACCTGCACATGGGCTGTCTGGATGCTTTCTACCAACAGAACAGATCATGGTTTCACTCCACTTTTGTGTATAGATGCAATCTGTCGACAGTAGTTTTGTCAGGAAATCTCTTCCAAGAGACACTTCTCTCAACAGATTGCTCTAGTGTAGATGTAGGCCAGCTCTGAAGGAAGTGCCACTAGTAGCAGCACAGACAGAAGAGTAACAGAACTGCAACCCTTCCCCCATGATAACCTTTCAATTCCTTTCCGGGTCAGGACCCCTACAAATACAAGACCACAACATTTCCAGTTTAAAGAGCAGAAATAGCGTTGCTAACTATCCCAGGTTGGACACTGTTGTTGCAAATTGACCAAATTCCCAAATCATGACACTTACCCAAAATGGGCTATGAATTTGGAAGGACGCTATACTTTACGCGGTGCTCAGAGTTTGGGTACATATATCCACAGCTATATATGTGAAAAAAGAATTAGGATTTCTGCATCCCTTAGTTAAGCTCACAAATGCCTGATCTGCAGACTGACTTTTTGTGCACGTCTGCATTTGTATGTGTAAAAGTCACGTACATATTTGTGCAGTCTGAAAATTGACCCTACCTGTTCACACAAAAATTCCTGTGTTTTGGACCTTTACTGATTCTTTTCCTGCAACTTGCTTAATTTTCTCTCTGTCTTGAGGCATGTCGCACCAAGTTTGAAATCCCAGGCTTACATTTTGTGCATGATTTTAATACATTCGGTAAATTTACCAGAAATTGATAGAGTTCATTTTCAGTAGTCTTGGATGTTACCTTTTTTCCCCACTAACGACCACCCCCGCGTTGCGCTCACATGTACCTTACTCAAATAGTTCATTTTTGTGGTACTTAGACTTTTACGCAAGTCATTTTTAAGGAAAATATTGTTCTTTTTACTCCATTATCATTTCCAGAAGTGTTTAGCTACTTGCTTCTTTCATCATGCCACTGACACTGCTACAAGCCAACCTCCTGATTGGCTAAAGCGCAGCCGCATATGCAAAAGCACCCAATCATCACACAAGGAATTTTTTTAAAGAAAATAGCCAATCAACAAGTGCAATGTAGCTTTAAAAAGGTTTTTTCAACACCTTTTCATTCAAAAACAGTATCTACACACGGGTTGGGGGCCCCACGCCTCGCAGCTGGATCCAGCATGCAGGGGAGAAGCAGCATGGTTCTGTGCACTGCTGCTAACCCCCCACACACACCCCCCTTGGCTGAGGGAATGAGGTGCTGGAAAACGCTTGTGGGAGAGGTTCCCCATTGTTCCTGTTAGCCAGATTTTGGCCAATAGGAGCAGTGGAGGGTGGTACCTGGGACTGGCAGGCAGTGTGGAGCCAGATAAGCAACAGCCCCTGCGCCCAATCCCTCTTCCCTACCCCCCCTACCCAGGTCTCCCATTCCAAGTCTGCTCCTGAATTCTCTCTCTCTCTTGCACCCTCCCCCCAGCCGGACCCCACCGGCAGCTCACTCCCACACCCTCCCAGACACCCTACTCTCAGCCTGCTCCATCTCCCTACCTCCCACTCAGACTACGGATGGACACTCCCATTAAACTGGTTAACCTGTTAAACATTAAATTTAACCAGTCAACTGATTAAATGGGTGAGGGAAATGGCTGGGGTGCCCCTGCCTGTGGCATGCTGAGGCCTCATGCTGCTGTGGTCCAGCTGGAGCATCCCTGCCTCCTTCAGGGGGAGGGCACTCCAGTGTGGCCAGAGTAACCCCTACCCACAGCTGCTGAGGCTGGGAGTGCCCCCTCCTGGCCAAAGCAGCCCCCCGTCCACAGCAACCTGGGCATGCAGCAAGGTGCCCCAGCTCTGCTGGACCACTCTCTGTCCTTTGGTGGTTGTGGGGGCACTAGGGGTGGGGATGCTCCAGCTGTGTGCAAGCAGCCCTAGTCTCAACTCACCCATCTCCTCCGGTAATGTGAGATTTCGGTAATGTGACTCCTGTATTTAATTTGGCCAGTCTGAACTTTATAAACAAAGGCTGAGACTATATTTAAATTCCAGATTTGAAATATAAATGCGTAGTATATTGGTGTGTATAGTATATAATACACCCACAACTGTGTGTGGGTCCATAACTGGTTGGATAGCTGTTCACAGAGAACAGTTATTAATGGTTCATAGGCATGCCAGCAGGGCATAAGTGGGGATCCACTGGGATCACTTTGGGACCAGTTTTGTTTGACATCTTCATCAGTTATTTAGATAATGACATAGAAAATATGCAGATGATACTAAGCTGGGAGGGGTTGCAAGTGCTTTGGAGGATAGGGCCAGAATTCAGAATGATCTGGCCAAACTGGAGAAATGTTCTCAGGAAAATAGTTCAACAAGGACAAATGTGAAGTAGTTAGGGAGAAACAGGCAGTTTCACACATGCAAAATGGGGAGGGACTCCCTAGCATGGAGTACTGTAGAAAGGGATCTAGGGGTCTTAGTGGCCCACAAGCTGAGTATGAATCAACAGTGTGACACTCTTGCAAAAAAACCAAACATGATTGTGGGATGCATTAACAGGTGTGTTGTGACCAAAGGCATGAGAAGTCATTCTTCTGCTCTGCTCGGATCTGCTCTGTTCTGCACTGATTAAGCTTCAGTTGGAGTACTGGACCCAGTTCTGGGCAGCACATTTTAGGAAAGATGCGGAGAAATTGGAGGTCAAGAGAAGAGCAACTAAAATGATTAAGGGTCTAGAAAATGTGACCTATGAGGGAAGATTAAAAGAATTGGGTTTGTTTAGTTTAGAAAAGAGAAGGCTGAAAGGGAATATGACATCAGCTTTCACGTACCTAAATGTTGTTACGAGGAGGAAGGAGATAAATTATTCTCCTTAGCCTCTGAAGACAGGACAAGAAGCAATGGGCTTAAATTACAGCAAGGAAGGTTAAGTTGGACTTTAGGAAAAATTTCCAAACTGTCAGGATAATTAAATACTGGAATAAATTGCCTACAGTGGTTGAAGAATCTCCATCATTGCAGATATTTAAGATTATCGTAAGACAGCTACTTTGTACTTCTGGATACTTGAGTACAATTAAGCCACAGCATGGTTGTACTTTCACTCAAGTACTTTCACTCAAGTACCGAACTTTACTCAAGTACTTTTACTCACGTACTTTCACTCAAGTACTTTACTCAAGTACTGTACTTTACTCAACTACTTTTACTCAAGTACTGTACTTTACTCAAGTATTTTTACTCAAGTACTTTACTTTTACTCAAGTACTTTCACTCAAGTAGTTTACTTCACTCAAGTGCTGTACTTCGTTACACTTTTTTCAAAGTAGCAGTAGGGGTAGTTGTTCCACCACCGGTTATAATCCTAACTTTTCAAGCAATAATGGCCTGAAGTTGGTCCAAGAGAAGGGAGCATTGAAGCTCGGAAGGGAGGTTTCTAGGAGGACGAAACAGCAATATAGAGTGAAATGCAATGAGGTGAGGAAAGCAGTCAGAATGGATAAGGCAAAATGGTTTAAGAAGCAGTGTGAAGCATACAGGGAGATATTATGGTGAGTGTGACACCAAGGAGGCGCATAAACTGGTTAAGAATATTAATAGGAAGCTGACAATGTGCTAGCAGCAGAGGCCCCACTCTGGCTGCAAGCACAGCCTCCCAGCTACTCCCAGCCACAAAAGCGTGGCTGAGGCCTCCTGAGACGCCACTGGACCTTATGGGACCTGCCTGAAGTCCCAGGACCCAACCCAGTGGTCAAATAAGTGACCCCCCTCCTCCCCCCACAACCACCTGGGCCAGGCCGGAGCTCCAGGATCTCCTGGGCCGAGGAGGCCATTCTTTTAGACCCCAGTGCCAAGAAGTTAAATCCCCCAGGGTACGCCCTCCTCGCTGCAGCCCTGGCCGAGCATGGACACCCCACCTGCACATGGGCTGTCTGGATGCTTTCTACCAACAGAACAGATCATGGTTTCACTCCACTTTTGTGTATAGATGCAATCTGTCGACAGTAGTTTTGTCAGGAAATCTCTTCCAAGAGACACTTCTCTCAACAGATTGCTCTAGTGTAGATGTAGGCCAGCTCTGAAGGAAGTGCCACTAGTAGCAGCACAGACAGAAGAGTAACAGAACTGCAACCCTTCCCCCATGATAACCTTTCAATTCCTTTCCGGGTCAGGACCCCTACAAATACAAGACCACAACATTTCCAGTTTAAAGAGCAGAAATAGCGTTGCTAACTATCCCAGGTTGGACACTGTTGTTGCAAATTGACCAAATTCCCAAATCATGACACTTACCCAAAATGGGCTATGAATTTGGAAGGACGCTATACTTTACGCGGTGCTCAGAGTTTGGGTACATATATCCACAGCTATATATGTGAAAAAAGAATTAGGATTTCTGCATCCCTTAGTTAAGCTCACAAATGCCTGATCTGCAGACTGACTTTTTGTGCACGTCTGCATTTGTATGTGTAAAAGTCACGTACATATTTGTGCAGTCTGAAAATTGACCCTACCTGTTCACACAAAAATTCCTGTGTTTTGGACCTTTACTGATTCTTTTCCTGCAACTTGCTTAATTTTCTCTCTGTCTTGAGGCATGTCGCACCAAGTTTGAAATCCCAGGCTTACATTTTGTGCATGATTTTAATACATTCGGTAAATTTACCAGAAATTGATAGAGTTCATTTTCAGTAGTCTTGGATGTTACCTTTTTTCCCCACTAACGACCACCCCCGCGTTGCGCTCACATGTACCTTACTCAAATAGTTCATTTTTGTGGTACTTAGACTTTTACGCAAGTCATTTTTAAGGAAAATATTGTTCTTTTTACTCCATTATCATTTCCAGAAGTGTTTAGCTACTTGCTTCTTTCATCATGCCACTGACACTGCTACAAGCCAACCTCCTGATTGGCTAAAGCGCAGCCGCATATGCAAAAGCACCCAATCATCACACAAGGAATTTTTTTAAAGAAAATAGCCAATCAACAAGTGCAATGTAGCTTTAAAAAGGTTTTTTCAACACCTTTTCATTCAAAAACAGTATCTACACACGGGTTGGGGGCCCCACGCCTCGCAGCTGGATCCAGCATGCAGGGGAGAAGCAGCATGGTTCTGTGCACTGCTGCTAACCCCCCACACACACCCCCCTTGGCTGAGGGAATGAGGTGCTGGAAAACGCTTGTGGGAGAGGTTCCCCATTGTTCCTGTTAGCCAGATTTTGGCCAATAGGAGCAGTGGAGGGTGGTACCTGGGACTGGCAGGCAGTGTGGAGCCAGATAAGCAACAGCCCCTGCGCCCAATCCCTCTTCCCTACCCCCCCTACCCAGGTCTCCCATTCCAAGTCTGCTCCTGAATTCTCTCTCTCTCTTGCACCCTCCCCCCAGCCGGACCCCACCGGCAGCTCACTCCCACACCCTCCCAGACACCCTACTCTCAGCCTGCTCCATCTCCCTACCTCCCACTCAGACTACGGATGGACACTCCCATTAAACTGGTTAACCTGTTAAACATTAAATTTAACCAGTCAACTGATTAAATGGGTGAGGGAAATGGCTGGGGTGCCCCTGCCTGTGGCATGCTGAGGCCTCATGCTGCTGTGGTCCAGCTGGAGCATCCCTGCCTCCTTCAGGGGGAGGGCACTCCAGTGTGGCCAGAGTAACCCCTACCCACAGCTGCTGAGGCTGGGAGTGCCCCCTCCTGGCCAAAGCAGCCCCCCGTCCACAGCAACCTGGGCATGCAGCAAGGTGCCCCAGCTCTGCTGGACCACTCTCTGTCCTTTGGTGGTTGTGGGGGCACTAGGGGTGGGGATGCTCCAGCTGTGTGCAAGCAGCCCTAGTCTCAACTCACCCATCTCCTCCGGTAATGTGAGATTTCGGTAATGTGACTCCTGTATTTAATTTGGCCAGTCTGAACTTTATAAGCAAAGGCTGAGACTATATTTAAATTCCAGATTTGAAATATAAATGCGTAGTATATTGGTGTGTATAGTATATAATACACCCACAACTGTGTGTGGGTCCATAACTGGTTGGATAGCTGTTCACAGAGAACAGTTATTAATGGTTCATAGGCATGCCAGCAGGGCATAAGTGGGGATCCACTGGGATCACTTTGGGACCAGTTTTGTTTGACATCTTCATCAGTTATTTAGATAATGACATAGAAAATATGCAGATGATACTAAGCTGGGAGGGGTTGCAAGTGCTTTGGAGGATAGGGCCAGAATTCAGAATGATCTGGCCAAACTGGAGAAATGTTCTCAGGAAAATAGTTCAACAAGGACAAATGTGAAGTACTTAGGGAGAAACAGGCAGTTTCACACATGCAAAATGGGGAGGGACTCCCTAGCATGGAGTACTGTAGAAAGGGATCTAGGGGTCTTAGTGGCCCACAAGCTGAGTATGAATCAACAGTGTGACACTCTTGCAAAAAAACCAAACATGATTGTGGGATGCATTAACAGGTGTGTTGTGACCAAAGGCATGAGAAGTCATTCTTCTGCTCTGCTCGGATCTGCTCTGTTCTGCACTGATTAAGCTTCAGTTGGAGTACTGGACCCAGTTCTGGGCAGCACATTTTAGGAAAGATGCGGAGAAATTGGAGGTCAAGAGAAGAGCAACTAAAATGATTAAGGGTCTAGAAAATGTGACCTATGAGGGAAGATTAAAAGAATTGGGTTTGTTTAGTTTAGAAAAGAGAAGGCTGAAAGGGAATATGACATCAGCTTTCACGTACCTAAATGTTGTTACGAGGAGGAAGGAGATAAATTATTCTCCTTAGCCTCTGAAGACAGGACAAGAAGCAATGGGCTTAAATTACAGCAAGGAAGGTTAAGTTGGACTTTAGGAAAAATTTCCAAACTGTCAGGATAATTAAATACTGGAATAAATTGCCTACAGTGGTTGAAGAATCTCCATCATTGCAGATATTTAAGATTATCGTAAGACAGCTACTTTGTACTTCTGGATACTTGAGTACAATTAAGCCACAGCATGGTTGTACTTTCACTCAAGTACCGAACTTTACTCAAGTACTTTTACTCACGTACTTTCACTCAAGTACTTTACTCAAGTACTGTACTTTACTCAACTACTTTTACTCAAGTACTGTACTTTACTCAAGTATTTTTACTCAAGTACTTTACTTTTACTCAAGTACTTTCACTCAAGTAGTTTACTTCACTCAAGTGCTGTACTTCGTTACACTTTTTTCAAAGTAGCAGTAGGGGTAGTTGTTCCACCACCGGTTATAATCCTAACTTTTCAAGCAATAATGGCCTGAAGTTGGTCCAAGAGAAGGGAGCATTGAAGCTCGGAAGGGAGGTTTCTAGGAGGACGAAACAGCAATATAGAGTGAAATGCAATGAGGTGAGGAAAGCAGTCAGAATGGATAAGGCAAAATGGTTTAAGAAGCAGTGTGAAGCATACAGGGAGATATTATGGTGAGTGTGACACCAAGGAGGCGCATAAACTGGTTAAGAATATTAATAGGAAGCTGACAATGTGCTAGCAGCAGAGGCCCCACTCTGGCTGCAAGCACACCCTCCCAGCTACTCCCAGCCACAAAAGCGTGGCTGAGGCCTCCTGAGACGCCACTGGACCTTATGGGACCTGCCTGAAGTCCCAGGACCCAACCCAGTGGTCAAATAAGTGACCCCCCTCCTCCCCCCACAACCACCTGGGCCAGGCCGGAGCTCCAGGATCTCCTGGGCCGAGGAGGCCATTCTTTTAGACCCCAGTGCCAAGAAGTTAAATCCCCCAGGGTACGCCCTCCTCGCTGCAGCCCTGGCCGAGCATGGACACCCCACCTGCACATGGGCTGTCTGGATGCTTTCTACCAACAGAACAGATCATGGTTTCACTCCACTTTTGTGTATAGATGCAATCTGTCGACAGTAGTTTTGTCAGGAAATCTCTTCCAAGAGACACTTCTCTCAACAGATTGCTCTAGTGTAGATGTAGGCCAGCTCTGAAGGAAGTGCCACTAGTAGCAGCACAGACAGAAGAGTAACAGAACTGCAACCCTTCCCCCATGATAACCTTTCAATTCCTTTCCGGGTCAGGACCCCTACAAATACAAGACCACAACATTTCCAGTTTAAAGAGCAGAAATAGCGTTGCTAACTATCCCAGGTTGGACACTGTTGTTGCAAATTGACCAAATTCCCAAATCATGACACTTACCCAAAATGGGCTATGAATTTGGAAGGACGCTATACTTTACGCGGTGCTCAGAGTTTGGGTACATATATCCACAGCTATATATGTGAAAAAAGAATTAGGATTTCTGCATCCCTTAGTTAAGCTCACAAATGCCTGATCTGCAGACTGACTTTTTGTGCACGTCTGCATTTGTATGTGTAAAAGTCACGTACATATTTGTGCAGTCTGAAAATTGACCCTACCTGTTCACACAAAAATTCCTGTGTTTTGGACCTTTACTGATTCTTTTCCTGCAACTTGCTTAATTTTCTCTCTGTCTTGAGGCATGTCGCACCAAGTTTGAAATCCCAGGCTTACATTTTGTGCATGATTTTAATACATTCGGTAAATTTACCAGAAATTGATAGAGTTCATTTTCAGTAGTCTTGGATGTTACCTTTTTTCCCCACTAACGACCACCCCCGCGTTGCGCTCACATGTACCTTACTCAAATAGTTCATTTTTGTGGTACTTAGACTTTTACGCAAGTCATTTTTAAGGAAAATATTGTTCTTTTTACTCCATTATCATTTCCAGAAGTGTTTAGCTACTTGCTTCTTTCATCATGCCACTGACACTGCTACAAGCCAACCTCCTGATTGGCTAAAGCGCAGCCGCATATGCAAAAGCACCCAATCATCACACAAGGAATTTTTTTAAAGAAAATAGCCAATCAACAAGTGCAATGTAGCTTTAAAAAGGTTTTTTCAACACCTTTTCATTCAAAAACAGTATCTACACACGGGTTGGGGGCCCCACGCCTCGCAGCTGGATCCAGCATGCAGGGGAGAAGCAGCATGGTTCTGTGCACTGCTGCTAACCCCCCCCCCACACCCCCCTTGGCTGAGGGAATGAGGTGCTGGAAAACGCTTGTGGGAGAGGTTCCCCATTGTTCCTGTTAGCCAGATTTTGGCCAATAGGAGCAGTGGAGGGTGGTACCTGGGACTGGCAGGCAGTGTGGAGCCAGATAAGCAACAGCCCCTGCGCCCAATCCCTCTTCCCTACCCCCCCTACCCAGGTCTCCCATTCCAAGTCTGCTCCTGAATTCTCTCTCTCTCTTGCACCCTCCCCCCAGCCGGACCCCACCGGCAGCTCACTCCCACACCCTCCCAGACACCCTACTCTCAGCCTGCTCCATCTCCCTACCTCCCACTCAGACTACGGATGGACACTCCCATTAAACTGGTTAACCTGTTAAACATTAAATTTAACCAGTCAACTGATTAAATGGGTGAGGGAAATGGCTGGGGTGCCCCTGCCTGTGGCATGCTGAGGCCTCATGCTGCTGTGGTCCAGCTGGAGCATCCCTGCCTCCTTCAGGGGGAGGGCACTCCAGTGTGGCCAGAGTAACCCCTACCCACAGCTGCTGAGGCTGGGAGTGCCCCCTCCTGGCCAAAGCAGCCCCCCGTCCACAGCAACCTGGGCATGCAGCAAGGTGCCCCAGCTCTGCTGGACCACTCTCTGTCCTTTGGTGGTTGTGGGGGCACTAGGGGTGGGGATGCTCCAGCTGTGTGCAAGCAGCCCTAGTCTCAACTCACCCATCTCCTCCGGTAATGTGAGATTTCGGTAATGTGACTCCTGTATTTAATTTGGCCAGTCTGAACTTTATAAACAAAGGCTGAGACTATATTTAAATTCCAGATTTGAAATATAAATGCGTAGTATATTGGTGTGTATAGTATATAATACACCCACAACTGTGTGTGGGTCCATAACTGGTTGGATAGCTGTTCACAGAGAACAGTTATTAATGGTTCATAGGCATGCCAGCAGGGCATAAGTGGGGATCCACTGGGATCACTTTGGGACCAGTTTTGTTTGACATCTTCATCAGTTATTTAGATAATGACATAGAAAATATGCAGATGATACTAAGCTGGGAGGGGTTGCAAGTGCTTTGGAGGATAGGGCCAGAATTCAGAATGATCTGGCCAAACTGGAGAAATGTTCTCAGGAAAATAGTTCAACAAGGACAAATGTGAAGTACTTAGGGAGAAACAGGCAGTTTCACACATGCAAAATGGGGAGGGACTCCCTAGCATGGAGTACTGTAGAAAGGGATCTAGGGGTCTTAGTGGCCCACAAGCTGAGTATGAATCAACAGTGTGACACTCTTGCAAAAAAACCAAACATGATTGTGGGATGCATTAACAGGTGTGTTGTGACCAAAGGCATGAGAAGTCATTCTTCTGCTCTGCTCGGATCTGCTCTGTTCTGCACTGATTAAGCTTCAGTTGGAGTACTGGACCCAGTTCTGGGCAGCACATTTTAGGAAAGATGCGGAGAAATTGGAGGTCAAGAGAAGAGCAACTAAAATGATTAAGGGTCTAGAAAATGTGACCTATGAGGGAAGATTAAAAGAATTGGGTTTGTTTAGTTTAGAAAAGAGAAGGCTGAAAGGGAATATGACATCAGCTTTCACGTACCTAAATGTTGTTACGAGGAGGAAGGAGATAAATTATTCTCCTTAGCCTCTGAAGACAGGACAAGAAGCAATGGGCTTAAATTACAGCAAGGAAGGTTAAGTTGGACTTTAGGAAAAATTTCCAAACTGTCAGGATAATTAAATACTGGAATAAATTGCCTACAGTGGTTGAAGAATCTCCATCATTGCAGATATTTAAGATTATCGTAAGACAGCTACTTTGTACTTCTGGATACTTGAGTACAATTAAGCCACAGCATGGTTGTACTTTCACTCAAGTACCGAACTTTACTCAAGTACTTTTACTCACGTACTTTCACTCAAGTACTTTACTCAAGTACTGTACTTTACTCAACTACTTTTACTCAAGTACTGTACTTTACTCAAGTATTTTTACTCAAGTACTTTACTTTTACTCAAGTACTTTCACTCAAGTAGTTTACTTCACTCAAGTGCTGTACTTCGTTACACTTTTTTCAAAGTAGCAGTAGGGGTAGTTGTTCCACCACCGGTTATAATCCTAACTTTTCAAGCAATAATGGCCTGAAGTTGGTCCAAGAGAAGGGAGCATTGAAGCTCGGAAGGGAGGTTTCTAGGAGGACGAAACAGCAATATAGAGTGAAATGCAATGAGGTGAGGAAAGCAGTCAGAATGGATAAGGCAAAATGGTTTAAGAAGCAGTGTGAAGCATACAGGGAGATATTATGGTGAGTGTGACACCAAGGAGGCGCATAAACTGGTTAAGAATATTAATAGGAAGCTGACAATGTGCTAGCAGCAGAGGCCCCACTCTGGCTGCAAGCACAGCCTCCCAGCTACTCCCAGCCACAAAAGCGTGGCTGAGGCCTCCTGAGACGCCACTGGACCTTATGGGACCTGCCTGAAGTCCCAGGACCCAACCCAGTGGTCAAATAAGTGACCCCCCTCCTCCCCCCACAACCACCTGGGCCAGGCCGGAGCTCCAGGATCTCCTGGGCCGAGGAGGCCATTCTTTTAGACCCCAGTGCCAAGAAGTTAAATCCCCCAGGGTACGCCCTCCTCGCTGCAGCCCTGGCCGAGCATGGACACCCCACCTGCACATGGGCTGTCTGGATGCTTTCTACCAACAGAACAGATCATGGTTTCACTTGAGTACAATTAAGCCACAGCATGGTTGTACTTTCACTCAAGTACTTTCACTCAAGTACTTTTACTCAATTACTTTGCTTTTACTCGAGTACTTTACTCAAGTACTGTACTTTACTCATCTACTTTTACTCAAGTACTTTACTTTTACTCAAGTACTTTCACTCAAGTAGTTTACTTTCGCTCAAGTACTGTACTTCGTTACACTTTTTTGAAAGTAGCAGTAGGGGTAGTTGTTCCACCACTGGTTATAATCCTAACTTTTCAAGCAATAATGGCCTGAAGTTGGTCCAAGAGAAGAGAGCATTGAAGCTCAGAAGGGAGGTTTCTAAGAGGACGAAACAGCATTATAGAGTGAAATGCAATGAGGTGAGGAAAGCAGTAATAATGGATAAGGCAAAATGGTTAAAGAAGCAGTGTGAAGATACAGGGAGATATTATGGTGAGTGTAAGACCAAGGAGGTGCATAAACTGGTTAAGAATATTAATAGGAAGTGGCAGCTGAAAGATGAGAACAACAAGGAGAAGGTTGTATCCCCACTCTTGAAAATTTCTAACCCTTCCCCGCTAAAAAGTAAGGGGAAAATTTCTCCAATTCAGCTCATGATATTTGAAAACATGATCGAGTCAATGCGCCCAAAACCTACAATTGAACATGCACACGGTTAGTTTGGTGTAAATGCAAGGCTAAGCCCACATTCATATCTTATATGCACAACTACCCATTTTACATGTGCAAATGTCCTAGTATCATTGCCCAGTTTGAGACGCCCATTTTAAAAATCTGACCATACCTATAGTTTTAGTACTTATTAGTTTCCTAACACACTTTTCGAAATTAGAGTGTGTAAATCAGAAAAAGGAGGCTGCGATCTATACTTGCCTTCAGATCTTTCAAAAGTGAAACAGGGTTAGCATTGCTAATGAATCAGAAGTATAGAGCAACCTATGCAAGCTACTCTTTAGGGGCTTGGCAGTGGAGATGAAAAAGTCCTAATAGCCTATGTTTGCAGTGTCTTGGGAAGAATTGCTGTGTAAGTACTTGAAAATCATGCAGTTATGTGAAAGACAAGAATAGTTTAGTTGGAAAAAAACCACTTTCAGCTGGTGTCTGCTGGATAACTTTTTTGTTTTGTTTTGACATCACAGTTCTCAAATACAAAAAAAGTTTGAAAAATATAGAAGATGGGTGAGCAGGTTTAAACTTAATGCAGATCTCATAAAATCTTTACTTGCAGTAAAGCCAGTAAAGGACACAGACACTCATAATCTGTAAATGAAGTCTGGGTGCACCTTAAGAACATAGAATAAATAAATGGAACACCACGAGATGTAAACCATGTATCCTCATGTAAAGGCTCAATCTGAAAGAAGTGCATTGGAAAACTGCGATGAAAACAGCGACTGAAGTTCTTGCAGCAAGGCTGTACATGAGTAAATATTGTCCATTACATTCAATAAAATTCATTGCTTCCACCCGGCTGCACACTACATATTGCAATGTTTGCCCCTAACAAAATGATTCTATACTTACAGGAGTGGCTAAGATGTTTGCTACATATTCAATGGATATCACAACCATAAAAACCCGAGCTGCTTTTCTTTACAACAGCTGTGTTACATATAAAATAAGACACAAATACAAAAATCCACAGTCCAAAGAACTTCAGTATGTCTATGCATAGAGTACAGTTTCCAGTTGTGGGTCAGTTTGGCATCTTTTATAAGCACCATGCTCACTTTATATCCAAAACTTTTTTGACACTTTTATAACCTTCAAATGTGTAGAGACTGAGAAAGAGCAAATACACTTCAAGACTTACTCACTCATCCACATAGTTCTCAGTCTACTGCACTATGCACATGCATTGATTAGTATCTCTAGAAGTCAGCTGGATACCACAATTAGGCAAGCAAAGCTTGCTACTAGTAAATTATACAATGTACTTTAGATCCAATTACACAGTAATGACTGAGTAGCAGATAGATACTGGCAGCTAAAACTGCCTCAAATGGTTTTCCCTGAGGCAAAGCCAGTGGACATCAGATAAAAATAAAAACTGCCCCAGGAATATTTAAACAGATACGTCCCATCCCTGAGGTGATAATACTATAAACAACAACTTGATGGACAAAAAGTGCATCACACAAATCTTTACAGCATTTTTAAAAAACAATTATAACTGTTGGTATTAAAAACCAACTGCATCTTTGAACTCAGGAATCTAATCCTTTGTCATACAGTTCACTGTGAGTTTCAGGATGCATTATGGGGCTTGTTACTTCAGGCTCATTTACTCTGCACACATCTCCAGATGTGTTGATTTTAACTGATGAGATGGGGTGCTGGAGGTAGGGGAACTTGGGGTCAGTAGCCCCCCAGTCTGAAGTTCTTTCCATCCTATAGAGGATGTAGAATTTCATTAAATGGCTTTTAGCACCCTCCTCCCCGCGCGTGCGCACACACACACACACACACAAAATTCTTCCAACACCACAGCAATGAGATCCCAGCAACATTAAGAAATGGGCATAGGGCTCAAGATGGGTTTGTTTTGTTTTTTTCATTTCAAAGATTTAGCTGAACTCTTGTGATTAGAAAAAGAGGTCTGAAGAAATGCTTACCAACTGGAAAACTGGGTAGCTCTCTATGTGATGGAGGGAATGCATGAAAAGTATGTGTTATGTTCACAGAGTACTGGTCCCAGCAACAGATGTTTCTGTAGCAACTTTATATCCTCCGCGATATGACAGAATGAAAATATTAAAGCCCAGTTACAGAACATAATTTTGCTAGCATTCATGTCAGAAAGCGTTTAAAGTGAACAAGCTCCCGGCTCTTTTGCATTTTTATTGATAACTGTATTTTTGTTGTTTGGGACATTTAAAAGAAACAAAATGAAATAAAACAACCTCATTGTGCTGGAAGGAAAAAATAAAAATTGTTTAAGTTAAATTTCCTTTCATTATAAAAAACACAAAACAAAAAATGTAAACAGGAATTGGCAGGTCAACTGTAGTTATATTTTCTTGGAGTTCCTGCCAAAGTTTGAGAATAACAGAGTCCATTATTCAATGCAAAACTCCATAGTCAAAGTGAACATACTAATATACTACACTTTAACAAAAACTGCGTGACCAGAAAATACCCAGTGTATACAGACTACTGACCACTAGCTTTCATCCACAAAGCACAAAGTAAAAAGACATTACCATTAATGTTGTGCAGCTTCATGAAACAATTGCCATGTTGGACATGACAGCTGAGATATCCTGTCTCAAAAGACATCCCAACACTTTAAAGAAAAAAAGAATTAAAGCCCCAAATGTAAGTCAGAAAACACAACTGTCAGTTCATTGAGCTTCATCTAAACACCTGTAACAAGATATTTAATGCAAGGCCAGACATTATCAGGACACCATCACTACAAAAAGCTAAGTGGCACAATGGAGGGAAGTTTACTCAAACATATGAAGCAGAAGTCACCTTTCATGAAGTGCAGAGCAGCCTTTGTAACCAAACATCTCATTACCAAATCTTGCCATTATCTTACAGTGTTCTTGTTAGTCCTAATTTATCAACCCCGCATCAGCCACCAAAAATGCTTGAATAGAAAAGCCAGACCACAAATGACTGGGCTCAGTTCTTCAGTAGTATGTGAAAGCAAACACAGCCTACATGCAAAGGGTGGGCACAAGAACAGATGACAACTCACATTCCAGGTAGTATACACTTCAACACACACTGTAGGTGGTGGAAAGGTCATCTGCACCACCCACAGGCACACTGGCAATTCTACGGTGGAGATCAGTAAGATGATAACAGCCTATAAAGGAGTGCCGTGCCTAAGAGTAGCCCGTCCAAGAAGATATTTAAAATAAAGGAATTCAGTAAGTGATACACCACATGGGATTACACCTATGTTGAGACCCACCTTCCCTGGGATGGGAGGAGAGTCTAAACAGAGGCACCTAAGATTAAGCTGCTTGTGAAACTATCTAAAATGGGTATGGTAGTCCCCATAGCAGTAGCTGATACCGGAAAGCACTGTGTGGGTTGCTAATGCACCTCTTCCATTATCTTAGACCACTATTTGTTAGCATTAATGCCAGGGTTACTTTGACTTGTCCTTTATGAGACAGTCTTCAGCAGCATTTCATACCACTGCTTCTTCCATGGAAGTCACACCTGCCTTATGGCAATTGGGATGGTGTAAAAGCAAGGCATGGCTATTAGCCAGTCTCCCCTGTGGCTCAATAGGATACATTGCTCTTGGCAGCCTCCACTTTTGAGTTATGTTTAAACATCTGCTGAAGCCCATCAGCTCACACACAAGGGTTATGTCTACACTAGAGAGTTTTGTCTGCTGTTTTCCCAAGGCATTCTGTCGACAGTAAATCAACAGAATGCAGCACTTTTGTTGATGTCTTATCCCACACCCCATGAGCTATAAGGCCTCTGTCAGCAGAGATCTGTTGGCAGAAAGCTGGTCTGGATGTTCCAGGGGGCCCTCTGTCATCAGACAGGGCTCCCAGGACACCAGGCAGCCCAGTCTGCTGTGCTTTCAGTTAGCTATTTTGTCGAGAGAACAGCAGCTGGGCAGCTTGGTCACAATCTGTTGACGAATGATATCTTCCAACAAAACCTTCTGTCAACAAATTGCTGTAACCTAGACATAGCCAAGAAGTTTATGGTCATTGGCCCGATCTGTGACTATTCCCATTGAGGTTTTTTTCTTTTTTTTTTTTTCTTTTTTTGTGCTGATGCTGTCAAAGACACAACAATTGCTTTAGCAAGAAAGGCTGTGCCTCAGTCTCATAATTAGTGGGTAAATTGCCACTGAATCCATGCAAACTTCACTTCCTGCGCTTGGCATTTTACGGATTGCAGAATCCTGACTGCGTTTAAACCTTATGAGGCATAACTTAGCCTGTCTATATTGGAATTAAATTCATTCTATGCTATTTGTTTCAGAGGTGAGCCCACTGAGTTTAGTAGCACCACATTAAATTCATCAGCCTGATTTTACTTGTTCTTATTCCAGTTCATTACTGTTATAATGGAAGCTAATTCCTCCAGTGCTTAGCTCCACCTCCCAGGACTACATCTACACCACGGGGAAGATTGACTCTGCCATGGTCGATCTTCCAGAGTTCGATTTAGTGTGCCTAGTGGGGACGAGCTAAATCGAATTTACAGGGCACACCCTTTGATCGCAGGACTCCTGCCCCTCATTAGGCATGAGGGAAGTTGATGGCTCCCATGGACCTCCCTTAGGCTACATCTATACTAGAATCACCCACAGTCTAAACAAGATCAAATTTCTTATAACTCTCTTTAGTCTATTCTAGAATACTCACATTAATACACAAATGTCATTGGACACAATGTTTGATATAGACATTGAACAAACCAGGAAATATATTAGCTGGAATGTCTTCTTCTTAAACACACACTACCTGTTTTCCTAGTATTCTTATTGACCAAAACTAGGCTAGAGCCTAATATAAAGGCTGTGTTTGCATTGGAAACTATGAAGTCTTTAGATAATATACAAAGTCCCTTACATCTCATTGCATATTATAAAAATGAGTTAGTCATCATACTAACAAATAATTTAAAACCTTTCTCCTTTAATAGAAGAAAACCTGATGGTCAAAATTATGATTTGCATTTGGAAATAAGAACAAAAGTATATTCAACCACATAGACTTATATTTCTTTGACTGTCTGCAATTAGAATAAATCTATAGACTTTTTTTTTAAAAAAGGTGTTGGGTTGCAGGGAAAAAGGAAACAATTTTCTTTTCTTAATTCAAAATTCTATTTTTTTTTAAAAAAACTAAAATGTAACCACAGTTTGTGCCAAAAATGGGGGAGGGGAGAAGGAGAAAGCTTTCAGGAAAAGTTCAACTGAATTTGTTTCCATTTAAAAAGAAATGTCATTGAAATTACAAAATACAAAACATTTAACCAATTCCAGTTAAAAGAATAGTACAACATTTTGTATACAAAATATATACTAATTGCGGACCTCGAGATTAAACATGTGACATGAAGTTGAAGGCCAAAATGGATATTATAACAGATATGCCTTCAAATCCTTTTTCATGTTAGCTATAATTGTTTAGTGTCTTGTTTGGAAGTTTTTTCCTTGTGAACAACTCCTGCTCACAGCAGCTAGGTCCTTAGTTGATTATGTCTAATCAGGTATATATTAGCTCATGGTAAATAGGTTTTGTGACTATAAGTAAAGCTATTATTTAATCTGCTAAAACCAAAGTAAAATATTTGGAAATCTGTACAGAAAGTAAATTATCTCTGTGTATTTAAAAAAAATGAAAGAAATTTGCATTTTTCTAGTAGCCTGATTGTTAGTTTTGTTTAAAAGTTTGCTCATTAAAACAGAATTTTAATACATGCATGGAAATACACACAGCATGAATTACATGTTTTTAGAACTGTACGTATAGGCAAGTTATGTTTCAGGCAAGCGTTTGGTTGCATAAAAAGATATAGGCTTTTACTTTTCAGAAAAATGCTACAATGTTACATGTTTACACTGATAAAATATACATTAACATCTTGTCAACGCTTATAACCATTTACAGTCCTTCAGTAATAATATTTAGATGTGACTAAAGAGCTCATGTAAACATGCAAACCGATTTTTAAAGGGAAAGAATGTTGTTTTTTTCTTTAAAATGTGGATTCAACATTTTTCTACAGAACTAGCAAGCACACTAATAAAAACCACATTTGTGCTTAGTCTGTCCAGCAGTGCTGTAAAGGGCATGTGTCTCTGGGCACCCCTGCTACTGCAATAGCTCTAGGCCCTTTTGTTTTGTCAGGCCCTGGGGCAACTCTTTCTTTGCTCCCCACATCAGCAGGCCTGCCAGCACCACGTCTGCTTCCCGAGAAACAGGGAACAGTGAGGGTGTAAAGGTGGTTTACCTAGGGCAACCATAGCTCCCTCTTCCAAATGTGGGACAGGGAGAGCCCCAGGGAGCTGAGAAGGAGACGTCAGCCACTGGACCTCTCCAGGAGCCCCAGAGAAGCAGCAGCCACCAATGACCCCTGGGAGCCCAGGGAAGTGGCAGACCCTGGAGCTCCCCAGGAGCCCCAGGAAAGCAGCAGCTGCTGGCCGTGCCCTGAAGCCCTGGGGAAGCTGCAGCTGCCAGTGCTCCCTGGGAACCTCAGGGAAGCAGCAAGCCCCAGCACTCCCCAAGCCCTGGGGAAGCCACAGCTGCTGGCCTTCCCCCAGAGCTCTGAGGAAGCAGCAGGGACAGGGCAGCAGCCCAAGCTCCCACTGCTTCCCCAAGGCTCAGGGAAGTCATTCCCTCCAGCAGTCGCTGGTGGAAGAGGTCAGCGGTGAGGATGGCCCAAATATAAGGCAATGAGTCCCTTTTTAAAAATAAGTAGGGATGCCCTTTTGGCATCCCAGACACAGGACCACATCCCAGACACAGGACCATCCCGTCTAATATGGGATGGATGGTCACCCTACTGCCACCCCCTTCCCTGGTCTGCAAACTGTTGTGCTGTCCAGGATTCACCTCAATCTCCCATTAAGTCTCTACATTGATAAAATTTTCATTCTCACTGACTTGAGTGGGACTTCTGCCTGCGCAGGGATTATCACACAGAACCTGAAAAGACCAACCCTAGGAAGAACAAAACCTCACTTCCCTTCTGCCCAGGAACTGGTGTTTTGATAGCAGCTGGCTGGTAAAGAGGCTTGAGGGTCAAAAAAAGTAGCATCAAAGTTTAAGGTTCTGATTCTTATCTACACTAGTAACAGTAAGATGCAAATCCTTAGCTCAATACTAGTTCCATTGATTTGAATGGGCTCAGGATTTGAGTTTAAATGCTGTTTTAGCGGATCTTTCTTAAAGGACTTGAAGGTAACAGCTTAGAAAATGTCAAGAGCAGCATTTAAGGATTGTTTTATATTATTTCTTTCTTCTGCTTTGTGCACCCATACCACATTGCTTCAGGACCCAACATGTCCTTTGTACTGACCTTTTGTAACTCAGAGGACAATCCATCAAAATATTTTTGCATTAACATTGTGTATATTCATGGAACTGAATAAAGTTAATTAGACTTATAAGTCCATGTGCCATTTTATAAATCACTGCTGTTACACAAGTGATTTTTCTCCTTTTAAATATGTGATTGCACTAAATTGAATTATTTTCCTTAGAACAATGGAATTGTATGAAGCAAATACTAGTGAAAAGTGATTGTTGGAACAGGCTCTCTTAAGACTTCTAAATTTCAATCTCAGCAATTATAACATGAAAAATACAACAATAAACTTAAAAGGGATCCAGTCAACTTAAAAAATCTGTCTGAAAATATTTGCCTACTGTAGTTTCAAACACTTAAGGTTATTATAACAAAAAAGAGATTAGAGGAAAAATATTGTCCTATTTACTTCGTTCATTTGACAGCACAGAGTCTCGGCAATTACTACATCTTCCTTGTTCTGTGGGTCTTTCACACAAACACAGGAGAGAAAAACAGTGCATAAAAAAAACTGGCAGAGAACTCAGAACAATGTGCCGTGAACAGACGTCAAACCTCATCTCTTTAAAAATTGATAACTTTGAGATCACAGCATCTGTTTAACTGTAAAAGTTTTGATAGTTCTCATGCTTCCATCAACAGTTACAAATTAAAAGATATATGCCTGTTTCATAAAGAGTTTGAAGAAGGAAGTGGTGTTCTAATAGGCAACACCTTTAAAAGTAGTGCAGTAAATAGCTAGTTATTTTTGTAACATACTAACAGTAAAATCTTATTGTAAGGCTGGAGTACTCTGACATACAGAACCATGTTCTTGAGCATTTAAATTTTAGTGTTCACCTACTGTGCAAAGTATTATTAACAGGAAAAGACAAACTAAGTCACAACTGAGCCAAACCCCACCCAAACAACAACCTGGATTTAAAAAAAAACCACTAAGCCTATATCTACACTGAAGGGTTTTATCTACAAAACTCTCAGAGTGCCCACACACAAAATGCATTTTGTTGAGTATGTTGACAAAACTTGGTACTTTCATCCACAGTGTTCTGCCTCTCCACCACGAGGCAGAGCTCCTCTCTCAACAGAATCTGCCAACAAAAAAGGCTGTGTGGATGCTCCTGAGGGCCCTCAGTCAACAGATAGGGCTTCCAAGTCACTGGGCAACCCTGTCTGCTGTCCTTCCAGTCACCATTCTGTCAAGAGAGGACTGAGAAGTGAGGCCACTTTTGGTCGACAGACCAGATCACTTTTTTGATCACTTTTGTGGGTGGCTGCACTCTGTTGACAGTTTTCTTTTAATCAAAAGATCTCGTCCGACAGTGACTTCTGTTGACAGATTGCTCTAATGGAGACATAGCCTGAGTCAGCTTGATTCTGAACCAAGTTTTGCCTTCAATTTTTGCAATCCCTTTTCCTTTGTAATCTCTAGTTTCAGCTGAATCTGAGAACCAATAACTAGGTTCTGTAGGAGAAAATTATTTGCTGATATTTCAAGGTCTAAGAACTTGGTGTGTGTTTAAGAAAACATCCCATAATTTCGGTGTATATCCAAGTCATTCAAAATCTTCTATAGTTTGCCTACCATTTAGTATGTTTATTCCAAAACAGCTCTCCTTCCTTGGACAAAATTCTGATTGATTTCACAACTGGTGGTATTCCCAATCGCACCTGTTAATCAACTTTTATTGACTTTAGTGGGAACTTTGCCTAAAAGAAGTCTACAGTCCCACATTTGCCTAGACTACAAACATCTGTAGTTCAGTGGCTGAATTTTAAATGTCTTGATTGGTTTGAAAGCATTTACACAATGGACAGCTATTTCTTATACATATACCATGGAAACAATAAAACTAGTGATAACTTTCAGGCAGGTAGAAACATTTTAAATTGGTCAAATTATTAAATATTAGAACCTATTTTCAGTTATTCAACTATTACAGAATTTCAAATCCACCACCAGGGAAACAAAGGGAGTAACTGCCCTGGGACCAAGTGATTGAAATGGCCCTGGACTCCTGGTCACTGCTGCTGGAGCCCTAGACCCTTTAAATCACTCCTGGAGCCCCACTCTGAGGACTGGCTGGCAGCGGGGAACAGCACAGCATGGCTTTCGCATGACCAAGTGCTGGCTGTTCCTAGGCCCACCCCTTCTAAGAGTATGGAGCCATTTCCCTGCACATGCACTTTGCCCAGGGCCCCTCCCCCCTGCAAGCCTGTTGGCTCCTCTGAGCAATTCTACTAGGCCACCACAAAGATGGGTGAAGCCACCATGTTTGTATGCGGGGGCCTGATGTGCTGCTTCAGTTGAGACACAAGAAGTAAAATATGGGTAAAGAGTGGAAAGTGTGGAAGAACAAGTTTGATCCAAACTTTTAGCTAAGGAGCTTTACTTCTCCTTTCTCTCCAGTCAAGAGTAAGTTCTTCACGAGCATGGTATAAGATACACTCTTTCCACTGTATCTGATTACAGAAACATTTCTGGAACAAATGGTCATTGACAATACAGTAAAATTTCCAAATTGAAGGATCTAAGGCTTGATGTAATAGAATATTATAAAAGTGAATTATGAAAGGGATTTTTCATGTTTTTCTGCTTGACTCAACTCTCCCAAAGAGTAGAGATGGGGTTGATGTCCACAAAAGTTCTGTGGCTTCTGTTATTTTACAACACAGATCAAGATGTGCTTTCCACAGACCAACTCTAAAGAAAATTGTAAAAATTGCAGCTCTGATAACCAATTCATTTTCAGGCTTCATTGCAATTGTGACTTGCTAGTGTAATTTACTGAACTTCCAGGAGGGGGAAAAAGACCTCCTCACTCTAATGACCCAAGCTGAAATGGGACTCCCAGACAGTTCCTGTTTCTTCAGGACATATACGATCACGATTTCAAGCGATCTTCTGCTGGGACAACTTCCAGGATGATTTGCAATGTTTCAGTTACCTTGTCTGCAAAGATAAAAGTAAAGAAACTGGAGATGTGTGGGAAGTAATCAAAGAAGATTCTGTGAGAAAAACTGCAACTCGCAAATATATGTGGCCATAAGTATTGAGATATACCAGTCATAACATCATAAAATGTCTAATTTAAAGAGCTCTATTGCTGTCTCCCCTTTTCTAATCACATTTTGCTCAGCTCTGTGCCAAAGGAGGCAATTACAAATTATAGAGTAGTTCTCATTTATTAGAGAGACTTTTCTATTTAGACATTATCTCTAGAGAGCAAATTTTCTGCATAGCTGTTCAGCTCACAACAAATAATGTTAATGTTGGAATAAAGGCCCAAATATTCTGTGATGCACCCATATTCTGTTGTCAGAATCTGCTTGTTCAAAATAAACCTAATTAGTTAGATACATAACATCTCTACACTGGTTTAACCATGTCACATGTTAGAAACAATTTCCTTTTCTTCTTTGTAACCTATGCTATTATTAAAGATAAGTGTCAGAGATAAGGAGGATTTGTCCTTTAGGTGGATTTCCTGTTCACACTGGTGATTCATATGTGAGCACCAATCATATAAATATTGACCCAATAAAGAATTGCTTGTTCCTCATGTTAGACTGCCAGGCATCTTTGCCAACAGAGGGCCTGCTCAGCACCTTGTGTAGTCACTTACACCAGTGCAAAGTAAGGGCAATATGGGTGCAAAACTCTCATTTTGATCTATTAGTGTTTTACACTCACTCTGCAGAGGCGTAAATGACCCAGTTGTCTCACAACAGAGAATCTCTCTCTACACCACTTTTCTTCTCTGCCCTTTTGGTTGGGGTAGGAGTTTGAATACAATATGCAAAGTCAGGCTTTCTTTTCTTTGCATGGTCATCTGGATTATGGCAGTGAGAAGCTGCAAACATTAATGGTTCTTATGTGCTTTAAGCAGTGTCCAGGGATATTGGGTCTGATTCTCATTTACACTAAGACCCTACTTATACCATTCTGGTACCACCTGGCATATTTGTATCCATTGTAAAGCCCATATTTTCTACTTCCAGAGCAGTTTAAAGCAGTGTTTCTTAAACTTTTTGAGACCATGGAACACCAAAAATAGTATTTTTATGCAGAACACCTGTAAAAATAAATCATCACATGCCACACACACATTGGCTGACATCAATCAGCTGACTGACAGCGTTGCCTCCACTCTGGCATAGAGCATGTGCCACATGTCATTGCTAGTTGCTACACTGTTGTATAGACAGGAGAAGATGAGAGGAGGGGGAGGCTAGCACAATGTTAGTTCACCTTGCAGTTTTGCCAGACTACTACTGGTCTCATGAAATGTAGAAAAAATGGTGTTTTGGTATTTTCCATTACTGTAATCATAGTAAAATGGTAATTTATTGTAAAACTGGATTATTTTGCCAAATGCTAGCAGCCCACACCTGCAAATTATTCACGGAACACTAGAGTTCCATGGAACATAGTTTAAGAAACAGTGGTCTAAAGGACCCTTAGAATATATGGCTCGTTAGCATCCAGGCATCCTATGCAGGAGCTCAAAGTTATCTATAACCACAGAGTAATGGCAGGGATTGGAAAGGAACCCTCAGTAAAAGCAATGATTTAGTGGACATGCATATGTCAGGACAAGGGATCGGCTGCTCTTCTCCAGCATAAAGCTGAGATGAATTCCTGTGGAGCCTAACCTCATTAACTCAGCTGTGCTGAACATATCATGCTATACCATGACTGGGCAAGCGGTACCCTCTGATGTTGGGAAATCGCAGTTAAAGAAATGGGTGGATTTTACATGTACAATATACCTGTACCCTGACAGGGACTCAAGCTACAATATTCAGAGCTATTGATGAATTTTAAACTCATCAAATGTTGGGACTAGTCAGCCCCATTATAAAGAGACTGAGCACATGGATCCAAAACTTAAGGCTGCTAACAAACACCTCCCAAGTTCCTGTGTTTTGGCTCATGTCCACCTCTGATCTCTGTTACATTATTTTCATTATTGGTCTAGTTTGGTAGGGTGCCACTTTTCTTGGATCTTTGGGTTTAAGTTAATTCTGTAAAATGTAAGAAAAAAGCCAGGTAGAGGTATGATGTGTCAAAGTGTAACTGCCCTCAGGCAGACTCAAACCTCAGACCTCTGGAGCTTAGTGCAGGCACCTCTACAGTTTGAACTAAAAGCCAGCTGCCTCTCAGCTTAGGCAATAGAGGATACTTCTTTTTTCTCTGTGACATGGTCTAGGTGCTACAACATGAGACAGTGACCCACACATAGGTGTGTGGGTTACATAAGCACTTTGGGTAAAACTATGTCATATGAGTCCCATACTAGGGAAATGTTAACATATTAACTGTTTGGTTCAAGATTAGACAGAGATACAGACAGAGACCGAGGGAGGGAGGACAGGGCAAACTCCAACATCTTTCTAGCCACCTGCATTGGCCAGACATATTAATTTCACGGTGAGTGAGTTATTTTTATTAAAGATGGCAACTTTATAAGTAAAAAAATACTCATATTGCAGTCTCTGTGGGAGATAATCTAAATGCATTATTCAGATCCAGGCTCATCAACCAGGGGCTCTGGCCCCTTTGACGTGCCAATAACACTGCTCTGTCATTCTGCACGGATGTGGGGGGCCCAGTGCTGTGTTCCCAGGAGCACTAAGGCTAACTACCCTTTGGCCTTGCCCCTCCACCATTAGCCCCATCCTTCGGGGGATGCAGAACAGGGGCCCCTCCAAGTTTGCGTGGGGGCCCCGATGGCTGTCGGACCTGCTGTTCAGATCTCAGAGAAACATTATAAATAGACTTATCCTAAAACAATGCATGTGAAAAAATGTTCTTTGGTCATTACAGTGCAGCAGTATCAACTCCTGAAAAATAATAATTTTTTTTTAAAATTACTTCAGGGGTATTCCTCACTGCTTACCCTGAAACAAAGCTGTTTATCACCTCCTCCCCATCTCAAAACTGCCAGAATCCATTTTCTCTACCTACTATTGTTACTATAAGAACAATAAAGGCCAAATGAACAAGCTGTTTCTCCCACATGACAAGTGTCCATTGCTTTCCCCTCTGAGCCAGCACTGTGTGAATGCATGTGTCACAGAGGCATCTGGCTTTACTTCCTGCATGAGGATCCAGTGTTGTCCGCACAACTAGAAGAATCAGCCGGTAGAAAAGATCTAATGTATTTCCAATCTCCCTTAAAGAGAATATTTTCCTTTCACCTGAGTAATGTAGTTCAACACTGGCATCCTGTGGCCACAGAGTTTCAAGTAACTATGCTGCAAAACCTTAGAGCCTCTTGCCACAAAATGCAAACAAGTCCTATTGGCTTATCCAGAAAATATTTTCTAGTTCCAAAGCTTCAAGACAGAGAAATTATAAATTAATATGGGCATTACCTACTCAGAACAGGGTTGCCCAGTTGCTGTTTGGGTTTCTATTAAATTGTTTTCATTTGTACCAGTACTTTCTGACACCATTAAAAACAAAGTAGGAAGCAAGTGATTATGGCACAGCATCTAATCCATATATTTATTTTAAGCTTTTGCCTAAAACACATTAAGGGCCAAATTCTGCTCTTCTTACACTGACTAAGACTTTAACAGCACAATTGACTTTAATAGAACTGCCCCAAAGTGAGGTCTTACTCAGCACATGCTGGCAGGCACAATTGTTGGCAGAAGTACATGCTTCACGCACACCGATCTCTTGAGCTACTTTATTATGACGAGCTCATTTTAAAAGCCCAGTAAAGTCCAGCAAAGTGAAGCTGGGGACAGCCCTTCTTTTTCTTTTTTTAAATAAACTGTAGTGGGAAAGTCAACATCTATTGAAATCCCCATCTTTCACAAAATGTCTGCAGCATAAAGCATGCTTTTCTCCCAAGTTTGCTTAAGAAATTACTCACCTTTTCTCAAATCTCTTAGGAGATAGTTTTCAGTGCAAACAAAAAGATAGGCACTGCTCCCTGATGAAACCTCGCAAAATAGGGCTGAGCAACAAAAGTAAAAAACGGAGTGGGACAGGCTTTTTAAACTAACCAGGCTGTTTTATCTGTCTAACCAAAAGAATCTCAGGGCTCTGTTCCCCAACACATCAAAAATGTCATGTCCTTTAAAAAAAGGTCCAAAAATAGTATAGAAACAATTTCCTCAGTCAGATGAAGATGTTATTTAAAAAAAATCTGTGTTACTTCCAGAATATATGTTGGAACTCATTCAAGGAAATGATGTAAACAACCATCATGACAATATGTCTAACGTAGAGTATTTTATCTCAGAACTTTATTTTTTATAGCCATGAAGAGCCACATCACCATCTACTATCTGTTTTAACAAAGGGCTTGGTTCCAGCATGCCCTACTTTTAACTAAGTCCTATGGAAGCCCATAAGTATTTGGTTTGAGTAGTGTGAGCAGAATCAGGCCTATATTCAGGACAATATTTTAGACATCAGAAGCTGTTGTCCTCTCGTGGAAACATTTAATCTATCAGAACAGCCAGAAGACTGTGGTCAGTAAGTTAAATGGGACCAGATACTTGCTTTGTGGTGAAGAGGGGCTCAATTATCTGAAACATCTCATTTAAAAAAAGAGCTTGACGAGCTGAATGGTTTAAAGAATGAACTGGCCGCAGACATGGTCCTTTAATTATCTGCTGTTTAGTTTAACTGCGGGCAATTAGTTACAGCATTTGATGGAAAAGCAACTAGCTCTGCCATCCCTGTAAAACAGTGGTTTTCAAAAGGTCTTCTTTGGAATTATCATGGAGTGCCTGACCCTTTAAGGGGACATGGCTCTCAGTCCCATCTACGACATTGTTAACTTGCTGCCCTGGATAAAAGGGCTTAATCAGGTGTCTGTCACAGACAAGGGAGAAGCCTGGGTAGTCAGATGCCAGAAAGAGGACTGAATAGAAAATGAAAACATCCAAGAAAGAAGCAAGCCTTGGGAGTTGCTGCTCACTAAAGAGCCATCCCATGAGAGTTCAGGAGGGATTAAGAGGGAGAACAAGAAAAAAAGAGGCTGGGAGTGGCAGAAAGGTGAGATGGAGAGCTGAAGTGTGTCAAGTTCTATGAGTTACTGAAGATGGACCAGACCCTCAAAAAAGAGGAACTACATCCAGTTTGAAACTGGCAAGACATCTTTGGCTTTGTGTTTACATTTGTGCTTTGATAGCCTGGAAAGGGTGGAGTTTTTGTAACTTACTGAGCTGGAGGGCCAAATCACCTCAATGGACAAACTAGGCTGTGGAGTTTTTGAGGAAACTTAACAAGAGGGAATTGAGGCACAGGTTTTGGAGGTGGCAAAGCTATTACAGTAATAGACTATACAGTTCTGAGAAAGAGAGAAGAGTCCCACATTAATGAGGACTTACCTAAGAGCCTTCTGAACCATCTTGGCTTGTTGTCCCATATGATAAAGAGGTAGTAGGCAGGGACACCCGTCAGGGTTATTGCAAAGCCTATTCCCGTATTAACAGGATCAGAGTAAAGTGACAGTGCAACCATGAAGAGGCAGATGAAGGAAAACAAAGCTGGAATAAATAGAGGCACCTGTAACATAGGCAAAAGAAAAAACAAAGAAAAAAAAGTTATTACTTCTCATTAACCTTGATTACTGAATGACACAGTAAATTATCGTCTAGTAAATTATTTTGTTAGTTTTTAAAGTGCTACATGACTGATAAACATGTTGGCAGGAGCACAATACTTCAGAACCTGTCGGTTACAAATGCTATCAAATAACCTTTTTCTTTGGCCAAATATCAATCTTCTGCTCTTCCAGACAGATTTTGTTTTGTACCTTAGGAAGGATGTCAATGCCATGTACATAATGATATCCTTCCTAAGGTACAAAACAAAATCTGTCTGGAAGAGCACAAGATTGGTATTTGACCAAAGAAAAAAGATATTTGTTAGCATTTGTAACCTACAGGTTCTGAAGTACTGTGCTTCTGACAACATGTCTATAAAGTTATCAGTCCTGTAGCACTTTAAAAACAAACAAAATAATTTATTAGGTGATGAGCTTTCGTGAGGCAGACCTACTCCTTCAGATCTGGAAATAGATTTAGCTGATTTCTAAATCTGAAGAAGTGAATATGCTCCACAAAACCTCATCACCTAATAAATTATATTGTTAGTCTTTAAAGAATGACATAACTGCTTTTTTGTTCTGCGAAGATACAAAGATGAAGATGTAATTCTCTGCAACCATTCGCCTAAGTTATCAGTGTCACTCCGAAAACAGAAAAAAAAAAAGCAATTAATTCTCTCCACTTTTGAAAGTGATGCTGTAAGCTGTCTTTTCACCTCTTGGAAGGAAGTGCCCAATACTGCTGCTAACTGGATGCCTGGTGTAATGCGGAACTCTCAAGAGATGACCCCTTTGCCCTTCGACATTACCAATTCTCTATTGTGCCCTGTCAGTGTTATAAAAAAGAAATTGAAGAAAAATGTGCTAAGCTGCTGTCCTTTTGTTTACATGCCTAAAAGAATGCAATAAGACAGACTTGTTTTCTAAATAAATTTCTTTCCCATATTCAAATAGGTATATACTTTTGCTACTCGTTGGCCATATCTACCCATGCCCCTCCCTTTCAGAAGGGGCATGTTAATGAGGCACTTCAGAACAGGTTAATGAGACGCTGACATGCACATTCAGTGCCTCATTAGCATAATGGCAGCTAGCCACACTGCTAAAGTGCTGCTTTTGAAATTCAGACGGGCTGTAGAAATGCGGGTGCTTTGAAATAAACCCCACACTTCAACATTCCCTTATTCACAATTTGTTTTGGTTTTAGGAAGAAGGAGCTTTCAAAGTCTGGGTGGGGGGCCTTTCAAGAGGCCCCCCATCTACATAGGCAGCGTGCATTGCAAAAGTGGCACTTCTGAATAGCGCGCTGCTGTCCTTATGCTAATTAGGTGTTACATATTCTTGTCAGCACCTAATTAACATCTTCCAAACAGCCTCATTAACATGCCCCCTCCAAAAGCAGGAGGAACGTGTAGATATAGCTGCTATGTATTGTCTGGCTTTACATGTAACCTCACTGGGAATATTCACATAGTAAGGGACTACTCAATATAAATAAGGGTAGCAGAATCAAGGTTGGAATAAGTAGGCCAAATTTTGAGCAATTTTTTCTGGGTGCAATTCAGCGCTCACACATAAAGGGGCCTGCAATCAGTGGTGCGCACAAATATCCGTAATTTAATGTTTGTACCTGATAATCATGAATGATGTGGAGAGACTGGGAAAAGAAAAGAAAAAAATCTGCTTTTGATGTTTAACTATTACTATATGTGCCTGACATTAATTTTCATTGCAAGAACATGGATTACACTGTTTGGACCTGTAAAACAGTGGCTAGACTGAGGCCCAGATGATGTGCCCCCAAATACCGGCCATTTGAAAGATACATAAGTGTGCACAATTGGGAAGTATCTTCACAAAATTTTCTAGATTACAGATACGAGCCAGAGCTTAGAACCTACCACTTTACTTCCTCAACACAACGTGAGCACGAGCAACAATGATCAAACATCTCTTTCACACACCAACTTAAATATAAACATTTAACTCCTTCTCTCCTAATCCCACCAACAGGGAACGAGAAAGACTTCTTCTCTAGAAAGAAGCATGGCTGGATTGATATTTTTGTGTTTCTTTAGAGATCTTGTAGAGAAAAAAAAACGGAAATTCTAATCTTAAACATTTAAACTACAATAAAAGATTAAATTGTGTAAAAACTGCTCACCTGAAAGTGGTCAACATTTTACCCCAGAAAATCTGCTCCCTTATCATCAGGCTGTGGACTAGGGAGGGTTAAGTACAGGGACAGAGATTTATGTAAAAACATTCAGATTGCAGATGTTACCTTAAAAGGACGAGGCATGTCAGGCCGTTTATATCTGAGATAAATCAGGCCAGCAACTACCAGTCCAATAAAAAGCCACCTGGCAAAACTTAGAAAGGTCAGGAGGCTGTAGAGATCCCCAGTGAAGAGCATTATCATTGTTAGAGGGTGCTGCAAAAGAAATTCAGAGCATAAGAGGGTCTTAATGCCCCAACCACTTTTATTTACATCAACATCTTTTAATCAATAGAATGGATTTCATCCCATAACCAATCACTAACTGCACATGCATGGCATCTCTGAAATGCAATCACCTCTTGAATGAAGAGCAGCAGCTAATGGTCACACAGAAAGATATACACAAGAGGCAAAGGGGAAATTTCAGTCAACACTAGGACTCACTTCTACCCTTATGAGAAGTGCTCTGAGATCTTTAATGTGTATGCATCAGGTTATGTCTAAATTTGACTTTTGCACTTTGGCAGTCAATTAAACCTGTAGTTCTGAACACGTTTCTAAAGACAGGGTGGACAAACTAAAGCCAGTGGGCTGCTTCTGGTCAGTCAGTTCTTTTAATCCAACCCTCTAGTTTCCACTAGGAAGTGGAGCTGGGGACTTGCTCCGCTCCATCCACCTCTTGGAAGCTGTGCCATATCTCCCTTCTAGCTGGCTCCTAAGATTAGGAGGATCCAGGGCTCCATGCACTGCCCCTTCCCCAGACACCACCCCCACAGCTCCCATTGACTGGGAATTGCTGCTAATGGGAGCTGCAGGGGCAGCACCTTCAGAAGGGGAGGAACAGTACACAGAGACACCTGGCCAGATCTGTGCGTAGAAGCCAGCCAGAAGAGGGGACGTGCTTGAGGAACTAAGTGCAGTCTGGAATCTGCATCCTTGTCCTGATTCCCCTCCACCCTCTGAAGCACTCGATCCCAGCCTGGAATACTCTGCTGCCCATTCAAACCCCTCATCCCTAACCACATCCCAGAGCTAACTCCCTGGGTTGGAGCCTTCAACACCCCATCACCCATGCTCCACACTCCTGCCCCTGCGCAGGGCCCTCTCCTATCCTCCAAACCCCTCAGTCTCAATTCAGAGCCCTGTTCCGCTCTCCAAGCCCTATATCCCTAGCCCCATCTCAGAGCCTGCATTCCCAGCCAGAGCACTATCCACACCCACACACTGCAACCCCCTGTCCCAGCCTAGCTCCCCCTCCCACACCCAGGCCTCCTCATTCCTAGCCCTACCCCAGATCCCAAAGTCCCAGCCACAGTCCTTACCCCCGCCACACCCCATCCCAAATTCATGACCATTCATGACAATTTCCATTCCATGACAAATCCCAAAAGTTTGCCCACCCCTATTCCAATTGGTAGTGTGGAAACTCTCCCCCACCCGCAACTGTGGCATGTTTTTCTACACTACAAACTTTTTTTTTTTTTAATCACAGGGATCAGCTAAAATTAAAGAATGAACCTTCATAGCCTCGGTCAAATGGCGAGACAGCATTCTTACTAGCTTTTACAAACTTGTTCAGTATCACAATAATGCAACGTTAAAATGACCAGGGTAAATAAGCTCTCAGTTTTTATCTAGCCATCCTGTACATTTGTGAATGATGGGCTAGGTCACCCCGGCTGCAGGCTATGCATTCATGGCCACAGGAAAGAGTGAAAAATCCTAGGGGAGACAGGCTGTGTAGTTTTTACTGAGAGTAGCAAGGCAAGATTGGGGTGAGGGAGGGGATTAGCCTTGCTTGCTAAATTGTGATAAAAGCTACCTCCACCTCGTGTCCATTAGGATATTACAGCAAGAGCTAGTTAAGCTGTATTAGTTTTGTCCACTGAAAAACAAAACCACACACACACACATTTTCAGCAGTAGAGATATAGCTGAGATTTGGACCTGGAGCGTAAATATTTCAAACACAGGGCTAACCCTGCTGAGCACTCCTTTTACCGCCAGTCCATTACACAGTGCTCAGAACATGCTAGGTTCTTTACAAATAAAAGAGATGGGACAAAATCCACATCCTACTGAAATTAAAAAAAGAGTTTGGCCCTTGACTTTTATGAGGACAAGATTTCACCCTAAAAATCTGTTGTTGAGCATGATGCTGAAATTCAGGGCAACCAAAGGTAGAGAAGGGTAATCAGAATAAGACCCAGAAAGGTTACCAATAGGACCACACAGTTACTTGGGCTTCCTACATGTAGATTTTGATCTTAAGAATGCGTCTTGCCACAAATAAGCAGGCATGTAATAAGCAATATCTTCCTCACTTTCTGTACCTGCAACCTTTCCTTCTCTCCACCAGATAAGCTCACTGCATTGTTGTAGTGGTCAGCATAACAAACAGCATGGAAAAAAGCAGAATGTGTAACTGGTCCTAGCACTATAAAAAGGAACTCAGGGAAGCTGCACTGCCCCTTGTGCTAAACAAAAATCTAAATCACAAAATAGCCAATAAAATATTAAGCAAAACAAATGGAATATTTCAGGGAAAATCAAATCTCTCAAACCCAATTTTCAAACTTGGACACCCAAATTGCTACACCTGCATCTGATTCTGCTGTAGAGAGATGTTTAAACTGATACACACACATCCCAAGTGCACCAAATACTGACTTGGGCACCAAAATTGAAGTGTAAACTCAATCATTTCATGGATGGCTACACTGCAATTGGGCACGTGACTGGAGCTCTCTCTAATCTCACCAGCACAGGTACCAACAACAGTGAAACCATGACAGCATGGAAGCAAGCACAGTAGGTATCCATGCTCCATTGTGGGCTTGTAGTTGAGGAGCTAGCTTATCCAGCTGTAGTTCTGTTGCTATTAGCACCTGTGCTAGCCAAACTAAAGTTAGCTAGATTATATCAGCACATGCTGCACCTGTGTCTGACTGTGCTGTAGACAGGTCTTTAAACTGATACAGGCATATCCAAAATGCACCTAAGTATTGACTTATTCTCAAATCTTACAATCTGACTGGCACAGGAGATTCCTACACCAACATGGAGTCCCACTCGGGTCAGTGGAATTTAGCAGGGATACAGGAGTTAAGCCATCTGACGCAGAGAATTGGTTCTTTGGGGCAAGATGCTGAGACCGAACCACAAGTGGAAAAATTTATTTCTAGACATAAAATTAGGCAATTGAGTTTGAAAATTAGGGCCTGAGTGATTGTTTCTTTTCACCCTGAATGCTTTGCTGCATAACTTATCTCCCATGTGAACACGGAGGCATCCTTCAGCTTCCAGTCTGTCTTAAGAATTGGTAATTGACCCATAACCATGCTACCTGCTGCTTTTCCTTTCTTCTCATAGCTGTTCCACAGTTGTTTCTCTTACCCATCTCTTCAGACATACACTCCCACAAAAATTAAAAAGCAATCAATGCAGTGGTCAGGGCTTCCCCCCTGCATTAGCTTTGTATACAGCTGCTTGCATTTTTTCACTTTTGGGTGTTCTCAGGCACTACTGTTGAGCTGAGCTTCCAATTACAGAAATTTGAATTTTCTTTCTCTGCTTCCTTTTCAAACGAGAATTCGTGTCACTGAAAGGGGCCCAACTAATCACTTCCTTTCAGCCTTCTAAATCCTTAGAAATAAAGTGTAATGAGGCAGAATTTAAGTAGCATGCTTCAGGGAATAAAGTGTTACCATCAGAAACACAAAGGAGGAGGCACTAGAATAGACCACTTCAAAGTCTCATTCTGTGCCCACACTCCTCTGTCCCTCACCAAATCCCAAAACAGAAATCAACAAATCAAACTCTAGCAGCACCCCACATTCTGTTTGCATCTTCCCATGAAAGCAATCTTGGGCAGGAACATTTGTTTGTATGATTTACCAAAACAATGACAGCTGGCAGAGGAGTGTGCTTGCGGATATGAATCATGGAGAGAATTTCCGGAAGGTGACCCTCACGGGATGCAACGTAGAACATCCTAGTGGGAAGTAAATGTGAACAGATTTTAAATACCCTTATTACAAAAAAGAGTCAAAATCAGCTCCCTGCAGAGACAGAACACGGTGAAAGTTATCCTGAGCGGTACTATTTATTTTTAAGATGTTCAGATTTTAAGTGATGTTAGAAGCTAATCTAAAGAATATCAATCTTTACAAGCAGTTAATATTAGTGTTTTCCCACATTTCCCACAGAAATAAAGCAATAATGAATTAAGTATTTAATTAAAGGCTACTCCTTTTAAAGCCATTCATAATGTTTTAGCAATGCGTTAATAATGCCAAACACAATAAAAGTCATAACAACTATCATAGCCAACCTCTCCTGATATGCAAAAGAATTAATCCTGGCTTCATTTGAACTCCTTGGTTTTGAGTCATGCCTTAATTGTACCCACATTGGCCCCATCACCACTACTCAACGTCTGGATCTTCTCACCTGGACACAGCAAAGATGCCACCATTCATAGATCCAAAGCAGGAAAGGGCAACGAATATTGGAACAGCTAACGAAAAATTCCCCATTAATCGTTCAGCAAAGGTCTGGTACAAGAGAGCGACATAAATTAAGAGAGGAAAAAAAGATTTTACAAGATCCCATTCTGTAACTTTCTGTGAAATTGCACTGCACATTTGCCATCTTTTCTTTGTTAGTGGGATCCAATTTACTATGGGCAAGTATCTCCTACTTCTCAGTGGGTACTACCTTATTCAGACAGCAGCACCTTATTTCAATAGGCCTATTAAGAGTTCAGGTAAACAGTCTCTGAAGGGTTGCCATGTTAGACTGTAGTATCACAAAAACCAAAAACAACAACAAAAACAAACAAAAAAGCAACCCTGTAGCAACTTAAAGATTAACAATTATTACTAATAAATACAAGGACTGGTTGTTTTTTTTTTGAATAGTTAAGGTCCTATTTGACAAGAAGGGGGCAGAATCTGGCCCTAAATATTTTTAATACTATCAACTGTGACTATTCACTCCACTCATGTCTACAACACTTGCATTCCTCTTTCAAAAGAGGCATGCAAATGAAAGAAATCGAAAATTTACATGAGGCTGTGATTTACATATCTGGCACCTCATTTGCATATTCTGCTTTTGAAAGAGCTTCTTTTGAAATAAAGAAAAAAAGCAATGTAGACAGGGCTGTTGTGAAAATAATCCCCATCTTCGAAAGAACCCTTCTTCCTGAAGCAAAATAGGAAGAAGGGTTCTTTCAAATATAGGGTTTATTTTCAAAAGAGCCCCATCTACACTGCTTTTTTGATTTTGAAAGAAGTTCTTCTGAAAGGAGAATATGTAAATGAGGTGTGAGGTATGTAAATCAGTGCCTCATTTGCATTTTATTTCCTTCATTCACATATTTCTTTTGAAAGAGGAATGCAAGTGTAGACACAACTTCAGATTGTGTGAAGGCAAATCTATCTCTAATCTATTTTTTCCCAAACGTATATAAACATTCTTAATATTTGGTACAATAATCAACACTCTAGGCTTCCATAACCCTACAGCAACACACAGTCATATCCTCGTCTCCTTAGTCTTTACCATAAGAGTCTCATTTCTTAACCTCATGGTTTGAAGGTGCACACAGGTGTTCCAAGGATTTTCTGTGATTCTATGAAAATTTTTGCTCCCAGATTTCACGAGTTACCGAATTAGTCACTTGGAAATAGGGTGTTCGGACTGACCTATTTAAAATCCCTCAGCTGTATCAACTTTGGTACGTGTGTTTACACTTGTTTATTGCAAGACAGATGCCACAAGAATATTTGAGTCAACCACAATTCAGCAAAACACTTGACTATATATTTGGTATTGAGCATACACTTAAGCCCCAGCACCTCTAAGAGAGTCAGCTGAAAATGGATTGGCTCATGTTATCAATAATCTTAAATTCATCCATATGCATCCATAAGGAATCCAATAAAAATCAGTGAGACTGGAGCCCATGCTTTAGTGCTTTGCTAAATTGGGATCCTAGAAGAAAATTTTGTGTAGCCTCATTCTAACTTTCCCACTTTTTTATTCTTATTTTCAGGGTGAAACGACAGTCTAACAACAGCAGATCCACAAACTATAGCCAAATCTATACATTTGTATTTTTCCTCCATAACTCACCACTGCCACAGCCTTTGAACTTAGCAGTTCCTCAGGGCTGACTGCAGCGAAATAAGCCACATTCGTTAACACATAGCCAACTGTGACGATAACCATTGAAACACATATTGCGAGTGGGACGTTTCTGAAACACACAAAGAAGCTCATTAGTTGCAAACTGCTAGTCATTCCCTGAAAATGAAGCAAATAAAATACATGAGGAAAATTCATTTGGTCTTTGTCCTTTGTATCGCTAGATCTGTGATTGGCATGAATAGATGAGCAGCTGGTGATCTAGAAAATTATAGCTAGAATGTACAGATTAAAAAAAAGAAATTGACATTCCATATTTCTAATTTGAGAAAGCTATTCAAATAACACATAGACAAATCTACCCCTCAGCCACGCATATGCAACAATATCCTCAAAAAGCTCTACCATGTGCCAACTGACATTCACACTAAAGACTGGACTTTATGGAAGACTGAATTTGCCTCAAATAGTAGCAATAAGTAATAAAATCTTACTATTTGTCAATATGGAAGAAGAAAGAACAACATGTTAATAAACAATAAGAGCTGTGTGTTATACAACACTTCTGATCAGTAACTCTCAAAGAACCCAATGCCATTCTCTCTGTTTTAAATAAGGAGAAACTGAGGCGTGAAGCCAAAATGACATATCTAAGTCACACAAGTATGCAAGTGTCTGAGCTGGGAATAAAAACCAGGTCTCCTTACTCCCAATCCAGTGCTCTACTCATTAAGCAATGCTGCCGCCCTTGAAGTGACTTCCTCTGGCCCACATCAAGTAGGGATTCAGATTTGATAATGGAAGAATCAGTCTTTAGTCTAATTTAACATGAAGCAGCTTGGTACGTACAAGATACACACTGCCTTTGGAAGGGGGTTCTCCTGCTTCATGGCTATTCCAATCACCTGATTCAGTCAGGAATAAAGCAAGGTGAAAACAGACTTAGTTCAGTAGCAATTATAAAAAAAATAAATTTAAAGTGGATTTTTAAAAAAACCAGCAACTACCAAAAAATTATTTTGTGTTCAGTCAACAGTGTTTTGGGTTCAAAACAGTGTTTTAATTTTAAGCATTTTCATATATATTGATTTTTTTTAATTTTTAAACAAACATTTATTTTGAAACAAAGACAGAAAATATTGTTTCAAACATGACAAAACAAAACATTTTTATCTAAAAATTTTGCCCAGCTCCATTTGAGAATGCTTTTGATGGTATCAAATGGTTGTAATCCTCTGTATGAAACACAATGGACACGGTCAACTATGAGAGGAAAGAAGGAAGATCAGGAGTTTCTGATGGCCCAAAAGACCCTGCTAGGACATACACCAAGAGAAAAAAACCAGCTAAGCAAAGAGCACCTTTGGGATTCAACACACTGATCCATTAGGTGCTGTTCTTTTGTCATAACTCTTGCAAACTACACTGCCTCTCTTAGGTAAAAATTTAATAAGGACCTTCTCTAACAATGTAGGCTGCTGGCCTGTCCTGCCCAACTGCTGGATCAGGCCTTTCTCCTCGGAGGTTAATTTATTATTCGAAACACCAGCACACAAGAATGTCATTTTCAGCCTTCTGCTAGGCCACCCTGGATTGCACTACTCCAGTGCCTGCAACAGGAACCCCCCAGAGGGTTGCTGACTTTGATTGGTGATACTCCTGGAGTTTCATCACACGACCTATTTTGTAACTAATGATTAGTCTTTAAATCCTGAAGAGTTCAAGACAATTCTGGAGGGTTTAAAACCTCGGGAACCCACACATTTCAGGTAGTGCTGTTTCTTTGACTTCCTCCTCCTACCACTATCACCCCAGCTACTGGCTGCTCTCCTACCAGCTAAACCATTTCTGGTTATTATAACTACCATACCCACTTCCAGCTGGATCTGAGAAGGCTTTTTACCAGGCCCAAACACCTGTCCCTAGAGAGCTCTGCCTGAAAACAAGCTGAGCTGACTCCAAGTCTCCTGACCTTTAAAGGGGAAGGCCATCTTGTTGCCACTGCCTTTACAGCACTTTCAAGGTAAGGGAGGTTATGGAATAAGGGACATTTCAAAAATACAGTGATGATGTCACCATTTCACATCTTAACTGCATTAGAAACTAAAGACTAAGGTGATGAGTGCTATAGAAACTAGAGATGTAATTAGATAAGTGGGTCACATAGCAATAATTGAAATATGACGGGCAGTTTGGAGTTGCATAAGCCCAATGCCATTACAGGAAGAGTACCACAATCTCAAGTAACCAAAAAAAACAACAAAAAAAATGGGAACCCATCAAGTTGTAGGTTTCACTCAGTGCAAGAGATAATGGCAGGAGCGGATAAGACACAATACAGAATTCAAGTATTGGTGGAAAAGCCATGACCCAGGGTTGGCAACCAAAATAGAAAAAAAAAAAAAAAAAGCCTTTTTTCCCCCCAAACAATAATTCAAGAGCCTCAATGCATGTGAATACAAGAGGCTCCTTAATAAATAATGTCAAACCATATATTTTCTAATCCCTATTTTAAGAACACACACAATGATTTGTAATGCAATACATATTTACTGCAGGATGTTCACAAACTTTTACATATTCTCTCCAGGTTGCATTTTTTGTTGTTAATGAATTTCTCATTCCAAATGAGACAAAGAGAGCCCTGCCAAACTTGATATAAATGCGAAGGAGTGGGTTCATTCAGTTTAAAATTCTCTGTTTTCCTCATCGATTTTCCTCTTTTTTGAAGCCATTCCAACCCCACTTTAATTATGCCAATTTTCAGTTTTCTTTCTTAAAATGTGTGTTGCCCTTCACAGCAGGAATGCCACAACCTTCCTTTTCCTTTTCAAAATCAAGACTTCATTAGCAACATGATCAAAATATAGAAAGAGCATCATATAGCACAATGAACTCTACATATTAAAGGGGGAGTTATCCAATGCTTTGAGATCACATACTATTCGCTAATTAAATGTGAGTTGTTTATTTTTTTAGGCTTTTAGAAGTTCACCATTTATTGAAAATAATCACCCGGGGGGGGTTGTTTTTTTTACTTTGTGATTATAGCATTGGGAGACACAAAGAAGTCCTTTGTGAGGTGCATGAGGCTCCAGAGCCACAGGTTGCAGACCCCTGGCCATGACATTACTGTGGCATTTTCACCAATATATATGTCCACCATTTGCTTGTATAATCTCCTGTTCTGACTTTGAGTTTAAGCAGCCAAAACCTTCAACTATCTGAGCTAAAACTGTCTGCTCTTCATCCTGAGTGCTTATCAACACTTATAGAGCTTAGCACCAGAGGTTGAACTTCTCTAATCTGGAACTCTCTCATTCAGCAACATCTGTAATCTTGCATGACTTTATTTATCTGGATGACCACTTAGTATGGGTGTTGCCAAGTTTCCCCATTGTCCCATAAAGTTTGTTTCCAGCCATCAGTCTTCGCTCTCAGTGTTCTGAGTTATTTACCTGTAACTTAACTCTCTAAGGATGCATCTACACGAGCCAGCTACTTCGAAGTAGCTGGCACAACACTGAAATAGCACACGTCACGTCTACATGTGTTGAAATTGATGTTAGGTGGTGAGACGTCGAAATCGCTATTCCTATCCAAAGATGGGACTAGCACCCTACTTCAATGTTCAACTACATTGAAATAGTGGGGTCATCCATGGCAGCTATCAGCTTAGGGGTTGAGAGATGCTTTGTCTAGCCCCTGTGGGGCTCTATGGTCACTGCGTGCAGCAGCCCTTAGCCCAGGGCTTCTGGCTGCTGCTGCTGCACCTGGGGGTCCATGCTGTGTGCACAGGGGTCTGCAACCTGTTGTCAGCTCTGCGAACCTCGTGCTGTGCAGGCCGAGTGCATCTGGGAGGGGCCCTTTAAGGGAGCGGCTTGCTGTTGCCCCAGAAGGGCTTGTCCAGCCTATGACCCCGTTTGCAGGCTTTGCTGGCCCCTTATTTCGATGGGGAGCACTTGTATGTGTGGACGCTCCACTTTTCCTTCCGGGGCAGCTCCTTTCGACGTTCCTCATCGCTACTTTGACGTTGAATGTCGACGGCACCAGCCCCAGAGGATATACAGACGATATGCATCGAAGTAGCCTATTTCGATGTTCTTATTTCAAAATAGGCTACTTCGACGTAGTGTGCTAGTGTAGACGTAGCCTAAATGTCTTCTTAAAGCCCAGTAAGCAATGAAAGTGCTGGTGATGCTGCTAGACAATACTGACCTCCTGTGGTCCGCAAATTCTCTTGTTTGGCACCAGTCAGGTCCAGAGGGCACTGACGAGAGAGTTCAACCTGTACAGTATGCCTCTAACTCAGAGCTTGAGATAATATCCTCTCAAGTAAAATCCTCTCAGGTAAAAGTAATATCCTCTCAAGTAAAAATCCTCTCAAGTAAAATATCCTCTCAAAGTAAAATTCAAACCCAAAGAGGTGAAAAAGCACTTTGAAACCTGAGCATATTTAGCACACTGAGTCCTACTCATTATGCTGTGTAGCTCTAACCTCTGCTCACAGCACAAAAAAAATATGAGTCAGCAAGTGCGATTCATTACATTTCCTGAAGATTAGAAATCATCATTTGCCCCAAAAACCTTGAGCAGAATAAGAGGTTTGGTGACATGGAATTTCATAGAGCTCTGACATAAAAGAAGTGCTCTATCCATACCTTTTTTTCCCCTTCTAAGGAGATCGGGCTCTTAGGGGTTACAATGCATTGTCATATCACGCCAGTGAGTGCTGCTTGTTAAATGGCTGTTTGTAATGGCAAATTTTGAGAAAAGTGCTGATCCAGTTTCATGATTTGAGTGATCCAGCCGTGGTTGATTTCTCACTGAGGCATCCATTCAGAATTGTATAATACATCAAGCCAGATCTGAGCACTCTGTTAAATTACTAAGCAGGAGCTTTAGAAGAGTCTTTTCTCCTGGGCAAATTGAAGTGAGAATTCTCTGCCTGCAGTAAGATATCTTTATTCACCTCTGCCTCATAAATTAATCCGTTCACTAGTACATGAATAGTTCTAATGCCAGAACAAAAACTGCAGTTACAAACCAACAGCAAGAGAACATCCCCAGTGAAGTAAATTAACTCCAGATACACTGGATCCATAATGCCAGCTGAGAGATACAATCTGTTATCTGCAAGGCACTGAAAAACCTATGATGCTTAACAAATTCACAAAAGAATTGGAACCTATGGAATCCAAACTTAGGTACTACTGAGAGCCATAAAACCCCTCTTCAGATGCCACCAAATGCTCTAGGCACCTGAACTCATTTGTACCTACGTTTTCACTGTAAAAGTCCCCTAAGCACCTAAGTGTCTGCTTCTGTGCATGCTGCCTCATGCAGGTACCAGAGTATACATTTCACCACTAGGCCCCAGCATAATCTTCAAACCAGGAGCTTTTTGGCACAGAAACATCCTTTTCGTCTAGAGGGTCTGAGCCAATAGGACTTCTCAGAAATATCTGACTCTTCACAAAGCAGCCAAGAGGACAAGAAAACCTCTGATACAACCATTAGGCTAAGGTTGAGGGCACAGCAGACACTCATTGGTAGTAAAATATTAATGACCTTTTGCTATGTTATTCATAAACACCTGTCGCTGTTATGGGTAGTGTTAACAATTCACAATAGGGAAGTCTTTCCAGGGGATATGTTGCTTGCAAGCAGCGACTGCTCTAAAAAGGTATGGCTGCTGCGCTCATCTGGGATGTGTTAGCACCTGATTCAATTCCCCCTTTGCTTCAGGAGTAGGGATTTGAACAGGTTCCCTAACTCCCAGGTGCGTGCCCTAAACGTTGGGCCATAGTGTTTCTATCACTTTTTTTCTGGGCCAGTTCATATAGTAAGGGAATATTCAAACATCTGGGAGCTTATCTCAACTGTACCAAACCTCTGCACTTTTTATGATTTACCCAGGATGAGTTACTATTTGGTCTGACCCAGTATGGCCATTCTTCTGTTCTTAGGAACAGGAGAGTCTGCATCTAGGTTGTGCAAACCATGTGCTTCACAGAAGTGAGAGAGGCTCCATGCAACCCAGAAAAATTTGGAGTTAGGAAAAGAGTTGGTAAACCCATATCTATATGGGGATCTAAAAGTCAATCATCAGCACCTTCTGTCACAGCTCTACTACTTAGCTATGGACCAGAAGAGATTGTCCTCCTTCCTGGATTCTGTGGATCTCCAAAGGTCACAGTCAGTTGCTTAAACTATACATTGGTTTTAGGATTTAATCCTAAATCTTGGCTTATGCTAGGCAGGTAAGTCGATTGTAGATACACAGTTGTAATTACAGCAAATATGTAGCTAGAATCAACTTATCTGAAATTGATTTAACCGTCCATCTTCACAGAGGGAGGCTGGCAGGAGAAACTGTCCTGTCAACCTCCTTTACTCCTCACAATATTGAGGAATACAGAGGTCGACTGCCAATCCCAGATAGTTTGACTTTGTACGTTTCTTCCAGGAGCATGAAATCAAACTCTGGAAGATTGAACCTGACTGGGTCAATCTTCTGCATAGTCTAGATGGACCCTAAGTGCAGTAAAATCATAGCTTGTCTGTCAATCTGTTCAGATATGGCATAACTTACTATAAATATTTTCAAGAAAAACATACAGGGAAGACACAATAAGAAAAATATGAGAACCTGGGGAGAGGAAGAACAACTTCAGTAAGTCAGGTTATGAACATTCCCAGAGGTTTACAGTTCATATCCCAGCTTTAATGACCAACTTTATAATAAACTGTAAGTGTTCAGAGCTGAGACCACTGTAGGCTGATCCTCCCATGAAATGACAGTCACATACTCAGTATACGCTCAACAGATTCATCTTAGTTCACAGCCATAAAATGTGTTGTGTCTGCACACCTTAAAGTTCCTTGGCCAAGACAAAAGTCATTTCCTTGTATTCTCCTTAAATGAAGATTTAACTAAAGGCTTAACTCAGCCCACTCTCCAGTTGTGTAGCCAGACAGAATCCCCCTGCTCTACTCCATCTTGCCCCTCTTAGGTGCTTCAGAGCACAAAGGACCAAAGGAAACAGCCCAGTCTTGGAATACCTGAGAGCACAGATGCACTAATCTCAAGCACAGTCTTTGATGCCTCAAAGTACAGAGGTACTGCCTCATCATGACCCTGAACGGGCCGAAACCAGACAACAAAAGACAAACAGGCTAGCAGATGACCAGGGCCTCAGGCTGCCCTTGGCTAGTACTGGTGACTGATACGCCTACACATCGTCCCAGGAGAGGAATCTCACGCCCATAAGAAAAGAATGTCTAAATTGTCTCCACCTCAAAGATGTGAATTAAGTCCCTGAAACTCCCTGTGAGAACTAGAGTCACGAGACAATCTAACACAATTGGCATCTTAAAGATAAGGAAGAGTGTGCATGACCCAAGGGGCATAAAGAAGGGTCCGGCAGCCCTCTCTAATTGAGCTCCAATTACCTATGCCTGCCGGTCAGGAAGGTCTTTGCCTTCCAAGGTCCCAGGGGATGCCTTCCTCGTACTCTTCTTCCCGAGGGATTGAGTGACAGACGCTGGCCACGCCAAGCCAGGTCATGCAGGGGTGAGAATAAGACCTGCTATGTATGTTGGTTTTGCGTGCATTTAATAATAGATCTATGAATTAAAGTCCTTTGTTATATGTTAGCTGCTTGTAACTAAAGTGAAATATAAGCCTTGTAACCATAAAAGTTAAGCTTTCTTATCAAATAAATAGTAACTGTTTAAGTTTTAACTTGACTCCTCCTGTTACTGTGCAAACCGAACACAAATAAAAGAATCCAGCCAGTTTTCGACTGTATTAGCGTGGTCACTGGTGAGGCGTACTGAGAGCTGAGTGCTGAGTTGTGCCACCTCCACAGGGCAGACTCTTGGTGCACCCGTCAGCCTCCCTGGCTACCCACTGCAAAGGGACTTTCTGTCCTAGCAGTCAAAGACTTGGGTGAAGGAGGCTCTCAGTACCACTTTTGGGGCACCTGTCAGCCTCCCTGGCTGCCCGCTGAGAAGGGACTGTCTGTCCTAGCAGTTAAAGACTCGGATGAAGTGAGGGCACACTTGGTATCTCACCCCCGACCACCAGCTAACAAGGTGAAATAGCCATACACAAAAAGTGAGGCTTTAGGCCTGCAATAAGATGTAAGAAATGAGCAGTTATAGATTAGCAGTTGAATAAAGGCAACAAAACCAATATAAAAAGCAATGTAAGAGGAAAAACTATAGTAGAGATAAGCAAAGAGAATAAAAGCAAATAGAGTATATGAAATGCAGGATCTTAAGCAACCCATGGCTCACTCATACTCCCTTAAATATCTTGGATGGAAAGCAGAGAGCTCACTGTGGGCATATCAAGTCTACAGAGTTGTAGTACAGTGGACCCTGGACTTATGCGGGGATTGCATTCTTGCAACCCCTGTGTAAGTCAAATTTCCCACACAACTCCAGGGAGACAGGAAACTGATGAGGGCACAAGCCCTGGTCAGTTTCCTGGCTCCAGCAAGTGTAGGAGAGCCAGAGATCAAGCAGCAGCCTGGCTTCTGGCTTCCCTCCACTTGCAGAACTGAGAAACTGACGAGGGCTTATGCCCTCCTCAGTTTCCCTGCTCCTATCAGTGGTGGCAGCTTAGAGTCTGACTCTTGGCTGCTGCCACTGACAGAAGCAGCTGCCTCCCCTCACAGGAGCAGGGAAACCTGTCAGGGTGGCAGTAGCGTTAACCTGAGACACGCCCAACTAGGTTGCATGTATCTGAGAGGGATTACTGAAGTTCACTTTCTGGTGTGATTTTAAAACTGTTTCATTCAGGTAGCACAAAATGCTATGTGAGCCTATTTAGTTTGGCTGAAACCAGATTTATTTCACCATAGCTTAAATTGATTTGAAGCAAGTTTAAACTGATCAGAAGTATGCCACTCAAAACAAAAGTAAGAATCTTTACTTGGGGGGTGCACTGATTCAGCTAAATCTATTTAATTTAACTGGTGCAAGTTTTCATGTGGATAAGATATTTGAAAGCAAAAGCAATTCTGAAATGAGCTGGAGGCTTCAATATTTAGTAATGCATACCAACAACCATTATCTGCTAATGTTCTATCTGTCTAATGAAGGTATATTACCCCTACATTGAAGCTCTTTCATATTAAATTAATTGATAAAAGGCACACTCTATTAGAACTTAGTTCTCTCCTTTTCACACAATAAGGACACAATAAGTCAGAGTTTCTATTTACTGTACCAAACTTGCAGAGTTTTAATTTTAAAATGAATACAGATTATGGGTCTGATCTTATCACAAAAAAGCAATTGGATTTTACTCCTTGATTTTCAATGGAGCAGGATCAGACACACTGTAAAAAATAATGTAATGAGTCCAGTGTACCAAAATAAAAAACATATACTTATTATCATTTGAGTAATAAATTTACTGCCTTGTAATAATGGTGAAAGCAGTTAATATTAGAATCATAGGGTTGGAAGAGACCTAAGGAGGCCATGAAGTCCAACCCCATGCTCAACTATTACATATGAATAAACCCTAATCAGCAATGTTATTGTGTCAGGAAATGAAGTTTGGTTTTCATTATGCAGTATTGTACCAATTGTTTATTTCCTTAGTGTGCTGAAAATTTAACATCATAAGATGATCAGGTTCCTTTATAGGAATTATTCTTGCTCAATAACATTTCCTCAGAACATCTCTGAAGTATTTTTAAAAATAATTCTGTAAGTGCATTGCTTCCATATTTCGGCAATATTTAAAATTTAACTGTCTAATGCATGGGTTATAGGACCACATTAATGATGGGAAAAGTCCAGAAGACATTTGTGCTGCAGGTTTCTGCAAATAATAGTTCCCAAGAGAAAATAAATGCATCACTGAAAAGTGCTAGTGCTTGGAAGAAGCCGGGAGCGTAGAAGGAGCCAAGAGCACAGTTGAGGCACAGATGACACATGCAGGATAAAAGTAATATCTAAAGGGTGTTGGATTTCTACCCACAGATTTTCAACCAATTCCGGTATGCATGAATGCATCAAATTCACATGTCACACAGACAGAACAAAAAGATGTGTAACACTTGCAAGTCTGAAGCCACAAATCTGTTAGTATTTTCCATGAAGAATGGGAGTGAGGGTGGGCATAAAACAGAACCCATTCTGGTGAGAAAAATCAAAATGGGTCACACCTGTGCAGTAAAGTTTCAACAGGCTACACTCCTCATTTTCTCTAATGGGAAGTGGGAGGGAGATAAAGCGAACAGAAAGAACAGAAAAAGGGTGCCACCTCTCAGGGTACGAAAACATGCTTGAAGTTTTGAACTCTGTGTACTGTGTGGTTTAGAAACTCTGTTTGCAATGCTGTAGCTCCACGGTGAGTGTATTTGGAAATATTAATGGGTACATGAGCAATAATTTTTGGCTTGTAGCCTTGAGCCATGAGTGAGTATTATTTTGATTATTACAGGTAACATTGTGTGAAGAAAATCACTGCTCTTTTCCCTTCAATGCCTGTCAATATGTTCTATTTCAAGCATCCACGTATTCTGAATAGGATTGTTATTTATGGTCTCGCAGCTCAGACAATCTTAAATCAAGTGAGCTTAGTTCCTCATCTTTTGATTATGACTTTATGGGGAGAGAGAGGCCAGGCCACAACTTTATTTGCACCACCCCATGTGCCAAGGAAACTATTACTGGAGTAAAAGTAAAAGCACCTGATTCTCTGCTTCACTGTATTAGTTTTATGCTATTGACATCAATAGAGATACACCAGCGTGACAGAGGTGTAACAAAGTGGAAAATGAAGCTCTCTCACTTTGTCACCTTGCAAGGGAAGCAAAGCATGTCTGCTGGTTTTCTAATCACTTGTGTTTTTTTAATTAATTTGTTTGGATTATAACTGGTTTAAAGGGGCTACTGCCTGACCAACTAACTCAGACAGACAAAATGATGTTACAAGAGTGGATTTAATTCACTCCTCTGAACTTTTATTTGTTTGTTTATTTGACAGCAGTGGTTTCCTGACTCCAGGAGTCACATAAAATGCCCTCCTAGGCAGAACTCAAGACCTAGAATGGCGCCAGCTGTAAGACAGACACACTGATAGCTATAGCATATAGTCCATGCCAAACATTTTTAGTCACAGCATGGACCAGAAGTCGATATGTCAAATGCGTTTAGCAGGCTTGGTCCCCATTCACCCAGAAGTTATTTTTAATATAGTTTTAACTTGATTGCAGCCATATTTTGTTCTAAATGAGCTTGGCTGGCCAGATTAGAACACATGGTTCTAAACACATTTCAGCCCCGGCTGCTAGATAATAAAAGTAGCAACTTCAGTTTAGGGGTGGAAAAAAACATTTTAAAGAGAAATTGAATGAATCAATTTATTTGAAGCTTGGTTGAACCAATTAAAGAGAGTTCATACTTTTGATAGTTTTCTATCATAAAAGACAGTAATAATAATTTGCTAAAAAAAAACCCTGACTTTTTGCACATTTACACATTACATCATTTGACAATGAGATCCTGCATCTTCCTACACAAAACCGACAAGCACTCCACTATTCTCAAGGTAACAGCGGAAGTAAGCAGTATATTAAAATTTAAGGCCTAGATCTTCAGATGTGAGTGACCAGCACACAGATTATTTTAGGAGTGCGCATAAAACTGGCTTTAAAGCAGTTGTACTGGGCTGTACTCCCCACCTTCTGAGCCAAGTGTTCAGTAGCCTAATATTTCAGTCTCAATTAGATTGTCCTGAAGGTTGCTGCAAATTTCATTATATGTCAATAGGCCTAGAAGGAAAGCCCTGGTTGTTGCTCTTCCCTCTCCAGATATGTTCCTTCTTTCAGGACAGCCTAAATTTTCTTCAGAGTACAGAAGAATCCTCATACACAGGGTGATCAACCTGTGGCTGGCTTCGTCATTTTTAGAGCCAATTTGTGCTAACAGCAGAGTGGTAAGCAGCCTGAATACAGGGGAGAATCTATAAAAGTTTAAAACCTGCCTGTGTTTAACAGACTGCAGAGTATTTTCCTACAGTAAGAATTTTTACTCAGCCTATCATTAACATATTATTTACTTGACTGCTTTATCTGAGTACTTTCAGACTCTTGTACGTACAGTAGGCACCCATCAAAGATAATACTTTTTCAAGCAGTACCCCATTTTAAATCCCAGGAGTATCACTTGAACAGTAGTCTCTCTTTATAACCAGCAAAAGCTTTTAAGTAATAATAATAAAAAAAAAGCTTTCACTATAACATGAATAAAAACAAATCCATTTCTCATAGCAATATGTCCTGATGCACTTTATATACATAGTTAGCTTTACCATGTATAGACTACAGGCCAGATTCTCTCCTTGAACACTTTTCAACAAGGCCACAGGATAGGCTGGGTGACCATATTTCCCAAAGGGAAAATGGGATACACCCAGCTGCTCACTTGAGCCGCCACCCCCTCACCCCCTGCAAGGCTGTTTCCAGTCGCTGGAACACTGCCTGCCCCCTGCATGCTAAATACTACCTTCCTGCTGTCCTCCAGTCCTGCTTTCTCTCCCTGCTAAGGGTTGGCATCTCTGCTTGCCCCCTCACCCACGTTCCTTCAGTGAATATTTGTCCCATTTGCTTTAGCCTGCTGATTAACTTGGCAAAACAAAATGGGACAAATATCCACTTTGGGGGGTTAAAACCCCACCATTGAGTCACAACACCTGGCTTTAAAAAGGGACTGTCCTGGCCAAAATGGGACCTTTTGCCGCCCTACCTCTGGAGAACCCAAGAGACAATATTTTCTGTGAACATTTCAACTTGAAATCAGACACTGTTAACAATAACAAATAGTTGTTCACCTTAAAAGAAATACAACATGTGTTTAGTCTGTATCAGACCCTGACATACCCATTGCAACAAAAATCTGGGTTTAATCTGAACTAAGAGAACAAACAACTGATCTGGCTCTGTCATTGCAATATAGAACAGTATGTGTTGCAGAAAGTGATGAAACCTACACTCAAATGTTTCACAAGAAAATACATCACCACCTCTGGGTTCTCAGTCCTCTCACTAGTAAACCATTTCCATGGTTCCATTAAATGCCAATGTTTGACACATCTGCTGAAGAAGGTCACTGACTACTCAGAATGAGTACACAATTGCAGTAAAGCATAGATGTTAGATCCCAGATTTGACGTTTTTGTATAGTTTGCACTAAGATCACCTCAATTCTTTGATGTAGTTTGTCTTGTTTTCTCATTAGCAAGTAGTCCCCCCTTTTTGGAAGCACTTACAGCACTGCCTGTAACAAAGATTACAATGAGAAGTAATACTAAAACATAGCATTTCCATGAAGGGAAAGATGGTCTAATGGCAAGTTTGGTACAGGCTTTTTTCATATATTTAAAAAAAAAAAGAGCAAAAAAAAATTGTCACTGGTCTACATCAAATTCAAACAAAAATGCAGAAGAAAAGAGTCAGGTTCAGAGCATTTCTTCCAACCTGAATTTTACAGCCCTAGATCACAATTTTACCTTCTCCTCTGCTGCTATAGAAGATGCTTACGCACACACTCACACCCCAGTCGAAAGTTTAAAAATATAAATGGGGCAATTAGATATTAAAAACATGAGAAAAATAGTTTATTGTACCAGGTTTTCAGCTGACACGATTGAATTTTCTGAACATCTCGTTTATGAGCAGGCAGTACTGCCTCCTCCTGCTCGCCCCCCAGCCAAAATAATTTTTAGTATCAGAAAGGTGAAAAAGAAGCCTCCTGAAATTCAAGTCATAGTTACAATCAAACGCAGCCCAGGGATCTGGGGGTGGTGGAGCACCACCTAGTCTGAAGTGGTTTCCATCACACATAGTGATTACGTTTTGTTCAGTGGCAGTCAGCATCCCTACTATAAAAACTGTTCTAACGTCCCTGCCATAGCAGCAGCCACGTACAAGTGCTTTCCCACAAAGCATGAAGACAACACTAGGAATTGAACTGACAATCACTGGTGCAGAACTCAGAGTTACAAACAAGGAGTCTAAGCTGGGAAAGAAGCTGACTGGGCTTCACAACTCTGAACATCTGATCCACTTGAGACTGACTGCCATATATCAATAACATCATTGCCAGGGAAGAGAGCCAGAGAGTGAGAGACGGTAAGGGGTGAATAAGAGAGGAATATCCCATTAAAACATATTAGCTGTCACATTATCCTTTTTCACCATAGTAAGAATAAGGACATTTCAGCTGTGAATGGGTTTGGAGTAGAGATGGAACTCAAAGCACTGATCTGCATGTCTGTTATCTACATTGGGGAAATATGTCTCTGATTTATATAACAGCAAATGGCATGCCAACACCTTAAGTAATGTAACCGAGCAGAGTGGCTCCACTGTTAGTGTTCTGAAAATGAACTACTGATGTTCAGAGCTTCATAACAAGGGCTACGTCTACACGTGAAGCCAACATCGAAATAGCTTATTTCGATGTAGCAACATCGAAATAGGCTATTTCGATGAATAACGTCTACACGTCCTCCAGGGCTGGCAACGTCGATGTTCAACTTCGACGTTGCGCGGCACCACATCGAAATAGGCGCTGCGAGGGTACGTCTACATGCCAAAGTAGCACACATCGAAATAAGGGTGCCAGGCACAGCTGCAGACAGGGTCACAGGGCGGACTCAACAGCAAGCTGCTCCCTTAAAGGGCCCCTCCCAGACACAGTTGCACTAAACAACACAAGATACACAGAGACGACAACTGGTTGCACACCCTGTGCATGCAGCATGGATCCCCAGCTGCTGCAGCAGCAGCCAGAAACCCTGGGCTAAGGGCTGCTGCCCACGGTGACCATAGAGCCCCGCAGGGGCTGGAGAGAGAGCATCTCTCAACCCCCCAGCTGATGGCCACCATGGAGGACCCGGCAATTTCGACGTTGCGGGACGCGGATCGTCTACACGGTCCCTACTTCGACGTTGAATGTCGAAGTAGGGCGCTATTCCGATCCTCTCATGAGGTTAGCGACTTCGACGTCTCGCCGCCTAACGTCGAAGTTAACTTCGAAATAGCGCCCGACGCGTGTAGCCGCGATGGGCGCTATGTCGAAGTTAGTGCCTCTACTTCGAAGTAGCGTGCACGTGTAGACACAGCTAAGGAGTGCAAAGACAAAACACTTTGCTCGGATACTACAGGAGTAGGAGGGAGGTGATAATGGTGCCCTCTGCTTCTTGCAGTTGAACTTTTTACCATTTTAATAACGTAGTTTGGTAACAACAAAGGATGGTATCTTAGGTTCACAAGGTAAAAAGAAAAAAGTACCAGATTCTTCATATTCATTAAATTCTTTGACATTTAATTCTTAACAGGAGAGCTTCAACAATGGCACGGATTATAAAGGAACAATTTGCTGTTCTATGTTATCACTGATATTTCAGCATGAATTGAAATCGCACTATTCAGTGATGAAAAGAGCAGCAGTGGTTACAAAGAGCACCATGGAAACTGGAATACCATTTACCAACAAAGGCTGTTCTATTACAGGAATTTAAAGGAAGAAAAATGGTAACACAGGTGCCTTGAGAGACATTAATTAGTTAGCAGTTTTTAAAAAAAAAAAATTAAGGAAAGACATCTTACCAATATTGTGCTGCAATAAATGGGCTTAATCCTGAATTTAAATAATTCTCTTACAAGAGAACAAGGAAATGAGATCTAGCTAGATATATTGCAGCAAACTTACTATGTGTACGGCATGCTTTATGCAGTACTTGGAAATAGGTACTGTAAGAACTGACTCAATTCTGACACAGCACACCAAGCCAGAAGATTCCAAGTGTGATCTGAAATATGCTCAGGCACATATGTTGTGTGTGCTATCCATGCTCCACACTGACTGGGCTTCTCTGAAATGCATTTAATGGGGACTTAAGATTGATCTTCGAGTTCCCTTGCCTTTTCTTTTTGCATGTATAATTGACATCGGTTAAATACAACACCCTGAACTCTGCTGTTAAACCTGAAGAGCTCGATGTTTAAATTGGAGTTTCATTATTGTAATAGAGAGTAGAATATGCCTGCATTTTAATGACTGGAGAAAGGAATTTTGAAAGGCAATCAGTGATCCTGGGTATCTCAGTTTTTGGGTGACCAAACTGAGTGATCTAAAAGGGGATAGCATTTACCCTTTTATGAATGCCATAACCGTTAAAGGCATGTCACATTTGGCATCCAAAATGAGGAAAAAAACCAAATGATTCATTATCTTTAAAGTCTTGTGAATAAGAGCCAAATTGACTAACTAAACATAAGTCAACAAAGAAGCTTCAGCAGGTGGCTTAGGAAACCCTGTGGTAGGAAGTTATCGCATAACAACTCAGAAAAATCCCTTTTAGTTCTCAATGGATAGACTCAGAGGGGTACCCGTGATAGTCTGTATCTTTGCAAAAACAAAGCATGTGGTCCTGTAGTCTTTAAGTTGCTGCAGGACTGCTTGATTTGTTCAATGGATAAAGACTGTCTTAAGCCTTTGAAGTATGAAGGCTTATATCCCTTTGCAAACATTTAAAAATATAGTTATTGTGATAAATCTGGATAGATCTGGATTGGGGGCTGGACTCACTGACCTCCTGAGGTCCCTTCCAGCCCTAGGATTTTATGATACATGGCCATTTTTAGAACTGTGGTGATACATTGACCTTGGTGATATCAGGTGGTAAGTCATTTGTGTGTTGCAAAACTATTCACTTTCTATCACTTTTGGATCTGTCACTATCGTAGCTAATAGTTCTTATATCTTTACATAGGGTAAACAAAACCACTCGGTCTCCTTTCTCTAAAGCCTATTTTATAGCCTTTTATTGTGCCTCCTCCCATTTGCCTCCTCTCTAAAACAAAATAATCCCAATTTACAGTTCAAGCTCTATTTATAAGAGTTTTCCCTGCCCTAATTGTCCTCATTGCCTGTTTCTGACCACCACCCTCCTTCTCCCTTTGCTTCTTTTACTATATCTTTTTCAAGACAGAAATATTAAAAGTAGTTCTAATCACCCTGAAATGAGTTAAATACCTTTATTTTACTCCCCATTCATTGTAATAAACTCAAACATGTCATGATCAAGATGCGTGTTACAGTAGTACTTAACCTGAAAGTCTCACAACTTAATCAGAATAGATATTGTAGATCACAGCAGCATAACTTGCAAGTGCTATATTTATTTAGGTGCTTTGTAAATGCCAGTTATTATCTCTATATCTCTTCTGGAGCTGTAAAGGTCTTATTTAAATCTTATTTATTTCACAGTTTATGGACAGACTGTATTGTAAGGTAATGACTTTCAGTGATAAAAACCTACTGGAATGTTAATAATAGCCTTTTCTTTAAAGTGCCTTTATCATTGTACCTTGCTTTAAAATTGCAAAATACTGAAGTCTAAAATACCAATGCATCAGTAAAACTGGGAACTAAGAAATTACGAATTGTCAGTATACAATACATATTTATATCTGAAAGCAGTACCTACTCATTCAAATTACATTTGCTTTGATATGGCTGCAGTCAAACTTAAATTTAGAATAGCTACTTAGCTATTAAAGTAAAACAAATAATGACATCTATTTAAGATTTCATTTGAAAAAGTGTGAAGTTAATTGAACCATTTATTCAGCTAACTGAACAGCTGACCCAGGTAAAAATATGTATTCCTTTTCTTCTGTGTGATACCACCATTGCTATAACTGTTTTTGTCCAAATGCAGTGAAAATAAAACACTTAAGTCAACGGCTCTGCTCTCAAACTGAGATCATCACCTCACTATTAACTAATTACCAGTACTTTGCGGAACTCTTTGAAAGAAATTAAAAACCTACACATAGAGAATCTCCTGTGCTTCCTGACATACTTTTCTTAGTGTTTCTTTCTACTCATCTTCTGTTTTGTGTTGAATAGAACACAATAAAATAATCACTGAACCAATAGATAATGATTTTATTCAGCATTATAGGATTTATTTGAGTGACACAACGTATTTCTCTCCCCTGTTGGCTGTGTCTATGCTATGAAAATAACTTTGAAGTTGCTTACTTTGAAGTGCAACTTCGAAGTAAGCAACTTTGAAGTCCGGGAATGGAGTAAGGACTTCGAACTTGGGCTCCCTGCTTCGAAGTTAACTTCAAAATAAGGGAAAATGTGTGTAGACTCTCTGCTGGCTACTTCAATGTAGTGCCTACCTTTGAAGTTAGTTCCTATTGTAGATGCACCGGGTCAGAAGTCAAGTTCCAAGTTTCAGTCTATAGCAATTTTAGGTCACGCTGTAATCTTTTAACAATAACAATTTTTAGGTTTAAGAATTATCCCATTAATATTGGCTGCATAACTGTATGTTGATGTGATGCCAGTTTCATGCTATTCATATGGCTATGTTTGGGGTTCAGTCCTGCCATATCTTGCAATGATATTAAAGGGTGGGAGAGGAGGGAAGATGTGTGCATAACTGCAACAAGTGGGAAAGAATTCCTCCACAACACTCCATAGTGCACTATCACACCCAGCTTCCCCACACCAGCGACCAACACTTTACTGTCAGAAGCAAGCTGCAGCCTGGAGACTGAAAACATACCTACGGATGCCAGTCAAAACAGCAGGGAACAGGGTTCCCTAGGTCTCTGCAGAAAGTTTGCACTAGATCTACCCAGCAACATACTGAATTTGCTGAATCGAACATGTTGAGTTTCACACTGAGATTTTCATTTCGTTTAAAGCCAACGCATGAACCAACTCCATATACTTCTGTGAATCACGGTCGGTCAAAGCCCCCCAATACTACACAGGTTTGTGAGGAATGGAAAAACACAACTAGAGTGAAAACTATGATCCAGTGTCAGTGAAATCACTGGAAAATATTCCTATTGTCTTCAAATGGCCACAGGAGCCAACCCTTTGGAGTGGAAGTTATGCGGTAATACATTCTATTAAGCTGTTCAGAAGTGTTTGCATTTTATTACAAATCATTTGTCTGACTTATTTTGGAATGTGATCAGATACTGAGAAGCAGATGTATACAGCGGGGGTTGTTGTTGTGGGGCTGAGAACATAATATTTCTGGCAGCTGCTCCACTCCACAGAAAGGCATGTTGAGTGGGCTCCACAAGGGAGCACATCTTGCAGCCCTTACTCAGGCCATCTCCCACTGATTTGACTGCGCGCGTCACACATTTCTGAACCCATGTTAGCTGAGGTGAATTCAGTGCTTGTGAAAGGTACCAAATTGTTAGGGCCTTTTGGTCAAAGCACAGGCTCTGTGAGGCCACATCCAGACAGCAGCCCTAACTAGGAATAAATTATGCCATTTGCACAATGCATATGGCATAAATTGTTTCAAGTTACGTTATTTTGAATTAGGTACTGTCCAAGCAGCACCAAAGTTCAAAATAAGGGGCTCTGTTGAGGTTTCTGCTACCCCTCTTAATTGCAAAGGGTAGTGGAAATGGAATACTGCGCTCAGAATAGCCACTATTCCAAGCATGGCGAAAAGCCCTGGAGTTGTTATTTCACAGAACATTTGTATCTCGAAATAGCAACAATTGTCTAGACATAGCCCGAGAGACATGCAGGAAAGGAATGGAGAAGCATATAAATCACTATGAAGTATACAGAAGGCTCCAGAGGATTTCACAGCATCCAAAATACAGACAATTCATCTGAGATCCCCTCAACACCTCTGAAGAAAGAATTTAGCCCCTCAGTATTTACATGAGATTTCAGAATGGCCATGTCCTTTCACATGAAAAATGCTCATGGTCCAGGAGTGCTAGTTTTCCACCCATCCTACAGGAGATTTCCAATTCTTCAGTGTAAAGCCCAGTAAAAACCTCTAAGTTCCTATAAAAAAGATACTATGGTCTTGCTCAATCAGTAGCAAGTAAAGTTCGATTGTATACAAAAAGATAAAACTGTTAAAATAGACAGTATTCAACTTGTCAAGGGACATCAGATGTCAAAAAGACATGAATGTGGAGAGATGCTGGTATACGAAAACCTGGAATGTTTTTCACTGTTCCATGCAAAGTAAAATAAAGCTGAGATTGAAATCTTGACAAATACAGCGTGGCAATGGGTAAAAGCTTCTTTCATTTTTCTTAGCGAGACGGATTTATTGTAACTACACATCACAGAAAGAAAAAGAAAAGCAAACATTCAGCAGATCAGCACATCACTGGATGAAGCACTAGGGCTTGACATAAAGTAGCTGGATGCATAGTAATGCATCACAATATGATGCAAACAAAACATGAAATGCAAATATAATCCAGAACTGTTAACCACTGACAATTCAATTCAATACATACAATATCTGTGAGAAACTAAACCAACATGAACAGTAAATTCTATAACTCCAAACCTCAGTTTAAACTTTTCCCCCTCAAGTGGTCCCTTTACTTCCAAACCAGAAGTGATTTGGGTCTCCACCTTTGGAGAAACAGAGGATGTGGAGTTGCAGGGACAGGGAAACTGATGTTGCTTTAATTGAGTTTTGAATAATAGCATCCCCTCAAGGGGAAGGATCTTGGGCTGTAAGGGTTTGACAGAAGGAAAAGCCTCTTAATGCACCAGATGCTAAGTTTTACATGTGAGAACTTCATGGATGGACACCTGAATCACATGAACCTGTTGGTCTGACCTTCCCCCACTTGCATGACACACACTGGAATCACACCATGACTGTCTTCAAATATTATAAAGTCCCAATGGAACCATAATATTGAAACCAGAGTGATGTGCAAGTGACAGTAGGGATCATCTCACAAAATAGCCATTGATTCCTGGTTCTCCATCATTATCATAACCAAAACCAGTAGTTTGATACCTCATTATAGTACATGCTCCTGCTTGACAAAATTAAAAGAGGAAGTAATCTTTGCTCAATTTAAACTGTTTATAGAATCTGCTTCAGGATGTGTGTAGATCCCAGGAAAGCAATTATCTCCACATCCATCTCAGCTTATGCCCTTTGCCCTCAGCAGAAGACATTGAAACAAAGATGAAAGTCAAGAACTGGTTCCAATCTTAACCACACCTTAAAGAGATTGTTCTAGACTCTCTCCCTTCCCACAATGATCATACAGATCATCTCCCAGCCCATTCACAATCTCTTAATATCCTGGTGATTACAGCAATTGTTTATGTGGAAAAGTAGATGTTTAGCAACCTCTAATGCAATCACTGTTCCAGCCTCCTTGAAAATGAGCTAACCTCAGTCTTTGCCCTTCCCCCACACTCATTCTGTCCCTGTCTCCTTCTGCTCCCCAATAAACTTCTCTGTTGTCTGGTCCACTTCACTTCTTTTCCCCATTCACATTTCCTCATTTCTTATTTCTCCTTTGTCCCCATATGTGTTGCCCAACCACCTGAGCCTCCTCTCCGCTTACTTCAATAGTCATCATAGCTGGCTGCCTCATTCTTTTTTCCCTAGTTATTCCTCACAAGTGACAGCAGGCAGCTTGTTTTGTCTGCTCCTCCTCCTCTGATGTAACAACTCTAGGCAGAACAGTTCCTTCACCTTAATCCAGATACTTCTGCAGGCATCTATATTCTGCTTTGCAACAAAGACCCTTGAATCCCATAGAATCATCTGGAAACAAGGCCATCTGTGTGAAAACTACCACCTAATACTCCATGGTCATCAGTGACTGACAGACAATAGAGTGGAAATCACTAATGTAGACAAAAATATCTGTAACAGGGTAGCTCACCCCTTAAAAGTCTGGGCCCTTCTACCCTGACTACCAAATGAGCTACATCTGGTAGAGAGAGCAGGATGATTAGCCCATAAAGAGTAGCAGGAGGCTGCAGGGAAGGGAGCAAGTTGCAGCAGAGTCTGCTGAAAAGAAGACTTTGAAACCAGGGCAGCTGTTTCAGGCCCAAACCGAATTGGGAATAAGGGAATTTCCAAGTCTGCGGTTTATTTCAAAGCACCCACATCTACACAGCCAGTTGCATTTAGAAAGCAGTACTTTCGAAGTGTGACTGGCTTCCATCATGCTAATGAAGCACAGAATATTCATATCAGTGCCTCCTTAACCAGTTCCGAACCATGTCATTCAAATACCCCATCTGAAAGAGAAGGGTAGTGTAGACACAGCCTAATTTTTATTTGGAATATATGTTATATTAATACACCCAGTCCACAACTAAGGGTATTTTTGACCAAGAAAAAGCATGTGCAAAGTTTTATGTAAATGTTCCAAGAGGAGAAACTGATGCAGACTAAATACTGTGTCATCCTTAGCCATGAAGGAGCAAAGAGGAAGTGGCGGTGACTGGTTACGGTACACAACATAGAAACAAACACATACCTGGACCTATGCCAATACAATATCATGGCCTTTCCCCTAGCAATTTATTTTTAACTGTCTCCTAATTTTTTCCCCACAGTTACATTTGCACTACCCTCTTTTCCACTAGACAATGGACAGCCTTTGCTATGCCCATGCCCATAGCCTTTTGACACTTCCGCATTATTTCCTAAAATATGCAAACCCATAGGTCTAATAAGCGAACATCACATGATCAGACCCGGCCTCAGTCAGGAAACAGTGAAAAAGTAACAGCCAGGATGGAGTTTCTCTTTTAATTTGGATACACATATCTAGAGATGTGAATACATGACAGCAACACTGATCAAAGCAACCCTGAGCTGAACACATTCAGTTTTGATATCCCTTCATACTCCTTTTGTTCCTCCTTATGTCTCCACACACAGTAGGTTCCTGATACTAACTGTTACTGTACAGGAATAATTTTAACTATGAAACAAGTGCTCTAATCTTAGAAGTCGTCTGCAATTTTGTTTGTCAGGTCTTTGAAGCCTAAGGGTCCAATCCTTATGAATGGGACTATGATGTGTGGATGGATTTCTCACACAAAAACTGTAAAATGTTGCTTGTAGAAGCAGTCTTATCTTTTATTTGACTGCAAATTGTTGCGTTTAGACTTTTCTACTATAATTTTATGAGGCATTCCTGTGCTAATCAATTGTTAAACTACATCTCTGCAACATTGATAGCCACAGATTAGATCAGCCTCAGTCTTCACTAATACACACACACTGATTGGCATATCAGCTCAGTCTTTGTCATGAATAGCTTACTGACAACCAACCTACTAAAAAGAGTAGCACACTTCTGTAATTTTTACATTAAAATAGAGAGAGAGAGAGAGAGAGAGAAAATGGAGTGGATGTAATAGACAGAAGGCCAGAAAGCCATCTGATTTTAAAGTACTGGTGGGCTGTCTTCTCAGAAAACCAATTCAGAAGTCAGATAGGTTTTGGGAAAACAGCCTCCAGTGACAGAGATTTCTAATGCCTTAAGATGCAACTAGAGATAATTTCTATTTCCCATGGTCTGACTTTACAGCAAATCATTCTCTGCAGAGCCATGTTTCCCAACAAGCTGTAAAAATGATTTGGCAAATTGAGAAAAACTGAAGGAAAAAAGAAAAGCCATGCAGAAAATATTAACCATCACAGATGCTACAGTTTAAATAAATAATGACTGGGCTGATCAGTTTCTAAATGTGCAGAATCTAAATACACACACAAAGGGACAAATCCTTGAAAGCAGTGAACAGATCCAGCAGCAGCTGGAATCATCCTCCACCAAACAGCAGCCTGTACTGTGGCCCTGAAGCCACAGCAGCCTTTATGTTGCCTGCCCTCTACTTGAGGGGATATAATGACACAGGCATTCATTGTTCCTGCTTTTTCCCTGCACAGAACCTTCAAGTGGACTCCTGTCACTGTCAAGTGTATACATTACAACAGCTGAGGAGGAGGAGGAGGAGGAATTGCTTTCCAAACTAAACTATCTTTTTGTTCACGTGTTCTGGGATCACAGGAGCAAATGATGCAATGGTGCTCCCCAAATTCTGACTCTGACCTCTCCCAATTTAGCCACACCTCAGTGCAGCAGGTGCCCAGATAGATAGAGTGAATATCAAAGATGTGCATTAAGCGGATACAAGCAAAGAAATGCAGAATTAGAGGTCTGAATTTGCTATATCATGTCCTAGACAGTAGGTATTCTTGCTCACATTATACAAGGCCACCAAGGGGCGTGAGAGTCTCAGTCAGCTGCAATGAACAGACAAGTTCAGCCAGGGTGAATTAAGATGACCACACAACTCAACTCTGAGTGTATTGAAACACACATTCAACAGTTGACATTTGACCCAATAGAATGGAACAGATACTTTCATCAGATAACTTTTCAACTGCTCACATGAGCACAGAGCCTGAGAAATGTTCCACTGATATATATTCAAGCCAGTGAGCAGATAGCTCAGCCAGGATAGATGAATAAAGACTCAGATTATGGTTCAGTTCAAGCCCCTTTCCAATGAGTTGGCTTTATGAATACAAAGTGAATCCTAAATAGGAGCAAAGCAACTCAAAACACAAGACTATTCCAGCTTTCAGCCTATTCTGCTGTTGCCTTTAAGTTGCCTCCACTTGCACTGTTTCCCTTCTGTCCTCACCCCAGGTCACCCTTGTGACAGGCAGAGACACCAGTGGTTCTCCTTAGAGCTCCTCTGATGCTGAGGCCTAAGGAACACCTTCATAGCTTGTCAGTGTCATGTATATGGCCGTAAACTGACAAACAAAATCACTGTTTTTCAGCTACTTTAAAAAAAATACCCCAAAATCTTCACTGGACTGAATTTTAAACTAGCAGCAGTCAGGTCATTTAGTCCAAACATTTAAGTACTTTGAAGACTCAAAAGATGTGAAAAGCATCTGAAATAAGTCAGAATTCTTTTTTTTAATTGCACTCTCAATTTCAAAAAATTATTTTTCTTAAATCCATGTAGGAATGAAAGACCAAGTTTCAGAAAGGAATTTCTAGGTAATTTAAGCATACAGTAGTCCCTCGTGTTATGTTCCCATGCACCCTCGTGTAACTCGAATTTCACATGAGTCGGGGGTGGCTTTTTTCCCTGCACGTTCTGCAATCGAGGAAGCAGAAGGAGCACCTGGAGCTCCTTTGGAAAGGTAAGTCCTGGGGTTGTGGGGGCATTTGGGGGGAGCTAAGCCTGGCAGTCGGTTGGAGCCCTCAGACGGGAGCAAGGGGGTTAAGCCTGGGGTGGGACGGGGCTGCAGGGGGATAGGGGGTGGAGTTGAGACAGAGGCATGTGCAGGAGGGGTTGAGGCAGAGCCATGTGGCGTGGGGGTTGAACCAGTACCCGGGGTGGGGGGTGAGCCAGAGCCACACACAAGGCTGGTGAGCTGGATCCTGGCCAATGGGAGGTTTGAACTGGAGCCAGGTGTGGGAGGGGGATAAGCCAGGGCTGGGGGTAGCAGGATTTTGAGTTGTGCTTAACTCACATTAATGTGAGTCAAATGCAACTTGAAATTGTGCATTTTGAGGGTTTACAGTACCTAAAAATAGGAGGTGTAACAAGTTCTGCACTTTTGGTGGGTTTTGTCATGTGCCTCAGTGACTTATGGTGGGCCTTCCACTGCCTCAGGTCTTTCCAGAGGCAAGGGTCTCCGCTGACTGAGCCACTCTCATCATAGGCAAGTCACTGGTATGGGACAAGACCCTTCAAATGGTCCTGACGCCCCATTCTTCTGCTGGGGCAGCTCTTTAGGGGAAGGATGAGAGGAATCCAGACCCACTCACTGCTCTGGACTCCAGACAAGGGTCCCTAGATTGGTGGCAGCTAATGGGGGGAGTTTCCTCTATCCCAAACACAGCAGCCTTTCCTCTAGCACCTTCTCCCTTGAACCTGGCTGAGCCTCCCCTTTCCTCCAAAACACAGTTCTCCAGCTTCACTTCCTGGTCCATTCCTCTTCTCCTTTCTCCTGCCCCCTTGCCTGGAGGGAAACTTTTTATAGCAAGCTAGCTGGCCTTAGCTGGCAGCAGGTAACTGATTAAGAACCAGGCTGCAGCAAAAGGCTAATGAGCCCCTGCTGCCTACCTTAGCTGCGGAGAGGCATTCTCTGTGAGCCTAGAACAAAAGGTACCGACCCAGTTTGCAATTTATTTGCCTTCCTCCAGTGTCTTGTAAGCTGTGGGACACAAGGAGCACTGTGACTGTGGAGCCTACTTTTGCTCCTTGATCTGTTCACACATCTGGGCAGAGTTCCTACGAGTGGCATCCATTGGTTCCCTCAGTGCTTTCAGGAACCATTGGGCACTGTCCAGGACACACTGCTCAAGGTTCCCTTCCGGCTCCCTCACTCTGAGCCCATGACCCTCCATGCCCTTCCCTGTTTTACTTTTTAGTTGTGTCCCATAATTATTTGAGTTCCCCAGTCCAGTGGATCCCCCCAGAGGGGGAATCTTAATAGATGTGGGTGCGCTTGAGCCTGCCTATTTCTCAGTTCCCCAATAGCACCAGGCTCTTGTGGCATGCTGCCTGCTGTTTGCCACAAACATTAATTTTAATGGTGCAGGGCCAGCCAACAGTCTCAGCAAATGTGGACAGGCACAAGAAAGTTCACTTTAGCCAATCAGATTCTCAGTCTGGCAAACCAACTCTCTCACCCTACGCAATGATACACATACGCACAGACTTAGTCCACAACTGAATTACACACATATGACAAAATAACACACAAATTTTCACAGGCTTCATCAGAAGCAAAACTAATGTTTACTTTCTAGGATGTAAATTCCACCTGTTACATTTATCTGTTTAGCAGATTCTCTTTCAAATTAATGAGCTACAGGCACAAAAGGATTTGTTTGTGAAACCATGACTTAAATTTTCCACTCTCTTCATGGATTAGACAGCATAGCAATGTTAAAAACAATAGCAGGCCACCCCTTCAACTTCCATTAGAATGGGCTTTCATCTCTGCTAGCAGCAAGCGATGTAGAGGCTCCTACCTCTAGATACCACCTGGAGAAAAAAGGCAGGAAGTAGCTGAGCAATAACATAGTATCTCTCTCATTTCTGTGCTCTTTGTCCAACTCATCTCACTACATGGTTATGGTGTGTAATTTTCAGCATAGAAGTGCCCCTTTAAAGGAGCTATAAGAAATGAGTTATGTAGCAGACTATGGCTCTGAACCAAAGCCCAGTGAAGTAAATTGGAGACTTTCCATGTATTTCAGTGTATGAATCAGGAGCTGCATCTCTCAGTTGTGCAGAAGTTGAAGTATCACCTTGGAGGATTGATTCTAGAGTTCTAAGTGAAATTTCAGAAACAATACAATTTCTATATTAAGTGAGTTAGAAATAGTTGTTTTTTAAATTTTACACAATGATTCTAAGATGAACAAAAAATATTCAGAAACAAAAATATCACAAGACAAAAAAAGGTATGCTGAGAAAATTGAGGAAAATACAAACTTGACCTTCAATTCCTTACTTGAAGGTAGTTGGGCATCTTATAAATTCACACCAGTAAATGGACTTTGTAAAGCCTTTGAAAGATTAATATGTCACCTTTGATTACCTCAGGATAGAATATTACAATATAATCCTATCATTTCTGCCTCACTTATTTGGTACTTTGGCCATACATGAACAAATTGACTTCGAGCCAAATGTATCTTTTATGCATATCTGAAGTAGACTAATGCAAGGAGGATTTTGATCACAAGGTATAGCAACTCTGTGTTCCTCTAGTCCACAATAATCTAGGTACAAGCTTTCAAAGAGAGGAAAAACAGAGCTGCCTAACTGCAGCTTTAGAACAGTTCTGCTGTACTTTATTTGAAAAAAAAATCATCCATTTTAGGTAGCACCAAAGTCCTAGGACCCAAATTAAAAAATTTGCACATATGCTTACACTGATGTTGAATCATACAACTTACACCACTGAGCACAAGTCATGGTCTGATCAGGGCTTTAAAACGAATACAGGAAGAGACATCTCCTTGTGAATAAAATGCATAAAGTATTTGAACACAACATGTCAAAAGCCAAGAAATCCAGCCTTTATGCTGCCTGCACTCTACATGATGACAGGTCACTCATATAATCATACAGTAAACCCTCACTATAGCAGACCCCATTTCACTGGACATTGGTAATAACGAAAGTCCACTAGCCTCCTGCTACCAAAGAAAGTAGAGTATGGTACTGCGCTCTGTGGTACTGTAAACGGTGACTCACCAGAGGTGCCACTGGTCCCCCTGCAGCTGAGACTGCCACAGCAGCATGGTCCCCAGTCATGGCTGGAACCACCAAGTCAGCGGCTGGAATTGCCACAGCCATGGGGTTCCTGGCCACAGCTTGGAGAGCTGCTACTGTGTCCCCTCCAGCACTGAAATCCGAGGCAGTGATCCCAGACATGGCGAGGGAGAATGAGGAGAAGGACACAGTGGCAGCGGCAGCTCAGAGCCAGAGGAATTCCCATGCTCTACCGTCAGAACGGGTGGCTTGGAGCCCAAGAAGCCACCATGCTCAGGGCAGAGCGCAGGCAGCTGGGAGCTGGAGGAGCAAACCCTCGGAGTAAACCCTCCAATATAATGGACTTTTGGTTATAACAGACACTCCTCCCCCCATTAGCCTGTTATAGCAAGGGTTTATTGTATATTCATTCATTCAAGCTAGAAATAGTAGCTGTTTTAATATTAACACAAAGCATATTTATAAATTTTCATTGTGAGATCTAAAGCACATTAATACATTTAGAGACTGATTCAATGCGCTTCAAATCAGGCTCTAAATCTTTTTCAAGCCTACATAAAGTAGGGTATTATCCCTGTTTCATAGATCTGTAAAATGAGGAACAAAAAGCTTAAAGCCTATTTCATTAAACAGAAAAAAAATAGGTGCCTCATTTTCATAGATGCCAGGCATACACAACTCTTGATGAAGTCAATGGGAATTGAAGATGATGAATGTAACCCAGAATTAGAGTTTGTCTCCACTATGTGGTAGGTTGATGCTGCAGTGACCCATCTAGCAGCTGCCAATTTATTGCATGTGCTTAGATGCAATTTATCAACCTTCAAGCACACTCCGATTGACTCCAGTACCCCACCAGGACAAGAATAGTACCCGGAACCCATGGGAGAGGAGCTCCCACTAATCTTGCTTGGGCAGCTGAAGTTGCATTGAGTAGATCAGTGGTCAGAAACCCACAGCAGACATGCCAAGAGTGACACAAGAGCTGATGTTCATCAGCATGCAAGGCAGGAGTTCAACCCCATCCCTCCTCCTGCACGTAGCCAGGAGCTTGCTCAAAGCTATGCTGCTTGTGGATTAAAAAGAGACCTCCTAAAACTACCAACTACCACCTAAACAGTAAAGCTCTGCAGCTTTATTTATCTATTAATGAAGCTGCTGTAAGTAGGCCTATTAGTGACTTTGAAAAGCATCACCAGCACTTGGACTGTACATAGAGGTCAAAAGGCCAAATTTCCACACTCCACCTCGGAAAGGTTGCTGACCCCTGGAGTAACTCAACTGGACTTGGGGGATGGGGAGGAGTTAGTGCCGAGAAGTCCCTACATCATGTTGTGCTCCCACTCTCTCTTCCACAGGCACACCACAGAGGCTGCATGTAAACTAGCAAGTTCTTTCAAGAAAGCCAGGCCTTGTTCAAAAGAAGCTGCGGAGCATCTACAGACAAAATGGGCTCTTTTGATCTGAAATTGAAACAACGCAGATCTTCTGCTGGCAGCCGTCATCTGCTCCCAGATCGGGAAGAGCGCCTTTTTTTTTTTTTTTTTAAAAGAGAATCTTTCAGAAAAAAAAAAGCCTGTGTAGCTGCTCTGCAGACTCTCCTTTTGAAAGAGGAGCCCTCCATGGCACTGGCCAGCTGGAGCGTGGAGATGCCCTGGCCAGCATTATCAGAGCTCTATGCCCCCTGCGTCTGGCCACCTTAAAGGTGCTGGCAGCCCCAGAGACACCGTGGTAGGAAGCTGAGAGGGTGGAGGCAGCAAGGAGAGATCCCTCACAGCTATGCCATACAGTGCACATCCGCCACATGGTGCAGAGTCATCCAACCCGTGATCCCCAGGGGCTCCACAGGGAGCCAGCCAAGGGGTCCCAGGAGCCCACCCCAGCCACAAAAAGGATAGTGCACTCCTGTGCAGAGCCCAAGCTCTGAGACCTTCTTGGCTTCTGGCATGAGGAGGGCATCCTCAGGAAAACAATGGGAAAGAAAGACAATGCCCTGCCTATGGCTGGCTGGCCACTGGAGTCGCTGGCTGAGGACACCCCACCCAGACCGTGGAGCAGGTATGCTCCAAGAAGAAAGAAATTTACCAGGGGTAAGTCTGGCATGCCCTATGGCAACCCCATAACGCTGGCATGCCCTGAGGTGACAATCAGCACCACCCCCATGGACAGCACCGCAGGCTGCACATGTGCAGACGGGGACCTGGAAGAGCCAGGCTGTGCCTGGCTCACCCGCCACCCATGTGGGGACCCCTCTGTACCTGGACAGCCCCCCTTGCCCACTATCCCATTCCCTAATGGGGGGCAGGAATAGTCAGCCCCATCCCCAAGGCACAACTGAGTCCTTGTGCAGCAGGGCGCACCATGCAGGGCACACATCCCCCTGCTCCCAGGACATCCCCATCCCTGAGACCAGGGGTGGGAGCTGCTGCCCACAGGGGTTGAGGGGCACTTCCCTCAGGGCTGGGCTGTGGGAATGATGTCCCATCTGTCCCTTCCCTTCCAATCTTACAGCTGTGTCATCAGAGAGTGGGGTGAGCCCCAGCACACCCCCGGGGCCAGCCAGCCCCATCCAGGGACTGGAGCCAGGAAGTCCAGCAGCAGCAGCAGAGATGGCTGGGGCAGCCCCACCATCAGTGCCCAGCCAGGCCTGTGGTCAGGTCGCTGCTTGTGGGACAAATAAGCTCCCATGCACACAGCTGCCCTCCACCATGAGAATGAACTGGTAGAGTGACACCTGAGGCTGGCTGAGGCCAACCTGGTCTGGCAGCAAAAGGCCTGAGCTGAGATGGTGGTCACCCTCTGGACCATCCATAGGGCCCTCACGGAGCAGCTGACCCAGCCTTCCACCCCCCCCCCCCGCAACTACCATTGCCCCACCTTCCCCCTCCAGCTTCTCCTCCCTGCTGCTCACCCACTACTCTCACTTCCCTACTGCCAACTGAGCTCCCCACTGCTGTATTACAAGGCCTGTGCCTTTTAGTGTGTGGATATGATCTTCTGGAAGAGATCTGGAAAAATCATCTTCTGAAAGACCCCATTTCAAAGGATCACTATAGCGTAGACATAGCCCGAGAGAGGTTAACGGGTCTGCTACAGCTTTGCAGTACCAAAGCTGCATATTTTAGCTCAAGTAGACACACACTTTTAAATCCAGAACTTCTGGGTTTGAACCCTGCTGCAGACAATCCATCAAGGGTACTGAACTGCTGCAGACAGTATGATTCAAGTTATTGATTTACATTGACATTTTGGTGCATCACATTATCCCATGTCAAAGAACAGAACACCATGAATCTCCTGTATGTTGGGGCTACATCCAATTTTGAGGCCTTCTGCCTTTCATTCATTTGTATACCCATATCATACTCAGACATTTTGGAAACATTTCCAGTACAGTGTTTCCTCTTTCAGTTTTCATTGTTGCTAGGAGTGACATTCCGGCATTAATTAATACAAATTAGACACAGACACTATATTAATTTAAACATGACACTCAAATTATTTAAACCCAAAATAAAAATATGATTATACAAAGCATTTTGGAACTCTGCTTTTCCAAAATGATTGATGATATCAAAGCTTGGTAACTTGTTATAAGTCTACTGCTTCTTAGAAAAGAACGAATAAATGAAGTGAAAAGAACACTGGAAAAGTCTAATAGACAAACTGACTAATCTCCGAACCCAAGGTCAAAGCAAAGCAATTCATTTCTTGGCTTTTCCGCAGCACGAGACATGATTTATCAATCTGAGAGCAGGCTTACAAACACTATATATCTCAATAATACATTCTTTGCACTGTGTAACTTTTTAAATAATGATAGATTGACAGTGCTGAATCAAAGTTATTTTACAAACAGCAACAGAATATTTGTTACAAAATGACCCTTTTAAAAAGAAATATACCAGGTACAGTTAATCACAACGACTAATTGAGCCATTTTATAGCATAATCATTTCCTAATATATATGCTTCCAGAGTCTTTTTTCCAACTTCAGGTATTACATATTGTTAGACATCAGCGCAAGAAACAAATGTCGTCTTTTCTTCATCATGTTATACTGCTAACATTGGAGACAATGGCAACATCTACATTCTATGCATCTGTTGCCAGAAGCTACTGTCGAAAGAGATGTTCCAACAAAAACTTTCATTGACAGATCACGTCTGCAAGTAAATCCACTCTGCAGACAAAAGGACCTCCTGGAGCAACTACACAGCTTTTTTGTTGGCTGCTTCTATCAACAAAATGCATTTTGTGTGGAGCTGTTTGACAACACTCTCTTGCATAGATGTAGCCAATTACAGTAGAATTTTTTTAAACTATAACAATTATGCTAATGCTAACAGCCACTTATATTTCAAAATGAAAAGGATGGCTTTGTGATTAAAACTAGAATGTGATGTGGAGCTGGAAATTAAATCCAGAGCTCCAACCTCAGTCTTTTTATTTGATCTTGAGCAAGTCATTAATGACTGAGTTTCAGCTTCCCATGTGTAAAATTGAAGTAACACTTTTTTCTGTCTTTACTAATCCTGCACTGTGATCTCTGAAGGCTCAGAAGTTCACTTACATCATAACATTTCAGAATTAGAACTTTAAAATGTCAATACTCATGAGCAGGGGCCATCCCCTTTTATCTGTTTGAACAGTACCTGATACAGTAGGGATCTGATCGTGATTGGGCCCTTACGGCACTAATCTAACATAAACACATACTAATAATTTCTATAACCTCTACCATCCAAAGGGCTCCAAAACATTCTTTTTCAAACTAGGGTCTTTACCCTGACATGTGAGCCATGCTGAAGAACGCTAATGAAAGGATGGATGTCTGTCATTACCAAAGACCACAAAGCACAGACTAAACCTAAAAGACCACATATGAGACGAGTCTGAAGGTTCAGTATGCCCAAATGTAATTCCTCTGTCACGGTTAAAGCAGTAAGCTCGCTTGATTTCAGAGTAGCGGTTGTTAGCTCATTAACTCATTTTTTTCAGTCCTGATGAGGCCTGATCTTTATCGTGCATGAAAAATGAAGAGATCACAGCTGCAGATGGCATGGCTGAATGTCGTAATTTTTAATGATGTTTTACGTTTCAAACATTTTATCATGAATAATAATTGTTACTGACTCAGCACATATATGTAGAAGTTAATTTTACACTGCAGAAAAAAATGGATTTCACTGCAATCCCTAATATTCTTGGTTAACTCAATTATATTATGTTAAAAAAGCATAGTCAAGCCGCTGAATGCAGTGACCTCGGAGTCTGCATGAAGTTATCGTTGACCTCATGTTTCTTCAGGCCCCCTCAGTAAACCAGGTGCCTTGCTATTTGCACTTGTGTTTACAACAAATAAAGACTGAAACTCCAGGCTTGAAACGAAAGTAACTCATTCTGGGGGGTTAAGGAAATTCATTTTGAACATGCAAATAACAGAAGTTTCAGAAGGAAATAGAAAACACACCTATCCTTAAATCTTTGAATTGATAATAATGCACTTTACAGAACAAAACCAAGAAGCATATATCATGTCTGACGTGGGAATCAACCCTTTTCCATCCCAAGTTCAATTGCATGGTTAATTTTAAAAAAAGTTTAAAAGCTTTATCACTTATTTTCTTTTGGTTGATTTTCTCTTCCACTGTATCATTTATAGCTTCAAATATATTTTTCTCTCCCTCATTCAATATCTGTTTATTCTCTATCCCTGACATCAATCTAAGGTATCTATTTCAGCTTAGTAACCGACTACCTCAGGCTCAGAAGATTTAACCTGTTTAAGGCCCCTGATCCTGCAATTTGTTGCCTGAGTTCAGATGGCTACACCATGCACAAATTCCTGCTGACTTTACGGATGTTTGTGTGGGTGCAGCAAGCCTAAACAGGTACAACCAATTCCAGACAGTCTTCTACACACACAGTTCACAGCCATTAGAATTGAGGGCTGGCACATTTTTAAGTTAATTGTTACATACAAATTTCTAATATATTTGATACATCCCAATAACCTTCTTGGCCTTGTACATGATAGACAGCAAAGCCATCTTTAACCTGAAGAGTTAAGAAACTTGAAAGCAATCAAGCAACTTCCTGCATCTCCCTGTGCTCTTTAGCGATAACTCTAATGGACATCTCCTTTCTGCTCACATCATAATGCCAGTTTGAAGAGGAATTCAGTGGGTGAGTTTGTGCAAAGGGGACTATGCGCTAAATGTGGGTATATGACACCTTTGTTCTGAGGTCTGTAGTTGCTCTAATATCTCCATATTCCCAGTGATGTAATTAGTTACATTCTCCACATAACTCTTTAAACACATTTTGTTACAGGTTGCCAACAGGTTGGTTGACACTGATCATTCACCAGCTGCCAGGTATTTCATATGTTATGCCATACCTGGAGATATACAGCTATGACGGATTCTGAAGTAAACATTTACCTTGGCACATCACTACACAGAAGGAATCACCACAAACTCCCTTGTTCCTGAAGTGATTTGCATCCACACCCATACATAAAAATTTTAAATATTACCCAGCAGGAGGAGTTATAAATGTTAACCTGCCCAAGGCAACACCCCTACTTTTCTAATCCCACTATGTAATATGACTCCAACACAGCCACACCATGTGTGATTTTTAATATAGCTCTAAAGGAAAGCATTCTAAGCAAAGTCAGCATGTAAAAAAGGAAGTGAAGAAACAAACTGACAGAGCCAGATGTGTACCCAGAAGCCACCTGCTACAAGACAGGCCCAACAAGGAAAACAAGAGAACAACATGGGCCATCACGTACTGCCCCCAGCTAAAACCTCTCCAGCACATCATCAGTGATCCACAATCCATTCTGGACAACGACCCTTCACTCTCACAGACCTTGGGAGGCAGGCCTGTCCTCACCTACAGACAGCCTTAAACAAATTCTCATCAGCAACTATAGATCACAACACAGGAACTCTAAACCTGGAACCAATCCCTGCAACAAACCTCGCTGCCAGCTCTGCTCACTTATCTACCCCAGTGATATCATCACAGGACCTAACATCAACCACACCATCAGGGGCTCTTTCACCTGCATATCTACTGATATAATATATGCCATCGTGTACCAGCAATGCCCCACTGCAATTTACATTGGCCAAACTGGACAGTCGCTACGTAAAAGAATAAATGGACATAAATCAGACATCAGGAATGATAACATACAAAAATCTGTGGGACAGCACTTCAATCTCCCTGGACACTCAGTAACAGATTTAAAAGTCCTACAACAAAAAATTTCAAAAATAAACTGCAAAGAGAAATTTCAGAGCTGTAATTCATTTGCAAATTTGACTCCATCAACCAAGGACTGAACAGAGATTGGGAGAGGCTGGCCCATTACAAAAGCAGTCTCTCCGCACTTGATGTTCACATCTCCATATTAGCTACTGATAATGGGCCATGTCACCCCTGACTGAATACAGCTTCTCATCTCTGGCCCTCCACTTGACTGAGATTTCCTCTTTAGATCCTCCTCTGAAACCCCCGCCACTCATGCATCTGATGAAGCCTGTCTTTGCCAATGAAAGCTTATGCTCCAAAATATCTGTCAGTCTATAAACAACAGCATGGTCTGATAAATACCTGTCACTTAGCTGCTGTTTAGGGGGCCTGAGACTGAATGCGCACTGAAGTCAATGGAAACACTCCCATTATTTCAGTGGCAATCGGGTTAGCCCCTATTAGAATTAGTCAAAGCTATCTTCAAAAACCAATTTTGCTGCAACAAAGGTAGTGATATCTTTCTGCTCTATTTCTGGAGAAATTTCTCTCCCCTATGATGCAGAAGCCCTTTCAGTATGCATAATGGCAAGCAGTTTCTTTACAATACAGCTTTCATGCAGCAAATAAAGAAGCATCCACTGTTTAATTGCTTCTGTTTTAGGACTGTTTAATGGAATCTAAACAGCTTCATTCAGCGTAGCACATAATAATTGGTTTAGTCCAACTGTGCTTTGATAGTTATTAAATAATGCATTGGAAACCCTGATCCTTTTGTTATGTACTTCAACATTAATCTGGAGAATATGCCCTCAGATGCATGGTAAATGCAGGGGATCTTTATCTCCCATGCAAACAGCACTCTGAATAGGAAGAGGGAAGAAGTGACATTTCAGCAGCTTTGTACCATGGAGGAAACAAAACTACACATGCAAAGCTGAGTCTTTTTTTTTCTTTTTCTGGGACCATCTTTTAAGGGAATGCACCAGATCAGTGGAGCTAGTAGAATTCTGAAACAATGCTTATCTCCACAATTCTTTGGTTTTCTCCAGCCATACAAAGAAGCTACAATTGCCAGCTTATCCAGCTCTCTCAGGATTCCCTATAGGGATGGAGAATCTCTGAATGAATGTTCCTGTGAGAAAGGGGGTGCGCCTGGGGCAGGTTTAACACCACCTTTAGATTCCCCTCTTCCACAGTGGTATACTGCATAGATCTCAGTGCAAGTGAGAACCTAGCCCCCTATCTGTATATTCTATGCGGAAGGGATCTTGGAATTATAGTGGATAGTTCTCTGAAAACATCCACACAGTGTGCAGTGGCAGTCAGTAAAGTAAATAGCATGTTAGGAATGATTAAAAAAGGGATAGAAAATAAGACGAAGAATCTCTTACTTCCCCTATATAAAACAAAGGTATGCCCACTTCTTGAGTACTGCATGCAGATGTGGTCTCCTCACCTCAAAAAAGATATGTTGGCATTAGAAAACTTTCAGAAAAGGGCGACTAAAATGATTAAGGGTTTGGAACGGGTCCCATATGAGGAGAGGCTAGAAAGACTGAGACTTTTCAGTATAGAAAAGAGGAGACTGAGGGGCGATATGACAGAGGTATATAAAATAATGAATGGTGTGGAGAAAGTGAATACAGAAAAGTTATTTACTTGTTCCCATAATATAAGAACTAGAGGACACCAAATGAAATTAATGGGTAGCAGGTTCAAAACTTATAAAAGAAAGTTTTTCTTCACACAGCGCACAGTCAACCTGTGGAACTCCTTACCAGAGGATGCTGTGAAGGCCAGACTCTAACAAAGTTTAAAAAAGAGCTCAATAAATTTTTGGAGGTTAGGTCCATAGATGGCTATGAGCAAGGGGTAAGGTATGGTGACGAGCCTTTTGTCGAAGGCGGGAGATGGATGGCAGGAGACAAATCACTTGATCATTGTCTTCGGCTCACCTCCTCTGGGGCACCTGGCATTGGCTACTGTCGGCAAACAGGATACTGAGCAAGATGGACCTTTGGTCTGACCCAGTATGGCCGTTCTTATGGGATACGTATCAGAGCGGTAGCCATGTTAGTCTGTATCCTCAAAAACAACAAGAAGTCCTGTGGCACCTTATAGACTAACAGATATTTTGGAGCATAAGCTTCCATGGGTAAAGACCTGCTTCATCAGATGCAATCTGATTGCATCTGAGAAAGCAGGTCTTTGCTCATGAATGCTTATGCTCCAAAATATGTGTTAGTCTGTAAGATGCCACAGGACTTCTCGTTGTTTCTGTGGGATATAATGTTATCTGTATTTGTACTTTTAAAGAAAGAATTATGTCCCTTATGTGCTAACCAGTAGAGGGGCAACATGCTCAGAAACACATAGTACCTGATCTCACTCATTTAACTTAATGGCAGAACACATTTTTGTTGACCTAAACAGAAGCAGGATTTTCCCAAAATTATCCATAACAAAATTCATTAGTAATTTTCCTTCATTACTTCAGTGTGCGAGGTCTTAGAGAGGTTTACCTCTGTGGAAAGTCTGGAGGGTTTTGTGTGTGTGCATGGTCACACGTGTGAAAAACTCCTGATAAATGGAGATACTAGCCATATAACTTACAGAGCTAGGAGAGGAGTAGCTCTAACTCAAATACTTGATCAGACCACATGCACTCTCATCATCAACATCATCACCATCAATAACTGTGGGCTCAGCGCCCATTGGTGCTTCTCTCACCATTTCCTTCCATATTTCCCTGTGCAGTGCGGAGGGGCTTAGTTTCTGTACACTAGCTCCGCACCAATCTACTATATCGTCTATCCATTCTCTACAGGGTCTGCCTCTCCTACTTGAGCCGTCCATTATGCCGAATACCAGAGTCTTGATTTTTCATTTATTCTGTAAATATGCCCAAATAGTTGTAGCTTCCATTTTATAACCTTCTGCAGCAGGTTCTCTTTCGGATGTATCTTTCTATATAATTCCTCATTGGTGACCTTCTGAATCCATCCTATTCTTAGAATCTTTCTGTAACAGATCCTTTCGAATGCCAATATTCTTCTTTTAGAATCTTTCATTATCACCCATGACTCACATCCATACAACATGCTGCTGGATACACTTTTTCAAGATGCTCAGCTTCATTCCTAAGCTAATTGCTTTGCTTTTCCAGATATTATCCATCACCTTCACACCTGATCTTGCTTTCACTATTCGAGTCACTATTTCCTTCTTATAGTCAAGATCATATGTTATGTTGCTCCCCAGATATGTGAACTTCTCTACATTTCCTAGTTCAATCCATCTTCCCAGGACTTATTGCAGCATTTCATGCACTTGAACATAAGCAACAGTATTAATACAAAATCCAAAACAAAAAACTGCTAGAAATAGTCAAAAGAAATGTAGACTTCTCCTTTTCTTTTCCTGACAATTATACTGCTCTGATGCACGTGTACATGTGAAGTATGTGTGCGTGTGCGCACACACACACCCACAACAGACGGGTGCCATTTACCATCTTTACACAGTTTTACCCAGGCTTTCACAGCTCAGAAGCCAAGTGAGTTGCTTCCAGAACCTATTATTTTCTTTAAGAAACACATTCGTTTGGATTTATTTGGGGCAGACAACCCAGAAGTGTCAGAAGAAAAATCTGTGGTTTTCTTTTATTTTACAGGTGACCAGAGCTCCAAATTCCTGGTAGTTGTGAATGATCGACTCACAATGTTGTTAATTGAATTACTCTGTAGATAACATTTACACAGCCTGTGGCTATGAGTCTTACATCTTAGATCTACAAACTCAAGCTTGTGGGCTTGCAATCTGGTGCTAGAAACAGCTTCAGAGATAAGCACTCAGTCTGAAGTTTGGGATCCTCCTTTTCCCTGTATTCTTCCTCCCAAACATCTGAGCCCAAGCTCCAAACCAAGACTAGATGTCTCTATAGGTATTGTCACACTATAACATGAACCTGGGACCCCAAATCTGTAGACCTGAACTTTGGGATTGGCTGCCATGGGCTGCCACTTGCTGTGTACATATAGACTGTGTGATAAAATTGTTATTCTTTTGTAAAATTTGTTCTTTGGTCAATATTCAAACAGCAGCACAATGGTCACAAAATACATCATTCCTTCCTGAGCCTGATTCTCCCCAACAGGATACAAGCAACTCCCACTGAATGAAAGCATCTGGAATTATTCATATCCTGGCAGCATAATTCAGAGTTCTGGAGATCTACTTTTCCTATTTCTGTGCACATGAAAACAGACTGCATGGTGAGGTCACCATGGGCCAGATAGAGCAAAACTACATGCAACAGCAGTTCAAACAGATACTAGCTTGCAGTGTTTCCAGCGATTTTTCTACACCATTTTAATGCCTTGCTCATTTTAAAAAGAAAAGGGGACAAAAAGGGTACCTACCTCTCAGGATTTTCCACTTCTTCAGTAACAAAATTGAGGTAAAACCTAGAATATGAGAGAAGAAATTACAAAACTTTAGTTTATTTTCATCCTAGATTAATGTTCCAATAGTCATATAGATGTTCTCAGTTCATTACACAGTCCTGTCCATTATCACAGATTCTTTACAGAGCTACTTTTGCAATTATACTGAAGGCGGAAATCATACCTCCTTATCCTTCTGTTTTCCCTCCATTTTGGAAGAAAAGTTGGTTTGCTAGTTATCAAGGAGAAGAGGATGCTAGACAAAATGCTACACAATACCAACATGGAATAACATTGCACTTCGCATTTTTTCCAAGTTCAACTACTGAAAAAAGTATGGCCAAAACTCCCCTACAAGCAACACAAATCTCCGTCTCAGTCCCTAGTATTAAGCTTGTATTTGACAGAATGTTTCACAGGACATCTGTGACTTTGGAACAACCAGAATAGAAGCAAATTCAATGAATCCATCTCAGATGTTAGCTAATACTGGAAGCTGTAGTTCATATCCTATGTATATAGCCTGCAATCAAGGTCATTAATCCTGAAAGTCCTGGCGCTGGCAACATCATGACTAGTGAGGTGGTTGCATTCCTGTGTAAGAGCCAGACAAGGCTATGGATCAGCATACATATGTCTGTGCAGTAAACATAGTCTTATCCACTGAGCAGTAGTACTTCTCAAATGTCCTAATTATTTGTACCTTAACTTGCAAGTGTGACACATAAAAAAAAGGGAAGGGGAGTAAGGTAACGATATTGGTTTGTACCTAATAAGGCTGTTAGCAGTGTGCTCATCTCTTCAATTTCACTCCAGCTACTAGACAACTAATTTGGTGGTCAGGCACCAGTCCTCTCAGTAATGCAAGGTTTTCTTGCATTCTTTTTCCTGCTTGTCACTTTTCACCCACTACTTACATACAAGAATGAAAACCGCAGACAGTCAATAAATCATCCTTTGTTCTTCACTTATTAATGTCTTGGGTGTGTATTAAACCTGGCCAATCACCTGGGTCACAATGTCAAATTTTGGCCTGTTTCTTCACTGCTGTCTTACTGCACCTATTTAGCCACATGTGACAATGGCTGTGTCTACACTATGAGCTAAAAATTGAATTTATTACAATTGAGTTATTTCTACTGGATTTTATCAATTCAATTTTGAACATCCTCACATTCCCACATCCTTCCCACAAAATTGACTTATTGCTGCCACACAAAAGTTGCTTAAATCAACAGCAGCCTCAGTTTATTGTGGGAACCTATCCTAGAGTCCCCTGAGCCCCATAGAATTCTGGCTATTTTCACTGGTACAGAATGGGAGAAAAATGCCTGCAAGTGGATGTGGGTATCTGATGACATCTTCCCACATTTAATTTCCCTCAGACCCCTGCCAGGTTAAATAAACAACCCTTTTTCTAGATGGTGTCTGACTCTCAGAACAAGCATTTTCATCCTTGCAACTACTGCCAAACCCTTGCACCCAATCAATAATCTAGAAATATACATCTAAGTGCCCATGGGTGTTACACTGATGAGTGTCCACCCAATCAACTTTCAATGGCACTTTCCATGCCTATGGGTAACAGGGATAATTATGGAGAGGGATCCTGAGAAACAGCTACCACATTGGAATGAGTGCAGTTTAAATCCTTTAACGATGATACACTGGAGGGAAAGTCTGGTCCCAGCTGCTGCCTCTGGGTGCTTGATGCTCTGCTGCCCCCAACTCCTGACTATGTCAGCCACCAGAGACCTACCCCAGGAAGCTGCCAGCCCCCAAAGGTCATGGCTGCCGATGGAGACTTCCCCCAGATGCCTAAAAGACCCCAGACTACAGCCAGCCCCGAAAATCGTGACTGTCCAGGGAGATCCACCACCTGCCCCTATTCACAGCGTGCTCAGGCTTGGATCTAGGTTTGGACCTGACAAAGATGCAGACCTCCCAGAAAGTAAGACCCTTAGCACAAGAATTTAATTAGACATGGGCACCGGAATTAACAACTTGACATTCACGGATGATATAGTTATCATTGAGGAAGATGAGGAGAAGCTAGCAAATGGTGAGGGTGTTAAACGAAGAAGGGAAGTGGTATGGACTGATTATGAACATCGATAAAACAAAAACAATGGTATTTGGAGATAAGGAAACAGGAAGGAAGATCAGTGTAGATGGTATTGTGCTAGGTAGTGTAGAGAAGTTCACATATCTGGGAAGCAATATAATGTATGATCTAGACTGTAAGAAGGAAATAGTGAAAGCAAGAGCGAGTTTGAAGACAATGGATAAGAGCTGGAAAAGCAAAGCAATTAGCTTAAGAATGAAGCTGGGCATCTTGAAAATATGTGTATTTAGCAACATGTTGTACGGATGTGAGACATGGGTGATAACGAAGGATTCGAAAAGAAGAATATTGCCATTCAAAAGGAGTTGGTATAGAAAGATTCTGAGAATAGGATGGATGCAGAAGGTCACCAATGAGGAATTATATAGGAAGATACATCCGAAAGAGAACCTGCTGCAGAAGGTTATAAAATGAAAGCTACAACTATTTGGACATATTTGCAGAATGAATGACAAACGAAAAATCAAGACCCTAGTATTCGGCATAATGGATGGTTTGAATAGGAGAGGCAGACCCCACAGAGAATGGATAGATGATGTAGTAGGTTGGTGCAGAGCTAGTCTACAGAAACTATGCCATTCTGCACCGGATAGGGAAGGATAGAAGGAAATAGTGAGAAAGGCATCAGACACCAGCGAGCGCTGAGCCCACGGTTATTGATGATGATGACAACTACACTGAAACTGCAATGAGTCATTGAAACTGTTACAGCTTGGGGTGTCTAAAAGACCCCTGACTATAGCCAGCCCTAAAAGTCATGTCTGCCAAGGGAGCCTGGACAGCTAAAAGACCCCTGCTACAGCCAGCACCCGAAAAATCATGACCGCTGAGAGAGACTTGCCCCAGACGGCTATAAGACCCCAGACAGGCTGCCCCAAAAATTGTGACTGCCAAGGTGGACTTCCTTCAGGCTGCTAAAAGACCCCCGATTATAGCCAGACCATTGGCCTTTGGATAAAGCCCCCACAAGAATTTCCTCTGACAGGACAGCCACTCTAGTGACAAAGTATTTTCTTCTTTTTCCTGAAAATCATGACTGCCCAGGGAGAGTTCCCCTGGCTGGCTACAGGACTCTCACCATGCACAAGCTGCATGGCACCGTGCACTCCATGTCCTTTTATTGGTTCAGAGTCAAGCCACATGGTGCAGCTGGGTGCTGGAAAGTTCCAGACTCTGAGGCACCTCCAGGGAGAGGGACAGGAGGGCATGTGGGGTCAGGACAAAATGTAAGTGGCTGAAAAGAATTTTCTCACCCAAGCTCAACCCCCACCCACAGACTAGCTGCCACATGATGCGGGGGTGAGGGAAAGTTCCAGAATGCACAGTGCCTCTTGGGGGAGAGAAGGGAGAAGATATGGGGGGCAGGACAACATGTAAAGAAGTTTCTTATCCTAGCACACCAGCACAACCCCCACCCACAACCTAGCTGCCACACGGTGAGGTGGGGCGGAGGGGAGTGGCTAGCACCAGGCAGCACAGAAGAAAAAGCAGCTAGCAGAGGTAGACACAAAACCACAGCCATGTTAATAGCAAACAAAAAGAGAGGAGATTTTTCAGCCTCTCATTATCATACAGCCACAGGCTTCCAGGTGCCGAATTGAAATGGTAATCCTGTTGCTTAATTCCTCCGCACCTGAGAGCTGTGGAGGTGGAAGAGGCCAGAGCAGAGAATGGTGGGACATTGTGGGGCACACACGGGACATCTCTGGATGCTAACGAATTCAATGTAAAGGCATGGCACTTCTTGACTACCCTTCATTCAGAAATTTAAATTCGAACTGAATGCTACTCCCCTCCGATTACGACAATATTACGATATCGATATTTTGTCCATTTTAGTGCACCATACTTCAAGCTAATGGAAGTTACAGTGAAGACAGGCACTTGGTAAAATTGGGCTATATACCTTAAAATCAGTACTCTCTCTTTGTGCAGACATAGCCTAAGAGAGCAAGGCTGTGTAACATACCTTGTAGCACTCTGGTGTGTTCTGCTAAGCAGTTCATTTGAACTAGTGACAAAAAAGAGAGGTGGCTAGGAAGAAACATTGGCAAGAGTTAAAGCTGTTTCTCCTTATTACTCTTGTAAATGGCCAAATAAGGGTCTAGGATTAAAGTTGGTAGCTAGGAAAGTAAAGCAAAGCTATTACATTAAGTTTAAATGTAAGTTTTGAGGAGCTCAGTGTTTCAGTTGGAAAAGGAAGGTAACTAGTACTAAAAATATAAAGCCAATATTTTAAAAACTATTTTACATCTTTGAGGGTGAGTAATGTCCAAACAAGAGGTTCCTCAAGTAGCAATGAAACAAAAATTGTCATTAAAGGAAATATTTAAACCATTTTACAGGTAAATGGAGGCAGGGAAGGGGAGAGAGAGAAAGAGAGTTCGTATAATCTAAAAGATTTCTTTCAGCTTTCAAAATGACATCTCTCTTTGCTAAACCCATAGCATTCAAAAGCTAGGTGCATCCTCTAGGTGGCCCACATGCAATTTAATGTAAAAGTTGTGTTCAGTAATTCACTATTCATGTTTGTAATGCCCTTGTACACAAGGGGAGTTACAGGCTGGCAGAGAATTCAAATACCGGATCAACCCTCCAGACCTCAAAAAACAAAAACGAAAAATTATCATTCAAGCTTCATCCTCTGTGTAAGGACATGCTTTAATGCCTCTAAAGAGGGGAGAAAAAAAGGCTTACAGAGTTCTCAACATAAACCCTGTTTGTGCCCTGCAGTTGTTCATAAACTCCAGCTGCGCCGTAATATCAGCATAGCACAGTGTAGCACCTATAAGGCATATATAAATTGTCACATAGAAGCTAAATACACCAACCCGTTTCCTGCTTACAATTTCATTGTCCATGAGAGGCAGAATTTGGAGCAAAGTTCTGAACAAGATACTTTGGGCCAGATTCTGGTACCCTGGGTTGCACTGATACCCTGGCTCGCATTTACTACCTTGGAAATGACATAAGGTGATAGTCAACAAGTGCAAAGAGTTTTTTATCACCTCTTTGTACCCCAGCTAAAGTTATTAATAAATCCTTCCAAGCACTCAGTTTTCACCAGCCGTTTGGGCTATATTTTAATAAAATAAATAAAAGACCAACGTCCACACGAAACACAATTCCTCTTGCAAATTAACTAACCATATAAAACAGTATTTGTGCATGCAATTACCCATATATTTCAAAAAGGGATTTTTCCCCCCGCTGGACTTTATTAAAATAAATTAAGAGAATTAAAGTATACTTCTCCTTATTCGCATCAGTTCTACCCTGAGGCCGAAAATATAAATCAGTAATTATTCTGAGTGAAATTTTTCTGTGCTCACTCATCCTAATAATCTCCTTCCTCAGTGGAGCTACTCACAAGAGTAACTACTGAAATAACACCAGCAGGTTGTCCCTAAATGTGTTTTTATACCTAGATACAAGGCTTTGTTACAACAGGCATACAGACATCTTTGGACTACTTACCAGCCTGAATAGGCATACATTCCTGAATAAAAAGCGAGAGGTAATCCCATAATACTGGCATCATTTCCTGCAAAGGCATCTTTAAAGTGCTGTGTTTCTCCTGAAAGAGAAATGATACAGAAATATAACCTCTGAACTATTCACTGGATGATTTTTTTTTCAGTAAACTTACTTATAACTACTATATTCTGACCATCTATTCTCCTTTTTCCTCTTCATAAGAAAATAAATCACCTCACAGAGAAGTGATTCACCCAGACAGTTCATGTGTCTTCAGATTCTGGTGTTGACCTCAGTGGAACTATTTAGGAGAATAACCCCTCTTTAGTGTGAGTATGGGGTCCCAGTACTGCACTGAGATTATGCCCTGATTGTGTTGACCTTCCACTCAAGGAAAAGGGTTGGTTGCAATGCTTGTCAAAAGAGCTAGTTTTACTCAAATTTTGTCAGCTATTTGCAGAGGGAGCTCATCGCTAATCGAGTAACAGGAACAGAGTGTATATTCCATATGTCCAGCTAGTCTGGACTGTATACGTATGGGTGAGCTACAGCCAAGAATTGTCTTGAGAAATTATTTTGTGGATAATTTCAATTAAAGTAATTTGAGAAAATCCAGTTGGCAATTTGCAAACAGGAAAGTCGAACATGTATTACATAAATGGCTGAATATGCCTTGTGCACCCATCTGTATAAAATATTAAAGTACATTTTAAGCATGTCAATCAGTGTACATATTTTTCACCTTTACTACCAACCAAAAAAATAAAAAGTAAAGGTTCCTGAACCAGTTGGCAGATGAGAAGCACAGTATTGCTGTATCACTACCAGAAATGAAAAAGTTAACCAATTCCCCTCCCCGCCCCCACGCACACACCCTCCTCAGATCTGATCCTTGGGGAAGGAGATGGTTTGAAATCTGGATTTGAAATGACCAGCTTAGATCTTTTAGACCAGATTCTGACAGTGGCTGCAGGAGGCTTTCAGAGGCTTTGATGGGATGTGCCTGCAGTCATGTAACATCAATTTTGAACTTTTGTTTATTCCTTCTGTTTTCTTTCTTGGGCTTGATTCTGACTGTAGTCAACTGCCGTAACTTCAATGATGGCAGTGGAACTGTTCCTGATTTTTACACTAATGTACATGAGAATATAAACAAGCTCAGAATTTTTCTCCATAAAAATACTTTAAAATCTAAATCGCAAATAATACTGCCAGCATTTCACTTATAAACCCCATTTTAAAAAGCCCCTGAATTGATAGCTAAAATCTGTCCTGCATTTAAGCTATTAGCATCCAGCAATTTTCTACCACATAATATTTTTGACCATGAGTCGTATTATACTAAGCAGGGATTACACAGCTATCAATCCAAACATTTATAGGTAAACATATTGAAAACAGTACTTAGGAGATGGCTACAGAGATATCATAATAACCTGTGTGCCCATGTTCTTCACAAATTGTTCTAAAATATTCCCCTACTCAGTTTCCTGTGCAGATTGTTTTGAATGCACTGCAGCTAATTTTAAAAAAAGGATAATGGGCAGAGGGGTGCAGATTGGCAAAACAAGTTTTACCCTGTAGGCACATGTGCATTCATATCTCTGGAAGGCAGGGTTTTGCTACTCCTCAGTTCACAGCCATTCGCATTCAGTTGTTATTCATTTCAAACTCCTCACCTATCATATTCCTATACCAGATGTGGACTGGCTACAGAGCTTGCTGATACGCACTAAATGTGTTTATAAAAAGAAACTTTAATGCTGTCACATATGGCTGAAGGTAGCTGTAAATAACATTTTCACACACAACTTGCCTTTACATCACTGAAGCTGGAGGGTGATTTACCTTTGTTATGATGGAAAAAAATTGAAAGCCAGATTCTGCCAGCCGCACTCACAATAACTGGGTCTACACTACAGAGTTCTGCCAACAGAAGGAGCCTTCTGTTGACAAAACTAGGGAGCATCCACACTACCAATGAGTTCTGTTGAGAATCTCAACAGAACACAGCAATTTTCCCAGCAGAGTTCTGTCTTGACCATACAAGGTATAACACCTCTGTCAACAGATTCTGTCAGCAAAAAACAGTGTAGACTCGCCAAGGAGCCCTCAGTCAACAGAGAGGGCTTCCGGTTCACTGGGCTGCCCTGTTTTCAGAGCTTCCAGTTGGCTATACTTCTGACAGAGGCCTGGACAGTCTGGCCACTCTCTGTTGACAGAAGGCATTGATGGGGGAGCCTGTACTAGGTGTGGATGCATTCTGTAGACAGAGGTTGTTGGGAAAGATCTGTTGACAGTGACTTCTGTCAACAGAACTCCGTTGTGTAGACATAGTTAATGAGAAGTTCCTTACTCTGTGGACCATCTCACTGACAGAATATTGAGGGAGAGGGTTGCAATGCTGTGAGAGGGCAGAGTGGAAAGAAGGAGTGATCCAGGGGGCAATGTTTAGTATAGGTGGTTTGACACATCCAGCAAAATTACCATGGGAACTCAATGATGTACGTGAGGTTACATGGGGAAATCAATGGTTCTACTTAATGTAAATAAGAGTAAATGAATCTAGTCCTGAGCAAGGAATTCAGGATTTGGCCTGCTCCAAAGACATTAAGAGATGAGTTTAAAAGATAATTTTTTATTAATGTGAAAGTGAGAGGAAGGTGGAGTGATAGCATGAAGAAGAAAACAAAACACCTGACATCCTGTCTGCTGACTCAGACAGAGACCTAGAGCAGGAAACTTCTGTTTAAAAACTGGTCGCTTGCCCAGGAGAATTTAAAAGGTGTGCCATTTATGTCCTTGAGACAATCTGAATCCAGTGCTGTGTGTATGTGTGTTGTGTGGCTGAGCTCTTGTTTTTCCTCATAGAATAAAGGCTGTTTGGATGATCCACCAGTGGTAGTGAATTGTTCAAAGTTCAGGACACCTTTCCTAGCCCTTCCCCTTGCTAGCATGAGCAAGGCTGTCCTGGAAAATGCTGCCCATTCCTCTGGGCATCACTGAACAATCCTGCTGCCCAGGACTCAGGATCAAGATTGTCATAGAATGACCATTAGGATAATCCCTAGCATAATAAATCTGCTTTGGTGCACCTAACATGGTAGATTTCAATATCCAACATCTGAAAAGACATGACAAAATCATATTGTGTGATACAGAAGTCTTGACAAAGCATAAAAGACATCAGTGACTATCTGCATATAATGAAGTTCCCAGTCATCATGACCTATTGTGTCCTCATGCCCTATTCTCCAACTTTAGCTGAGATAGTGTCTATGTGCAACAGTCTTCTCACTTAAAAAAAACTCTCTTTCACAGGCAGTAAGGTATCATTAAGAAAGTCAGTGGGGATTTGTGAGTGGTGAAGTGTCAGGTGTTGGTGATCTCTTGGAGATACAATCACAAACTTGTATGCAAGTGATCAGGAACTTTGGTTGCTCAGTCTGGACTCCTGGGCAGCAAGGAAGTTGGGCAGCATTTCTGGGTGTTTTTGTAAAGCAAGAGCTCTTTCTGTAGTGACATGGAATATATGGGCCCAAAAGGACAGAGATAGAAGAAGATCTAGACGACGTACAGCATTAATTGTGAGTGATGTACTAGATACATCAATGGCAAAGCTGTTCTTAACAAAATCAGACTTGAAGATGAAGGGGCTCTGTAATGAACTATAAGGTGGCTACATCTTTTTTTGAAAAGGGAAACAAGCAGAGGAAGACATTGATGATACTGGTTTTGAAATATAACCTCCTGAAACCACTGAAGTACTTGACTTACTTGACTTGAACCCTTGTACTCTGAGTGGAGCATAGGTCATCTACAAGTCTCCTCCACTCCGCCCTGTCTTGGGACAAAATTTCTAGCTGACTACATGAGTACCCAAGCTGTTGTCCTTCAATGTCAGTAGATCTCCACATTGTCAGAGGTCTTGCCTCTTTCCCACTTTTCCTTGTGATTCCATTGGAGAGCTTGATGGATTAGGCAGTCTGGATGATGGTTTTTCTGAGAGTGTGGCTTAGTCATCCCCACTGTTTTCTCTTGATTTGAATATTAAGTGGTTCTTGTCCTGTAGGTGAACTGCTCCACATCTTCCAAGTCGTCCCCTCCCGGTGTGATGGTGCTGTTTTTGGTCTGGTTGATCCTCATTGTCTTGGTCTTTCCCTTCTTAATGCTCAGCCCAGTCATTGAGGCAGTTTTGTCTGGTGTTGCAACCTTTTCTTCCATGCTTTCATGTTGGTGTGAAAGGGCAATATCATCACAAATCAATCACCTCTAGCTGTTTGAAAAGTGTCCACTGAATGCTTCACTGATGGCCATCTGTTGTCCTGCTTATAATCCAGTCTGTTGTTATCAAGAACAGGAAAGGTGACAATAGGCACCCTTGCAGCACTCCTGAGAGTATGCTGAAGGTTTCTATCAAAACAGAATTGTGAACAACTTGGCATGTCAAGGTTTTGTACATTGAACAGATCAGTTTAATAATTTTGGATGGGATACCAGGGCGTTGTAGCAATTTCCTGTAAGAATCTCTATAAACATTGTGAAAGTCTTTTTCAAAGTCTATGAAGGTTATGTACAGGGGGAGTTCCATTCAAGCAACTGTTCTGTGATCTCTCTAAGAGTTGCTATTTGGTCAGCACAAGCTCTCTCACTTTGGAAGCCAGCCTGTTCCTCCGTGAGCTGTCTATCAGTTTCTGCCTTCGTTCTCTCCATGAGAATCCTGTTAAATATTTTTCCTGTAATAGGCAGTAACATGATGTCCCTCCAGTTCTTGCATTCCTTCAGGTTGCCTCTCTTTGGAAGCTTTATAAGGTAGTCAGGTTTCCAGTCTTGTGAGATCTTCTCAATGTCCCAAATAGATTACATATCATGTTGACTGATATCTCACTACCTGCCTTGATTGTTTCTGCAGGGACATCATCTGGACCAGGTGCTTTTCCACTTTTCAGATGTGCAGTGGGTTTTCTGATTTCTTCTTTTGTAAGTCCGTTGCTGTTTATTTGCAGAGGTATATTTGCAGATGGTAACTCTGGAGGTTCCAAGTGGACAGGGTGGTTCAGTAGCACTTCAAACTGTTCCTTCCATTCACTGAGCTGCTCACTTCAGTTTGTTAGCACACGCCCCTTCTTATCTGATTGATCCATTGTGCACCGTGACCTAGCTAGCTTCCATGTGGTGTCATACAGCTCTTTCAAGTTTCACCATCCTGCAGATTGTTCTGCCTGTAGTGCAAGGTTTTCCACAAAGCTATTCTTGTCCTCTTTAACAGCCTTTTTAAATTCTCTGTTGGCTTTTCGGTTTAATTTCTTCTGAACTTCCACCTAGGTTGCTCTTGCTTTGCTGTTGACTGCTGCTTTTCTGTCCTTTCATTCCTTCACTTTTCTCAGCATTCTTTGTGACAATGTTTCCCAATGTTCCCTCTTTCCCTATGTTTCATCACAAGTCTCTTTCCAGGCTGTTTTAGTGTGTTCCCTAATTTATTCTGTGGTGGCTGGCATCTTTCATAATGAGGTCTGTCAGATGTCCATATCTGTTGGACAGCTCCACTTGGAAACTGTCTCTTGTCATTATGTCCTTCAGCTGTTCCATGTTGAATCTCAACCTTGGCTTCGTTGCTTTTGAGGTGTACCTCTTGATCTTGAACTGGAGTTTTACCATGACGAAATAGTGGTCTGAAACTACATCTGGTCCTCTTTTAGTGCAGACATCCTGCATCGATTTTCTGGAAGATATGCTGATGCAGATGTGATCAATCTAGTTTTCTGACCAGTGGTCTAGTGAAATCCAAGTGACCATACGGATCCTTTTGTGTGGAAAAACACTACCACCTATCACCAATCCAGTGAAGGAACAAAAGGCACTGAAGCACTCTCCATTTTCATTCATGTTGGCTAGGCCTTCTCCTCCCAGGGTCTGTTATCTGCCTGTATTTATGCTTCCACTTTCACATTGAAGTTGACCATCAAAATCAAGATATTCTTCTTTGCTTTCTGGTTCACACCACTTTATAGTTTGTCGCAGAAGTCTGGTTTACATTCCTCAGCTGCTTTGTTGGTTGGTGAATAACATTGCACAATTAGTACCTTCCACACTTTAGTGTAGATTCTGGCTGTGATGATGGAAGATGATAAAGCACCAGATGTCTCTCTTGATAACATCAAGCCCACACCTTCTGTGTGTGGTGTGCCCTCTTCTTCAAGTCCTGAGTAGAGGAATGTTTCACCTGTTGCCAGGCATAGCTGCCAGATCACGTCCATCTTGTTTCACACAAGCCCAAACTGCAAGCTTATACTGTTTCTTCTCTGCTTCAACGTGTCATATCTTTCCCGCTTGATACATAGTCTGAACATTCCACGTACCAAACTGCGTGAGTGAAGGGTCATCTGTGGGCCAGCTTCCTTTTGGCTTTCCATATCATCCAAACAGATTGTCCACTCCTCCCCAGATCTGGGTGGGGTTTGGTTAGGGTTAACAACCCTATCAAAACAAAATAAATTGCAGAAACATCTACAAAGAACCCTACCACTGAAATACTTACTTGTGGGCAAAAATGAACACCTAATGGCTCTATAGTTTTCCACAGGAAATATTGTGACTCCTATTGTGCTGCAGCCATGAATAATTAAAAGAATAGTTCTTCTCTGATTTGGATGATATGACTAAATTTATACCCAGTGAAGACAAATTCATACTTCTGGGAGACTTTAATGCCAGATTTGGAAAAGACAAAAAAATTAACTGAAATGGTGAACACATACACAGAACATGAGATTGTTATTACGAATGAAATCTTCAGGTATGATGACAAACACTAAATTTTGTTGATGCATCCAAGATCCAAGCACTTGACTGACTAAGTCATTACATGGCAGAGGCATCAGGAATCTCAAGACTTCCAGAGTAATGTGTTGGACTGACCAAAAGGTCAGCAAAAGTGAGACCCCCATTTCATCAGGAAAAACTCAGAGGAAAAATGATAGCATTATATCATCATCCTCATATTTTGCATCTTGTTGAAACAGCATCAGAGAAGCTGTTAGCAGAGACTGAGCTAGGATTTAGACTGGAGCAGCGCAACACAAGCGTGATTTATGATCAAGCACTCTCAGGTGATGACCTCCGTAAATCATTTCTCATATCTAACAGAGTGAAATAAGGCTGCATGCTGGCACCAGTCCTCTATAGTCTCTTCTTTGTAGCCATTCTGAATTATGCAAATAATAGCTGTGAAAAAGGTTCACTTCAGAGATTGAAGAGATCTCCATCAGCAGACTTATTGCAAAGACAAATATCCATGAGAAACTCATTGGAGAAGCTCTCTTTGCAGATGTTTTGCTTTACTTAGTCACAGTGAAAGTGACTTGCAGCTCATCCTTGAGAGGTTCTCAGAAGCAGCCTGGAAGAAACTTTAGTCCTCTTTCAACCAGCTCCACCAACTACTACCACTGAGCCAAACATCAGCGTTGCTATTACAAAAGTAAAGTATGTCAATTAGTTTACGTGTCTTGAGGATAGTGTCTCAGAAGATGGTTCCCTGAGTCAAGAAATATCATATAGAATACAAAGGCAAGTCAGGCTTTTGGAAGACTTCCCCACAGCATACTCAACCAGGTTACATTCTAACTGTCACCAGATCTGAAAAACAATGCTGCAAGGATAGCATCCATTTATGTGGGTGTAAATCATGGGCAGTTTACTACAGACACGTCAAGTAACTCGAAAACTTCTGCATGCATTGTCTTTGTTCTATTCTGCAGTTCTGCTGGCAAGACAAAGTGACAAATATCAACATCCTTGAAAGAGAAAAAACAAACAGCATCAAATGAATGATTATCAAAGTTCAGCTTAGATGGGAAGGTCACAATATCGGAATGGGTGGTGACAGATTCCCCCACCCACCCCAAAAAAAAAAAAAGTTCTTTCTGGTGAGCTGAAACTAGGCAAGGATAGAACAACAGTCAAACTAAATGCTTCCAAAATATTCTTAAAACAGAATGTCAACTCATGCAGTGCAAATATTGCTGACTTTGAAGACACAAACCAGCAATGACCCACATAGAAAGTAACTACCAATAAACACCGTAGGAGACTTTGAGAAAGACAGATGTGAAAAGCTAATTGATTTTTTAAAAAAAAAGGTCAAGCATCTGACAGTGCGAGCAGAATCGCAGGGCAATAAACCCCCCGCTGACCCCGCACCAGCAGTCCGTCCGGATCCCCACGGGGCCTTAGATGAGGGCAAAGGAGAGACGATGGAAGCCCGCCAACTGGCAACAGGCCGCTCCGCTCCTCAGTGGGCCAACCCCACCCACCTCCGGCAGGGGGCCTAGCGCCCAGTGTTGTGCAAGAGGAGAGAGGCTGGGGAGAAGCTAATCCCCGGTAGGTCGGGAGCTGGCTCGTTTGTTAGAGGCAAGGGTGAGACAAGGAGAGGAAAGTTGAATAAAATGGTGATTATATTTATTAACAAAAAACAGTAACTTACAAACAAACAATACAGTTTGCAAACTAAACTTATAGAACTATATACTAACTTATTTACCTCTAATTATATTTTAAACACTTACACTAAACACCAACAAGGGTTCCATGGAGGGAGTCTATATGGGACTTTCCTTGTAAAACACAAGGATAAAAAGACTTAGTGAGCTTTTTCTTTTTCTCCGAGCTACAGGGGAATAAATTAGTGTTTTACCCCTATATACTCTGGGTGACTAGTTGTGTCACCCTATTGGATACCCTGAGGACCAGCCTATCAAGGTTCCCTCCCAACTGTTTTTTCCAGTGGGGCTTGGAGAGAAGGGGAGAAAAGAGAGAAGAAAGAGGGTTAGAGAGAGAGTATAACAATGAACAATTAACTGACAGAGTTTCTAACTAGGGACTTATTAACCAATTGTGCAGCTCCGATCAAATGGTTTTAGCCCCGAGTTATAGCTTCCAGTTGGTTTTGAGCTACAGTTTGGTAAGTATTCCTACACAGCCTGAATCAAGCTTCAAAGTTAGTATTTCAGGGCGTGGAGGGGGTTTACGTGTTCGGTTAGTCTTGTCCAGTGGTCCAGTCCAGTGTGATGGTCACGTCCGGTGAAGAAGGATCTAGGCGTTGGCAGCGAGAGCGTTGGTGCTGCGAGGGTGGCAGACTCTAAGCTTCAATTGGAGTGGACGCAGTACCCCACCCTAGGGGTGAGGCCAGTTCGACCCACTCCAAATCCGCTTTAGATCCGCTTGTTGGCGGCGAGATTGGGGGTGCCGCAGTGATTTTGGCAGGCTCTGGGTCCTAAGGAGTGAGAGCGCAGTACCCCACCCTAAGGGTGAGGCCAGTTCGCCCCTCACCCAATTTACCTCAGAGCGAACTGCCTTAGCTCTTTTAGTGTGTGTGTTTCAGCTAATGCCTCAGCAGGGCGGACCCTGCTGGGCGGATGCGGAATTACTTTTGGAGATCTTCAGGGAGGCAGGAGCTCTTCGAAAAGTCTTCTCTCAGTGCCAGCTCTGCACCAAGCGCCAAGTGCCGGTATCGACTGTCCCAAGCGCTGTGGGGTGCTGCCTTATATTCCCTGATCTCATGCATTATTTATGAGTTTATTTACACATGGGCGTTCTGAAGGGCCTGTTTTCAAACAGGTCCTTCTCCAGAAGCTGCCTCACCTTTGTCCAATGAGGAGCCTGGATTTCAAATCCATGATTTTGAAATGTCTGTGAGTTCAGGTTACCGGTAAAACCAACTGACACAGAGTGACTGTTACAGGGGGCTGCTAACTGGCAGCCTATGTACCTTTTAGAGTTTACCTGCCCCTGTAATGATATTAAAGGCCCAAGGCTTGTTTCCCCTGGCCCACAGGGACGATTATGCCCTAGGGATGAAAAATCCCTGACAGCATCATGTCAAAGTCTTCCCACCGCATTCCTAGAGAGCATCTGCTCATGACCATTCTCCTCCCAAATTGAACTCCACCACATAAGAATACATGAGATGCCATGACATCACTGTCAGCTATGCTGAATAGAGATAGTGTGTTGCTGAGGCTATGTGGACTATTGTGAAAGTATCCTCCTTGAACTGATAGCAGCTATGAAATATTTGCCAGGTAGAATCTACCAATGAGCTTATTAAAATCAATAGCTCTTCCTAACTCCCCTACTCTGAATGACTTTTTGTGCTTTGCTATATTGACATTCCAACAGCAATCGAGAGAGACTTGTGAGCTCTTCAGATTTCACTCACTGGGTTTGCTTTAGCCCTGCTGTCTTGGTTTTATATTTAGTTTTCACTTGCTATCACTAAAATGTGCACGTACATGAGCATCAAATGAAATCACATCTCAGCAGGTCTGTTAGCTGAAAAATCTGCAAAGGCCAACATCAGAAACATCATCCTTCTCCCACACAGACTCAAAGAACAACTGCCACAATATTTTACCACAAGAATTTTAGCATTTGTGAACAAATATGGTTTCCATCAGACCCCATATTTTCACATGCTCAGAACTATGTGGAAATTCTCGAGTATAAACAGTCCTGTAACCAATTCATAATGCATACAATAGAGAACAGGGCTAGGTGAAAATGGAGTTAAAAAGCCTAATTATCATTGCCAGATGATTCCTCAGGTCCAACTAATTAAAACATTTATAGGAACAGAACATGTCCATCTACCATTAAAATGATTCTGTCCCTTCCACAAGGAATTTTGTCTCCAGTTTGGATTCTAAAACAAGAAATTCTGTGCCTCTTCATTGCAAAAGGTGAATCCAGAGTCAAATCTCTCATTGGCATGCTGCTGTAAAGTTCCATTTCCAGTCAATTGCAAGACAGTACAGAGCTCAAGTTAAACAAGCAGAGACAAATTAAGAGATTTTGCTGGTCTAAGCACTGTCTGGTGGCAGTGAGGGTGCAGGAAAGGAGAGAAAAATCATTTTAAAAGCATTTACTTTTCAGTTCATACCTTTAATTAGCTGCATAACTCCAGGGACTATAATTATCAAAATTGCTGTGAGCTTGCAAAAGGTAAGGAACATCTGGATGCGAGCACTCCAACTGACACTCATGCTATTCAGAACCATTACCACCGCTGCGAGAGAAGAGAAGAAAATTAAACAAAAGTACTCATCCCACCGACAGCACCATAAACTAGAAACTGAACATGCTGAGCAATGGATTCTTACACATGAAAGAAACTGGAGACAACCTAATTACATTTTTCCTCTGTCACCTCCTCACCTTCCTCCTCCCCAGTCTATGCTAAATGCCTCTGCTGAGTCAATCTTTCTGTCCCACTCCTCCAACCATCAATCTCTTCATTACTACCTGGCTCTTTCCACCCCAAATTATAGTTTGCCACTCTCTCGGTGTCAGAATTCTTAGTTCCTGAAAATAGGTGGACTAATATAACAACGCTTTTGATTTTGAAGAAGTAATTGCACATCCCATCACTCTGGACCTCTGTATTAATGTTGGTTTGGTTGTCAATTTGCATTTTAAATGATAACTAACAAAATTAAAGCTATGCACATTCATTTAGGTCCTGTATGAATTTGCCCCTGCTACAAGCTCTGTCTTTATTTTCACTTAGTCTTCTCATTATTTACCCCCTCTCAGGACCCTCTTGCACCAGGCACAAGTGGGTGTGATGAAAGGAACTTCCCGGACATCTTTGGGCAGAGCTCTTTGTGTTGCTGGAAACAGAGACCTTGCAGACCTCCAGCACAAAGTTTCAGCCTTTGTCCAGCTCATATACAAAGACAAAAGAAGGGGAAGGATATGTCTTTGCATCCTGTTAGCAGATGGCCTGGTGAGATCCCATGTGCCTTCACTTCATCTGAGTCTTTAACTGCTAGGACACACAGTCCCTTCGCAGCAGGCAGCCAGGAAAGCTGACGGGTGCCCCAAGGGTTATACTGACAGCCTCCTTCACCCGAGTCTTTGACTAGTAGAACAGAAAGTCCCTTCGCAGCGGGCAGCCAGGGAGGCTGACGTGTGCCCCAAGAGTCTGCCCCGTGGAGGTGACACGACTGAGAGCTCAGCTCTCAGTACACCTCACCAGTGACCACGCTAACACAGCCGAGACCGGCTGGGGTTCTTTGTTTGTGTTCGGTTTAGCACAGTAACAGTCAGGCTGAAAACTTAAACAGTTGCTATTTATTAGATAAGAAAGCTTAACTCTTATGGTTACTAGGCTATTCCTTCACTTCTTTGGTTACAAGCAGCTAGCATATAACAAAATAATTTAGTTCATGGGTCTATTATTGAATTTGCACAAAAGAAAACACGTAGCAGGTATAATTCTCACCCCTGCGTTACCCCACTTTGGCATGGCCAGAGTCTGTCACTCAATCCCTCGGGAAGTAGTAGTATGAGGAGGGCGTCCCCTGGACCTCGGGAAGCAAAGACCTTCCTGACTGGCGGGTATAGGTAATTGGAGCTCAATTAGAGTGGGCTGCCGGATCCTTCTTTATACCCCTTGGGTCACGTACACTCTTCCTTATCTTACAGGTGCCAATTGTGTTAGATCATCTTTGCGATGCTAGTTCTCACAGAGGAGTAACAGAGACTTAATTTACACCTGTGAGGTGGACATAATTTAGACATTCTTTTCTTGCGCGCATGAGACTCCTCTCCTAAGACAATGTGTAGGCATATCAATCGCCGATACTAGCCAAGGGCAGCCTGAGGCCCTGATCATCTGCTAGCCCGTTTGTCTTTTGTTGTCTGGTTTCTGACTGTTGTTCAGGGTCATGATGAGGCAGCACATCTGTACCCCGAAACATCAAAGACTGCTCTCTCTCTCTCTCTCTTTCTTTCTCGCGATCCAAGAGGGAGGAAGGGAAGGGGGGTTTCTGTCTGGGTACACATCCTGACCCCCAAATTATGTACCTTACCCATCAAACAAGTAGATGGGATACTGACACAGAAGATGAACAATGAAGCACCTAATCCTATCACAGTTACTCTAGTATATGTAATGATATGCCTGTAGGACAAAAGGAGCTAAAAAGGCATCAGTCAATGAATAATTATATAGAGTACAAAAGCCTGTTGCTATTCAAAAGAAGAATATAGTTTTCAATCCCTTGCTGGAAAAAAGGGGGAATGTGACAGTGAAAGACTATCAGTTGATCCTCTGTGTTTCTACCTAGAGGATCTAACTGAATCAGATTTACATCAGATTCCTTCCCTACTTCAGAGTCTTAGGAGCACTGATTTATCCGGATTACCCTCTAGCTCACACACCGATGGATTTATAAAATCACAGCTCAGAAGTGCCCACCCAGAAACTGAAGCTTGGAGCTTAGGAAACGTCAGTGCAAGTGTTGCCTGTCTGACCCTGTACAGACTCTCTCCAATTGCTTTTGCTTGTCATATCTAGAGCTACAGATGATGCTTAGCCTGCAAAACAGACCAATATTTTATTGTACTTCAGAACTGAGACAGTATCTTTCAGGCTACAACAAAAACTACATTGTCTGGCTTTTGCAAATTTCCCTATAGTTCAGAATACTTTGTGCTCTGCTTTACAATTCCTGTGTGCATACTTTGACCTGGAAATACTTATAAAGTCCTGGGACCTGATTTAACTCGGTGATTCCTGGCACTGATAAACCTCAGTTGATTTAAGCATTAAAAGTTCCTCCAATTCTAAAGCTGAATTATGCCCTAAATCCTTATAGATTGCAGGTTGATTTGTTTGTTGATCATGTACATTTTACATTAAAAAAAATTGGCAGCTACCCTTAAATAGTGAATTGAAAATGAAGCAAAATATATTTTAAACAGCTGATTTACTTGCACTGTACGAGTCCCTAAGAAAATTAAATGTCAGTAACTATTCAGAAGTTTATTTCAAATTTTCTAGAAATCTCAGCTTATAGTTGTATTGTGGCTCTTGCACAAGACAAAATGGAAGCAGGGGCGAAAACACAAATATAAGGTGAAAATTTCAGCACAGTATCATAAGCTTTACATTCAGCTCATGCAAAATTGAAGTTCCATGCCAGGGACATTCAGTTACACATCTCAGAACAGAGTAAGTAACACGAGCAGCTTTGCCTCAAAGAGAACTGTCCTCTGTTCATTGGTTTTTAACAGGGTGATCAATTTTCTGATACGCACATGAGATTGTTATCAGATTGTAAACAACTAACAAGAACTAGAGGTGAGCAAATGCTAACCTCTGTTCACACAGATTATGTCTATGCTGCAAGACACATGGGACAGCTGAGGCCAGCCCAGGCAGGCTTGCCAAAGTAGCTGGTGAGGCAACTGTCCCAGAGCCCAGTGATTTAAAGGGCCTAGGGTGGCAGAAGTGGTACCCACAGACCACAGCCTTTTAACTTGCTGCTGAAGCACCACGCAGCACACTCCAGGCAGCACTGAGGGATCAGGTGATTCATCGCATTCCAGGCAACAATCAGGCCTGTCTGACTCCAGCTCCACCCCTTCTGCGTGCATCCCAGCCCTGTCAGAGCATAGAACCCCCCTCCCTACCTCATCTTGGGTGGGGGGCTGGCAAGGCTGTCACCACAGCTTCGTTGGCTCTTAGTCTCTAACTGGTTGGCTGTAAGCAGGACAAAAGATAGAATAGCTGTGCTGCACCTTGACTTAGACTGTATCAGACCCTTGAATGGAAATAGTCTCTGATCTGGATAGGGAACTTGGTACACAACCATACTAATAATTAAACAAGCTAGATAATTATGTTCATGCAAGAGTCACAGTCAGATTTCTGAGCACATGTGCATTATCTGACACAATAAGCAAAATGTTAATCATTACATAAAAGTAAACATTAGCACTCACACACGCACCGCATCAGTATTTCTCCACGGCACCTTCATTGGTCATATACGCAAGACTTTCCACAGGAATATCTGGTTTCAGCAAGGCAGAAACTGATCCCACCTGCTCTGTACAAGCTCTGTTTCCATCACCACAGTAGCAATTTGCTGTTGACTTCAAACTCCCCATCAGGTATCATTATTTCAGGATAACTCCACCCCCCTGCCATACTGTTTCTTTGCTTATTTATTTTGAGAAATCCTGGCTTATCATACAGATTTTCAATTAAAAGAAAAGTAACAAAAATACTAGTTTAAATTGTTCACTTTCTGTGCTAGAATTATACGTCTTTATGAAATCCTTTTATGGAGTCACCCCATAATGTACCCTCTGTCTCAGTGACCTCCAAGTTCTTGAATATCTGTTTTATCCTTATTATTTCCTGAAATACGTTAGGCAGATGTAACTATAAAGAAGTAATTAACCTCAGAAACTCAAGCTCTTATTTCAGTTACTCATACAGTTTCTGTATCATTTAAATAGAAACAAATGCTGTCACATATTGATTTTTTAAATGCTCCTGAAGCATAAGAGCTACAAATAATTTGTTTCTTTATACTAGAAATTGGAAGTTCAAAGTCAGCCTGAGTCTTTCCCCCCAAATAAGAAAACTTGGTCTGATTCCTGGGCAAAACAACTTTGGCTTCACTCCTTTTTCATTCCTTTTATTTTTTTTTTCCTAATGTGTGCTGCCCAAATTAAAAAGAACACTGCCAGTTAGGAACTACCATCCTCATTCCACCAATAATAAACAGCTCACTACAACATAGGTGGAACCTATGTGTCAGCTGAATAACAGGGAAAAAAAAGAGTAGGAGGGGTTGTTCCTATTGCGTGTATTAGTGCTACTAATGAATACTTTGCGCTGAATCCACACCCGCTCTGATCAGAGGCATATGCATTCATAGCTTACTGAAATACAACCTAGAACTGCACAAGAAATGGTTTTCCTGTCCCCAAAAACTTTGAGACTTGAAAATCTCCTGTTCTATATTTCACCAAGAAAAATAAGCTTGAGAGACCCTCCCCAGAAGACTCTGTTGGTTAGGGCACTCACTTCTAATGCAGCTTCAAGTCCCTACCCGGACTGTCAGACTACTGGGTATTCCGAGGTGAAGTTCTCTCAATCTCTCCTTAGAGCTGTTCCATTTTATATAATTAATTAAATATTCAGTGGACCAGCTAGAGATTGACTCCATAGTCTGGCAGTTAAGGCAACTGCCCAGGACTTGACCCTGCATCTCCCATAGCCCTATGGCAATAAACAGAATCGAAGAAGAGCTGTGTAGGAGCTCAAAAGCTCATCTTGCTCACCAACAAACAGCAGTTGGTCCAATAAAAATACTACCCCATCCCCCTTATCTCTCGAGTATCCTTAAACCCACACACCTACAACAACACTGCATATGATTACTATTTATGATTACTATTTAACCTATACAAAGTGAAACAGTTCCAAGAAGGGTGACCAAGAGACCCATCCCAGAACGTGAAGTAATTTTGTGATCTTTTACACATCAAGGGGCTAGCTACTCGATGTATGACTTATTTTATTTTCTACTTTAACATCACCTTCCACCTTACCCAAAACTTAAATTTATACTTACTGATGCCAACAGCTGTAATAAGCTTAATTGCTAGGTCTGGAATTTCACATTGGATAAAAAATGGTTCCAAAATATAGCGTCCAAATGCCAAGGATATCACTGCTGTAGCAGCAGGGCTATGGTAAACAAAACCAAAAAAAGAATAAAAAAAGATGATTAACCTACAACTTTGGATAAACAACATTCACACAGGATCAACTACTTTAGAGTATCACCTTCATTATCACAAAACTGAGATCAAGTCAACTGTGATATGTGCTTTGGAGCTGTGCTAACCCACATTGTCTGAACATAATGGAAGTTCTCTGGAATACATCATAGTTATGGTTTGCTCATGTGCTACTGGAGCATCATCACTTTTTCAGCATGGACTGACTTCTACCTTCCTGGTTGCACCACTGCCAGAAATTACATGCACTGGGGATTTACCAATACCGGCCTTTTTTCATTCTCTTTGAGTGAAAATAGGACCAGGTACCAGATATAAGTGGTATTTAAATCCAACTTTGTAGAAGTTTATGTGGACAGAATTTTAATGTTGGTATGCATATCAGTCTGTACAAGGGATTTCAACAAAGTTTAGTGGTTCTGCTTTTTTCAGCTAAGCACCTTGAAAATTTCCACACTTGTAACAAAGTCACAGCACTGTGTCACCAAATAGCAATTGTAAATAGGCTTCTGTGAATAATTTCTGCTCTCAAGAACAGAACAGTTCACATCAATTTATGCAAAAATAGCTTAATAAGGGATATACCTTTTACGACAGGGAGAGTGTTAGCCAGAGGCCTTAGCATTAACCCCGGTATTAACATGAGTCTGTCCTGTTACTCTAGGGCTACGTCCATACTATGCTTAGCAGTTGTTCACTGATACGCAATTTTAGCTAAGTCAGTTGTGCAGCTAAAATCGACTTATCAGCAGTCGGCTGCTAAGTCTGTCAACAGGGAAGAAGGTCGATGGGAGCATTTCTCTTTAATCCTCGCCACATGGGAGGGGCTCTGGGATTGACTTTACCCCAGAAAGCCCAATTTCATGCATGTATGAAACAAAACCAGAGAAGATCAACCCTGAGCAGGTAGATCTTCCACAATAGTGTGGCTGTAAGCTAGGTAAGATATAGTCAAATTGCCTACAGAGTGGAGTTCCAAGAATGGTTTCCAGAAATATTATTTCTCCTTGGTTAGACAGCTATTTGTATTTCCATCACCTAGTTACAAACAGTCAGGCTATGGTTGGACTGAGATTCTAACTCAAAATAATTTAAGGAATTTGCTCAACACAAATTGTGTAAATTATTTCAAGATATCTTAATTTGAGCTTGGTGCCATCCAAACAGCAGCAAAGTTTGAATATTTTGAAGGTTCCACAACCTATCTCACAGTGAGGTGTAACAAAACTGAAACACTACACTCAAAATAGCGCTACTATTCGAGCAGAGGGAGTAGTTATGGCGCTGCTATTTTGAGATACATTTGTACCCCTAAATAGCAACTATAGTCTAAACACAATTTAAGAAGCTAAAGACCATGCATTCATTTCATCTGACTCCCCTGGAATAAGGCCTAGCTGATGCAGATTAACATCACACTATTTTTACTTCCTCATGTGGTCAAAACCAGGAAATACAAAAGTGCTTGCAAATTCAAATAAAACAAGAAAGTTAAGTATACTTCTTATTCAACATCTTGGCTGGGTCTACACTTGCCCCCAACTTCAAAGGGGGCATGTTAATCAGGGCAATGGGAGATTACTAATGAAGTGCTGCAGTGAATACACAACACTTCATTAGGCTAATTCTCCCCCATGGCAACTTCGAAGTGTCAAAGTTTGAAGCTTCAAAGTTGCCACGGGGGAGAATTAGCCTAATGAAGTTCTGTGTATTCACCACAGCATTTTATTAGTAACCTCCCAGCACCCAGATTAACATGCCCCCTTCGAAGTTGGGGGCAAGGGTAGACAAGCCCCTTGAGGATCAAAGTTTAGGTAATTTTGTGTATAAACTTGTTCAACAATCCCTATCAGAGTATCTTTACAAAAAAGTCTGATAAACTATAACAAAGTTGAAATCAACAGAAATTAAACAAGACTGTATTGAAATTGCTCTTAAAATTTCCACTACATTGCATCTGATGAAGTGGGTCTGTGCCCACAAAATCTTATGCTCCAAAATAACCAAAAGTTAGTCTATAATGTTCCACCGGACTTCTCATTAGCCGCTTCTACACTGGTCCCTCCCATTCAAAAGGGGCACATTAATAAGCGAAGATGCTATTGGGGTGCTGACATGAATATGTAGGGACTCATTAGCATAACTGCAGCCATGCATGATTCATTAGCATAATGGCAGCCAGGTGCTGCTTTCGGAAGGCATGCCGCCCAGGTAGACAGGGGCCTTTCCAAAGGACCCCCTGACTTCTAAAGACCCTTCTTCCTATTTGGTTTTAAAAAGAAGGGACTTTTCAAGTTGGTGGAGGGGGTCCTTTGGAAAGGCCCCCATCTATACAAGGGAATTGCACACGGCCACTTTTATGCTAATGAGGAGCTGCATATGCATGTCAGTGCCTCATTTGCATCTTCCAAACTCCCTCATAAACATGCCCCTTTCAAAAGGGAGGGGCAAGTGTAAACACAGCCATTGTTTTTGTAGAATTTAAATTGAATAGTAGTGTTTGGAACTTACACCGTGCTGTGGAATGTAGTAGCTAATATTCCTGCAATTAAAATTTGAGGAGATGATTTAAAAATTCTATTGAGAGGTTGTTATTGTCTGTTAAATTCCACAAGTATCACAGGCAGTTTTGGTATTTGCTGTCTAGCAGTTTCATCCAACACAATCTTGTTAAAGTTTCTGAGTTAAGGGAGGGGTGTTATTTGCACACATGTACCTCTCCCACATTCACCTTGGCGTGGGGTGTAATGGCTTAGTAAACACTCAGTTTCCCAGGTCTTCTCATTTTCATTAAGCTTTCAATGGAGTTACTTCTAATTTACACAGGAATAAGAAAGAGGAGAATCAAGCACTCCAACATTTTGCATTTTGCACTGGATTGTTTGTACTGCTGCAAATCAGTCAGAGCAGATCTTTCAAATGCCCACAGGCACACAACTTCTTTCGATTCCAGTGCTCTCTGCCAGAACCTTACCTAATCTTTTCACAAAGACCTCTTTTTAATTTTCTAAAAGAGACAGTAATGGCTAGCTGTAGTACTATAACTTTTACATCTCCTGCATTTTCTGAATTGTGCCTGCAATAAATACTGTATCTTCTTTTAATGGGCATGTATATGCTCTCCTTTGACTCGGGATTGTGCTAATAGCTGCAATCCACAAATAAGAAAGTAGAAGATCCAAGTAACACACTTTGCCAATTTTTCTTCAAATTTGCAATACAATGCAAAGTGCAAGAACCTTGTGCACTTTTTCACTTTCCATAGTAGGTTTAAAATATATATATATATATATATTTTTTTCCCCTTGGAAGCAAGGGACTGTAGCTAACTGTGTGTGGATAGAAGTAGAAAAATTATCACCAGCACATATCATAGCCCCAAATCAGTGCCTCATTTACTTTCAGTATACCATTGTCCAACCTACAGTTTAAGCCATGTTGACAATAACCACTTTAAAAATCTTGGGTCTTGCTAGCATGGTTTCCATGACCTGTGTGGAAGGAAGTATTTTTCCTGACATAGTTTTATAACCCAGATCTAACATAGTTCTCATGGTGCTGGGGGAGGGAAGAGGAATACCCTTGAATACACTGATTAGAGGAAGAGCTTGTAAAAGTTACATTTCAACACAACTGTTGCCAACTGCAGTTTAATCCCTATACTACACAGAATTTAAATGCAGCCTGGTTTGCAATACCATGGCTGAAATGATATATGGGAGCCAGAAATGTTTATTCTGGATTGTGGCTGCTCCATTCGTTTTCTGCAGTTTTCATAATCCTGAAGTCTTCCAGATGAAAAAAAGGCAGAGCTGTGGAATGTGTGTGTAACTTTTCTGACCAAAGTCACTCCTTATGACATAGATACAGATTGGGTGGCTAGTTCTTTCTACAATAATAACCAATTAGTTCACTGCCGTAGGAGTAAGAAACAAAACTCTAAACAGAATGTCAGCAATGTGGATTCTGATAACTACAAGTGACAAGGGCATCCCCATCGTTATTCCTCAGAATTATTGACTCCTGGGTGGCTTGAATTTATTTTCATGCAGAGTTTATATTTATTTGGGTGTGGGACAGAATGAGACAACAATGAATGTTCTCATGACATCATCAGGAAATTGACACATTTTAAGTAAACTCTAGTTCAGAGTGACTTAGCATTATTACTGCTTTTAACCAACTCATTGTGCACATGTTGAATCTCTTTCATCCGGCATATTCAGGACCTGACCAGTGCCGGACGAGAGATTTTACCAGATCATGGGAGGTCAATTCTGATTAGCATCATTACCAACACTTTCACTGTTTACTGGGCTTTTAGAAGACAGCTAGGACTAAGTTACAGTTAAACAACAACAACACAGAACACTGAAAGCCAGGATTGGTGGCTGTAAACAAACTTCATGGGAGCACAGGAAACCTGGACACATTCATAATAAGTGGCTGTCCTGCTACCTAAAATCATGGCAGATTACAGATGTTGCAGGAGCTGAGAGTTCAGATTAAAGAGGTTCATCCTGTACTAGAATTTGGATCCCTGCCTAACTCTTACGTAAATATGGCAGTGAGATCACATCAAAATATGCAGTGTGTAATTTGTACAAGAGGAAGTGAGTCTTATTAAGGCCAGGCAGATTTGAAATGACCTGCATTTCTTTTATATAGATGTATTATCATAGCAATATAGATAACTTTAGCTCTCCACGGAACTAGTTTAAATAAATTTAAAGGCATTTTCTATAATCGATTTGCATATGGTAACTGATACCCATTAAAATTGAGGGTATTAGACTAATTAAAAAAGACATGTATTTCTTATATTTAAGGATCCAAAAGTGTGTACACCCATAGCATAAATTACAGAAAAACACAATAAGGTAGATTCTTGACCAAAGGTAAGTGTTTGTGGACTTAGAGCTGCTTTACATGGGCAGCCTGGGATTCTCCTGTTTTAGGATAATACCTGAGTGGTGCAAAGTTGCCATAGACAGCTCTAGATTTCCCACACCTCCGCAGAGGTGAGAATGTGGGAGCATGGGCTGAGCACATGGTTTCTGGATATCCTGGCCAGCTTGATAGTCCTCTCAAATCAGACTACTCCACAGCATAAGCTAAGAATTCAAACTCAGGGTCAAGTCTAACCCCCTTCCTTCTACACACACACACCATGCTGACACAGGGCTTGGATCCAGGGTGTCAGGACCCTATCAGGGTGAAGGCTCTAAGCTTGAGTCAAACCAGGACCGACAGCTCAAGCCCTATTGCTTTGCAGCATAGAATTAGTTCCACTGCATTCATGCTCTAGGAGTCCATCAAAAGTATCCCACAATTCCCTGGGCCCACTTCATTTGTCCTCTAGATCGTCAAGCTTGTTGAACAGTCACATTTTCCCAAATTGCACCATGAACAAAAGGCCACAGCTGCCACTTATTGGGAGACTATTTAGACACAGGTTTGCAAAATGCAGTCTAGATGCTCAAGAACCCTGTTTAACAATTCCTAACCTTGGGTTACAAATGAGTGTAGACCCTCAACCCATAGGTCAACAAACACAGTTCCTGCTAACTCAAATTCTAGTAATTCTGGGTCACGTTGCAGTGTAGGCATACCCAAGGAGACTATGTCATCTCTACTGTGGAAGGTAGAAAGATAATTCAGTGCTACATTTCCACTCCTCCCCAACTATACCGAGCTAAACTGCACTCCCAATACATTTTACTAGCTAAGTAGACAGCCAATGCTATATACTGGGTGATCAAAAGGTTAGCCTTTAGACAAGGGGGCCGACAGCATCTGCAGGCACCAGGCAAGATGGGGGGTGGCTCCATACCCCTGAAAGAGAGGGGCATTGAGCAGAAGGGACAGGGGCAGGGGAAACGAGGTCTCAGCACCACTCAAACTACAGAGCTAGTCCCTCCCCCTGCCCACAGAGCTGGTCATTGTGGTGTTCTGGCAGAAATCTAAAGGGACTGAGGCTCTGGCTGCCACCACTGTCACAGTAGTGGCAGCAGCAACCAGAAGCACTGGGCCTCTTTGAATTGCCAGGCCCTGGGGCAAATTGCCGTGTTTGTCCACCTGTTGGAGGGTCTGCCTTTAGAGTAGTTTTAAACGTAATATTTGGATATCACTCTTGCTGACATCAGAGAGCATTGAAAGTTTTGCAGAAGAACGGAAATCGAGTAGCGAAATTTTTATGAAAACTGTTTTTCTTAAAAATCTCTTGAAACCTAATTGATAGTCCTGGCAAATAAAATAGGACCAATAAATGTCTTGAAGTAAAAATGTTAAAAAAAAAAAAAAAAAACACACACCTAGAAGATCAAAAGCCATTTGATTGTTTCTGCCCCTCTCATATCTCAGGTTTCTCTTTGTCTTTGAAACTACATTGGCAATGAGCAGAGAAGATAAACAGAACCCTCCTCAAGCTTACCGTATTATAAGCAGTTCCACCCAGAGTCTAACAAAAGCCAGTAATGGCCCAAATGCTTCCAAGATGTAAGTGTAATGGCCACCAGATTTCTTGATACAGGTTCCCAACTCAGCATAGCACAGTGCACCTACGCAAATGAATTTAAAATTAAAATATTGTATCACAGGATATAACCAATAATGTTTATCCAAAACTTTGCCATACCAGAGTATTACGAACAGACTAAACAATAAAGCACTTTGTTTGTTGAGTAATTCTTTGTAACAATTTTTGACATATATCTTCAAATGTTATATGTAAGTACATTTTTCATTAGTTCAATTAGCCCTGTGAGCAGTCAACTATTTGTGTGTAATTTATGCAGTGGCATTTTTCTGTAACCCAAAGAATAGACAATTTGCTATTACAGTGTCTTATTACTCAACCAGCTGTAGTAAACAGACAGATGAAAATGCTGTGTCTTGCTAACCTGTCTGGCTACCCAACAATGACAACGGCATATGTACACTTGGAGTATGGAGTGCAATTCCAGTTCAAGAAGGCATATCGTACTTGGTCTCATCAAGCTAGCACATTAACACTAGAATATGGGAGCCCAAGCAGATGAAGAAGCAATGCGTTCTTTGACAATAAGCCCTTCCTGATGTACATTCTGCTGTGGCTACACTCTGTTTTTAGCATTCTACCTGATACTCTTCTTGGTCTGGGAATCTCAGCACATCATCAAATGTAGACATATACAAAGCCCTGTCACTAAGGTAATATCATGGATTTAGTCTCTGCTGAGATTACAAGGGCCTGGACACTATGCATTGCTAACGCTGACGCATGTTGATGGAGCAATGTCAGAAAGTGTACAGTCAGGCCTCCACTCTGTAAGAAGGGCAAATGTGTTGTATGCAAACCCAAGCAATCAGGTTGTTCAGTATTGCACCTTACTGCATTTGTTCCTAGTCCTAAGAAGCTTCATGGATTTCTGCATTGCCTTAAAAGAACAGCTGCTGTCGCATTTCCCTAGAAAGAGGAATCTTTCATTCTTCCATATCTTTACACAGGATGAAATAAAAAGAAAACCAGTGTTTTGTTATTACTTTTGGAGGGCTACTCATACAACGTTATTTGGTCTGACGTGGAGAAGCTGTTAGAGAAACATATTGCACAGGGTGGCAGTCCTGAAACAAAGACCTTTCAAAAATCAAATGGAAAGAGAAATCTCTGAGCTGCAATTTATTTGCAAATTTGACTCCATTAACCAAAGATTAAACAGAGACTGGGAGTGGCTCACATCTTACAAAAGGAGCTTCTCTGCCCTAGGTGTTAACAGCTCCACATTAGACTGACAATGGGCCATATCCCTCCTATCTTATCTGACCTGTTTTTTCCTCTCCACATACATACTACTGATAATGGGCATTTTCTACCCTGACTGAATAGACCTCCTCAGCTCTGCCCCTCCCTTTTACTGGGACTCCACTCTTTAAATACCCCTCTGAACCACCCCCCGCCACTCATACATCTGATGAAGTGGGTCTTTGCCCATGAAAGCTTGTGCTCCAAAATATCTGTTAGTCTATAAGGTGCCACAGGACTTCTTGTTGTACTGCACAGTGACAACCCTCAGAAAGCTCCCAGAGGCTGACATGTACAATACGCATCCTCAATCTCAAAGGGAACATTCAAGGTTATGGTACAACAAGGACTTGCCTTAAATATCCTTAGCCACATACCATTCCTCCTGTCTTTATATCTGCTGGGCAATGTTTACTAGGCCATCACACAGTTACAATTACAAAGCCAACAGATTCTCAGCTCCATGTATGGACAGCTTCAGTCAAGGAGCAATTTATCAGCACTAATAAATACAGTCAAGCCATTCATTAGTATGTGCACTGTGTTTGAGCAGCCTTTGGGAATCAATGATAAAGTGATATGGCATGTAGTGTTATGCTCTTTTGGAAATATATGCAGTTATCGATTAAGTGTCTCCTAATTAATTTATGCCACTGTGCTTGGAAGTTAAAGCACATTTGTCCATAGAAAACTACATACAGAACCTTAGCGATGCAGTGTCATGTGGAGACATGCCTGCATCTGATATAGCTATTACAATGCAAAAATTGTACGTAGTTTTGTACAATTGTACAGTGCTCATAATTTTAGTGATGGATTTGTAATTTAACAAGCTTCTGCTCTGTTCTTAATCTGACAGCAGCTTGTTAAAGCATATGTTGTAATAAAGACTGCCAGGCATAGCTCATTGGTAAATAACATTTGGTAAACTTTATTTCATATTATTTAGGATATTTGATAATCTAGTTCAGGTCAGCTTTAAGAAACCCATTGACAGGTTTTCTCTTGACAAGTACATCTGGATAGATGCAATATAGAATCAGTTTGAAGTAACTATTGTGTTGTTGCAATACATGTTTCACAGAGACCATCGCTGATCGAACAGGTGATCTTTCTATGAGATTTTACCACAACATATAGTGTAGGGGAAATCTCCATAATTTACTATATTTTAATCTCTAGCTCATCTGACCCATACCTAAATTAAATTATATAGTGCTATGTTGAGGCAAGTTCTATCTCTAGTTTAATCTAAAGGCCAGCCTCTGATACTAAATTCCAGGTTGCATATCAGCTTTCACTTCACTGGTGGAAATAGTTTCAGTCTAAAGAAGAGCCTTCAAAGTTCCACAGTAGATTTTTGTTATTTTGGCATCAAAATAGTAAATTCAGCTCCTGTTCAAAACTGATCCTAACTTTCTTCAACTATGTGTTTACCTAGGGACTAAATGTTCCTTCTTAAGAGCTGATGACTTTTTTAAGTCCACAGGCAATTTACAGAGCCACATTTACATTGTCTTAAGCAGATGTGTATTACTCAGCACTTGTCCTGAAGACTACCTGCCAGGAAACAAGTAGTCTGCCAGAAATATATGGCAGCAGTCAAAACCTTCAGAGAGCAACTATGTTCCATAACTTTTTGTGACACGATCTTTGATAGTGATACTGTGAGTTGGTGAATAAAGTGGAAAAAAACAATAACAAAGTTTTTTCTCACTCACTGTCTTGTCAATAAAGATTTTATCCTCCAGGAGGTATTCGGCTCAGAGCTTAATCTAGCCAATGGGGAACTGAATCAAGCTGTCTATACATTTCACAGGCATTCAGACTGACTGGCCCACATCTCCAACTGCAAGCACCTTACAAGCCTGTTAACTATTACAGCTAAAACAAAAAGTCATAAATAAAACGAAGGATTGTTCCGTCTCCTATTACTTTGTGGACCTATAAGAAATATCATTTGATATTTATGAAAAGGTAAACAGAGGCTTTGTTTCGCAATGCTTGCAAAAGATATAATACAAAATACGCGGTACTTTACCATTTACAGACACTATCAAATAACAAACCATATCTATAGTCTTGTTTGACCTCACACATCAGATTGGTCTTTGATAGCTGAGGGAAAAAGTCCACCCACTGCCCCCAAGAATCAATTATAAACTTTCACCAACTTACCAAACATTGAGAGGATTCCGCACACTGTCCAGAGAATCAAGGACATTCCCACACTGCCTGTGTTCTGTAGGATTCCTTTGGGAGAGATGAAGATTCCTGCTCCAATGATAGTGCCAATTATAATGGATACCCCTCTCAGAAAAGTTACTTTCTTCTTCAGCACCACTTTTTCTTCCCGGGATGTCTCTTTATTGTCCACTGAGGGCAACCTGCCAATAGACTGCCCCTGCAAATAGTTTCCATTAGAGAGAGTGGAGAGAGCAGGTTTCCTAACCATGCTAGAATGCCACCTGCACACTCAAGACAGACAAAATAAAAAACTTTCTAGACAGCTCTCAGTGTTTCTTCCCCTTGATCTTTGCACTCTCTTTCTAATAGCTCTCACTCTCTCCCCCTTTTGTTACCTTTCAAGCTCCTCCTGCACCCAGGTATAAAACTCTGAAGGTGTATTTTAATATTCCCTGCTGAATTAAATACTACTTAGTAATGCCTGCCCTTTCACGTTGTTAGTTAGTGCTGCCCTTTCATTGAAAACCAGCTCAGCTTCTGCATGGACTTGTATTTAAGATCCTGTCATATCAAGTTAGTCCTGCTGAATGATGATGCAAATTCTCCAGGTTTGCATCAGCCATAAGAAAAGGCTCTGGCATTAGTCAGCATTTTCAATGGTAACAGCATGTTGCACAACTGACTTGAGTTTCTTAGGAAGAACAAAGCTCTCACTTGAAAGAAAGTTTACCCAATCAGAAGGAAGTATATTACTGTCAACACATTCCCGTATATTTAAAGCAAGTTGTACTGCGATATAAAAGCCTGTTTTAAAACACAAAGATCTTTCAGCCAGAAAGGGGAGGTGGGGGGGAAATCAAACAGGATGCGTCATCTTTGATTCTATTCCAACTTTTTTTCAAAACCCTTTTAAGCTAGCATAGGTTTTGTAGGTTTACACTTTTCTTTCTGAGTTGGTTGGTTTCTCCCCAGTCTATCAGCTACTTGTAAATTTACATAAAGATCACATATCTTTACATAAAGACTAATATAAGCCATTTACTACCTTGTGTTGCCTAGCAACTGCCAAATCACGCTAGCGAAAAATCTAGGTTATTTCCACCGTACACTAATACTCACATGCACAGAGTTTCTGGGATGCTTGTAATAATTCACAAAGGAAAATAGCCTTTCAAGTCATATAAGCACTTTTGTCCATATTAACAGCAAATTCTTTTAAGACATGTTAGAAAGAGTCAGCATTTCAGAGCACTGCTTCGTCATGTCACAGCTCAAAAATCAGAACGCTATCTGATTCTCACGTCACCCTAGTTCCTTCCTGAGTGGATTAACTAATCTGTTCTTAGATTTCCTGCTTATTCAGCTTTATTACTGGACTTCACCCAAAAATATGAAAAGTAATAAAAAAAAAAAAGCAGCAGCAGCTTCCATCCAAAATACACTAATAGTCCTTAAGCACTTACAACTTCATCATGAGACAGCCAGTAAGATATATGTGAAAGCAATATATGTATTTTGTGACAGAGCACTCGACCATCCCCAAAGGGTCTTGGGCTTCCAGGCGGCTCCTTGTGGGCCTCAGAGAGGCCCCCCTCATTGCACTGGGGCTTCCCAAAGACAAGAGCCTCCCTTTACTGAGCCATGTTCATAATAGGCCAGTCCAAATTTGGGATGGAGGAGGTTCCCTCCTCCTCCTGCCTGGAGCCATTCTGGCCCTACCCCAGTTGGTCAGCTCTACCAAGGAGGGGCTGGGGGGAGTCCAGTCCCATCCATTGCCCTGGACTCCAGCCCAGGGACCCTAGGCAGGGAGGGAGCCAGTGGAGCTTTTTGCCCCTGCCCCATGACAGGTCTCTTTCCCTGGGCCTTTTCACCCCACTGCCACCTTCTGAGATCTTTCCCCCACTATCATGCCACCATACTGTGCTCAGGTCTGGTCTGGTCAGTCTCCACACCTCAAGCCTCATTCTCTCTGGGCACCACACCCTTTTTTTCTTGTTGCCTGGGGAGAACATTTTATAGAAAAGCCTGGAGGACTTTATTGGTCCCAGGTAGTTCCACTCCAGCCTGATGCTGACTGACCCCCTGATGAGCCCCAGCTGCCTATGCAGCCTGCAGGACTGCACTGTCTGGGAACTTAGAAGGGTAACAAAAAGGGGTTCCTCCAATGCCCCTGGCTGCTTTTAATATACAGAGGAATGAATAAAAATAGTTTTAAGCATTTGGATGTACATTTATAATTCTAGAATATTTTAAAAAGGCTTATTCCTTCCTTCATTTCCTTCCCTCATGCATTCAACAGCAGCTCATTTGATTTCTGCTCTGGTTTATACTTCTCTGCAGCACACTACTGGGTAAGGAATAAGATAGTGTAATATTTCTCTGGCCAAAGAATATTGCATTCTACTCATGTACAAGCTAACGGCATTCCTACAGAATAATTCAATATGGTCCCTTTGTTTGCCAGAGGTGAAAGTAAGCAGGTGCTCCCAGTGTACATGGCTCCAGCAAGAGCTGGCTGAACTGCGGCAAAAGCCAGCAGGGAGCTATTTAAAGAGTTGGCAAGAAACCGGGTTACAATAGGTTAGTATCTGTAAGAAATTTTGGCTAAGTCTATACTTGCCCCCTTCTTTGAAGGGGGCATAATAATCAGGGTGATGGGCAATCACTAATGACATGCTGCAATCAATATGCAGCACTTCATGAGGCAAATTCTCCCCTGTGGTAGCTTCGAAGTGCCAGCGTGCCGTGTAGCCGCGAGTGCTTAAAGTGCTACTTCAAAGTGCCTTTACTCCATAGCCTTAAAATTTATTTCACCCCCTATATCTTACCATATCTGCAACTCTTCCCATGACTAAGGCAAGTGACTTGATCTACAAGCTAAGCCAGGTCAAAGCATTAGCCACAAATCTATGCTAGTTTGATAACCTTACAGTGAATTAAAAGGAGCTGTGTACTGAACAATCACAAGTGCAGCTGCTCAGGACATCTTTAACAAAATGATTTTCCATGCAGAACATGTCAGTTTGCTAAAACTGAAACTTTTTTAGGGAGTGTGTCAGTTCCAACAGGACTTTTGTCAAGAATTGGTTTCTTGGGTCCACGATGGAATTACTGGTCAAAACAAGAAAGAGAATGAGTAGCCTAGAATAGCTAATAGCCTGATGACAGGAGAAGTCACCTAATATGTGGAAGATGTAAGACTCAAGTCCTTGATCATCCAGATTCAAATAAAGGACAGTCTTCTTATTTATTTGCCCATACAAAATGATGTAGAGGTTAAAATCTTCGAGCCAGTAGGAAGCTAGTAACTAATACTGATTCCAGAAAATCACATAGACTCCCACTTTGCTCAATGGAGTTTGCAGAGATGGTCTTTGCACTACTCTGATCCAGAGCGCATGCTGAAAGCTGATCTGTTATGTTCATTGCCACCAGCCCCAGAAGAGCAATATAGCTGCCAGGAATCAATGGTGATAGAGACATTCTGGCCGTGATCTTATCTCTAGCTGTACATCAGTGAAGGTTCACCATGCACAGGAGCAATCATTCTGTGAATAACATGCATGAGTTTAGGACAGTTGCTTTTAACCACCACCCCGCCTTTTTTTTTTCCATTTGTGGAGTGGATCCATAAAAAATTCTCACAAAAATGAGAATCACCCATTTGGATACTCAGTCTGTGGTCTGCGGTCCCTGACCACAGGAGAATTACAGTGAAAACTAACGGAATAAAATTCAACTATAAGAATTGCATGTACATGGCATGCCATTTCATGCCATGTGTGAAAGGGTTTTGACTTGTAGGTACACATACTTCTGCCTGATCAGAAAAATGGCATGCCTTTTCAGGGATCAGAAACGTTAGTGTTTTAGTGACCTTTTGCAGTCCTCTTACACTTTGCACTCTTTGCACCCCAGAGGTCCACACATCAAAGTTTGAAAACCACTGAGTTGAAGCAATGCAACACATTATTACAGCACAAAGTGTCTATACCTTCAGTTTTCATCAAAACACATGGAAACTGTTTGGATTAGGTTTATTTCTAATTGAATTTTTGTGTAATAGCCTCTTTTTCATTTCCAAAGCCTTCACTTTTGAAGATTTTCCAGTAATAGCATTTATAACCTTTATTAAGATTCTGAGTTCCCCAAACGTTGTATCGGCATTTTGGGTTTATTAGAGCCAGAATAATTCAGAGTAATTTATGGGATGTTCTATCTTAATGACAGTGGGTCAATCTGGCATACAGCTAGTCCCAGAGTAGAGGAATATTTGAAGGTATCTTAAAGTCACATCTCCATACCCCTCCTGAGCAGTATGGTGCACTCCTTAGCTGCAGCTGAAGTTCTCAGATACCATATTCTTATATGCCCATACCACACATTCCATATTTTGAGGGCTCCTGTAATATAAACTGTAACAGCACTCAATGGGGACCCAAAAGGCAAAGTTTGAGTCTGAGTTCCTAAATTGGTCCATGCAGGAAACAACCATGGGAAATCAGGACGAGACAGAGTGTTCCTATGTCACTTTCATTCATGTAATTCCTGAATTTCATTTTGTGTGTTTTCAGACAACAAAAAGACACGTGTCTCTTACTGCCCTGAGGCTTCCCAGATATATGATACAGAATTGAAGAGCACACTTTTCATATCATATTTGTATTTCATCTTCTGTACTGGCCTAGCAGTGTCTTACTGGGAGGTCATATTACTGGCGCTCTGCAAAAGTCAGTCATGGGTCTGGTACTGTTCAACATTTTCCTTAATGACGTTGACAATGGAATGGAGAATCTACTATACATTTTAGTGCATGTCTGCCTGTCTGCTCTCGGTGCTACATTTGTTCAAGAGCTCCTCTTAAACCATAAGAGCTATGACCACAAAATTTGGTATGCAGCTTCCTCTCACCCTAACTTAAACCAAGATCAGGGTTCAGTTGTGCCTGGAAAGTGGGAAATGCCTGAAATCCCAGGATTTCTCAGAACATGGCAAGTGAGGGGCACCAACAGGAAGGAGAAGGTACTTCAGACTCACCACCGGAGGCAGTAACTGGAGGGAACAGCCATTCTGCACAGTGACAAAGCAGTGGCCACTAAAAGACAGTGCTCTCCACCCTGCCACAGAGGTAAGTGCCCCTGTACTGCCCCCCCAACCCCAGAACTTAGCCATAGTGTCACACAGAAGGAGCCCCAATGCCCCCCCACCAACAACTCTCCCAAACCTCCCCAGACACTGTGGCCACAAACTCAGACTTCCCCCAGAATTTATGCTGGGTCTGGAAAAACCACATCACCCCAAGTCCCTACCCCCTGCTGCTCTCCCTGGGGCCAGGGAAAGCAGCCCTGACCCCACCACTGCCATTGTGCCAGGGCTGCAGCTCTTTTCCATGGCCATGGCCCTTGGCCCCCACACTTCTGCAGGCTAGAGCCAAGAAAGAAGCCTTAGCACCAGCCCCACACCACACTCCTAGCTGCTGCAGGACCAGAGCTGGCAAACAAGCCAAGGCCCCCCCATCCAGCTCACGCAGTGCTGGGCCCAGAGAAAAACCACAGCCCCAGCCCCTCTTCCTCCTGAGCCAGGACTGGGAAACAATCCATAGCTCTGGCTCCAACTCCGGCCCCAGCCTTTGCACTGCTGCTGGGCTGCGGGAAAATAAAACCACAGCCACACACCCTCCACCCCCACCTTGCTCCTCCTGCGTCAGGGGTGGGGAAAAGAGCCTTGGCTCAGGCACAACTGCACAGTTCATGCTGAGCTGAGGAAAGACCCCCTCACCCCCCACCTACCAAGCAAGAAACCCAGCTCTAGCTTCTCCTGGAGTGTGGAAAGATGCCCCCCTCCAGCTATGAACTATGGGCTGGCCCGGCCCAGCCCTCCCCTCCAGAGTTGCTGGGGCCAGACACCATGAGCCAGACCCCCATAAGGAGAAGTGAGGGCTGGGCAGCACGCACCTGCCCACCAAGGACAAGCTCCAGCTTTGCTGGTGTTGCAGACCCCGGTATGCCCCCTAACACCTTCCAAACCACTTCCATAAGCCCCCTGTTCTGCAGCCTCCCCACACCACCTTCGCTGCCTGACCTCCCCATGCACCCAACTCTGTGCCTCAGACCCCTACCAACTGCCTTCACTATCCACTCCACTACCTTCCAGCCCCTGCCCTGAGCCCCCAACAAAACCCCCAAGCTCCCAGCCAGCGCTGTACTCCTCCACCCCACCCTGCGGCCACAGCCAGCCCCTGTACTCCAGTACCACTGCTAAACTCCCTCAACACCAAACCCTCAGTCCTCCAGCCCCTGCCCTCACTCTACCACACACCACACTTCACCAAAGCTGCCCCCACACCAAAACACCTAGGCTATGTCTACACTAGCCCCAAACTTCGAAATGGCCATGTAAATGGCCATTTCGAAGTTTATTAATGAAACGCTGAAATACATATTCAGCACCTCATTAGCACGCGGGCGGCTGTGGCACTTCGAAATTGACGCGGCTCGTCCCGATGGGGCTCCTTTTCGAAAGGACCCCACCTACTTCAAAGTCCCCTTATTCCCGTGAGCAGATGGGAATAAGGGGACTTCAAAGTAAGCGGGGTCCTTTCGAAAAGGAGCCCCGTTGGGATGAACCTCGCGGCGGCGAGCCGTGTCAATATCAAAGTGCCATGGCCTCCCGCATGCTAGTGAGACACTGAATATTTATTTCAGCACTTCATTAGTAAACTTCGAAATGGTCATTTACATGGCCATTTCGAAGTTTGGGGCTAGTGTAGACACAGCCCTGTTGTGACATCTACACCCCATCCCCCACCCAGACTCTCACACACACCAAGCACTGTTCTCCAAGTCCCTACCACCCTGAGTCTACCCCACTCTGAACTCCCCACAACCAAACCCTTGCTTTCATTTCTTCGTTCCCACCATCCACCCTCAGCCCCACCACACAAGCCCTCTGCCCTTACCCTCTACCCAGTGCTCTGACTGCAGCATCCTCCACCACCTGCCCTGCCTCCCCAATTCCTATCACCCTGCTCTCATTCTTACACCACCCACCAGTCAGTCCTCCTACGCACTGACACTCACCTACATCCTCTATTTGTTCTAGCAAAAGAAAGAAAGAAAACATCGTCTACAAGCTCTATGTAGTCTTTGAATCACTCAGAGACAAACTTCTGTTTCCTTCAATTTCCAAAAATACAATCATTTGCATAAACCATATACATTGAGTCAATTTGCTAGTATGCTTATACTATTTGCTAGTATGCTTATAAAATTTGCTGGAAGGGGTTTCAAGCGCCTGGGAGTACAGGATTAGAATTAAGAATGGCCTAGACAAATTGGAGATTTGGTCTGAGATCAAGATGAAGTTGAATAAAAACAGGTGAAAAACACTTCTCTGTGGAAGGAAAAAATCAAATGCACAATTTCAAAGTGTGGAATAATTGGCTAGATAGTCATACTACAGAAAAAGAGCGGGGGTTGTAGTGAATCAATGCAGTTGCAAAGAAAGACTAATATTACTCTGGGGTTTCTTAATGCAAGTGTTGGATGAATGATATGGAAGGTAACTATCCTGATCTACTCAGCATTACTGAGGCCTTAGGAGGACTACTATGTTCACTTCTGGGCATTGCATTAGAGGAAAGATGTGGACAAGTTAGACCAAATCAAAATTATAAAAGGTTAAGAAAATCTGACCTATAAAGAAACATTTAAACTGGGCAAGAAAAGAAGACTGAAGTGGGGAACCTGATAACATTTGTCAAAGACTGCTATAAAAAGACTATTGACCATAGCACAAGCAGGAGTCAACTTAATTTGCAATGAGATTTAGGTTAGATATTCAGAAAGATTTTCTATTAGTACTGGATTTTCAGGGAGGTTGTAGAATCCCTGCAATTAAGGATGTTTAAGAACAGAATAGACACTCATCAGGAATAGCGTCGGTATGCTTGCTCTAGCCTCAGTACAGTGGTCTGAACGAATGAATGAATGAATGGTACCTTCAGCCCTACATTTCTGTGTCTCCTGACTCATGCTTTGCCTTCTCTGATTAAACTTTGCTCTTTAGTCAATTATTACGCTCTTGGTTTCACATTTTTCCCCTTGTTTGTCTTGTTTTTCTTGCATTTGTTCAGGCTAGACTGTGACTTGTATTATGTGGAGGTTGTATAGATGTCAGATTTAGCACCCTCCTTAAACCCACCATGGACCAAGAATTACTCTCTCCCTTGATGCTCTGGGGTAATACAGAAATGTGTTATCCCTCACCATAAACCATAGCCTATGAGTTTGGGACACAATTTAGTCCTTTGATTAATTTCATTGTTGGATAGCATAGTCAGATGATAGAAATTTCTTACACATGGATCAGAATAATCATAACAGGGCCCTTTTTAATACTTGAATGAAGTCCTCTGACTACCCAACTACTGAATCTTGTATGCATTTCAACTTGTACACATCACAGTTCTTTCCGAATACCTGAGAAACCTGAAATGTGAATAAAGGATTACTTACTATTGGACATCAATTCTTCTGGAAGGTTAGGTGTAAGAAAATTCTTTTTCTAGATGTCTGTGCCATACACAGAATCCACACTGGGAGCTATTACATGCCTGTAACAGGTTCATGTGTCACCACCCCCAGTGCCTCCTGCTCGACAATCTGGGATTTAACTCTCTCATTCCATGGGGCACCTTCGTTCATGGTTCTTCACAACTGTCACCTCTGAGGTCCTCACCACCATCAGTATATTTGCTACTGGACCACAGGTGCCCTCCAGGGGACAAAGCCTCTGGCTGCATCCCAGCCCACTATCTCCAGAGGAAGGGGGCCCCTGAGGCCCCTCACTTATCTCAGTGGCCAGCCGCAGTCCTTAGTCTAGACCCTGATGTCAGGGCAAACTGCTGCCTGTATTTAAGCCAATCTCCTCACTGGCAAACGGGAAGGAAGAGGAATCCATGTCCCAGCCCAGGGACTCTACTTCTGGCAGCCACCCATTACCACTCCTCCCATTCCTTCTATCATTTTCTCTGGCCACTTGCCCCTCTCTCACCCTCTACTGAGAGGGAGCGCTTCTTTCCTTCTGCCCACCTGAGCAACCATGTTATGTCTTGCTGCTCCAGCAAGCCTACCCCTGAATGGCTCTCCCAATCAGCCTTTTCCAGATTGGCTGTCCTCTATGCACCTCTCCAGAGCTCGTTTACCCCTCAGAGCCCCCAGTGACCCACTTCTCACTGCTGTCCATTGCAAGAAAATAAGATAATCAACAGAAAGTACAAACAGCTCCTTCTCTGAATTCAAACTCTATCTAAAGCTACTGCCTTCATCTACTTTGATCCTTTTTTGCCAATCTGATATGATTTTTCTGCCATCTGAGCCTATTTTCCAGGATAGCAGAAAACAGTGACAGGCACATTATTGCCCATTAGCTCACATTATGTGCCACACTCACCAGATCTGTTCTGATTCAGATGTGGCCACCAAGAGCACTGACAGCTTTTGTTTGAACTGTTCTAAGAAAACCAAGGATTACAGCACCACTGCAAAAATACGACTCTACATGTAGCTACATTTCCCAAGAAGCTCCTTTCTCCAGGCTTCATATGGTTTGCATTGCTTAGCACTCAAAACATTCACACTGCCCCTTAATACCTAGAGAGATGTTTTGTTTTGCTAGTAAATTTTAAGGCAAGATTTCCATCACCAGGCTGCAGACATTCTTTTACAGCAATGGAACTCTCTTCCAAAAGACAGATTCTGAAAATAAGAATGTACTCATATAACTATGGGAAGGAAGCACCAGCAATTTTCTGTTTTTCATTGATTTATTCCAAATGTTACATTAAGTGCACAGCTAAAAGTTTTAATAACTAAACTAGAACAACGTGAAATAGTTTCTTTCTGAATCATATCACTAATATTGCATTATTAATAAACACATCTATTTCTATTCTTTTTCCATGAGTTCTTAATCAATGCAAGACCTGGCAAATCCTATGTATATTTTTGCCTAAAATCTGTGGATTTCTGAAGATGACTAAATTAAAGCCCAGTGGGTCTAGCCATCCATGCATTCAGCTCCTATTGATTTCAACAGGCCTGCATGCACAGAAAGATTGCACGAGTTGTACTGAACATTGTCAATACAAACTTCAGAGGATGGTCTGTTTAAACCTGTTTTACAGCTGTACTTCCAAATGAGGCTATATGAGTCATAGGGTTCACAAACAATGCCACACTAGTAACAACATTTAAACATTTACATGAACAAGAAAAGACACATACAACAGAGCAAACGACCTAAACTCAAGTCTGTTTTCCCCTCTGCATGCCTTTAAAAAGCATGAACTCTTCCTAACTCTTAGGTGTACTAGGTATATCTTGTCCTTCCAACCAGGTACTTTGCGTAACATTTTATTGACTCAAGTAAATCAATGAGTCACTAGCCCAGCCTTTTAGGCTCAACATGCAATTGTTACTGATGTCATTCAGACATAAAGGGGAAGCTGAGTGAGAATGAGAAGGCACGGAAATCCCCTTTCTTCAACATTGTCAAAGCAGGAATGGATAGGGAAGCTTTGTTTAACAAAATACCTTCTAGTACAATTTAGAGATGCTACCAGATTAGATATAGTCCTCTGGGGATGTGGTACCATGATTTCAAAAATCAGGGCAGGCAGGACCCAATGCCTAAAAAAAATTATTTGAATATTTGTTTCATACTCTCTCGGATTTAATGATATTGGCATCGAAATAGTTGTAGGAGGCAAATGTGAGCAAACTAATTTGTATGACTGGAACAAGATTTTAACTTACATAAAGGAAAAGTGTGGAAAGCAATTAGAATATCTGAGCTTTTAATAGGAGGTAAGTGTGAACGGCATCTCTCAGGAGCGGCACAGCACTTTCTTTTTCAAAAAAAGAAATGGGGGGGTTGATCTTTTGATGAAAGCTAAAATTTCATCCACAAGCTCTTAGAGTTGTGGGCTAACTGTAGCACAACAGAATCTGTTCTTTTCCAGGAGCTGTGTCCAAAACACTATGGATATTGGCCCCATCTACACGGGCAGCCTCTATCAACAGAGGTCACTGTCAACAGAGAAACCCTGGCAGTACTTCTGTTGACAGATCGCCTGCATCTATACTTGTCCCCTCCTTTTGGAAGGGGCATGTTAATGAGTCAGTTTGGAAGATGCTAATGAGGCATTGGCATGAATATGCAGCATCTCATTAGCATAATGGCAGCTGTGGGCAATTTGAAAGTGCTGCTTTCGGAATGCAAGCCGCCTGCAAAGACAGGGGCGTTTCAAAAGGAGTCCCCAGACTTCGAAAGCGCCCTTTTCCTAAAACCAAATAGAAAGAAGGAGCTTTCAAAGTCAAGGGAGTCCTTTCCAAAGGCCCCTCATCTACATGGACGGCGTGCATTCGGAAAGCAGCACTTTCAAATCGTGTGTGGCCGTCATCATGCAAATGAGGTGCTGCATATTCATGTCAGCTCCTCATTCACATCTTCCAAACTGCATCATTAACATTCCCCTTCTAAAAGGAGAGGGCAAGTATAGTTGTAGCTGTAGTGTCCACACACAAAAGCAGATTGAAAGAGCAAGCCGCTGTGTCGACAGAGAGCAGCCAGACTGCCCGGCCCTCTCTCAACAAAACGGCTGACTGGAAGGTCTGTAAACAGGTCTGCCCAAGGATCCGGATGCCCTCTCTGTTGACAGAAGTGTCTACATGGGCACTCTCGACAGAACTGTTGACAGAGGCATTATACCCGATTGGGAAGAGGTATAACATTGCAAGCTGAACAGCTGAGTTTTGTCTACAAACTCTCGACAGAGCGCTTTAACCATGTAGATGCGGGGCAAGTTTTGTTGACAAACGCCCAGTTTTGTCAACAGAAGCTGCTTGTGTAGATATAGCCACTATGTCTACATGGCCATTAAAAAGTTGTGTTTGGTCAGTGCCAGCTGACATAACTTTGCAGGGTGCAAGTTAAGGGGCTGATTGATTGTAGTGTAGACATTTCAGCACAGGCTTCCACCTGGGCTTTAGGACACTGTGAGAAGGGACAATTCAAACAAGTTGCCTTGTTTAAAAGCAGAAGTACCACTTCTCTAGATCTAAATTTTTGCTAATATTTTAAAAGGTAATACAATCTATGTTTTGATGCTAACAATACAGGAAAATGACCAAATTAAATGAAATACCCTTACAATTAAAAAAAAATTAAAGGCAGATGCAATTCAGATATTATTGTGCATGTCAGACCTCACGTCTGAAGATGAGAAAGTGCCTTTTCCAGTCTTACAGATTCCACTACCTGTTGACTCTGAAAGGTTTGATGTAATTTAAAACTTTGGCCCGCATGCTCCCCTGTGACATGGCTACTTTCTTTGATCCACTGACAAATACTGGACCTAGTGCCGGTAGATTGGATAGATAAAGGGCTGTCTTAGTGGCTGCTGGGCCTGTCGCACTCCGTGTTCTAGGGAGTGCATCTTTCCTTCTGCCCACCTGAGCAACCATTTTATATCTTTCAGCTCCAGCAAGCCTTCCCCTGAATGGTGATGGGAACAGTTCTCAGGGCCCCAGGTTCTAGAACTGAAATGCAAACATTCAAGGAGCGGTCTCAAGTAAGTCTCTCAAAATCCAAGATCCAGCTGGAGCCTGTACATTTATACTGCAATTTGATAGATCTGGAACCTTAGTCCAAAGAATATATGAGCCAACTGACCAGGGTCTGAGACTCAGTACACAGGGTTGTTAATCACTTAATTTTCTGACGAAATGTAAATTGTTTTGATATATGGTTTATTATTGGGATCACTAAATAAATATTTTCTCTTCTCTTTCTATTTATCATAAGAACACTTTCAAAATGAATTCATATTCAAGCCTCTCACTCAGTAATTAAGAACATAACATTAGGAACAGATTACAAACAAGAGTGAATTTGAATAAAGTATATGTTCAAATGTGTCAGATAAATTTAAGAATGTTTAGACAATTAATTGTGGTGGAAATACAGTTGTGCTTGTGTTTGTAATCCCCAGCTTGCCTAAGGTCTGGTCAATACCAAGAGATTAGGTCAAATTTAGGCGACTTTGTACGCAGTCAGTCCACACTAGAGTCCATTCAGCTGACATTAAGGGCTCCTAAGGCTGACTTTTGTACTCTTCCTTTTCGTGAGGAGTAACACCAAAACTGACCTTGCATTATGAAATTTAGAGTAGTACAGAGAGAGTTGTGAAATTTGACATTTTTGTCGTCCTATAGGTATCCCACAGTGCCCCAACATGACCACTCTGACCTCCACAATCAACTCCACTGCTCTCCAGGTGTGCAGGATACGGCCCATGAAAGTTCCAATTTCATCTTCTGTTTGACGAGCATGGCGAGCAGAGCAGGCAGCACACCTGAGCAGCACATATGAGCTGTGTCTACACGTGCACGCTACTTCGAAGTAGCGGCACTAACTTCGAAATAGCGCCCGTCGCAGCTACAAGCGTCGGGCGCTATTTCGAAGTTAACTTCGACGTTAGGCGGCGAGACGTCGAAGTCGCTAACCTCATGAGGGGATCGGAATAGCGCCCTACTTCGACGTTCAACGTCGAAGTAGGGACCGTGTAGACGATCCGCATCCCGCAACGTCGAAATTGCCGGGTCCTCCATGGCGGCCATCAGCTGGGGGGTTGAGAGATGCTCTCTCTCCAGCCCCTGCGGGGCTCTATGGTCACTGTGGGCAGCAGCCCTTAGCCCAGGGCTTCTGGCTGCTGCTGCGGCAGCTGGGGATCCATGCTGCAGGCACAGGGTCTGCAACCAGTTGTCAGCTGTGTATCTTGTGTTGTTTAGTGCAACTGTGTCTGGGAGGGGCCCTTTAAGGGAGCGGCTTGCTGTTGAGTCCGCCCTGTGGCCCTGTCTGCAGCTGTGCCTGGCACCCTTATTTCGATGTGTGCTACTTTGGCGTGTAGACGTTCCCTCGCAGCGCCTATTTCGATGTGGTGCCGCGCAACATCGAAGTTGAACATCGACGTTGCCAGCCCTGGAGGACGTGTAGACGTTATTCATCGAAATAGCCTATTTCGATGTTGGCTTCACGTGTAGACGTAGCCATGGCCATGAATTCCCAGGGTTACAGATGAGCGTGAGCATGGAATGTGCACAAAAGCCATGAGCTAATTGATGAGGGTGCCTTGATGAAGCTAAGCTGGCAAATCTGCAAAGCAGCAAAAGAAATGCAGGCTTCTATGCCAAGGTCTCACAGAGTATGGTGGAAAAAGGATATATCAGGGTCAAACAGCAATGCTGCATGAAAATAAAGGAGCTCAGGAAAGCATACCAGAAGACAAAGAAAGCAAAGGGATGTTCTGGGTCATCACCACAAACATGCCACTTTTATGTGCATCTGCATGGGATTCTAGAGGGCGCATCCAAACACTGTCACAAAAAAACTCATGGACATCTCCAAAGAGATTCCTCAGGCAGCCTCCAGCAACAGCAAGGAAGAACTGGTGGGTAAGGAAGAGGAGGACAGTAACAGTGGTCACAGACAAATGAAGCTGCTGATCTCGCCGACAGTCAGCAGCTGTTTGTCAGTTTCAATCTCATCCCCTTCTCCCAGGATGTTGTGCAGGCAAATCCCAATGGCAGGGAGGTCATCTCTGATGAGTTCTCATTTTTAATCATGCTCCAAGTGGGTTAAAGCAATTGGGTGTGATCTGTGGCAGGCAATGTACCTACACAGCCCGGGGCCCCAGAACAACTTGTTAACTTGACTAGGGACAGAGCTCCAATACTCCTTGCACATCTTCATAAAGCTCTCAGATAGGTACTCTTTAATTTGTGTCACAAGGTTTTTGGAGAGGCCTGACTTAGTCTGACCTCCATGATGGGACACCTTTCCATGCCGAGCCACCAGTGAGTAATCTGCTATCATGGTACTACAGAACAGTGCAGCATACCTACCAGCCTTCTGTCCACATTCAGTCAGCATCCGTTCCTTACCTATGTTTTTAATTCTAAGGAGGCTAATATCTCTTTTGGCAATGTAGAAGAAGCAGGAGAAGCAGCATTAAGTTATTTTGATAGCATAAGCTGCTTTGCCATTCCTGGACCACTACCCTTCCCTCGTCCTCTTCCCCAGGCTCCTGGGTAAAGGGAAACCTTCAATGTCCCAGCCCAGGAGGGAGCAGCATGCGTTGACTCCAAGAGCCACACACACAAGCCACACTGCCATGGCCTGCCCGCTCCATGGATTGCAAGAAACTTTCACTTTCCCAGCAAAACAGGAAGGAGATGCACATGGTGACCATGGGAGCCACACAGATCTGATAATGCAAGCCACGCTGCCATGCCTGTCCTGCTTCCTTCCTTTCCCCAAGTCCCTGGGAGAAGGAAAAGGCTGCAAAGCAGGAGAGGAATTATGTAGTGACTGTCACAGCCCTGAAAGCCACTGTGCTACAGCCCAGATAAAGAAGACAGGTCAGCGGATCAGGAGTAATGGAGAGCGCTCAGATAGTGTGAAGTGCAGACCTAGAAGGGGAATTTGAAGCTGATGGTGTAGCAAAGAGAGCTACAGGAGCAGAGAGCCCCTCTGCAAACCATGATGAACTACACGCCTTCTTCACCATATTCTGTACACTCTACCCATCAGCAGCCTGGAAAGTGGGGAGAGGGAGAAGGGAAGCCTTGCATTCCACTTCCAGAGATGCTTGTCATAAAAGATGGTTGGCATTCCCCCACCCGTGATGGCAAAACACTTCCTCCCCTTGCTTACCCTCCACAGAGCCCCTGTATACACTGCAGCCCTATTTCCTAATAGGCTACTCCAGAATAGCTATTCCCAGATAGCTTATTTCAAACAACACAGCTACACACAAAAATTCATTTTGAAATAGCACCCAGCTATTTCAAATTAGCATGTCAGACACAGTGCCTATTTTGATATAATGCTACTGGAGCCCATTATGGCTTATTTCAAAACAGTGTAATTCTATGTCTTAGCAGTACCTAAATAGTTATTTTGAAACAGGTGTTATTTCTCCTCCAGTGAAGTTTACTGATTTTGAAATAATCCACTAGCTATTTTGATTTTATTTTGAAAGACTCTGTGTGTGTGCGTGAGTGTGTCATAGATGCTCACAAAGCTTTACTATCCCTGAATAAAAATGATTAAGCTTGAAAAATGTGTGTCTTTATTGCTTGTATTGCATGGAGGAGCAGAAGGTTTACTAGATTTAAAGGCCAGAACACATCATGCGGGGGGGCCTCCTTAATTGAAATAGAGATGACTGTCATGTCACTGTCTCGTTATCCATAAAACTGTTTTTCAAATCCTTCCTATTTAGCTGTGCCCCTCATTGTGCTCTTCTTATTGCTCTGATGTCTTGCCATTCATAATTAGTGGCCAGGAGCTCTACCTTGGCCCTCCACCCGCTAATTTACCATACGTTAAGGAGCACACAGCAGGCTGCCTCCACAAGGGGAACGTTGCTTTCACTGAGGTCTAATCAAGTCAGGAGGCTCCTGCACCTGGCTTTTAAATGGCCAAATGCACTATCTACTCTCATTCTGCCCTTGCTTAGCCTGTGGTTGAACTACTCCTTACTGTGGTCCAGGCTGCATGTGCATGGCACCATGGAGCAAGAGGTAAACTGGATCTTCCAGGATCACTATTGGCATCTCCACATCTCCAAAGATGATTTTCCAGTCTGTGAAGAAGGTTCTATTTTGCAGTTTTTTTGGACAGACAAGTATTCCTAAAGATGCATGTCATGCAACTTTTCCTGACCATCCCAAGCTGATGTCAGCAAAACAGCCCTTGTGATCCATCAATGCCTGCAATGCCATAAGAAATACACCCCTGAAGTTTATGTACTCTGTGGCAAAGCGGTCTAGTGCCAAAATATGGATGTGCATTCTGTCTATCACCCCGCCACAATTAGAAAATCCCATCACAGCAAGACTGTCCCCTACGTCCTGCACATTTCCCAGAGTCACTGTCTTTTGTAGCAGAAGGGTATTGATTGCCTTGGCTACCTGGATGACAACAGCCCCCAGTGCAGATTTGCCCTCTCCAACTTGATTGCCAATTGACTGGTAGCTGTCTGGCACTGCAAGCTTCCTCAGACCTATTGCCTCTCTCTTCTGAACTGTCAGAGCAGGTCCCATTTTGGTACTGCAGCACTTTAGGGCTGGGGAAAGCAATTTAGAGTTCCATGAAAGTGGTCTTACTCATGCAGAAGTTTTGTATCCACCGCTGATCATCCAGTACCTGCAGAACAATGCAGTCCCACCAGTCTAAGCTTATTTCACAGCACCAAAACTAGTGCTCCGCTGAGTACAAAGCATCCAGTGCAGTCAGCATTACCCCATTCCTCCTTTCCAGTGTTTGACATCCATGTATGCCCATGTCCTCCTCAGAATCTTCATTAGGCCAAAGGCTGGTTATGTGCTGCACATACCTCAGCACAATGTCTGAGGTACTTATAATACTTGCTGCAACAGTCTGAAGCTGGATGAGTTCCATGCCAGCTTTTTTTTTACCCTGTCAGAAAATGGGAGCTTAACTCACAATGCGAGGGGGCAGCAGGAACTATTGGATAGGTAATGACAGTGTATTGTTGACACAGTCTAAGCTGCCCACCCAGTGGAGATGCAGTCCATTGACTTCATGTGCCAGTGTGGATTTTTACAAAATTGGGTGCTAAAAAATCTGCCTTAACAAATTCAACCCAATTTCCTAGTGTAGAAGTACTCCAAGAGTTTCTATTCTCACTGTTTCCCTCACATGTACAATCGTGTTTGTTACTCAAGTTCCATGTGTTGGAATCTGAAGATGTACATAAGTGTAATTTTGCAACTATTTATAAATATCTTGCATTGTAATAAAATATGCTTATTTCAAATACAGCTGAGATTTTTCACAAGTGTTTCGTACCATGTAACTGTTCAGATTTATGAAAATTTGTGGGCTCTCCTCTTTTCAGGGCAGGATCCCAATAGGATCACAACCGCAGCTCTGTTTTTGCATATTCGTCTTTCTGCTTATGCTTTTGATCATTGTGATTTGTACATACAGTTTTAAAAGTAGAACCCCAATTTCTGCTTCATTTCCACACACATAGGCTATGTCTACACTAGACACATCTGTCTATAGAAGTTAGATGTTCCAACAAAATTTCTTTCAACAGATCTCATCAACACATAAAAGCAGATCAATCTTTTGATCAGCTCTGTTGACAAAAGGGCCCCCAGAGCATCTACATGGGTTTTTGTCGACAGTTTGTTGATGAAACACATTTTGTGTGTAGATGCTCTTGAGTTTTGTCAAAAAAAACACCAGTTTTGTCTACAAAACTTTCTAGTGTAGCTGTAGCCACAGGGATTTTATTTGCAAATGATATCCTTTGAGCTCACAAGGGGTCAGTTGTGCAAACATCAAAAGCAGCCAGATTTATGTTTATAAAATGTGCTATTTAAAATACTGTTATGCTCCCCATATGAACAATGGTGATCAGGTATGGATAAAGCAAGGTATGTAAGAATCATTACTCAAAATTAGATTTAAAAACAATATATAGTTAAGAAATAATACTCCCCATATGATCCTGCATTATATCACACACTACAATTATAAAGACCTCTCTGATTAACTTTTCTTGTTTCATTTATGGCAGAGCTTCAGCAGTTCCTACCATGTAGCAAAACTAAAGCTCCTGTATGCAAATGAAACAAAATGCAACCTCTAATAACTGAGGATCACCATGAAGAGATAAATGGTGCTAGGCATTTCCAGACTTTCTGTGTATCTCGTTTCCTAGCTCTGGAAATGAATCATCAGTAGATAATTGGTGCCGATGCTGCTTTATATAGGCACAAACTAGAAATAAAAATATATATATAAATAAATCTCACTTGGTGAAAGAGTGCAGATTTGCTCTTGGTAGCCTATCACACAAAAAGTCACTATATTTCCTCTCGCTTGGGATGCTTAAATATGACAGAGAAATTCTCTGTTGCGAAAAGTCACCAGGACATTGCGAAAAGTCACCAGAACATTGACTTTCCAGGCCAGCTGTTAGATCTTTCTTATGAATTGTCTAGGATATGAGCTCCTTTTTAAGATACAATATCAATATGGTTCAGCTTCTCCTTATTGTCAGGCCACACATCATAATTGTTTTAGAAAGCCATTTTCAGAGAGCCACTATTTTCTCCACAATCCATTTAAGAAAACTGTCACTGAAGAAAAACCCACAGAGTCACAAAAGAGAGCAACAGAGTAACCCTCTGTCTCAACCCTTGAACATATGACAGGAAACACTATTCCTTGTGACATTTAAAATTAGCCTGAATAACCACTAGAAAAGATATTGTCTGGAGCAATCCTGCCTTTGGCAACAGGATAGATTGAAAGAATTACTGCAATAGTTCTTTTCTATTTCTTACTTCTGTGACTGTGCAATAGAGAAGATCTTTAAGATTATGTCTTATTTTATTCTTTTAAGAACTTGCAGTATTTTCCTCTATATTAGCTCAACAATCAGCTTCAGGGAATTCTATTGGTGTATTACAATATATTTCACAAATGATCTAAATATGCTTTTAAAATGCAAAAATCTCATTGCAAATTGCATAAAAAATAAATAAGTTCAATTCCAGGCATGTCATTTTGAAGTGCTAGTCATGGTATAATACACTACTTGAGAGATAAAATAACTGAGTTAGCATTTACCATTAACTATTAGGTTTGCTGAGCAGTGGCAGAGAGTTTAATCAAACAATGAAACAGAGGGGTGTCCAAAATTGCTTTAAAAGTTCCTAAGAAGTTATGGTGACTGTCACTGAGCTTGTTTCACTGCAACGGATTGAAAAATGGGGAATGGTTTTCAACTGAAGTCGTGTGTGATCAGAAGGATGATTATGAAGATTCTATGAGCTAATGTCAATTTATTTCTCTCTCTTTATTCCAGGATAAGGAGGAAACAGGAGGGAAAGTCTTATTTGCTTCTCACTGTAGGCACACACAGAGGAGGTGATATTTTTAATAGATGCAGTTAGTGCAAGGTAATTGTGCACTGGAGGAACATTCTGTGTAGTAAAAAATTCACTCAAATCAGACTGTATTAAATTAAAGAGCTGTTGCAACATGTTAGTCAGAGCTGTCCATTTACCCCATTGGGTTGTTGTATGCTTATCTGCATATTTTGCTATCCCCAGTATGTCAACATAACCTACTCAGTCAAAGGAACGAGTTCAGGTTAACATCCAAAGCCATTACAAACAGAAATAGACCAGAAGTATCTCAGGGCAATCAAACTAAACTTCAGAATCTGAACTCTACAGAAGCAGAATTGGAAAATGTTACTTTCTACGATGTCGAATATGAAAAATCACCTACACAATAGTCAGTGGACCAATTTTTGCCTTCATTTACAATTATACCACTTTACTCTCAGCAGAATTTGGCCAAGTTTCTGTAGATACCATTTTGATCATGTACATCAAACCACTTTTGTACAGAATAGCAACAAAATAGGAGGACTAACCACTGTTACTAATAGCACTAACCATTTGTCAGGGTTGAATGGTTTCATTAATTAGATTTACACTTCATAATCTACACACTTTTCATTTAGAAGTTCCTGTCCAATCCAATCTAAATGCTAAAATATGGGGGAAACACTTTTTAAAGTCACTGAAAGTGGGAAAATGAATGAATAAGGGAGATTAGTAAACTTCAATTAACATTCAAACCATTTCCCTCAACTTTCTTTGATCTGAAATGTTCTGTTCATAAGAATATGGTAAAGGTCCCAGTCCTAATTTCATTGCTGGACTCTGGTTTGAAAACACTGCCCCAGACACATGATACCCTAAGCCAGTATCACTGATAATTTTCCAAATAATCTTTTTGTTCCATGCTAGTGAAAGAAAGGGTCCACGAGGCTGATTTCCATGTCCTAAGCAATTAACTTCTGAGCGTAACTTAGTGGAGACCAGGGTTGAAATTCTGCCTCTCCTGAAGTCAATGAGAGTTTTGTCACTGGTTTTAATACATACAGAATTTCACCTCATATCTTTTGACTAATATGGAGGGTAGAACTGACATATCAAACATATAGACTGTTTTAACCAGGCCTTTTTGAAAAGTCAGTCTTGGTTTATTCAATGTACTCTCTGATACTGTCCTCAGCATTACGGTATCTGAGTGTCTTCCAGTTGTCAGCATTTAGCAACATGACCAACTGCTATCAAGTGTGTTTCCCATCTTTTTTGTCCCCTCTCTAGGATAAGAATTTGTACGTGCAGAGTTTTGTTTGAGGTCTTAAGGGTTAGCATACACGTTGATAGCTGTTTATGTTACAGAAGACAAAGCTGAAGAAGTGTACCTTACTCTTATTTTGGTACAGACAGGAAGCATATGAAACTCCCAAAAGACCCGAGACTTCCAAAACTCCCCAAAACTCTGGGACCACTGAAAAGTTTTGAGATATGGTAGAAAAATTTTAAAGATTTGTTTTATTTTTTCTGCTTTAAACAAAATCACACTGTATTTTCACAAATGTATTTTAATACTTGCATCTGTTTAAACTGCGATCATTTACTTTTCTTTTTAGTTAAGTAGTGATCAGACTTACTTGCTAAGGATTGTGGGGGTGGGGCATTAATTTATGAATGGTGCCTGTGAGAGGAGGATTATATGCCCTATCATGATTATTACAGAATATATTCTCCAGATGGAGACAGTGTCAAAGGTAAATGAGACCTATAGAGCTGCTATGTTGTTCACTGAAGTATGAATCCTTGGTAATGCATGCACATTCTCTAAACTATGTCCCCAGTAAAACTTCAAAAAAGTTTCTATTTACCTTCTCAGCACAAGCTTCTGGAAGTGCCCATTCAGTAGAGCTCATGTGCCCTGGAAACAAACATAAAATAAATTAAAAAATTGCTGAAATGTAAAAGAGCATCACACTAGTAATAAGCCAAAGGACAAGATGTCTGGAAATGGATACAACAAATAACGGCATATGTTAGTATGACTATTTCTGCCTTCACACTCATCCTGAAGCTACCCCTGGGGTATTATGAGATTGGTTAATTTGGGTTTTAATTTGGGGTGTGCATTTCTCAGAAATTGATTTTAGCTATAATCACTTATTAATTCTCTTTTCATCATTTAATATATTGTGGTGTGTGGCCCAGCCATTTCCATGAGTTCAGAATTCAGCTGCAGGAGACTGGGATGTAAAAATCTCCAATGGGCAATTGATTTACTCTGCTCAACTAATGCCTTAACTATTCAAATGTAATTCTAGTTCTCACAGAAATCCTCAATCTGCAGTTTGTAGACAAAGAACACATCCCTTCAGCTGGTGATCAGCTCAGAACCTTTCCAACCCATTCACTTAGAAAATAGTAAAATAACACCAAGACTGCACTCCCCCTCCCACCCCCCCAAGGCCCCAACACCACACCACACCCTCACTCAGCCTGAAGCCCACCTACTTGGCCTGTACACCCTCCCAATTCACCCCTGCACATGGCCCCATCATCCCCTCAGCCCAAACACCCCACCCCTGTTCTCGAAACATGATCTCAAAACATTGGATCGTTTCCCTTAGTGTTCTTGAGAGAGAGAGAAGGATCAGGAGTGAAAGTCAGGAAGACAGTGGTACAAACACACACGTAAAGTATGAGGAAATACGATATGTAAAAAGTCTGTAAACGTCCCGTAGTAAACAGGTATCCCAATGCAAATCATTGTGTGCGCACTGTTCTTAAATAGGGCTTACAAAAAGTATGGTTTGATGTTACTTATCAAGGACTGTCTAGTATTTACATTAATTCAGGCTCAAACTATTGAGTTTTTATCCAATTGGAAAAAAATGGTTCTGTTTGCTATTTTGATTGCCGACCCCTGCTCTAGCCCTTTTCTAAGATAATGCAGTCTGGCTCTAGAGACTACAACTCCCAGAAGGCTTTGGAAAGAAAAGGGAAGTGTGGCTTTTTGGCTAGTCTGGGGGAGAGGACAGTGGCCTCTCTGTTTTTGGAGAGTTAAGGCTTGATCAAACTACTTCTGCGCAGGTGTGGAGTTTTCTCCCAGCCAGGAACTGCTTTGGGGAGCTACAGCCTGCTAATGGGTGGAAGAAACTTTCGGGGGGTAGTTTAGGGAAGCAGGGAAGGAATTTTATCTGTTTCTGTAAAAGTGATGCAAAAGCCAGCTCCAGGTCAGAGGGGCTGTTCAGCTTGTTGCCTTGCCTTGCCTAAACTAATACACAGAACTCTCACCAAGCTGTCTCCAATCCAGTGAACAACGGCTGCATGCCAATCAAACAAGTAACTTTAACTTACACTGAAGTGGGATAAGTGATGGCATTGTACGTTACATGTGTTATATGTTTCATTTATTTCTGTGAATGTTGTTAATTGATTTCATTCATATTTAGTCTGTCACCCTGTTTCCTTAAATTGTTAAATAAAACTGTGTGTTAATCCTACTTTGGTCTGTGAGGTACACATTAGGGATAATTGCTGTTTGGGAGTTAAACCCAGATTATAACTGGAAGACATTCCCTGGAGGTTCCCAAGGCACACCATTAAGTATGTACAGGGGCCAGCCAGGTGGAGGCACTGCCATTTTATGGACCTTTAGAAATCAGGGTGGAAAGGGTGTTCCCAACTATCCAACATCACCACTGGGACACTCAAGGTCTCCTTTAATATTAAACCCAACAGGCACACAAATGAATTCTCCCTGCTCTGAAGTAGCCCTGGGAGGAAAGAAAAGGGGTTACACTATGCATAAGTAATTTAAAATAAATTGAAAAGATGATGCCTGAGACAGGTGCAATTAACAAGCTGACAAGTTACATGAAATGCCAATGTAGTTTTGCATAGTAAATACGCTATGTGGAATTTTAATACAGCAATTATCACCTGTCATTGAAAGACAGCAGCCCTATTTAGTATACATAGTTTATACTGCCTATGATCATGCACTATTGCCCCCACAATGTAAGAAGACCTATGCAGCCTTGTTCAAAATTAAAAAAAAAAAAAAAAAAAAGATTGTATTTCACTAAGACCCCAACATACTGCTGAGGCAACCCAAAACAAATCATACTTACACCCATTTCAAGGCCCCTTCACACTGCCCAAATGGTGTAGAAATGGGGAAATTTAAATGAGAATTGGGTCCCCCATCTCAAACAATATACTGTACTTTTAAACAAAGCACATGGTTTAATCTGTCAATGTCACAATGATAATTTTGATGTAAAACAAATAATGAAACAGATTGACTGTTGTTGCTGGAGGTGAAAGAAAAGGGTTTTGATATAGCTTCTCTCATAGGACTATGTAGGAAACGATTAAGAGCCACAGTACTTTCCTTCTTCCTCTCCTTGTTTTTCTGACCCATGCACTCCTACCCTTTTCAGACACATCCACGAATTCCTTTTGGGCCATAACGGGCCCTCATGACAAAAGACTGTGTAGTTCCCCTGCTTCTAATCAAGAATCGCACATCAAACGCAGTGCAGCTAGGTGGAAAGTCAAAGCTCACTGGCAATCACTGGTCATTCCATCTTTCTGGCAGGAGCTTTTCCCATGGATGTTAAATATCACTGCAAGTAATTGTGTGTATGTCAGTGTATGACACAGCTTCAGCATACTGGTTGTGTAAAATCACGATCTAGTTCAAGATGCTCGGACGACACCGATGTGTCACTAGACACAATAGAACAGTTACCATTGCTTTGTCTAATACTGAGGACTGGATTGTTGCAGACTGTTTTGCAAGGCAGAAGGGTACACAAAATCATCTCTCAGCCTTGCCCCACTGCATAAGGGCCAAGCACAATTTACTATCCCTGTAATCAAACTAACAAATCTCTGGGCACATGCCATCTGAAAGTGATTGTAACGGAGGGAACTTATTGGCCACGTCCATACTGGGAGCTGGGGTTGGGGGCGGGGGCGCAAGTCCCAGCTGAAGAAACCATACGCTAGCAGTCATTGAACTAGTACACGAAGAGTGGATGGGCAAGGGTGAATGGCAGCACACAGGCCTGCTGACGGGAGAAAAATGGGAGCAGTTGCTCCTGGGCCCAGTGTTTCAAAGTGGCCCAAAGCCCCCAGAGTTCCAGACCCCCTGAAACGCTATGGCAGCGCTGCTCTCCCACTGTGTGCCGCTGCAAGGGAGTGCAGAGGGCAGCGCCGTGGTCCAGGTGACACTGAGGGCTGACTGCCCTCGGCCACTCCTCCTTCTGCCCGTGGCCATGCCCCTTCAGGGCTGTGGAACTGGGCCCCCCTCTCACCTTGCCCTGGGGCCCATGGCAGCTGTCAGCCCCACTGTCAGCACAACCTAGCTCCTATGAGCATATACCCATGAGAAATGGGAGGAGTTTACTTTGGGGCCGCTACCTCATGGTTACTGTTTTTTAGTACTCTAGTGCACTGAGACCTAGCCGGGCCTGCTGACTGGGCAGGTGGTGGGGAGTATAGTTTATAGATTACACTACATTACATCACTTTACATTAGAGAGAATCTACTGCACCAAAGCTTAACAGTAAAAATAACCACTGTCCATGCATAAAGTTGTAGATACTAGACAACGTTGAAAAGTGTATAAGAAAGACCTGTTTCCCATTCTCTCAACACCCACATTACAATCAGATTATTCTAAAGACAAGAGAGAGGTGGCAGATAAGATTTAGATTAGAGGATTTTTATATAGCCACTCATTTGAGACAATTAAAGAGCCTGAGTAACCAAGAAGTGAGCGATAAAGACCTATCATGGATTAAAAACTGGTGAAGAGGGCACTTCTCAGCCCAGGAAAATGTTACACAGCGGAGAGCCCAATGGAATTTAATCGGCCTGGTGTTGTTCGGTATAGGTATTAAACTGGAAGAAGGACTAAGCACTGAATTGGCAAAAATTTGTTGATGACACCAACTAGCGAAGATTATGAAGAAATCCCTATGGACTTATTCATACTAGGAAATGGGGTACCATAATGCTTGATAAAATATACTGCAAGCAAAGGCAGCTATAAACAAAAATAATAAGTTATCAATTACGGTAGCTGTGATATTGAAGTGTAAAAGAGCTTAGAATTACCATAAAGAACTTCTACACCACATATGGAAGTTGCTGGAGCAAATAGAAAAGTTCCAGCACAGGCCTATGCAAGGAACATTCTTCCTAAGCAGGTCGAAAAAACCCACCACCACCTCCTCCCTTTTTTCCCAGTCCCTCATGAAACCCACTTCTGGAACTCCCACACAAAGCTAAAGGACTCAATTACGTATTCAGTATTGGCACTTATGTATTCTCAGAGCAATCTGATCCTTTATGCTGATGTAGAGTATTATGGCAGATGTAGAGTATTATAAGGGAAAGGTGGAGCAGCTTTGCTGTTGCAGACAAAACATGCTGTAAAGGAAAGATGAGGTCAAGGAATGATGGATGGAGGATGTAGCTGGTAAGAAGTTATATGGTGGCTCATATGCTGAATCCTTCCCCTTTATCCTTCGTCTGTTTTTTTTCTTTTTACATTGGAAGCTTTTTGGGGCAAAGACTGTGTCTTACCCTGTTTGGACAGATCAGGGGTCTGCAACCTGCAGCTCCGTAGCCACATGAGGGTCCTTATGGGCTTCTTTGTGGCTCCCAATGCTAAAACTGCAAAGTGAAAAACAAAACAAAAAAAAACTCTTGATTATTTTCAATATTTCGGTGAATGCCTAAAAGCCCAACAATGAACAACTCAACTCTAAATAGCAAATGTCATGTGATCTCAAAACTTGGATAACTGCCCCCTTAACATGTGCAGTGCCTTGTGGGATATGTGTGTACACTGTTATTAAAATAGGAGTTACCAAAGTATGGTTTGAGATTATTTATTAAGGACCATCGCATAACCACATGCATTGTGACTCTTGAATTATTGAGGTTTTGGTTTTTTTTTTAACTGAATTTGAGAAAAAATGTCTCTTCTTGATCTTTTGGTTGGCACCCCTGGGATACATGGACAACACTATGGAAACTAACATAGTGACTAATTAGGTGTATATATAATATTTACTGCTTTGAGGACACGAGAAAAAAAAATTATTTCATGACACAGGCCAACCTAAAATGACACAAAAAGTGTTACTAGTAATTCACATCCCATGGAGATGCCTTATAACACCCTTCCTAAACATATTGTATATATTGTTTTACTGTGTCCATCCATCTGTCTGTCTGGTCAAGGTTCTACAATGTTCTCCCCTCCCCACTTACTGTGCCCACCCCATCCCCTCCCTGAGTCAGCACAGGACCCGGCCCAGCCCCCCAACAGAGCTCCCCTGAACCATGCCATCCCCTCCCCCAGCCAGGTCAGGGCCTGACCCAGCCCATCAACACAGCCCCCCACACATAGCATACTCGCCCCAGCCCCTCCCCCAGCCAGCACAGGGCCTGGCCCAGCCCCCAACAGAGCTCCTCCTCTGGTCAGCACGGGTCTCAGCACAACCCCCACCAATACAGCCCCCCCACACCATGCCAGACCCAGACCCTCTCCCATTCAGCAAAGGGCCTGGCCCAGCCTTCAATGGAGCTCCTTCCCTGGTCAGCCCGGGGTCTGGCCCATACACTTTGCATTTGTATTACAAGACGTTCCTTTCTAGAACGTTCTTCAACTTCCATGGCATTCAACATCCACTTGCAAGCAAAGCTGCAACCTGGCTTCTAGCAGCATCATAAGAAACAGTTTGGGAATGAGAAAAATTGATGCTACACTCCCTCTGTGTGAAGCAATCCACATTTGTACAGACCCTGCTTTATTTATTCTGAAGTGCCCAGTCCAACCCATACCCTCTTCACAACTGTAACTTTGCGATGGGACTGCATCTCTCACCAGAAACTAAATTGTGCTTCTAGTCTGAGAAGTAGCTCCAAAAATTACATCATTGAGCTACAATTTTATTGTTTCTCAGTGATTTCCAAGTTGAAGTTCACACATAAAAATGTGCATTTATTTCCTAACTACCACTCTTGCAAACAGCTCTTGGATCCAAAAAATCAAGCAGTGTTTTTCCAACAAGTTATTCTTATGCAACTTCATTGTCCACTTGTTGTGCCATCAATTATGCTAATACCAAGAGTAAAGTTACTTACATATATACAGAATTTGAGACAATGGAGTTGTACAGACAGCAAGCAGAACTTTTTTTAAGCAATCAGGTTGATCACAAAAGTGAATATGAAACTCACTTGGCCAGAGCTGTATCCCTTCTGTAAGGCTAGCAGTGTTTTGTTTTGTTTTTTAAAGTAAAATCTCATGTTTTTGTCATTAACAATAGCAACATGACTCTGAGTACACCCTTGAAACTGATCTGAGTAATAATATACCACTTTTACGTAGCCACTTTTCAAGTAGATCCTCGCTTTAAGCCTTGGTTCCTTCCATGTAGACGTCCAAGTATTTTGACATGCTACCCTGAAAAACACAGCATAGTGCTTATCAGTTAACAATGACATTCTTCTGTGCTGCTCCTCTGATGGAAATTCTCTCCATCCCTAACAGATGTGTGGGAAAGAAATTAGTACAAGACCAGAGCATGATATGATTCACCACCGCATACTACATTGTCATTTATCTTGAATCTTGTGTTCTTTTGATGGAAACTGCATATGATGACATTATACACTGCTTTGTGCGGTCATACCCTCAAGATCTGGTATCATAGATATTATTTTTGCTGGGTCTGTCTCTCCCTCTGTCTGTCCAGGCAAGATTCTATCATGTTCCCCGCTCCACATTGTGCTGGCCCCAGCCCCTCCTACAGCCAGCACAGGGCCCAGCCCACCCCACACCATGCCAGCCCCTCCCCCATGCAGCATGGGGCCCAGCTGGTCCCCCCCAAAAGAACCCCCCCATGCACAGTGCCAGTCCCAGCCTCTCCCCCAGCTATAGCACGGGGCCCAGCCATGCCTCCCCAACAGAACTCCTCCCCCACACCTTTGCCAGCCCTAGCCACTTCCCCAGCCAGCCTGGGGCCAGGCCCCTGACACAGCCCCCCCACCCACCATGCTAGCTCCTCTCCCACCTGGCAGGGGCCCCATCCCAGCCTCCAAGAAAGCTTCTTCCCAGCCAGTATGGGGCCCAGCCCTTACCCTTTGGATGTGTATTACAACAAGTTTATTTCTAGAACTTTCTTCCAGTCCAGCCTTTACTTTCAAGCTGAGCTGCAACTGGGCCTTTGCTATTATTTATAACTGCTTTATAGCTTGCAGTTACCAGCTCCATGTTTGTCCTATATTCAATCATACTTAAAACCAATATCAAAACCTTACTGCATTATTGATAATGATCATGAACTGTATTGATTTCAACATTATTGATCTATTTTCTGTCTTATTTTCTAGCCTTTCTTCACTTTAGCTGTATCATGGCTCTTCCATTTATCAATCAAGGGATAATTAATTACCAACCGCTTCTCTTTCTTTTTTCACAGCACCCCATTCAGTTTTTGCAGCTCAGTGGCTGGTCATTTTTAATATTTTTTACAGGGGCCTACACACAGCTTGGGGCTGCTAGGACCAGAGGTTGTGACCCTGACCTTGGAAAAGTGTGGGAAAGGCTCAGAATGAATGGCCAAGAAGAAAATACAGAAGAGGAAGCCACAAAAGATAAAGAATTTCATTAACTATAATGGACTTTCCATTTCAAAGTTGAACAGTTCTAATACCAATAGTCTTCAGTAATGCACGATAAACACTGAGTATGTAAGGGACACTGCCAAACTGGAGCATACAGTATGTTATGGACCATGCAATAAGACACAGTTGAATGCCATGGAAGAAGTTATTTATCAGGCAGCTGCTGAAGCACAGCAGTTTGGACTCCCTTATGACTAGAAGTACTTCTTACCCACACACTGTGTTTAATATATAGAGTCACAAAGCAAAACAGAATTCCTGTAGCTCTTTAAAGACTAACAAAATAGGCTATGTCTACATTAGCCCCCGCCCCCCGAAAGGGAGATGCTAATGAGACACTTCATGATATGTTAATGAGGCACTGCTCATCCACACAGGGTCCCTTTCAAAAGGCCCCGCACACTTCGAAATCCCCTTATTCCTATAATTGCCTCATTAGCATAGCCAAAAGTGTCTCATTAGCATCCCCCTTTCAAAAGGAGGGGACTAGTGTAGACATGGCCATAATTTATTAGGTGATGAGCTTTCGTGGTACAGACCCACTTCTTCAAATCTGGAAAATTCTGTGACTAATATAGATGGTGTATATATCAGAGGGATGGCCGAGTTAGTCTGTATCTTTAAGAACAACAAGAAGTCCTATGGCACCTTATAGACTAACAGATATTTGGAGCATGAGCTTTTGTGAGCAAAGACCCATTTACTCAGATCAGGAAAATTCTGTGACTAATATACGTCACGTGTATAGTTATTGTTTCCTACTTCAAGAAACATTTTTCTTACTAAATAATGACATCATATAAGGCTGGCACTAACACTGGCAGCCCTAGGTTACTCTGAGATTGTCAACCAGCTTCCGTCCCTGTTTAATATTGAACATGGGTATATGAGAGAGTTCATGCCAGCAGTACTCCCAGAGGCCAAATAATTAAACAGTAGACTTTGTTTTTAAATGTGTTTCATCATCTATTCAACCCAAGTGCTTCCTGGCGTGTATTTTCAAAAATCAGCATGGAACAAAATGGCTAGTTTCCCTTTAAATCCAAGGCTAAGCTCTCAAGGATTAATTCAAGAGAAGATTGAGGGGAGACATGATAGCGGTTTTCAGGTGTCTAAAAGGGTGTCATAAAGAGGAAGGAGAAAACTTGTTCTTTTTGGCCTCTGAGGATAGAACAAGAGGCAATGGGCTTAAACTGCAGCAAGGGAGGTTTAGGTTGGACATTAGGAAAAAGTTCCTAACTGTCAGGGTGATCAAACAGTGGAATAAATTGCCAAGGGAGGTTGTGGAATCTCCATCACTGGAGATATTTAAGAACAGGTTAGATATAAGTCTATCAGGGATGGTTTAGACAGTTCTTGGTCCTGCCATTGGCACAGGGGGCTGGACTCGATGGCGTCTCGAGGTCCCATCCAGTCCTAGTATTCTATGATTCTGTGATTCTTAGGAGATGCAGTTGTACTTCCATTCTAACAAAGTTTTTAGGAAGGATGGGAGTGAAAGGTAGTGTACCTTTAGGGATTTAACTGAGAAAAATAAGAGTCCAAAAATAACAAGCTGGAAATAAAATGTCTTAGCCCATATGTGTGTAGCTTTATTTGTGTGAGTATCACAGAAGATACAAAGAACCTTTCCCGTGAAAATAAATACATTAATAAAATTATTATCTAAGGATAGGGTGACCACCCATCCCATTTCACCCAGACAGTCCTGTATTTTAAGCAGGCATCCTGCCCCCGCCCTTTTTTTTAAAACAAAGAATGTGAATTGTCCCATATATTCACTCCCCCTGCTGAGCTGCCCTTCCCACAAATCAGTGCAGCATGCACTGACCAGCCAATACAGGCAGCAGCAGGAGAGGAGGCCGGAGCCCTGCCATAGAGATAAGGCAGGGTATGCTGGAGGGATAGGGTCATGTGTTTTGTTCCATCCCTCTAAGATTTTAAGGGGGACCTGATACCCCAGCAGTGCTGGGCAGCTCCTCCATGGGGCAGCTGCCCCAGCAGCTGGGGAGACGACTGCAGGGAGGTAGCCCAATCCCTGCCACAGGACAGACTCCCATGTAGCTTCTCCCCCGACCCCTGCAGCACACGCACCTCCACAGTCAGGGAGCCTGCGCAGCCGGGGAGCTCTCCCACAGGGCTGTGGCACTGTTGCTGCCACCCCAAGGAATGGGACAGCCACAGAGTTCTTTCTGCAGAGCAGCAGCTCTATTGCCAGTGCTCTGAGGTGTGGGGCAGCTGGAGAGGTCCCCCCCAGGGCAGCAGCCCTGTTCCCAGTACCCCAAGGCATGGGGCAGCCACAAGGTCCCCTGCAGGACAGCAGCCCCATTCCCAGCACCCAGATGCATAGGGCAGTTGGGAGCTGCAATTGCCCTATACAGTGTGGCAGCCCCCACAGGGCAGCCACCCCTGGGGCCAGGGAGCATCCTTGCAATATTCCCAGAGTCCAACAACATGGGACAGCCAGCAAACTCCTCACCCCCTTCTGCAGAGCAACCGCCCCTGCAACTGCAGAGCTCCCCCATGGGGCAGCAGCCCTGTATTGGTGCCCTGTGGCATGGGGCAGCCAGGGAACTGCACTTTCTTGGCAGCTGCAGCTGGGGAGCTGCCCCCACAACTGCACTTGCTTGGCAGCTGCAGCCGGGGAGCCACCCCCACCCTCCAACCCCAGTGCATCCCCTATTTGGCATAGGGAAATATGGTCACCCTATCTAAAAACAGCAAAGTCCCTGTGGAGAATGGAAGGGAGTGTGGCCACCACAAGGTGAAAGTTCTTACTAAATGAATATGGCAGTTTGACATGTCCAGAAAAAGAAACTTCCACATATGCTCCTTGAACACCTTATTTAATGACTGAATCCAGAGTCATCCTGGTGCCTGGAGACTATAATTTGGGCCCAGTAAGGCTTCTGTTCTTACTGGGGAAATGGAAGCCTGTGGAAGATAAATGAATGGTCTCACTCATTTTGCAAGGTCACAGAAATCGTGATTGCATAGGAGCGATTTAAGAACAAAAAATAGTCTTACCTACCTGAAGAATGTGAAGAGTCATAAAAAACCTCACTGAATTCCCATTACTTGTGGAGTGCTAGCAATGGCACCAGCTCATTACCTCCATAACAGTCCCCTCATAAAACCAAGAGAAGAAAGTGTGACACATTAGAATGGAAAACTCAAACTGGCTTGCTGGCAATAAAATCTATGCCACACAAATTATCCAAGATTATCAGATTTTTAGCAGCTCTGAAAATGACACCATCATCTATAATTCAGAAAAGCACAACACAAGCATTATATACAGTAATTGATCTTTAAATGGCATCATAAAATCAAAGTCCTAACCAACTATGGTCTTTAAAGATCCAGCAGCATTTTGTTACAGAGGCAATGTTAATCCCACTGTCCTGGCTAAAATCCTATTCAAGTACTAGCAATCCCTCCCCTAGTTACCAGGGGATATCATTTTTTTTTTCTTTCTGTCTGAAACCACTGTCCAGTGTTGATGTTCAGTCTTAAACAACTCCTTTGCAGAGACTACAGCATTTGAGAGGAGGATGAAAGTTATTTTTATATATCTTACCTATATATCCTACCTAATACAATATAATAAATTAATATTTGTCAAGATTCTCAGATGAAAGACACTAGTAATTCTCAATAAAATTAACATTAGAACTCCTGGGACATGCCGAGTGCCTTCAACTCCTCTTTGGTGTTAAGAAGTGAGAGGGATTTGAGAGCATTCACAACTTCATGGGTGTGCTCAGAGCTCATGCAGGTCAAAAACAGAAGCACATTTTGCAAAATATTTTATTTTTTCCCTTTTTTCCACTGAAAATATTTGCTCAGTTTTACTTTAAATCTCGGAGAGAGAAAGAATATAAATAAATATAGCATTTTATAAAATTTTACCAATATTTTTTCTCTAACTTCCCCCACCATAAGAAATCAATTTAAATATTTGACACCTGATCATTGAGAAAACATAATAAAATGATTTTGCTTTACATATTCCAAATAAAGATTAAAGCTCTACAATGATATTCATTTACACTCTAATTGTACTGTCTGAAACTATGTAACTGCTATTACTTAAACCTTAATCTTTTATCACCTGTGGCAACCAGCATTTTGTAAAGAAAATTAGACGCAGCATGTTATAACAAAGGCAAACACTATTCTATCTTCTGGCGACTTCATCTTGATTCTTTCTTGGTTTATTTCTCTTCATCTCCAATAAAACCCTTTCAGTAATTAGGAAAGAACATGGTGTGTCTGTCTTTGTGCATTAAAAACAATTATAACGTATTATGTTTACATGCTAGCCAACAAGTACAGACCTCTTATTTGTTAAGGACATTATGAGTTATTTTCCACAGCAGTTATATTAATCATGTTCAGAAATGTTCGCATGCTCCAACACTACCCTTTGACACATATAGTTAAAAATCTACACGTAAACCAAGCCCCATAGTTCTTTTTTTAAAAAATTGAAAAATAAGGAGATACAAAGTACAGTTTCTCCATGTTGTAAAGAGAGAAAGAATATATTGTATGAAGGTGTTTAATAAAGCGATGGGCTGCCAGTCAGGAGGTCATTGTCTAATTCTGAGCACTTTGCATCTGTCTGTTATGTCTGTTTCCACAGCATACAATATATTATATTGTAAATGTACATCTGCTAAAGAACATTGCTGCTGCCACTGAAGTTACTTTGCACTGCATGGCTCTTACAGCCTGTAGACTGAGTAGTTCTGATAAAGATCAGAGTCTTCAAAGGCAACTTCATCCACTATCAGAGCTCCTCCACAAACCAGCAGTTTCTGCAGCTCTAAGTTTGAACGTGCATACTACTGGTCAAATCAAGGGATGTGTAAGATGGTAATAGACTTCCTCCGACCTACTTACTATCACTTATGGCTGTGCTGTGAGCGTAAGGAAGTCTAAATTAGGAATTTCAATGGAACTTGTTAAGGTTGATTTTCTTGCACCCAATTTTGTAAAGTCGAGGGTGCATGGCCACACTTGTTCAGAAAATCAACAGGATGTGTCCCCATTAAGTTTGCCAAGTTCGACTTTGTCAGCAATGCACTATGGGTAACTATACCACAGTCCCTACTGCCCCATTGCATTGTGGGTTTCTGTCCCAGAAATGTGCCACATGTGGTTGTGGGTGTGTGACCTCAGCATCCCATAGTGCAGTATTATATGCTGCCTTCTACTGGGGAAATATTCATCACTGATGGACCATAGGGTTGATATTTGGGCCTCAAGACCTCTAATCTTTACTGCCAATACGCAACCAGCTTGCATTTAGTACAGATGAAATCCCTTCTATCATCCGACAGGAAGACAAACATGGTACATGCTGTGCAGGCCACAGCAGATAACCTATCACTATTCATTTTTGCCTTCCTTCAGCGAGATACCTCAGATGTTCTTATTGCCCCACTGAGGGGTGGAAGAGAATCAAAATGCAAGGAAAAAGACCACCTAACAGTATGGGGCCCCTTGACACAAATTTTTATGGGGTTGCTCCCCCTCCCCAGGTGCACGATTGATTGAACCATGTCAACAGGTTGCTCAACAGTCTCTGGGGCTACCCTCCCCACAAGTCACCACATGGCTGGGGGCTGGTCCTGGGCCACAGAAATTTTAGGGTGCTGCCCCTCAAAGCACCATGCACTGGCACTGACCCCCTGTCACAGAAATTTTATGGGGCTAGCCCCCCAGGCACACAACTAATTGAACCATGCTAACAGGTTCCTCAACAGTCTCCAGGGCTGGCCTCCCAAAAGCACCATACACCAGGGGGCTGGCCCTGGGCCACATACATTTAAGGGAGCTGGGCCCCCCCCAGGCACCAATCACTGGCACCATTCAAGGCCCCTGAGGCCACATTTTACAGAGCTGCCCTCTCCGGCCCCCACATGGTGCCAGTGTTCCCCTTTCCCAAATTGCATGGCTCGGGGAAAGATTTTCTGATGGATGATATTTGTGGGTGCTCCCTCTTTACTAGAAAAGGCAAGGGAAACCCTTCATTCTTTCATCAACTTTTCTATCTTCAAATGCTTCCTTAACTTTTCCTTCTCTTCTTGATCCACTGCTTCTTCTGACAGGGTAATGGCTACTTCCAGCAGCCAATGGACACCAACGCACTCTGGGATTCTTTCTGTCTCTTCTGTTTAGTCTTGGGGATTCATAATGAACCTAGAGTAAGTACTTGTAATGGTTTCCTTATCTCATGTTGGAGATGTCAGTGCAATGGCCTCCCTAGAGTGTTCTTCACTTCTATGTGGTAAAGACTCAGATTTCTCTCTTTTCCTCACTCAACTTCAAACCTGGCTCCTTCAGCCAGAAACACTACTGCTACTAAACTACCGCTTTTGCATTGTATCTTCTTTCCTTGAACATGAGGTCTTTCCCTGGTTACGTGGAGCCAGTTTGTTCCACTTGAGTATCATGGGCTGAAGCCCACTCGTTCGGTGTTTTTTCATGGGGGGAAGACTAGTTGAGCAACCTGTTGACATGGTTCAAAGTCAGCTGGGTGCTCTCAGAACACATTTGGTAAGGTTATTTTTTAACGCCACTGTTCTTTACAAAGAACTAGAATGAAGCACATTGACCACTTAGAAATGTAATCACCACATGGCGGTTTGGGTAAAGGGCTGCCCCCTGCAATTGTAAAGTGAAGAAAACTAGTTGAACAACCTGTTGAAATGGTTCCATCAGCTGAGTGCTCTCAGAACAGATTTGGCAACAAGATCTTAATTCAGACGACTCAAACAATTTCTCTCATTGGGGAAAAAGACTTCTGAAAAATGGCCCTTTGTTGTCAATGGGAGGGGAATGAGGGCAATGCAGTCTGGGAAGATGACACCACACACCCACAACCTCTTGTGGGACATTTTTTCCCCATAAAGCACCAGCAAAAAAAAAAAAAAAAAGAAAAGAAAAGAATGCCACGGGGCTGAGGGAACTGTGGGATATGTTCCCACAATGCACTGCTGCAACAGTCAAACTTCGGCACACACTAAGCCAACTTTGTGGGCAAGTCCAGACACTCAACTTTGCCCTTATAAAATCCAGAGCTACAAAGTCAACTTTAATAAATTCAACTTTATTTCATAGTGTAGACATAGCCACAGCAGGGAAAGTTCATGCCAGGCTGGAAGGCAGAGGCAGATCACATCACCAGCTCTTGTGAGCACCCAGACAGCAGGGCAGTAAGGAGGGCACGTCATGGGGCACTGCTAATCAGGAAGGCTTTGAAAAGCAGTTTTATGATCAGACAGCAACATGAAAGTCACGTCTGTTGCTCTTAATAAGTTCCCCCTGAAAGATGTATGCTCGTCTGTAAAGCTTGTAAACCACCATCACCTCCACGAACGCAAGTAATAAAGACACAGGTTTTTTAGCTTAGTCCTTTTTAGTTCAGAGTAAAGGAGTTCATGGCAGGGGCTTCAGGGGTGAGTAGGCAAGTGCATCTTGCTATCACATGGGGAAATTACAGCCTTCTGCTCTCAGAAGCATCCCAGGGAGTGGAATACAAGGCTGCCCTTGCAACTCCCCCCAGCCCCTGGCCCTGCATTCTGAGGCACTGTGGAAGGGAGGTTAGAGAATATGGTGAGGAGTGCATGTGGTGATTTATAAGCTGCAGTCGGGCTCTGTGCTCATCTACCAAGGAGTGCAGGAGCTCTGTTTGCACTGCCTGGTCGCCAGCAACATCTCCCTCTGGGTCTCTGAGTCACACTCACTCTGCTGTCTTTTTTCCTCCCACCCAAACTTACTTTCTTCAAGTGTGGTTCTCCTCTACATATTTAATTGTTCCCTTTCCCTAAATGTGGCTTCCATGTGCTCCACGAACATATGTCTTCCCACGTTGATTTTCTCCTGCATATCTCTGCCAGCCTCAGAGCTGGAGGGTGGAGGGGGGGTGACTGTTGACAACAGGGACTGCTGTGGAATACAGTGCAACACACCAAAAGTGAAGGTCAGACATTAAAGAGAGACATTTACTGTAGATACATTTAACAATACATGAAGGAGTCTAATGAAAGAATCTGTGAAAAACACTAGGCATGCACATCCAGCAAGGACAATTTTGGCCTTTTAAGGGTCCTCTGTGCATAGGGAACATGTTCCTTTTCCAGTTCGCCAACCCACAATGATAGCTGCCAACAGAGGGAGCAGCTTTCTCTGGGCATGCCTGATGGTCCTTTCCTTTGCTGTTGAGCTGTGTGCACTGTGGACTGGTTTTTACTGTGGATTATGGAAAGCCAGTGGGTTCAAATCCCAGGTTTCCACCGTCTACAGCTCAGGCTTCTTTTTCAGGCTGCATCTTGCCATTTTTCAATTGCTGGCACTGTGGATCCAACAATGCTCTCTTCCACCACCATGACAAGCACAAATGGGCATAGGCTGCTTAGACTGTACGACAACGTTCACAGCCTGATGAATTTGGCATTAAAACTTTGTCTATCACATCACCTAGCAAATGAGGAGGAAGCAGCAGGATATTCTACAGCAACAGCTATTCTGGGAATGGTTTTATCTCTGTTGATGCCTTAGTTAATGAAAACATAAGCTAGCTTCTTGGACAAAAACGAGGAATATTTTAACTATTGCTTTAACAGCTGCAGAATAGCAGTCAAGTATGCATATGGGCATTAGAAAGGCAGATGTCACTGTTTATGGAATAGGTTGGGAAGCAGCAGAAAACAATGTTCCAGCAATTAGAACTGCAAGCTGAATTTCGCATAGTATTTGAGAGAGAAAAGGGGAAGCCTTGCTGATGGGTGGGTGGGTAAGGGCCAGATAATTGCTTAGGGTTTCGAGCAGCCAGCCAGGCATCCCAGGGAGAACAGAAACTCACAGAGGATTCTGTGTTTAGGTTGAGTCTCATGTCTGAATATCTTAGCCCATGGGAGGAAAGGGAGACAGACATTGCAAGCACTGGAGTATCATGTGAAGTTGAATGTTCTGTATGTGCTTTTGTGAAACTCTATTAATTATTCAGCCTGAATAATTCCCTGTGCAGAATGCAGAAATGACTCATAATGGGTGACTATACATTACCCCTGGCTCTTTGTATTCACCTGGCTTTCTGGAGTGGAGTGCCACAGCGCAAAATGCTCAGGTGCATTGAAGCACAACTATTCTTAATGTCAAAATGCTGAGAGGTAAACGGGAGTCACTAGGAGCACTGCTGCAGGGATGCAGCACTTACGAGTTGCTGCTGGTCCAAGCAGCCAGCACTGACCAGGGACTGCAGGATGTGACTGGGTCCCAAGTTATGATGGCCTAGCATGTTTTGAGGAGGGCAAGTCTGGTCCATGAGTTGCCTCTATCTTTCTTTCTCCATTGTCCCCTACAGGCTATCTGTGGTCACATCTACACTTCCCTCACCTCTGAAACATTGTCCTTCTCCTGGAGAACTGTTGGTCCTTATATAAGGTCTCTACCAGCTCTATCACACTATGGGTTTGGAAAACATCTCATCACAAATCTTCCTTTTTCTCCCCTAAGAATGGCCACTCCGTCAGCAGCAGACAGGTCCTGTGCAATATTCCCTCTCAACTTCTCCACCCATGCACAGCTATTTTCCATCCTTGTGTGGAATAAATGTTAACGTGCACTGAGGAATGTGTGAATGTGCACGACCAGTAGAAACAAAAGCCTAAATATGGGTGCTCTGAAAATCAGCTGGGAAGCATGTGGATCTCTCCTAAGTTTACAGGGAACACTGACCTGTCCTTGACTGTCTGCTGCAGGTGTTGTAGGGTAGGGGAAAAACCCAACAATTTTTAATTTTTTATATCCCAGATAAGCTATCATAGCTTTGTGGTGGGAGGTGTGTGTGTGTGTGTGTGTGTGTGTGTGTGTGTGTGTGTGTGTGTGTGTGAGAGAGAGAGAGAGAGAGGCAGACAGACAGACAGACAGACAGTGAGAGGTGAGAGAGACCTTACTTCCTCCTCAAGTGTCTTCCTATTCTTGGAGGAACCTCAGAAATGGTAAGTGGTCTGAGCACATTCAGAGTTCCATCAATGCATCTGCTTGCTATGAATGGGGTAGTGGGATTTATATTCTGTTTGTTTTCACTACAGGTTTGTTTTGGGATTTCTTTTTTCACGGGAGGTGCTTCTATGCCTTTGAAAACTTAAAGCAATGGGTCTGAGAGATCTGGAGGGTAAGCTAAATAATCCCTCTAGACCTCCTTTTTGGCTCTCAATTTCATTAAAATGAAGGGTGAGAAGGATATAGAGAATGACCCTATCCAAAAGCAAAGCACTGAGTAGCAAGACACGCTGTGAAGTCATTCACCAGGATGATCCCCTATTCTCAGGATCTTTCTATAACACCTCTCGAAAGTTTATAGTCTTCTCTTCAAATCTTTCATTATCACCCATGTCTCACATGTGTACAACATGCTGCTGAATACACAGGTTTTCAAGACATTCTGTTTCATTCCTAAACTAATCGCTTTGCTTTTCCAGATTTTATCCATTGCCTTCACACTCGCTCTTGCTTTCGCTATTCCATTCACTATTTCCTTCTGACAGTCTATATGATACATTACATTGCTCCCCAGATATGTGAACTTCTCTACATTCTCTAGTTCAATCTCATCTACACTGAACTTCCTGACTATTTTCTTATCTCCAAATACCATTGTTTTTGTTTTATCGATGTTCACAATCACTCCGTGCTGCTTCCCTTCCTTGTTCAGCACCTGCACCATTTTCACTAGCTTTTCCTCATCTTCCTCAATGATAACTAATCATCCACAAATCTCAAGTTATTAATTCTTATCCCATGGACAGATATCCTTTCTACATGTTCCTTAATCATGTCCATCACTCTCTCTAGATGCATGATGAAGATATTCAGCGATATTGGATCTCCTTATCTTGTACGCAGCAGGTGTTGGTTTCCTTCTTAGCAAAAGAGCTAGGGGACCATTGTTAGGATACAAACCAGTGAGTGCAAGAATGAGAGTAGTGAGATTCGAAGCAAAAACATTCAACATCTTGGTCATTCAGGTTTATGCACCATGTCGGACAGTATGGAGGAAGACATTGAGCTATTGTATAAAGACTTGACAAAGATGCTGGAGGAGATACCAAAGAGAGATGTGTTGATCATCAGAGGAGATTGGAACGTGAAGGTCGGAACAAATAACGAAGGTTAGGAGACAGTCATGGGAAGGTTTGGCTAAAAAGAAACAAATGAGGCAAGAAACTACTAGAGTTTTCTACAGAGTACGAGATGGTGATCTGCAATACAAGAGTCCAACAAAATGACTATAGGACATGGACAGGGCAATCGAATGATAGGAAGTCCAGCAACATGATAGATATGACTTTGATAAGATGATGGGTAACATCAATACAGCAGTGCTGAACTTTCCAAGAAGCAGATGTAGACTCAGACCACAAACATCAAGATGAAACTCAAGAGAAAGCGTAAGACACAGTTTAAGAAAAGAGACGTGATGATGCTAGATGAGGAAGAAATAGGGAATGCATCTAGAGTACCACTCAAAGAGAAGATTAGGAATACGGCCACAGAGAAAGACCTAGATAAGAGAGTCAAAGGGACAGCCACAGTGATAGAAAAGGCAATTGAGCAGACTGTTCCAGAAGAAGAGATGATCAATAAGAAGTGGATTATGCAGGACACGCTGAAGTTGGTCCAAGAGAAGAGAGCACTGTAGATCAGAAGGGATGTTTCCGAGAGGGCGAAACAGCAATACAGGGTGAAATGCAACGAGGTAATGAAAGCAGCCAGAAAGGAAAAGACCAAATGGTTAGAGAAATGCAGATGATTGCTTTCATATGCAGTTTCAAAAACATGAACCACAAACTGCTGATTTTATGACCAGTTTCATGCATTCATCCTGCTGAAAAAAATTACATTAACCTATGGTCTTTCTTTGCTGCTGCCTTAATTTCATGATCTTGGCCTAAGAAATTGATATACATAAATCAAATGGCTAGATGACACATGTAACGGTAACCTGTGGACTTTTTATGAAGAATGGCTATTATGCCGTATCTAATCAAGAAATAAATATTCATGTTTCTATGGACTTCAGTGCTAGAGGACAAGATGTATTCTGCTCATCTTTCATGCAAATACAAATAAGGAATTCTACTTTTCTAATGATTGACTAAACAGATCTAGTTGTTATGGATGTATAAGATTATCTCCAAATTTCTGATTATCCTCAGATATCAATATGGAGGAGGAGATGAGCTTACTTGACCTTCCACACCATCCAAGTTAGTTGGTTTGTGAGTGCCTGAATGTGGGAGTCTCAACTGAATATTTCCAAACTTTCAAAAAAATTTAGTTAATTTGAAAAATAAAGTTTTGCAAGAGTTATCATTTTATTTGCGTGTTCATAATGGGTAAACAGAAGTGCCACCTACATGGCATACTATTAAATTGAGCATATCAGCTTGAATACAAAAGTGGGATCTCGATATCAAAGTGAGAGTAGCACTGGAGATGGTCACCCTTAAAAGCAGCCTTTTTGTAAAAGAAATTGGGGGGCGGAAATGAGAGAGAGAGAGAAGAGCCAGTACTCAAGAATTGGATTGGATAAATGGACTGTAAGGTGGATAGAAAGTTGGCTAGACAGTCAAGCCCAGTGAGTAGTGTTCAATGGCTCAGCGTCTGGTTGCTAGTCGGTTTCATATGGAGCACCCCAAGGATCAGTTCTAGGACTGGTATTTTTCAACATCTTTATAAATGAGCTGGATGAGGGGATGGATTGTACTCTCAGCAAATTTGTGGATGACACTAACTAGGGGAAAAGGTAGATATGTTGAAGGGTAGGGATAGATTCCAGAATAACCTAGATAAATTGAAGGATTGGCCCAAAAGAAATCTGGTGAGGTTTAACAAAGACAAGTGCAGAGTCCTGTACTTGAGACAGAAGAATCCCAAACATTGGTACAGGCTGGGAACCAACGGGCTACGTAGCAGTGCAGCAAAAAAGGACTTGGAGATAACTGTGGATGAGAGGCTGGCTATGAGTCAACAGCGTGCCCTTGTAGCCAAGAGAGCTAATGGCATGTTGGAGTGCACTAGTGGGAACATTTCCATCAGATCTAGAGAAGTTATTATTCTACTCTATTCAACACAGGTGGGGCCACATCTGCAACATTGTGTCAAGTTCTGGGCCCACCAGTGTATGAAGGATGTGGATGCAGCAGAGATCAATGAAGATGATTGGGGTCTGGAGCACATGCCCTACAGGGAAAGGCTGAGGGATTTGGGCTAATTTAGTTTGCAGAAGAGAAGAGTGAGGGGTGATTTAATAGCAGCCTTCAACTTTCTGAAGTCGTGCGGTTCTAAACAGGATGGAGAGAGGCTGTTCTCAGGATGTGACAGATGGCAGAACAAGGACTAATGGTCTCAAATTACAGAGGGGGATGTATAGTTTGGATATTGGGATAACCTAGTTCATCAGGAGGGTGGCAAAGCATTGGAGTGGGTTGCCTAGAGAGGTGGCTGAATCTCTATCCCTAGAGGTTTTTAAGTCCCAGCTTTACAAAGTCATGGCTGGGATGATTTAAATAAGGTTGCTCTTTCTTTGGGCTGAGGACTGGACTCGATGACTTCCAGAGGGCCCTTCAGCCCTAGGATTCTATGACTACTGGTCTTTGGCTCTTTTGTTTGCTATTTCTGTTTTCTGAGCAGTGAGAATAAATAATCCAAAGTTCTGCTCCAGTGCTTCCACCTTGCACTTGCTGAATACCAGCAACACCATCTGATCAGAGAACACCAATATTTCTTACGGCTTCACACAAACAAGGAAACAGAGGCAATGCCCAAAAGACTGGGAAGAGGAAGGTGATGGAAGAGAGAAATAATTGACTCTGATGAGACCTTTCCTGCAGAGATTACTCCTTTTCCCCCTCATAGCCCTGAACCTTTGTGCTGGGACCCCAAGATCAGATCCATGCTGCACTGGAAGATGTTGGGTCTGATCACAAATTAGTCTGCCCCTCATCTCAAGCCTCTGTGATTGGAGCTTGGGACAACTGGATTAAATCTGATTAAACTGGATTAAACCTATTTCAAAGGTTAAACTGATTAAACTGGCCGCAGCTGGCATGGAGCCCTTCCAAATGTGCAAACAAGTTCCGTGAAGTAGGGAACAACAGTGTTTCCTGCCACGGCCTGCTTGTGAAAGTATATGCCCCTGGGGAAAATATGATATTAAATAGCTAAGAAGCATTGACTGAGTGAGCAGTCTCACCTGTGGATGCCCAGGGACTCCCCACACTGGAGCAGCACCTGCTATCAGCCCTCGAGGACAAGGATGGAGGGTCTGGGATTGTCCGTAGCGGAAGGGGTATTAGCATTTGATTCTCACTTGCCTGGCTGCAAGCTTGCTTGCTTGCTTTCCCCGTAGTGGGAGGCACATATTTAGTAATGCTTAAAGGCTGGGAGGCTTAATATACTCTGGCAATGAAACCTATTATACCTATGCACCAGGAGTGTTATCACTGAGTGTATCTGAGCCCCCAGAGGAGCATCCCTCTATTTACCTTTCTGCTTTTAGCACCATGCCCACATACTTTAGTTTAAGATACAGGAAAAGTTAGCTATATTGCTTTCCATTTTTAAAGCAGACCGGATTCTGTTGAAAGTTTGGACTGACAAGCCTATCTGCCTGAAGTCCTCTCTTTATCCACACAAGCAGGCAGAGGACCTGGGAAGAGGACATGTGTGAGCACCTCTGGGTGTGGTGCTTATGGGAGTTGAGAAATAATACTGTTGAGTTTGTTTCTATTTTACTTTGAATTTCAGATGTGTCTCAACTCAGTGTGCACATAATGGACAAGTTTCATCAACTCTCCATTGCTTGCGAGCTCCTTTATTTTGACTGAAGCTACACAAGAGACAAGCCACCGCTTTTGATAGAGATGTGGTTCCCAATCTTTCCACTAGTGAGGACCCCCAAGCACCCCTCAAACCATTTGTGGACCCTAATCATCCTCCAAACCATTCATAGACCCGCAAAGCCAATTCTAGACATGCTGTATGATTCATTTCATGAAAAAGGAAATGACGACATAGATTTTTGGGATAGTGATAAATAACATTATAGGAAGATATTTAATTTAAAAATAACATTTGATTGTAACTTTGCAATTTATTTAAAACTCATTTTCTATGATTTTTAACTCTTTTTTTTCCCACAAACCCCCTGCAGGAACCTCACAAACCCTCAGGATCCACAGACCCCAGGTTGGGAACCAGTGATTCTGCAAATGACACCAGAGCAGAGTTGTGTGGTGCAAGTACCTGTGGTGTCAGATGTACTTTTGATTGAAGATGGATAGGAAAACACAGGTCTAGAAGGGAGAGTAGCAGAGCTTTCCAATATTAAAAATTATATATAACATATAATTTTCATTTTACTAAGCTCTGCTGTTTTCTCTCTCTTTCTCATATATAATACATGCAAACACACACTCCTGCACAGAGAGAGAGCAAGCTTGGAGGAAAAGCGAAAATGAATAAGAAACTATTGGTGATGAGTGAAGAACAATGTATGTTCCGCCTATGATATTTCACAGGGACAGAACACAGTTCTCAGAACAACTTGCTTTTGCAGCAGCATATCAGTCAGTAATTCACTTTGGCTGAAGCCTCTGATCTGTGCAGCGGTGGGGAACCCTTGCCCACTGTCTGGATCCAGACATATGGCTCAGGGCTCTGCTTCCCCCTGCTGAAGGTCAGATTCTATGGAGGACAAGCCTCAGTCCAGACACAGTCTGCAGGCTCTGCCGGGAGTTGCAGGCTGGGGGGCAGGAAGCAACTCCGGGCTCTGTTGCCACTCCCTGCTGTTACCCCAGCTGAGAAACATGAGGGGGAGGAGCAGTGGCCTCCGCAGAACTGCCTGGGGACTTCCTCACAATGCTCTGATTAGCCGGAATTCTGGCCAATCAGAGTAGTCAAGGGCAGTGCCTCGGAGTGAATGGAGGGGTCACAGAACCATGTGCATCTGGGGGTGAACAGGTAAGCTGCATCCCCCCGCCACTCAGACCCACTGCCTCTTGACCACGCTTGAGCACCCCACACTCCCTTCCTGCACCCTCCCTTCCACCCAGGCCCCACGACCCAAAAAATATTCCCCACCCCAATCTATGGCCTCTCTACCACCAAAGACAATGGAAATGAAGGCCATTTTGAGAAGGGCATCTTAACTGAAGGCAGCTCATGGTCTCAGCCCAACTGACAATAAGACATAGCACTCCATTTTGAAAAAAGGGAACTTTTTTTCAGGTCTATTCCCTTGAGCTTTTCCAAATTTGCATTGTAAGACCATATTTAGTTCAGTAATGTTTTCAAATGTTTATGTTTAGCAGACTGACCCAGAAGGTCTCTTTAGCAGGAAATGTTCCTGATGGTGTGGGATCTGGGCATGCACTGCATTTTTTCTTCAGTGTGGCAGAAACAAAAATTAGCTGAGGAGAGAATAAGAATTTCCGTGTTGTCTGCATATAACACCACTTTTAAACACACATTATCACATCCTGTTACTTCCCTGTCCTGCTCTTCCAGACTCTCAGCATGTAAGGTTAGCCCCCTTCAGGTCCATCACAGTCCTTCATTCAAAGTCAAATTCTGACCTGTAAGGGAATATGAAATTAATCCATTGCATGTGAGTGTAAGTGAAACAGCATGTTACCTAGTGGTGATAGACTCTGTATTTCCATCAATCAGTAAATCAGTGAGCTGACTGATCCTTTCTTTACTGAGTTATCTTTTATCCATCTTAGAAGCATTAAGGTAACTCCACTGTTGCCATTCTCTGATAGTTCTGGCTATAGAAAGATATTGAAAGTAAAATGAAGGTTTGCTGCCTCTCCACCTTTCCCCCAATTCCCACTTGAGTCTTGCCACCTATTTTGAAAAATGCTCTGTAAATGTTTCTTTTACTGGGAAATGAAAAAGGTGGCTTTTGCTGGCCTTTATCCTTTTATAGAAAAATAATTTTTGCAAGCCTGACAAAATAGATCCATCCCGTGACATGCGGTAAGTAGGTAGTGCCTTTCATCTGAGGAGTTCAGAATGTTTTACAATCCTGGGAGAGTAAATATTCATAGATTTTAAAACTAGAAGCAATCACTCTGTCTGCTCTATCTCCTGCACAACACCACAGAACTTCCCAAAACAATTCCTAGAGTGTATTTGTTAGAAAAATATCCAATCTTTATTTAAAAATTGCCAGTGATAGTGAATCCACCACCACTTCTGGTAAATAGTTCCTGCAGCCAATTACTCTTGCTATTAAAATATATGTCTAATATCCTGTCTGAATTTCAAGCCAATTCCAGTTTCAAGTCACTCTCTAGACTGTGGAAACCATTGTTAAACATTTGTCCCCATATAGATACTGAAATTAATTCACTCTTTAACGAAGCAATGGTTAAACAAAATACTTTGAATTCCTCTCTTTGTAAGACCAATTATTTAACGCCTTAATCATTCTCATGGATCTTCTCTGAACTCTCTCCAATTTATCCACATCCTTCTTGAACTATGGATACCAGAACAAGACACGGTATTCCAGCAGTGATTGCATCAGTGCCAAATTCCATGTACATGCATCCAAGGACTACATTAGTCCTTTTGGCCACAGCATCATTGTAATTTTTGCCCCAAGAAAGGAAAAATAGACTCTCTAAACAAATTCTTGCCTTCATGTCTTCCCAGCCTATGCAGTCATAGCAATTCTGTGTCAAGACTTATAAAACATTTTAATTTGGTGGGGGTTTTTTCTTCTGTTTTTGGAACCTGAGAAATTGCAGAGCTTAGCAAAATACAAATGGAGTGGTAGCTAATGAGAAATTGTCGGCCAGATTAAAACCTGCTGCGTTGAGAGTAAGAGCTGATAGCTGTGATGTAAGAAAAACAGATCTTCAGGTGGTGTAAATCAGCAAACTTCCACAGACAACAAGAGAATTACACCTATTTACACCAGCTGAGGATCAGATCCAGAGCCTGAGATTTGTACTGGAATTTCGAGTCTTTGGTCCCTGATTGGATCGAGACATCTGAAAAAATCTTCTACTCAATGACCATTCTCTCTGATTTTACCAAACATCTTGCTGAATTCCATCCTCAAGAAAGCCTCCTTTAAGGCTTAAACCACATCATTACCTCCTTCTGGAGCCATCCCTTTGGGTGACGGATACAGGCAACTGCCAGGGCAGCAAGCATGAATGTAGTCTAGTTAAACAGGCACTCATTGACAGTTTATATTTAAAATAAGCAGAGAAAATAATGGAGCATGCAGACCTCATGCTGGCCTTTGCTTTCATCACTTTGTTTGAGTCTTATATCCCACTCCTGTTTTCTGTTGTCTTAAAAATGTAAGCTCTTTGGGGCAGATCCCGTGCTTTCATGTGTTTTTTAAACAGTGTTCAGTTCAGTGAGGATCTGATGGAGCCTTTGGGTGATGCCAAAAGATGCATAATAGACCATCATAATAAACATATGAATAATTAACTGGCAGATAAACTCTGCTTTTGGAGCCAGATATTCTGAAAGAGCCTATTGTGCATCCTCTGAGCCACCTCACCCAAAATAAAATATTTCCTTTGAATTTTTACAATTGAAAGTTGAAAAAATGACATGGTGAAAACTGTACTTTTCCTATAGAATAATTATTTCAATGGAAAATTCCCTGAACTGCTCTACATGGGACATTCTGTGGAGAAATATTGCTCTTCAGATGTATCTATGAGCAGAGAATAAAATGTAGTCATAGACCAGATGTCGTAGCTCTTCTTCAAAAAGGGGGTGGATTCTCACAGAGGCGGAGAAATCTTGTTTCTGCATCCTTAATATAAGCACATGCAAAAGTTTGTGCACAACTAAGAACATTTAACTTTGAAAATCTGTTCCTTAAAGAGCTCCTAGGCTATTTGGAAACATGACCAACAGTATTCATTAAGTATAAACATACAATTTAAGCACCTTTTAAAACCTCCTGATATTTATTATAAGTTCAAAATATAAAACCCAGACTATGTCTACACTAGCCCAAATCTTCAAAATGGCCATGCAAATGGCCATTTCGAAGATTACTAATGAGGCACTGAAATAAATACTCAGCGCCTCATTAGCATGCCAGCAGCCTCGGCTCTTTAAAATTGCTACTTTTCGCTGCCGCGCGGCTCGTCCAAATGGAGCTCCATTTTGAAAGGACCCCAGGAACTTTGAAATCCCCTTTTTCCTATGAGCAGATAGGAATAAGGGGATTTCGAAGTTGGAGGGGTCCTTTCGACAAGAACCCCTATCTGGACGAGCTGCACGGCAGTGAAAAGCAGCAATTTCAAAGAGCTGCAGCCACCAGCATGCTAATGAGGTGCTGAATATGTGTTTCAGTGCCTCAGTAGTAATCTTCAAAATAGCCATTTGCATGGCCATTTCAAAGATTTGGGCTAGTGTAGACACAGCCCATATCTGTTTTTTTTTTTCATAAACTTTTTGCAGGTAAATATTTTTCCGCTAAACTTATTTTTTCTATAAAATTAAAGTGTGACTGGCCTGCTTTAGTTATTTTTATGACAATGCTGTGTTAAACCAACCTGGCAAAAATGACAACACAGGGAGAGATATTTCAGATTTCATCTTCTTTCCTGAAATGTGGTTCCTTTCCTAAATCAAAAATAAAATCATATCAAATTTCATGTCAGTTCACTCAGTGCCCCTTGCTATTCTCATTCTTCGCGTGAGTCTTCAGTATAACCGCCATACTAAGGCTATGTCTATGCTAGACATAGAAGCTGACAGCTGATACACAATTTTATGCCAATTGTGGAGCAAAAATTGACTTATCAGCTGTCATCTGCTATGGCTGTCTACACGGAAGAGGGTCAACAGGACCATTTCTCCTGTCAACCACGAGAATCAGGAAAGCAAAAGCACAATTGGAACTGCAGCTGGCAAGGGATGTGAAGAGTAACAAGAAGGGTTTCTACAGGCATGTGAACAATAAACAGGTTATCAGATAAGATGTGGGGCCATTACTGGATGAGGGAGGTAACCTAGTGACAGATGATGCAGGAAAAGCTGAAGTACTCAATGCTTTTTTTGCCTGTCTTCACGGACAAAGTCAACTTCCCCAGGACGGTCCTAGATGATGCAGTATGGGAAGATGGAGGGCAGCCATCGGTGGGGAAGGAACAAGTTCTGAGCTATCTAGAAAAACTAGATGTGCACAAGTCCATGGGTCTGGATTTAATGCACCCCAAGGTACTGAGGGAATTTGCAGAGGTCATTGCTGAACCTTTGGCCATTATCCTTGAAGACTGTTGGAGATCAGGGGAGATACCAGATGACTGGAAGAAGACAAACATAATGTCCATCTTTAAAAAAGGAAAGGAGGACAATCCAGGGAACTATAGACCCATCAGCCTTATCTCAATCTCTGGGAAAATAATGGAGGGAATTCTCAAGGAATCCATTTTGGAGCACTTGGAAGAGGGGAAAGTGATCACGAGTAGCCAACGTCGATTCACCAGGGGCAAGTCCTGCCTGACCAATCTGATTAGCTTCTATGACGAGGTAACAAGCTCTGTGGACATGGGGAAGTCAGTGGATGTGATATACCTTGACTTCAGCAAGGCTTTTGATACGGTCTCCCACAACATTCTTGTCCATAAGTTAAGGAAATATGGATTGGATCCTTGGACTATAAGATGGATAGAAACCTGGCTTGATGGTCAGGCCCAATGGGTAGTGGTCAGTGGCTCAATATCTGGATGGCGGTGTGTTTCAAGCAGAGTGCCGCAAGGCTCGGTTCTGGGGCTGGTGTTATTCAACGTCTTTATTAATGACCTGGATAAAGGACTGGGTTGCACCCTCAGCAAGTTTGTGGATGACACAAAACTAGGGGGAGAGGTAGATATGTTGGAGGGTAGAGAGAGAATCCAGAGGGACCTGGATAAATTGGAGGACTCGGCCAAAAGAAATCTGATACGGTTCAATAAGGAGAAGTGTAGAGTCCTGCACCTGGGGCAGAAGAATCCCAAACATTGTTACAGGCTGGCGACCAACTGGTTCAGCAGCAGTACGATGGAAAGGGACCTAGGGGTTATGGTGGATGAAAGGCTGGGTATGAGTAAACAGTGTGCCCTTGTAGCCAAGAAAGCTAACGGCATACTGGGGTGCATTAGGAGGAGCATTTCAAGCAGATCTAGAGAAGTAGTTATTCCTCTTTATTCGGCACTGGTGAGGCCACATCTGAAATATTGTGTCCAGTTTTGGGCCCCCCGCTATAAAAAGGATGTGGATTTGCTGGAGCAGGTTCAGTGAAGGGCAACAAAAATGATTAAGGGGCTGGAGCACAAGACCTATGAGGATAGGCTGAGGGATTTGGGCTTGTTTAGTTTACAGAAGAGAAGACTTACAGGTGATTTAATAGCAGCCTTCAACTTCCTGAAGGGGAGCTCTAAAAAGGAGGGTGAGAAACTGTTCTCAGTGGTGTCAGATGGCAGAACAAGGAGTAATGGTCAGAAGTAGAAGAGGGGAAAGGTGTAGGTTAGATATTAGGAAAAACTACCTCACCAGGAGGGTGGTGAAGCATTGGAATGCGTTGCCTAGAGAAGTGGTGGATTCTCCATCCCTTGGGGTTTTTAAGTCCTGGCTGGACAAGGTCCTGGCTGGGATGACTTAGTAGGGGTTGATCCTGCTTGAAGCAGGGGGCTGGACTAGATGACCTCCTGAGGTCCCTTCCAGCCCTATGATTCTGTCAATCTTCCTTAATCCTCACCACTTGGGAGGAGTTCCAGGGTCAACTTTGACCCCGAAAAGCACTGTTTTGTGCATGCGCGAAACAAAACCCCAGAAGATGAATCATGACCGGGACAATCTTGCACATTAATATAGACCAAGCCTAAGATTCTCTCCCTTCATAGGGAGCTTGATCAAACATCAAAACCCCAACAAAGAATTTAGGGGCTGATCCAAACTCCAATTAAATCAATGGAAAGATGTCATCAGTTCATTTTAAATCACACTCAAAATCTTTTCATTTGAAGTTCTGCTTATGCATTGTGATTGCTGGTCATGATATAATGTGATATCCATTATTAATCATTGGAATTGAATATTAGTTGGAAAAAGGCAGTAAGAGGAAGCACATGGGAATAGAATCTGACCAGTTGGAAACCTATGACTCTCAAAACTTCACTTTTACATAGGGATTACTAGAACAGCAAAACAAGTATCTCTATTTTCCTTCTAAGAAAAACCTTTGAAAATTTTCAAAGAAGGCTCAGGGGAAGCATTAGGAAAATAATGTCCAGTGGAGTTCTCATAATCCCCAAATTATTGTTCTGATATTGAATTCTAAGCAGGCCGAGAGCAATCTTACAAGAAGGACTGATAACCATTAGGATTTAAACTTCCTTCTGAAAAGAAAAAAATGTAGTCATCCAGTTGAGCTTTGAGGATGCCACAAACCAAATTCTAGCTTCCATCCCCTGAATTGTAGTCTGAAGAAAGGTTTGTTGTTTGCATTGTTAGTGCTGTAATTTTGCAGCTACTATTTTCCTTCGCTTGCCGCTGGATTTGCCTAATTTGAAATTCTGATACAGAGCCATGTGATGCAGCTCCACATTTCAGGGATCTGCCTTCAGCCATAATTACAGGCTCACCTTTGTGCTCTGCATTTTCAAGGGTGACATTAGCTATAAATTATCAGGGGTGACAAAAATATCAACAGCATTCCTGAAGGGGCAGCAAAACATGCAACAAGTTTGTCTGTTAACATTTTCCCCCTGGATAACTCAGGACAGACAGTAAAAAAAAAAAATCTGACTAACTTGACAGCAAGCAGAGAAAAGGTTATAGGCATGTTAACACCAGCTGTTAATAATGAAACAGAAAAGCATGATGTGGGCAGCCAATGTAGGAAAAACATTTCAGAAACAGTGAACAGAAACTGGGTAAGTGAAGAAATGACTAGAATTTATTCAAGAAGAAAAAATTAACTAGGAAGGATGAAATCTTATTGATTACATATCCTTCACATGCTTCAGTACATGTCCTTTAGATGTGGAAAATGTAAATTCATTCCCTTTTTTTCTTTTTTAGATAAGCCAATAATTGGCAGATGTTCTGTTCTGTCTCCCTAAAAGTTGAAGATCCCTAACTCATTCTCTTGAGTCTGACAGGCCTGAGGTTGAGAATCAAGAAACACAGACAGACATTTGTTCTTAGGACTGAAGACCAAGTGTTAGGGGGTTGCCACCTCTGGGGCAAGGGAAGGCCATACCACCTCGCTACCATCTCGAATCACCCAGGTTCAGAGGGCAATAATCCCTGTGGGGCTCAGTTCCCCTTTAACTGGGCTGAGCAGGCAAGGTACATAAGGAGCCTACCCTGGGGCAGGCCATGGCAGTAATTACTGCAGGCTCAGCCCCTTGTAGCAGGGCTGATCAAGAGACAGTATGTAAGCACCTGGCCCTGGGGCAGGGTGGGGTGGCAGTAAGTGCTCAGCTCAGTTCCTTAGAACAAGGCTGGGCAAGCAAACCACAAGTTAGTAGCCTGCCCTGGAGCTGCAAGCTGTGCAAGGCTCAGCTCCCCTTCAACAGGGCTGAGCAAGGAAATGGCATATATAGCAGGCAGGTCAACGCAGGGCAGCCACACAATGCGAAAAATAGCCCATCCAGGAGAAAGGTAGAGCAGCAGGAAAACAAACAAGGCTCCGTGGGTCTGGAGAGGCAAAGGGCTGCTGTTCTGTGGGGAAGGGGACACAGACCCATTCCCTCCACTGCACCCCAGACCTGGGCCCTAACAGCAGCTGACACTAGCTGCCATCAGTTGGAATCCAGGTCACAACACACTGACTTGGGCTCTGGCAATAAAGACATAGACGAGTAGAATTTTAAAGCATCTAGAGATCATAATGTCATAACTATATAATGTAGAAAGGATAGTACCTTTTATCCCCTCTTAGCGTTTGAGTACATGATTTCAAAAGTTAGTGAGGAATCAAGCTCTGAGTTGGTATGAAGGAATAACAAGGTAAAAAATTCCATTGTTTTCCACTTCTATAATGTTTTAGAAATAGATGTATATTGTACATGTACACAGGCAATTTTCATGGAATATGCAATGTGTACGTTATGATTATGAAGGGGGAAAGATAGCTTATCTATTTGGAAATCTTGACTGCTAAGGCTGAGGATCTATGTGGAAATGCTCACAATCAGTGAAAATAATCTTTTGTTTTCCCTGCATATGAAATTAAAAGTTTCTGAAAGCCCTTGCATTCTCCTTTGCTTGGATGCAAAATGTAATTATGGTGCCATTATTCATATCCTGAAAAACACTACAAAAAACATTTTCGACCATTGCTTTGAGCGAGGAATAAACAGAAGAAACAAATCCATACAACATATCTCAGGAAAGTTCTGAGGTAGACTAAACTCAGGTCCCCGGGTTCACACACTTCCTAGTTCATATCCCAGTTATGTAATCTGAGCTCATCTCTATTGTGTGCTGTTAAAGTCAGAACCCAAATTTGGTCACATTTTCATCAATAGCTCCAATGGGAATACGATAAGGACTTGAAGAAGGTGTTATCTTACCAAAAACTAGTTAGAACCGATATCACTATTTATTCTGAACATACTATATTAAATCATAAGCCTATTTTAGCTATGACTGATAGTTCCTCCAAGGACAGACACACGTTCCCTGTCACAGATGTTGGGAGATGGAAACACTGAAGATGAAGAGATGGGGCTATCATACCCTTTTAAAATAAAATCATACAGATTGAGAGCAACTAATATTTATTTTCAGAAGTCTACCACTTATGAAAGCAGAACATGTATATATTTATACAAAACTTACCTGAAAAGTGGCTTTACTTATTTACCTCAATGTCAATTGAAAAAACCCACCATAAACCATCTTACTTAATATTTTTTCTCCTTGCTCTGAAATATTAAACATCCTTTTAAGTGGAACAAGGAACTGTGCCATAAAGAGAGACTGAAGAGAAAACATATAAAACATCTGGCTTTGATGAATTTTCAGAACAATTAATCCACTCTGGGACTTTCTGAATTGCTAATACCTTATATAACTTACTGGTTGTAATCCATGAAACTACAGTGTTAAAATGTAAAACCATGTAGTGTTCCAAAACAATAATACCCTGATCATTGGAAGCATAATGTCTTCAGAGAAGTGAAGAAGAATAGCAAGTTACATAAGCTGCTAAAAAGGTTAATCCACCTTTCCAGCATGAGAAAAATGTGGTGTATGTAGCTTAGTAACAAGTCCCAAACAATGGAAAATATGGATGTGCACTAAAGAAAAAAAAATCATTTTTTAGTGGCTTATAAGGACACTTAGGCCACTGACACACTGTAGCCATAACTCGAAATAACTTATTTCGAACTTGGTGCTGTTCAAATAGCAACCAAGTTCAAAATAAGCGGCTATTTCAGAGTTTCCACTGCCCCTCTCATGATGAGGGGTAACAGAAATGGAATACCTCATTCAAAATAGAGCTGCTATTTCATGCGTCATGTTTAGCGGTGGCGTTGCTATTTGGGGTATAAATGCATCCTGAAACGGCAACCACAGAGTAGCCACAGCCTTAAAGGAAAAGAGTGGGCAGAAATGACAGAAAATGAAGGTGAGATCAATTCCTGGTACGGTTTAATTAGTTGAGCAATTACATCCTAATTCCTTGGTTTTAGGCATTAATAACAGTGGGGAAACTGACTCACAGAACAATTAAGGATGCAATTTTCAAAAACACTTTAGTGATTTAGGACCACAATACTTTCAGCAGGTTTTGTGCTTCTAAGTCTCTTAAGTGCTTTGAAAACTCTACCCTAAGTGACTAGTCACCAAGACCATGGCAGAGATGGGAAATGAAATCCAGAAACGAGACTAACCTTCTGCTGAAATAATGAACATTAATCTGGTGATTTTGAAATGAACAGCTCACTCTTTTCAGATGCAGTTTAAAGGAGTAGTGGAACATCAGCCCAGAGTTAGAGCAAATGATTCAAGATTTGTGTATCCTGCTTCACTAGTCGTTTTTAGGCAGTATGACGCATGTTAAAAATATCAGAAGCCCATTTTTTCTGAGCCTAAACAAAATAACAGTGGCCTGAACTATGTAGCAATTCCAATTGTGCTGTATGTCACTTCTTCCCATTCTGTCTCTCTTTATCCAAGCTGATGCCCTTTAGAAAAACTACCCAACAAACTGAAACTCCTATCTTTAAAGTATCTCACCAAATCGTGAGATAGGGTACAAATTGTCTATTGCTTCATGCATCTGTGTAAAATAATCTAAATAATTGTTCTTTCATGGGAATGGAGGGAAAGGACAAGTGGGAGGGGAGCTGGAAAGGAGTCTAGTTCACATGGCAGCAATCAGCAAGACTCTGCTGGAAGGGGCAAGACAGATCAGGAATAGCTTCAGTTCCCACTGAGAGCCTCACCACTGTTAGCTCTAAACTTCCATCTGGACTGCAGTCAAATGCCACCAGCCACTCCTAAACTTCCAACAGTGTCAGCTGCGACTGAACAGAGCCTGACAAGATAATTGATGGCTGTCCCACCAGCGTTGCTTCACATTCCATTCCCTGCATCCTCAATCACTAAAGCGAAAATTAACTTCCTCTCATCCCACTACTTTAGAAAAAAAAATAGCTTGCGATAAAATGAAGAAGCTATTAATGTTTATTAAGGGAGGAAGGGGAAATATGATAAGTAAGCTACGTCTGCGGTACACACAGACAACGGCTATAACAGATAACAGAAAGAGAGAGTCTTCCCAAAAGGATGGGAAATTTGTTCACTTGCCCCACAAACAGATTCTTTTTCCAACCTGGAAGTACCAAAGGGTTTAAATACTTGTGTATTCACCTTATGAGTGAGAACACGTTCCATGGATGGCCACAACTGGAATCTAGGTAAAATCTGTGTCAGGCAACTGACAAGCTGTCTCTGCAAGAGACATGATGGTCTTATCAGGGAGGTGCAGGCGCTGAATGAAACGCGCACTCTGTCCCTTCCGTTCTGCATCCTTCCAGCTACACACACTGCTGAAGCATTCATAAGAACTAGTCTAAAAGATCAGAAAACCTGAAGAGTTTTTGCCTTTGCCTAAAGCTGCAGATCTCCACAGCCCATGACCAAAATTCACAGTCATTTCGGCTTTTGCAGCCCCTCTCTCTTACTGTTAGGTTCAGCATTTTACAGGAATTGGCATACTGCATAATAAGCTATTGTTCAAAGAGGCACACCAAACTATTGTTCATGCAGTGCCTTTTTCACACACACACACACACACTCTCCCTCTAAACTTTAGAGGACAACTAGACCCATTATTAGGGCACCTAATACATTTCTGAGGGCCAATTTTATCACAGTCTAAATTGATCTTTTATTATCTTAAAAATTATCCTGTTTTTATAACACACACAGTCTGTAAGAGCTGAGCAACTGTTTCATAAAGAGAGGTGCTTTTTGTTCCAGGAAGCCACTAACCATGATAAGAACATAAGAAAGGCCATACTGGGACAGACCAAAGGTCCATCTAGTCCAGTATCCTGCCTGCTGACAGTGGACAATGCCAGATGCCCCAGAGGGAATGAAGAGAACAGATAATCATCAAGTGATCACTCTCCTGTCATCCATTTTCAGCACCTGACAGAGGCTGGGGACACCATTCCTAACCATCCTGGCTAATATCGCTTGATGGACCTACCTCTGTGAACTTATCTGGCTCTTTTCTGAACCCTGTTAAAGTCCCGGTCTTCACAACATCCCCTGGCAAGGAGTTCCACAAGCCTAAGGTGCATGGCATGAAGAAAAATTTCCTTTTGTTAGTTTTAAACCTACTACCCATTAAGTTCATTTGGTGACCCCTAGTTCTTATGTTATGGGAACAAGTAAATACCTTTTCCTTGCTCACTGGGCTTACCTACACTTTTCCCCAACTTCAAAGGGGGCATGTTAATCAGGGCAATGGGAGGTTACTAATGAAGTGCTGCGGTGAATATGCAGCACTTCATTAAGCTAATTCTCCCCTGCGGCAACTTTGAAGCATCAAACTTTGAAGTGCTGGCATGCGTGTAGCCGCAAGCACTTCCAAGTGCCCACGCTACTTCAAAGTCCCTTTACTCCTCAACAAATATTAGCCAGCATGATGGCACATCAAAGTTTGATGCTTCCAAGTTGCCACGGGGGAGAATTAGCCTAATGTAGAGCGGCATATTCACCGCAGCACTTCATTAGTAACGTCCCATCGCCCTGATTACCATGCCCCGTTTGAAGCTGGGGGCAAGTGTAGACCCGGCCACTTTTTCCATACCTATAATGATTTCAAACACTTCTAACTCATCTCCCACTTAGCCTCCTGTCTTCTATTCTAAGCTGAAAAGTCCCAGACTTTTTAAACTCTCTTCATATGGCACACATTTCAAACCCGTAATCATTTTTGTTGCTCTTTTCTGAACCTTTTCCAATGCTAATATAACTGTTTTGAGATAAGGCTACCACATCTGTAAGTAGTATTCAAGATATGGGGTGAACCATGGATTAATAGAAAGGCAATATGATATTCTCTTTCTTATTCTTTTTCCCCTTTTTAACAATTCATAATATTTTGTTTGATTTTTTGACTGCTCCTGCATAGAGTGGATGTTTTCAGAGAACTGTCCACGTTAATTCCAAGATCTCTCTCTTGAGTAGTTATAGCTAAATTAGTCCCCATCATTTTGTATGTATAGTTGGCGTTATTTTTTCCAACGTGCATTACTTAAATTTATCAACATTAACATTTATTTGCCATTTTGTAGCCCAATCACTTAGATTTATGAGATTTTTTGAAGCTTTTCACAGTCTGCTTTATTCTTAACAATCTCGAGCAGTTTAATATAATCTGCAAATCTTGCCACCTCACTGTTCACCCCTTTTTCCAGATTGCTTGTAAATAAGTTGAATAGGACTGCTCCCAGTGCAGACCCTCGGGGGACACCACGAGTTACTGGTCTCCATTCTCAAAACTTAGCACTTATTACTACCCTTTGTTCCCTGTCTTTTAACCAGTTATTAATCCATGAGAGGACCTTCAATCTTATCCCAGCATTGTTTACTTTACTTAAAAGACTTTGGTAAGGGACTTGGTCAACGGCATTCTGGAAATCTAAGTATCCACTGTGTTCCCCTTGTCCGTATGCTTGCTGACCCTCTCAAAGAACTCTAGATTAGTAAGGTATGATTTCCCTTTACAGAAACCATTTTGATTTTCCCCCCAACAAATTATGTTCATCTATGTGTCTGACAATTATATTCTTTACTATAGTTTCAACTAATTTACCTGGACCTGATGTTAGACTTACTGGTCTGTAATTGCCCAACTATGGGGTGGTTTTCCAACTTTGGCTTAGTGTCCCTCTGCTCCAGTTGGCTGTCTGAATGGAGGTGGGACAGTTCTACAGTGTCCCGGAAAGCCTCATCTATGTATCTCTCTGCCTCCCTCAGCTTCTCCAACTCAGACACTCTGGCCTTCAAAGCCCATTCACGGTCTCTGAGTACCAGGAGCTCTTTGCACCAAATGCAGGCATACACCACCTGTCCATAGGGCAGGTAATCATACATGCTACATTGGGTGCAACAAACACGATAATTCCCACTCTGCTGCTGGGCTTCTGCCTGCATTTCCTCCTGCAGATAGTTAGGGTTTTTATTTAAATCAAGTAGTTTTGGTTTTAATTTAATTTCAAAGAGGTTTTAAAGAATGCTATCTAGGCCACTTCAGCTACCCCTTCCAAACTCCCACTTCAAACTGCCTGTCCGCTGCTCCCATTAGCTAGGCTCCCTGGTTGCTTACCAGCAGGCTTTGTATAGCCCTGCTCTTCCTGATAGCCCTGCCTCCTTTGTAAGGCTTGACCAATGAACAGAGGGTTCTAGATTTCAAATCCTCATTAAGAAGCTCACAGCTTCTAACTGCTGACCTCAGCACATGGGCTTTCAAACAAACAGCTCAGCACACGGATCTCCAAACACACAAAGAACACACAATATCTTTAAGGCAACCAGGAAGTAGCCCCTAGTACACACACCACAGACAGTCACTTACCTCAGGGGGCTTGTAACCGCTCCTCCTCCACCTGGAGAACTGCCACATGAAACTCCCTGTTAGCTGCTCCTGTTAGCGAAGCTCTTTGGTCACAAGTGCCGTGATGAGACTCCAACCTGCAAAAATAAACAGACCAAAGTAAGTTGGTAGCTGTCATTTAATGGACAAAGAGGGGCATGGTTTTGTGTCTATTGAATAAATAAGACAGAACTCAATCTCAAAATAAATACAGTATTATCACCTCCACGAAGTCAAACCTCTCAGCACCCCAGAAATAGCACCAGTTTGTCTTTAAAAAAACATGACTTTCAAATAATCTCATTTGCCTTCCATTTTTGGAAGTGATAACCAGCACATCTGTGCAGGAAACATCCCCCACTGTTCCTATGGGCCACTGGGAGCTGCGAATGATCAATTTCAGCAAGAAGTCTGGCAGCCCACGATCAGATTTCCTTGAGTTGTGGGCTTCAAGTTGTCCACTACTGCTCCAGGAAATGGAACTTTAAATAAAATACCAACTATCACAATAGCACCCCTAATAGTGAGAGATCTGGCAACACTTCAGAGTCATTTCTTGGGAGGGAAGATTAAGATTTGGCACTGGTTTTGTTTTGAAATACTGTTGAGATAACAGATACATGGTCTAGAGGTAATACAGTAATTTTTTACCTGGTACACAATCAGTTACACAATATACCAACTATCCTATCTGCTAATGAAAGAAAAGGGATCACATTTTTGTTCAGGTAAACCTTGCTGGCTCAAATAATAATAAATTATTTTGCCAGTCTTTAAAGTGCTACTTGCCTGCTTTTTGTTTTGATAGTATATAGACGAGCACGGCTCCCTCTCTGTTACTATTCAACACGCAAAACAGAGAGAGGAAGCGATAACCAGGAGGAATTCTTTCTCAGAGCCATTAGCCTAACAGGAAGATCCATGTTATGTGGCTTGCATCTGTCTTTGAGTTTAGAGTACAGACTGGCTGAGGAATACTAGATGTTTTGCTGTGCACTTCTCAGACCCTCTGACTAATCAATGAGCCACTGATGAAACAAGCCTTCTCTCAAGTAATTTAAAAGCAAAAACGTTAAGGACTTTGCAAGTGGACATCCCGTATGCTTTTCAGCTTATACATAGTTTATATAAATGTTAGTGTCCAGCTCTAGTGAGTAAGAGGACAAAAACCTGGACATTTTTGAAGTGATAACTGCTCAATCTCCAGGTACCTAACTCTCATTGAAATCTTTGGGAGTTAAATGCCCAAATGCCTTTGAGGAACTGAGCCAAAAAGTCATCTTAAACTATGGCCTTTACATTTGAAAACGCTGGAACATTTTACTATTTTTAATCCTCCTGTGCTCTTTGGTTTGGTGCTTTGGCTACTCATCAGTTAGAAATTCAAGACGACAAATCACTGTTCTTCAGCAATATCATGGTAAGATGTTACATTGAGATCCCTCTCCCGGTCTCTGATGTTTGCCTTGCTGGAAGTTAAAAATCCCAATGTATTTTTCGCACAAAGTGGGAGAATCCTGGCCAATATTCCTTCCCTTCACCCGCCCCCAGAAAAAAACAAGTTTTATATATGAATGAAAATAAAATGGCCTTTGCACACTCACTGCACTAATGACATCTGACATTTCATTATCACATCCCTTGAAAGATATATCTTGAATACAAAAAGTACCACTAGTAGATAAAAATGTAATGTATTTACCTCCACTAACATTAAATTTCCCAGTCTCAGATAGATTCCTTTCCGGGGTGTGGTAAAGAGAGATGAAAATCAATCAGTACTGACTATCTGCATCTACCTATATAAGTAACCTAATTTTATTTGCCCTAAAAGAAAGGACGCTGATGTATTTCAGGTATGTCATATACTCTGCTAAAACCTAAATCCAACTTTCAGACCTCACAAATGTCACAAAAACCTGCCCATGAACCAGTCTTGGCTCTCCCACACAACCATTGTATCTGGTGTCCGCAAACTGAATCAGTAATCTGTAAAGCAGTGAATTCTGGCTACCCAAAAATGAAAATCCAGCTACACCCAAAAGCAGTAATAGGCAAATAAATGAGAGCAGGAGAGGTGATTGTCAAGGCATTTGTCAAATAAGTAAATTGGTAGCGACAGGATTTTCTTACAATAAATTATTATTGCAGCAGTGCCACTTTGTATAGAAACTGAACTAGACATTGGGTATGTGCAGGCATGTGTGGGAGTGAGAGAGAATATGACTGTATAAGCTAGTATTAGAACACCTAGCCAGGAATGGGGACACCTGGGTTCAGGCCTGCTGATGGGAGCAGGGGAGATCAAAGGGCACAGTAGCCCCATGAGACGACATTTCACTTTAAAGTGCCACAGCAGCGGTGCTGTGCCACTCCATGTGGCTCTGAGGGAAGGTGAGGGAAGCACCACGATTCAAGCATGCTAAGGGCTGACTGGTGTGTGTGCTGGCTGGGGGAGAGCTTTGGGCACCTTCCCCCACCCCCAGCAAAATCTCTGAGCACCTATCATCTGGAAACCAGCCAATGGGAGATGAGAATTTGTGCTACACGAGCCCTTCCTCCCTTGGCCCTGCTGCTTGGGTTCTAGTCTCTGCTCCAATTAATGGCTACGTCTACACGTGAAGCCAACATCGAAATAGCTTACTTCGATGTAGCAACATCGAAATAGGCTATTTCGATGAATAACGTCTACACGTCCTCCAGGGCTGGCAACGTCGATGTTCAACTTCGACGTTGCACGGCACCACATCGAAATAGGCGCTGCGAGGGTACGTCTACACGCCAAAGTAGCACACATCGAAATAAGGGTGCCAGGCACAGCTGCAGACAGGGTCACAGGGCGGACTCAACAGCAAGCCACTCCCTTAAAGGGCCCCGCCCAGACACAGTTGCACTAAACAACACAAGATACACAGAGCCGACAACTGGTTGCAGACCCTGTGCCTGCAGCATGGATCCCCAGCTGCCGCAGAAGCAGCCAGAAGCCCTGGGCTAAGGGCTGCTGCCCACGGTGACCATAGAGCCCCGCAGCGGCTGGAGAGAGAGCATCTCTCAACCCCCCAGCTGATGGCCGCCATGGAGGACCCAGCAATTTCGACGTTGCGGGACGCGGATCGTCTACACGGTCCCTACTTCGACGTTGAACGTCGAAGTAGGGCGCTATTCCGATCCCCTCATGAGGTTAGCGACTTCGACGTCTCGCCGCCTAACGTCGAAGTTAACTTCGAAATAGCGCCCGACGCGTGTAGCCGCAACGGGCGCTATTTCGAAGTTAGTGCCACTACTTCGAAGTAGCGTGCACGTGTAGACACAGCTAATATGTAATAATGTTCAAATATTGGAACAGCTACACCAGGCGAGAGCATGAAAGACCCACTACCCTGATACCCATCGTTCGCCAAAATCTCTCTCTTTTTGAAGTCATGTTACAAATTTGCTCTCGTTCAGTGGCTAACCTGAAACAGAAGGTTCTCAGCCAGTTCAGAGTCTGGACAAATGATGATACCTTCAAAAATGTTCAATCGCTTGGAGGCGTTTCACCTTTGCCCCATCATTTCCATGATTCCCCATTCAAATGAGGCCAGTAACGCTGCTAGCCATCTGCCTGCTGATCAAGGGCACCCCAGTGGGCACAGAAGTCTTGTTCTTCCAAACAGCATATTGCCAGGCAACAATGCGATGCATTAGGCCGCCACACTCTGCCACTATAGTTTTTGCAACAGTTCGCTCTAAGCCAAGACCTATTGTGCCAGGTGTAACTCCGTTTTAACTGCCACAGAGCAGTAAAAGGAGTGTCACTGCTCTTTAAAGATTTAACACAGAGAAAACTTGATTGAGAGTTAAGTGAAATATTGTTGTGTCTCACAACCACTTATTCTATAACCATGAACATGGCAGTCAACAGCATGATAAGAAGATTTTTGGACATGACTGAGCTAGGAGTGGGGAGAGAACAAGAGTTATCATAGTAGTAAGCAGACGACGTTCAGGGCTTCAAGTCATTCAGTAGGAGCACAGCCTCTCTGACTTCAGCAACTGGCACTTACAGGCTACGTCTACACGTGCACCCAACATCGAAATAGCTTATTTCGATGTTGCGACATCGAAATAGTCTATTTCGACGAATAACGTCTACACGTCCTCCAGGGCTGGCAACGTCGATGTTCAACTTCGACGTTGCGCAGCCCGACATCGAAATAGGCGCAGCGAGGGAACGTCTACACGTCAAAGTAGCACACATCGAAATAAGGGAGCCAGGCACAGCTGCAGACAGGGTCACGGGGCGGACTCAACAGCAAGTCGCTCCCTTAAAGGGCCCCTCCCAGACACACTTTCATTAAACAGTGCAAGATACACAGAGCCAACAACTAGTTGCAGACCCTGTATATGCAGCACGGACCCCCAGCTGCAGCAGCAGCAGCCAGAAGCCCTGGGCTAAGGGCTGCTGCCCACGGTGACCACAGAGCCCCGCAAGGGCTGGAGAGAGAGTATCTCTCAACCCCCCAGCTGATGGCCGCCATGGAGGACCCCGCTATTTCGATGTTGCGGGACGCGGATCGTCTACACGTCCCTACTTCGATGTTGAACGTCGAAGTAGGGCACTATTCCCATCCGCTCATGGGGTTAGCGACTTCGACGTCTCGCCGCCTAACGTCGATTTCAACTTCGAAATAGCGCCCAACACGTGTAGACGTGACGGGCGCTATTTCGAAGTTACTGCCGCTACTTCGAAGTAGCGTGCACGTGTAGACGCAGCCACAGTTGGGCAGGTAAGATCCAGCCTGCCAGCCTTGTAATCTGGCCCACAGCTTCAGAGGATGGAGAGCTTCAGGCACAGTCCCCACCCCCTGCAAAATCTCTTAGTTGCTATTGGCCTGTTTCATATGCTGCACCCACCCCCAGAAAGAAAGAAGATGAGAGATTTTGCTGCAGGGTAGCAGGCTGGCAGCCCATTGGCCAGTTTCCAGATGACAGGCGCTCAGAGATTTTGCCATGGGTTGGGGCAAGTGCCCAAAGCCCTCCCTCAGCCAGCACACAGAGCACCATGGAATAGCCAGTGTATTGGTGTGGCCAGCAGGCAGGGAAGCCTACCTGAGAGTGCTTCTGGCCAGGGGTCTGCTTCGGTAAGTGCCTCCCAACCAGAACCTGATTCTGGCACCACACCTGCACCCCTCCCACAGCCAGAATCCTTTCACATACCCATACCCGCTCCTGAACCCTACAACCCAATCCTCTGCCCCAGATCACCACCCAAGTCTGCTACACCCTCCTCTCCACTCAGGTCACAACTCTCTCTGCATCCACTCCTATATCCCTCCCCAAGGCCAGAATCCTCTCCTATACCCACACCCCCTTCTGCACCCCAGTACACTGCCCCAGTTCACCACCGTCTCCTTCACGCAGACTCCCTCTCAGACCCCACTTCCCATCTCCCTTCTGCACTCAACCTCCATTTCTGATCCTGCCTCCTTTCCATAGAGAAGTGCAGCCCTTGACTGCATACCAAGATCTTGGAGTGACCCTTCCCATAAAAATTACTTACCACCCCAACTTACAGGGATCAAGTGTTACAGGATCTGCAGCAGCACTGTGCCTTCTGCAACTCGGCTGCCATGGATCACTCTTTCTTACAACAGTGGGGCTCCAGAGGGTTCCTTGTACTATTGCAACAGCCATTCAGCACCATGACTTCCCCTGCAGCTGGGAACTCATCCACTTTCTTTTCCTGATCATCACAGTCCTGGCTGGGGAGAGCCCTGGTTTTTTATCCAAACCTCCATATTATGCCGCTCCCTTTCTTGGCCCCCAGCATGAGACACATGGGGGACAAGGAAAAGATCTGGCTAATGCAAAGGTTTGGATAATAGGGGTGAAGATAAATAGGAGTATGCTGTAGCAGTATCAACCCTTGTGGATCTGACCTGAGGACCTGGGCAAAGTCTGGGCCCCATTGAAATCAATAGAATATTCTGTTTAAAGTCAGCAGAGCCATGATTCATCCACTGTATCTAGTTGTGGTACTACCTAGAGGCACACAGCCACAGAGATAAAACCACTTTCTGCTTAGTCTAGTGCCCTGCCTCAGATGGCAGCCAAACTTAATTATTCAGAGAAAGGCAACATATTCAGAAACTGTCCTTGACTACTTGTACAATATTCTAGTAAGGAGAGGGAATTATGAGCCTGATCATGCAGTCCTCATCTGTGCATTTTTTCCTGTCCTCAGCTGCTGTTCGGTTTTTCCCCCTGAAGCCTGATTAATAGCTCACGTACTGCAATTTTTATCCTTGCTAGTGTAACTGTGAATTCTTTTCATGTACGTCTAGCCCTTGTTATGATCTAAACAGGCAATTTGCCATAGAGTCATCCTGCCTCAGCAATTTCCACAGATTAAATAAACCTAGCATGAAAAAAGTCTCTTTTTAATCTGATTTAAATTTGTAGCCTTTTAATTTCAAAATGTCCTGTTGTTCTTTCACTGAGACAAGGGTAAGGAACATCATCTGATTGCGCTTCTCTGTACCATTCATTATCTTATACAATATACCCTTTGACAATGCTCTCCTTCCTTAACTGGGTCATCTTAGTCTTTTTAAATTTCCCCTTGCTTGTAAGCCCCATGCCTCTAATAATTTCCATTGCCCTCTTCTGGATCTTTTCTATTTTTGCCATGTCCTTCTAATATAATGTGACCAGAACTGACTGCAGCATTCAAGGTTAGGAATAGGATGTACTTTCTGTTTCAGTAATGTTAGTTTAATATCTTTTGTATAATTTTGAATCCTCTACTTAACAATCTAATACATCATTCATTCTCACTACCACTGAAAACTGTGCAGCCATCTACAATGATCTGTCCAGTTAGACTCACAGACCTTTATAACCAAGAGGTCACTACTATCATAAGTCAGAATGTTTCAATGTATACAGATGTTCCAGAGTTTATAAGCTGTCTGGGACAGGGACTGTCTACTTTTAGTATCTAGCATTGTGGTGTCCTGGTCCTGACTGCAGTTCCTCCCAGGGTGCATTGCAAAATAACCCCCGGATCCCGCAAATACTTAAACACGTTCATCACAGAATCTTAGGTCACGGTAGGAAGAAACCTCAGAAGGTCATATAGTACAACCCCCTGCAAAGAAGGATCATTCACATTAAATCATCCCAGCCAGGGCTTTGTCAAGCCTCCCCTTTAAAACCTCCAGGGATGGAGATTCCACACCTCCCTATGTAACCCATTCCAGTGCTTCACCACCCTCCTATTGAAAGGCTACGTCTACACGTGCAGCCAACATCGAAATAGTCTATTTCGATGAATAACGTCTACACGTCCTCCAGGGCCGGCAACGTCGATGTTCAACTTCGACGTTGCTCAGCCCAACATCGAAATAGGCGCAGCGAGGGAACGTCTACACGTCAAAGTAGCACACATCGAAATAGGGATGCCAGGCACAGCTGCAGACAGGGTCACAGGGCGGACTCAACAGCAAGCCGCTCCCTTAAAGGGCCCCGCCCAGACACAGTTGCACTAAACAACACAAGATCCACAGAGCCGACAACTGGTTGCAGACCCTGTGCATGCAGCATGGATCCCCAGCTGCTGCAGAAGCAGCCAGAAGCCCTAGGCTAAGGGCTGCTGCCCACGGTGACCATAGAGCCCCGCAGGGGCTGGAGAGAGAGCATCTCTCAACCCCCCAGCTGATGGCCGCCATGGAGGACCCAGCAATTTCGACGTTGCGGGACGCGGATCGTCTACACGGTCCCTACTTCGACGTTGAACGTCGAAGTAGGGCGCTATTCCTATCTCCTCATGAGGTTAGCGACTTCGACGTCTCACCGCCTAACGTCGAAGTTAACTTCGAAATAGCGCCTGACGCGTGTAGATGCGACGGGCGCTATTTCGAAGTTGGTGCCGCTACTTCGAAGTAGCGTGCACGTGTAGACGCAGCTAAATAGTTTTTGCTAATATCCAATCTGTATCTCCCCCACTACAACATTGCTTCTTGCACCATCATCTCTCACCAGTAACAACAGCCTAGCTCCATCCTCTTTGGAATCTTTCTTTAGGTAGCTGAAGGCTGCTCTCAGATCCCCCCTCACTCATTTTTATTTTCTACTTTTCATATCTTTATTCATACTACTATTACATCTATGCACAAGAGTTTGAAGAACTCAGGCACATTTATTTCAGTTTATAAACTGTTTATGAGCTAGAGAGAACCTTTAAAATTAGTATGCTGTGTTTGTTAAATTTCATGAACGCTGTTTCTATGATTGAGCTGGAACCACAAGTGGGTAGCAATAAACATCAGTTTGCAATATATGGATTCTGTTTCCTATTGTTGTTGAACATAGAGAATATTTGCAACACTTTCTGAGTCATTCATGATTTCCACCACACACACCTCTTCCTCTTTCCACATTGGTTCTCCTGTCCAGTCTAACAACATAATAATGTTTCTTCACTGATTGCTTTTGTGCTTCAAATTATATACCATTCATTTTTTTTTGAGGTAAAAGGCTTCTTTTTTTTTAAGCTTAATCGTATGAAATGTCCTTTCATTTCTGGTGTTCTATGATCTTATGATTTTAAATATTTATAATCTTGCTGACATCCCTCCTTAGATATTGGAGGGGGAATTCTGTCCTATGTGCATGTGAAGAAAATATGTTCAGATCATCATGATAAAAGGATGATATCACAACTGGTATGCTGACAGATGTGTGAAGATGCTGTGCAAATGGTTTAGAAAAAAATAAAATGCATCCTATAAACAAACAAGAACTTGCCACAGAAATTGCTTCAGAAGTGAAGTCCAGCCACTACAACAGAAAAGCATAGCTGCAGTCATCACACATCATTGGTTTAATACTGCTCCCAATGAAGGGGAGTTTTAGCACTGACTTCAGTGGGAGCTAATTTAGTTAACAATGAGAATTTTTGAGTTCCCCATCCTGCAAACATATAAGCTGACAAATAAAAGACCCAATTTCAATACCGCCACAATTAGTAAATGGAAGAAAACCTGGGTAAAAACCAAACTAAGCCTTATTTCCCACCCAGCCAAATATTAGGTCCATTCAGAGGCAGCTCTGGTAGTAGGGCATTTTCTTTGGCAACCAAATTCAGTCATCTGAAAAATGATTTCGTATTGGACTGTCAGGGAAATGGTTATTAAACTAATCCTCTGTTTACAGCAGGGCCTTTCTCTGACCTCCAACTTCTGTCATCAACAGTGAGAACAAGGTATAATGAGCACCCTTCATAACATGCAATTTAAGGGATGATCACACTGTCATTTGAACACATGGCAAATGGGAGATTAGAAGCTAGAAGTCAAACTATTAGGAAAGGAAAGCAAAATAAGAGATAAAGCTGCAGAACATAGAAACGGCAGATACAAATCCCTAACAGACAATTCTATACAAGTCTTAATTACTGTATCTTGCACTCAAAGAGTCCAGTAATGGGTGACCTAGAAACTGCATAGAGGATGTATTAGGTAGACAAGATTACAGTACATTTTCAAAATAGTCTTTAATTGCCCGAAGGACACAGTAGGAGTCTGGGTACTCTACTTTTAAAAACATAGCCTACTAAATCTTTTCTGCAGCCCATTCAGAACACAATTAGTCAGTAATAGGACTGTAATCACTACCCCATCAATGTCCAGATGACAAAATGAACAAATCTATTATTCATTTGGACTAACAGAAATGAACAGTATTTTGCAACATCATTGTAAGAGAACAGGGTTGCACAATCGACGTCTCTGACTTTGAAATAAATATTTTTGCTTTGCATTGGCTGTTATGTAGCACCAGGTGACCATTATCCTGTGACAATGTTCTTCTCTTTATATCATATATTTAGAAAATATAACATCTCTCTTTTGGGAAAGATTTTTACCAGTAAATATTGATATAAAGACATTTATATCGAAGCTTCATTGTTTTCAATCCATCCTAAAAAGCTATCTAACTTAAGCAAAAGTAGTTCTCCACGGTGACTTATTTTAATGAAAGGCATTAGAAAAGACAAAAAAAAATCTTTTGCAAAGGTAGATAATGGCCAGTCTTTGCTGCCAAAGATCCTCTTTGCATAATCAGGATTTGCAAAAAGAGACAAAATACAACCCAATTAACTTAAAAAGGTTGATGTGATTAAAACTCTGACTGGCACAACCGCTCTCATAGTTCATCGGTAGCTTTATTAACTAGCACATAGCTGAGCAGGGTCACCAGACCTTGCCACAACCAGTTTATATTATGGCTTAGCCTTCTGAACCCTGAATCAGACTCATTACCTGCTTTCTTCCTCCCTTACTACAAAGTTTCTTTTTAAAGTGTTCCTAGCAGTGAACAATGACCATCAACTCACCAGTTTTCATATTATCAAATTTTCATGGTAACCACACTTGTTTCTGAAAAGGTTATTGAAGAGAGCAATGCTGGAAGCATTAATTGCTGATTTTAAGAGTTTATTTACCTGCAGTAACTGACATTCTTTGAGGTGGGTGTCCCTTTGGGTGCTCCATCTAAGGTGTTTTAGCAGTGGTAGCCCCTATAGCAGAGCATGCAGGGTATGTGACTTGTGCTTACAGCAACCTTTAATGGTCACAAACCACCTGCCATCTCTCAGTTCTTTCTGTACCATGGACTGAAGGGGCAATCAGAAGTAGAGGGGAGAAAGGGATGGGTTGTGGAGGACCTACAGGGATGCCCCTCTGAAAGAACATCAGACACTGCACTTCTTTGAGGAGTGTCACTATGGGTGCTCCACATAAGGTGACTAAGGAGCAGTATTATGTTGTAGTTAGTGAGGTCATGTTTTTGAGCCACATTTAGTATGGGGTGTTTGAAGCGGGAGTTTGGCAATACATGTTGGTCTATGGTGTAATGATGTATAAAAGTATGTACATATTGATGCTCATGTTGCCTTTTTGCTGATGTCTTCTATTGGAGTGCTTTCAAGGAAGGCCAAGGAAGCAGTGGTAGCCCTGGTACTATGTGTCCAAATAGATTTTGGAGCAGGTAAGTCATTTAGGTCATAATGGAGTCCTATACATTGTGCTATCCATTTGGATAATCTTTGTTTGCAAATTGTTTGTTCCATGAAACATTCTTTTGTGGAGACAAAGAACCTTTGAGATTTACAGTGAGCCTTTGTTCTTTGCAGATAAGAAGACTGTGCCCTGCAGACATCCAGTGTGTGAAATCTAGTGTGTTCTGTGTTACCATGTGGTTTGGGGAAAAATACAAAATGGGTAATATGAAATGATGACATGATTTTAGGCAGAAATTTGGGGTGTGGTCTTAGGATGACTTTGTCTTTATGAAAAGTGGGTCAGCCATGACAGCTGCTAGGTCTACCACTCTTCTGGCTGTGGTTATGAGTATTAGAAATGAAATTTTCATGGACAGGTGTAATAAAGAACATGTGGCCATCGGTTTGAAGGCTTTTCTGGTAAATATGGTCCTCCACACATTCAAGTCCCATGCTGAACAGGTGGTTTCATAGGTGGGAAAGTAATGTCAAGAGTGTTTATGAATTTTCTTTATTGTAGGCTTTGTAAAGACTGTATGGCCATTTATTTAAATATGAGGCATGTAAATGGCAGTCAAGTATACCTTTTATGGATGCATTCACCCAGCCATGCCATTTAATGTGTAACATGTAATCTAGAATTTTTATTATGCAAGTATATCATAAGGAAGTTGAGTGTTGGAAGCAGCAAGATTAGAAGCATGGCCATTTTTGGTGGTAAGTTTTTCTTGTGCTAGGTTTTCTGCTGTTGATTAGCATGCCTTGAACCTGCAGAGGTCTCAGCAACTCTACTTTATGGGGCCTGCATAAACACATCCAAGCCTCAGTGAAACTACCATCATCCCAAATCACAACATTAAAACAGCTCAGTACCACAACCATACAGAGCCCACAAGTCACAGTGAGACAATGCCTCCAGCTTCTGGGCCAAATTTCCACAATGACCTTCGTTATAAAGGTCACAGGAATAAAAATGAGACCTCTGCATGACTGACTGCATACAGTAGAGAGACCTCACAAACACCCAATAAACAAAAGACTAAGTATGCCTCTCCCTGTAAAATCCACCCTCCAATGCTAGCTCCAACCAATCAACATAGTAGTAGGCATTCCCTTCCAACAACCCACTGCAGTACTCTCAGTCACAACAGATGCCTTCGTCCACAATTTTTCCAGGGACTGAGGTAAGGCTGAACAGTCTATAACTCCCTGGATTGTCCTCCTTTCCCATTTTGTTAAAAGATGAGCATTATATTTGCCTTTTTCCAATCCTCTCCTGATCTCTACAAGTTTTCAAAGGTAATGGCCAAAGGCTCTGCAATGACATTTGCCAACTCCCTCAGTACCCTTGGATGCATTCAATCTGAACCCATGGAATTGTGTATTTCTAGCTGTTCTAAATAGTCCTTAACCTGTCTTTCCCCACCAAGAGCTGCCCATTTCCTTACCGTACTGCACTGTGTAGTGCAGTAGTGTAAGAGCTGACCTCGTCTGTGAACAAAGAGATTAAAAAAAAAAACACTTAAGTATTTCAGCTTTTCCCTCATCACCTGTCCCGAGGTAACCTCCCTCATACAGAAAGGCACGCACACCATCCCTGATCACCCTCTTGTTGTTTAAAATAGGCCCAGTGGAAGGGCTGCAGTATATTTGGGAAGAGAGAGTCTGGGCATGGCTGGTACCAATTGGATATCTTCTTTGTCACCTGAGAGAGGACAGTACTGAACTTGCTGGCGTGGATATTAGTGTCAGTTCATGGCATATTGGAGTCTTGCTGGCGCTGAAGAGCGAGGTACCAGGACTGATATAAGCACTAGATCAGCCTGGGTAGTCAGGAGCAGCAGTGTGGAGATGTTCAGTATTGCTGATCTTTAAGGTGTCTGTGCTGTGGCACCTGGAGTGAGTGATACAGGCAGTCTGACCATGGCCAGTGCTGATGCTGTCCCTGCAGTCGGAGCTGGTGCAGCCTTAAGCTCAGATAGCTTATGAGTGGTCAGTACCAACTTTTTCGGTGCCTGAGCCATTTGCTTTCTTGGCTGTGCTCCAGGAACTGGGGCAGACTTTTGCTTTTCCTTGTTTCATCTGCGTACCAGAGGCACCTGGTACCTCAAGGTCCAGAGCAGACTCTGCCATCAGTACGCAGGCAGGTTTATACACCAGAGAAATCTTTTTCTTGGGCTTTTCTCCATGTGGTGATACAGAGAGCCTGTGCTTTGTGACTAGCTTCATTTTAGCCAGTTCATGCTCAGAAGATGCTGTGAGCGAAGGTTGCATTGGTGGGGACTTCATTTCTTCAGGTCTGATGCTGGTCTGAGGGATTTCTCTATTAGAATGCATTTTAACTAGCCTTTAAAGACCTCATTGAGAGTTTTTTACAGTGGGTACAAAAGGCAGTAGAGAACAAACTGAGGGATGGTGGATGATGGTTAATGGCTGGTACAGGTGAAAGCCACATACTACACCTGCACCACAGCCAGGGGTGCCGTTGCTAAAAATCTTCCAGCTTGAAGCACAGGGTGCTGAAACACCTTATGTGGAGCATCCACAGGGATACTCCTTGAAGGAGAACAATAGGAATCTTTTTCTCCTCAGACTTTAAATCCATTAGAGTATTAAAATACAGAGCTGAACGGTTTAAAGGCTACCCAGAGTGCAGTTCCAAGGTTTTAAGAGCCCACAAACAGGAACTGCCTGTGTCTGCCAACATGTAAACGCAACTGCAAATGGTGTCATGAATTTTGCTCAACAGTCATTTGCCAGTCGTAACAGAACGGTTGCCTCATAGAACGTGACAACAACGATTCAACTCTTGGCACAAACATCCAGCAGATGACAAATGTCTAAAACAGTGTCACTGATTCCCCTTCTTGCTATGTCACATGCTAGGGTTCCTCTGCAGCCAGCTTTCCTTCCAAGTGATTTTGTGGTGTGATGACTAATTAATGATGAAGCCTAACACAGTGCTAGTTATTCCCATTAAATAACATAACAAGAGGACGACTTAAAGATAATGTCTTCCCCGTAACACCTCCGTGACTGCATGGCTGTACAATGACCTCTGACAGCGTTAAGCATGCAAGGATAACGGAAGTACTTACTATTTATTGAAGATAGTGAAGCAGTAACTGATAGGCATAATACAGCAGTCTTTTGCTGGCAGGAGTTTTAAGAACACTAATGTACCCAGAGCAAATATTGTCAGATCAAATTTCTTGGGGCTAAAACAGGAGCATCATGGGGTAGGTATCTTGAATAGACTTTGGTAAAAGAACAAAAAGGGTACCTCTCTGCATCAGTTTATAGGTTGGCATCTGAATTATAGTTTATATACCTATTAGAATTGACTCCATGCTCTGCATGTAAGGATATTGGTAGAAAACTAATCATAGCTCTTTGATTATAAACATTAGCAGTCTAATACCAGTAATTAAACCAATGTACAGACAACAACACTTGAAACAATAGTAATAAACTTAATAGTGAAGGGGACAAGAAAAAATAGAACACTGAATGAAACCATGAAATCTGTAAAAAAAAAAAAAAAAAAAAAAAAAAACCCACACACACAGAGGCAATTTAAAATATTCAGACATCATGTTGTGGCTCTATAAATCCCAGCTCAATGTGCTGGTAGTATCTAAAAAGAATGTTCCCATTGAACACAAACCAATTAAATAGCCTCAACAGAAAGTAAATGCAATCTACAGCAATCTAAGGCTAGCCTGAAAACAAGAATTCCATTCAAGAAAAATTTTGCGATTGTTTTGAAACTGATGTGGAATGAAATAGATTTGTATTCATGGGGAAACAAACAAACCTGAAAAGCCCAAACCCACCAGGAGAAACCACCATTTCAGGATAGCCTGGTGATTAAGGCATTAATCTGGGATTTGGGAGATACAGGTGGATTTGAGATTTCTCTCAACAATTTCAGTTTTGCCCTATTGACATTTTATGCCCAAAATTATTTTGTCAAAAAATTCTCAGAAGATGCTACTACAATTTCTTTTCCCTTTCATATGTCCCCTTTTCCTTGTTCACTCTCCTGGTTATTTCTGTTCCTTTTTCTATCACACTCCTGCTATTAGCAGCTCATTTGCAAATTGGGCCCACCTGCATGTGAATGTAGTGAGTAACTGTAAGCTGGGTGCTGAATAGAGTTAACCTATACTTGCGGCCTAGCCTAAGGCAGATCACCAGATGCAAAGGGTAGTGTATTAACTCATAAAACTGTTTTAAATCATTCTCTCTATCACATCAATTTAGTACTAGAGTTTATCCGAAAATCTTAGAATCATGGGGCTAGACGGGACCTCAGGAGGGTCATTGAGCCCAGACCTCTGCTTCAAGCAGGATCAAACCCCAACTAAGTCATCCCATCCAGGATTTTGTCAATCTGGGACTTAAAAACCTCTAGGGATAGAGAGTCAGCCACCTCTCTAGGCAACATATTTCAGTGCTTCACCACCCTCCTGGTGAAGTAGTTTTTCCTAATATCTAACCTACTCCTCTTCTTATGTAACTTCAGACCATTACTCCTTGTTCTGCCATCTGCCACCACTGAGAACAGTTTCTCTCCATCCTGTTTAGAGCTCCCCTTCAGGAAGCTGAAAGCTGGGATTAAAACACCCCTAATCTGGTGAGAAATCTCACAGGAATAGATTTATACAAAAATTCCATTCTTGTTCCTCTCTAGAAACACAATTTTTTTCCCATTTCCAGTCCTAAATTAAACAAAAAATGAACAAACGTACAAAACTCAGCTGGAAAGTTGTATTTGGCTCAGATTTTCTTTAACAGATTAAATAGGTTTTTTCTTTATCTAAATCAATTCAACCATCCTATCAAAACATAAAAGCAGTCATGTAGCACTTCAAAGGCTAACAAAATAATGTATTAGGTGATGAGCTTTCATGGGACACACACACTTCTTCAGATCTACAGCCGTACCAGAACAGAATGAATATATAAAACACAGAGGTCCAAAAATTGTTATTAAGGTTGGCAAATCAGATAGAAGAGCAGAAAGCAGGGGTTGAAGGGTGGGCAAGTTAAGTGTTAGGTCAAACATCCAAATATGTGAAAGAGCCCTTATAACAGGTGAGGTAATTGCTGTCCCTGTTCAAACCAACTGTTAGTGTGTTGAATTTGAATATGAATGGTCATTCCAAACATTCTCTCTGTAGATGGTTGTGAAAGTCTCTTTTCTCCAGAGCATACATTCTCAGGTCTTTAACAGAATGGCCCACTCCATGAAAGTGCTGGCTGACAGGCTTGTGTAGTTGGAAATTTTTGATGTCTGCCCCATGTCCATTCATTCTTTGGCAAAGAGTGTGAATAAATAGGCATTGTTTTACTATTTCAGACATTTAATTCCACATTTAAAAGTGGTCAACATTATATTAATTATCTACTAAAATTGAAATAAACTAATTTATATCATACAACTTAAGCATTTAAATGTTAGGCTATGTCAGAGTTAAGCTTGGCCATTAAATACACAATCAAATATTTTTCAACAGTACTTTCCCAGAAAAACTATAATATTCTTCAAAATAAAAACTTAAAATATCTCCTGAATTCGATAAGTTAAATATTCTAGCTCAATTCCCATCACAATTCATGATAAAGGCTATTGGGTTCCTGGACATGCAGATCCATATTCAAAATTTTGACCTGTTTATGACAAGGTGGGCACTTTCATAGCATGAGTAACCCGGCTGCCCTTCTTCTACCCACGTTTCCAATACTTACTATCTTATCGTTTGGATTCTTTCTGAAGTAAATACTTAGCCAACAAACTAAAACACTTCACAGGAATGTATCTATTTCCCCAAATTTCACTGGAATGTTTTTTCAGAATATTTCATTTTAAATGGTAAGATATATTGAATTATTATAGTAAAATATAACAAAAATGAAATGGGGAAAGTTGAAACTAAATATTTTAATAAGGTCATTTTGATGTTTCTTAAATGAAATATATTGTTTCACAAGAACTCTGAATTCCTTGGTTTTTAATATTTGTATCTGGGATCATCATAACTTCCCTGTAATGTATTTTTGTCCTGTATTACTGACCAAAATTCTTAACAACTCAGCAACTCCATCTTAATAGAGTTTTGAATTTGGTAATTTACATAGAGACCAATCCAAAGTCAGTGATTTCCAGTGACTGCAATGGGCTTTGGATCGGCCCTATGGTTGCCATTTTGTCAATTTTCCAAGGAACGATTTTTAAAATAAAGCAGGGATTTGGAGGCAGTCAGATCTTGGAAACTATGCATTCAAGCATAAGTGCATGGCTGTATACGCGAGCTTAAAGTAACAAGTGGGCAGGAATCCATGCAGTGCAAAGAAGTTGTCATTTTTGGGCTCACTTTTGAGTATTGTTTCCTTTAAAAAAAAAAAGCACTGCACTAATGATTCTAGACAGTTAAATCCAAAGCAGATTGCAAAGAGCTATGAATGGATCTCACAAACCTGGGTGCCTGGGCAATAAAATAACAATTGGAATTCAATGTTGATAAATGCAAAATAATGCACATTACCAAACTACCTATCTAATACAGTCTACGTTAGATATTGCCACTCAAGAGTGATCTTGAAACACTGTGGGTAATTCTCTGAACGCATCCACTAAATGTGCAGTGAGAGAAAAGAGAACAGCATATTGGAAATTGTTAAAAAGGAGATTGGATAATAAAAGAGAAATTATCTTACTGCATCTGTATAAATGCGTGGTATACCCACATCTTGAATACTGTGTGCAGATGTGGTTGTTCCGTCACAAAAAAAAAATGTATTTGAACTGGAAAATGTTCTGCAAAAGGTTCAGAAAAAGGCAACAAAAATTAATAGGGGTATTCAGGGCTGCCAATGCAGATGGGGAGGTTCAAGGGGTCTTGTGCACCAGGCCCAATGGTTTAAAAGGAGCTGGTGCTCCCAGCGACTGCTCTACTTAATCCATCACCAGAGCCCTCCAGTAGTGCATGTCCTGCAACCCTGGCAGTGCTGAAGAACAGGGTGTGGAAGGATAGCGCTCAGGCCCAGCCCTTCTGCCCAAGACCCCCAGAACCAGCTCTCCTCAGGGCCTGACGAAGTCTCTTGTCAGCCCTGGCCGTATGATACAGCTGCCACATGAGGAGAAATTAATAAAACTAGGACTTTTCATCTTGGAAAAAGAAATGACTAAAAGGGGGATATGAAAGCATTTGTAAAATCATGATTGGTATAGGGAAAATGTTATTTACTCCTTTTCATAGCACAAGAACTAAGGGGTCACAAAAAGAAATCAATAGGCAGCAGGTTTAAAACAAGCAAAGGAAGCATTTGTTCACACCGTACACAGTCAAGCAACGGAACTCTTTGCCAGAGGATGTTATAAAGGCCAAGACCACAACAGGGTTAAAAAAAAACTAGATAAAGACATGGAAGATAGGTATATTAAAGGCTATTAGCCAGGGCGGGTAGGGATGTTTGCTAGAAGGTGGGAATGAGTGTCAAGGAATGGCGCACTTGATGATTGCCTCTTCTGTTCATTCTCCTGGGGCCCATGGCATCGTCCACTATTAAAAGACCAGATACTGGGCTAGAGGAGACACGGTATAGCCATTCGTATGTTCCTTATATAGGCACTATGTTATATATGAAAAAATAAATCCATCCTGCTTAGATTTGTACCTATTGATCTAGATCATGTAGGCTTTTCAGAACTAATTCTTAGATTAAACCAAATTAGTCAAATCAGTCCATTAATTCTGCCCTCCAAATAAATCATCTCTGCTACAGCCTCATCAATAATCCTTCACCCACCTCTTTGAAGGGCTTCTGTCAGCTTCAACTGTTGCATCTGCTCTCAAAGACTCACAAGAAACAACTTTCCTGTGAACGTTCATATAGTTGTATCCTCTGCTCCTTGTTCCCACTTCTCTTAAAAGGGCAGCACACTCAAAGGCCGTTTGGCCCTTGCTTCTTGGTAGCACTGTGTAAAACCATTAGACACTCAAAGGCCAGTCTATTCTGTTATTCTTCCCTTCCTTTCCGTGGGGAAAAATAACCCTGATTCCAGCCAGAGGCCCCTCCCTACCAGCCCCTGTGGTAGGTGGAATGCAAAATATGAAAAACCTAACAGCTACCAGTCTGGTACACTGAGAAGGAATCCGTTTCCTTCTTCACTGACTCTTGTTTACTGTACTGTGGAATACTGCTCACCCATCTGGTGACAGCTCTTACGCATCTCATGTCAATTTTCTGCTTAACATTGCCACCCAGCAAATTGTGGACACAGTAAAATCACCACAACTGAGGCTTCCCACCCCAAATTTATCACCACCTGTCAATTTTTTAGGATTTCCATCCTACTCAGAGAAACAAAGATCTCTCAATAAAAGACAACTTAAGCAGCATACAGAGATGCTGAGTCACATCTAGAAGACTGTTTTGGCTTTCAAAACTAGGGTGAGAAAAGTCAGCCCCCTCCCCCGCCAAAGATCAGTGGTGAGCAATGTGGAAGGATGCCATTGTCCTGAACAAACATCTCACCAACCAGAAAACCAAGGGCCTTTTCCATCTCACAGAAAATATTGTCCGTGATGCTGAAATAGACTTCTAAGTGCAAAACATACTGGCTATCACTCTTTCAAATGATGTCCTGATCATGGTGCAGAAGAGGAGTATGAGAAGTAATTACCAAAGTTGTATGAAATGTGCTACTTTGCTTCACAGATGCGAATGTATCTTTGCTTTAATCCAGAGTATTCGAGTTCCATAATAACAGAGAAAAAGCCATGCTAGTCTATATACTATCAAAACAAAAGAGCAGTCCAGTAGCACTTTAAAGACTAACAAAACAATTTATTAGGTGATGAGCTTTCGTGGGACAGACCCACTTCTTCAGCCATACCCAGAACAGACTCAATATTTAAGGCACAGAGAACCAAAAATAGTAATCAGGGTTGACAAATCAGAAAAACATTATCAAGGTGAGCAAATCAGAGAGTATGGGGCAGAAGACGGGGGGCTGTCAAATATTAGATAAAGCCAACTATGCAAAAGAGTCCTTATAATGACCTAAAAAATCCCCATGCCAGTTCAAAACCATTATACAACATGCAAGGCACTACATTTAGCCATTTGGAATAAAGATCCATCAATTAGATGAAAAAACTCAGCCAGATCCAGACAGACATCATCTTTCTCTCCAAATGCAAGAAAATGGACACAGTACCCAAGGGACTGACAGTGAAAAACCCATTACAATCAACGTACTACACCAACTACAGTGAGCATCTATGCAACACGGTCTCTAAGAAACTGAGGAACCATTTGATCAAAATCCTTTACAATAAACCAAAGACGATTAAGAATGAACTCTCTGAACTTGAAAGTCTCATCAACAGTCAGACATCCACACAAGACCCCACAGAACGAGGCTTTTCTTGTACTAGACGAGACATTTATAAAACACATTTCCACTTCCTACAAAAAAGAAAAGAGAATAAAGTTTCTAAATTACTTCATACCTCAGGATACTACAACTACAACAACGACAGCTCAACTAACAATATTGTTAACCTTTCCAGCTACCAGCTCAGCCCAGAAGAAGAGTATCTCTTATCTCAGGGTCTTTCCTTCTGTCCCACTTCCTCCTTGAACTTAATACAATTCTGTAGTGACCTTGAAGCCTTCTTTCGCTGCCTCCATCTAAAGGAATCTTTCCAACACACCCATGAACAACAGTCTGACTTTCTCGACCCCCCTTCCCCCCACCAACACCAAAAGAAGAATTCTATGTGGACTCCCCCGACGGTTGTAGTGAAAGCCTGGATTTCTACGTACAATGCTTCCGCAACCATGCTCAGACTGACTTTATACGCAAACGATACCGAATGAGATACAATCTCAACCATGCTGAACGTTGTGCTGTCCAGAGTCTCAAAAATAACCCAGACATTATAATCAAACCAGCTGACAAAGGGGGTGCTGTTGTCATCCTGAATAAGTCAGATTATGAACAAGAGGCACCCAGACAACTTTCCAACACCAAATTTTACAGACCTCTCTCCGCTGATCCCACTTTGGAATTCCAAAAGAAATTACAACTAACTACTTAAGGAACTCCCTGCTGCTACTCAGGACCTTATTCACTCAGACACACCATCTGAGCCCCAACCTAGATTATTCTATTTACTTCCCAAAATCCACAAACCTGGAAACCCCGGACGCCCTATCATTTCAGGTATTGGCACCCTTACCACGGGACTATCCAATTACATGGACACCCTCCTCAAAGCCTATGCCACCAAACGCTCCCCGATGTCTCTGACATACCACTGACTCCCTGAGGAAATTACAAAACATTGGAAAAGTTCCTGACTACACCATCCTTGCCACCATGGATGTAGAAGCTCTGTACACTAATATTCCACACAAAGATGGATTACAAGTGATCAGGAATACCATCCCTGATGTCACCACAGCCAGTCTGGCATCTGACCTCTGTAACTTTGTTCTCACACACAACTATTTCTGATTTGGGGAAAATTTATACCTCCAGATTAGTGGAATTGCTATGGGCACCAGAATGGCCCCACAATATGCTAATATATTTATGGCTGACCTGGAACGATTCCTCAGCTCTTGTCCCCTATTACCCCTCGTCTACTTACATACATTGATGACATCTTTATGATTTGGACCCATGGTATAGAGACTCTAGAAGAATTCCACAGAGACTTTAACAATCTGCACCACCATCAACTTATGCCTCAACTACTCCACGCAAGAAATACGTTTCCTGGACACTACAGTACAAATCGAGGATGGCCTGATCGGTACCACACTCCATCAGAAACCCACTGATCACTATACTTACCTACACGCTTCTAGCTTCCATCCTCCACACACAACTAGATCCACTGTTTACAGTTAAGCCCTTAGGTACAATCGCATTTGCTCTGATCCTACTGACAAAGACCGAAAACTACAAGATCTTTGCCAAATATTCATAAACCTGAATTACTCACCAGGAGAAATAAAAAAAACAAAATTGGCAGGGCCAGAAGAATACCCAGAGACCAGCTATTCCAAGATAGACCCAAAAAAGCCAAGAACAGAACACTACTGGTCATAACCTACAGCCCCAACTCAAATGACTGCAATGCATTATTAAAGACCTACAACCTATCCTTAATCAGGATGCCACACTCCAGAAGGTCCTAGGTGACAGGCCTGTTCTCTCCTACAGACAACCTCACAACCTTATGAAGATCCTTACCTACAACCACAGTCTATACTACAGGAACACCAGTCCTGGAACTTTTCCTTGTAACAAAGCCCATTGCCAACTTTATCCACATATCTATTCTGGAGATACCATCACTGGACCTAACCAGGTTGTTCACAGAATCACAGGCATATTCTCATGTTCCTCAACTAACATCATATATGTCATCATGTGCCAACAATGCCCAGATGCTTTGTATATTGGGCAGACTTCAAACTCTCTTACACAAAGAATTAATGGGCCTTAAACGACATAAAAACACTCCTGCTCCACAAACTGGCCAGCCACCACTTTAATGGAGTGGGCCATTCTGTTAATGACCTGAAAGTTTGCATCTTACTGAAGAGGCATTTTCACAACAGATTGGAAAGAGAGACTGCTGAACTCTCTTTTATATTCAAATTTGACACATTAACATGTGGTTTGAACCAGGATGGGAATTTTTTTAGGTCATTATAGGCTCTCTTTTGCATACTTGGCTTACTCTAATTCTTGACACACACCCCCGCCTTCTGCCCCTCTACTCTCTGATTTGCTCACCTTGATAATGTTTTTCTGATTTGTCAACCTTCATCATCATCAATAACCGTGGGCTCAGCGCCCATTGGTATCTGATGCCTCTCTCACTATTTCCTTCGATCTTTCCATGTCCAGTGCAGAGTAGCTTAGTTTCTGCAGACTAGCTCCACACCAATCTACTACATCATCTATCCATTCTCTGTGGAGTCTGCTTCTCCTATTCGAACCATCCATTATGCTGACTACTAGGGTCTTGATTTTTCTTTCATCATTTATTCTGTTAATATGTCCAAATAGTTGTACATTCTGTTTTAAAACCTTCTGCAGCAGGTTCTCTTTCGGCTGTATCTTCCTATACAATTCCTCATTGGTGACCTTCTGCATCCATCCTATTCTCAGAATCTTTCTATAACAACTCCTTTTGAACACCAATATTCTTCTTTTTGAATATTTCGTTACCACCCATGTCTCACATCTGTACAACATGCGGCTGAATTCACGTTCTCAAGATGCCCAGCTTTGTTCTTTAGCTAATTGCTTTGCTTTTCTAGCTCTTATCCATCTCCTTCAAACTTGCTCTTGCTTTCGCTATTCTAGTCACTATTTCCTTCTGACAGTATACATCATACGTTATGGTGCTCCTCAGATGTGAACTTCTCTACATTTTCTAGTTCAATACCAGCCACACTGATCTTCCTTCCCTTTTCCTTATCTCCAAATACCATTGTTTTTGTTTTATCCATGTTCATAATCAGTCTGTACCGCTTCCCTTCTTTAACACCTGCACCGTTTTTGCAAGCTTCTCCTCATCTTCCCCAATAACTATATCATCCGTGAACCTCAAGTTGTTAATTCTTTTCCCATGCACAGATATCCCTTCTACCTCTTCCTTGATCTTGTCCACCTCTCTCTCTCCAGATGTGCAATGAAGATACTTGGCGATATTGGATCTCCTTGTCTCATACCTCTACTTGTTTTAAACCAACTTCCCAACTCTCCACATGTTCTCACCACTGCCTCCACATTATCATTGATATCTTTCAACAACCGTATTAGTCTGCTATCCACTCCGTGTGACTCCAACACCACCCAAGTCACTTTCTGAGCTATACTGTCAAATGCCTTTTGAAAATTGATGAAGCAAGTGTATAGGTTTTTGTTCTTCCATCAAGCTTTCTCCGCTATCAATCTTAGTGCCAATATGTGCTTTATGGTACTTTTATATTTTCCGAACCCTGCTTGCTCGTCTGCTATATGTTCTTCTATCTGCGATCTTAATCTCTCAGTCAGTATCATCATCAGCACCTTACCTAGATGACTCGTTAGGGCAATTGTTCTGTAGTTCTTGCACTCCAATGTACTTCCTTTCTTGGATATTGTCACTAGCACAGATCTTGTCCATTCCTTAGGTGCCTTCCCTTCTTTCCATGCTATATTACATAGTCGGTGTATTTCCTGAATCATGCTTTCTCCACCATATTTGATCATCTCTCCCATGATCTTATTTCCAGGACTCTTGTTGTTCTTTAGTTGTTTCACTGCTTTTTCTACTTCCTCCTTTGAAATATCAGTCTTGCTCTCAGTGCTTGGGGGGAGATCTCTCTTTCAATTCTTATATCAGTCTCTCTGAGACACTCGGGTCCAACTGTGCTTTGTATAGATCCGTGTAATATCTCGTCCATCGCTGCACAATCTTCTCCCTTTTCATGAGCACTTCTTTGTTGTCATCTTTGATTGCCATCTGCTTTGGTTGCCATTTCCTATTAATATTCCTAATTGTCTTATACACCTCCCTGGTCTTACATTCGCCATAATACCTCTCAATATCTTCACATTGGTGCTCTAACCATTTCTCCTTATCCTTTCTGGCTGCTTGCCTTACCTCATTGCATTTCATCCTATATTGCTGTTCTGCCATCTCAGAAACATCTCTTCTGATCTTCAATGCTCTTTTCTCTTGAACCAACTTCAGTGTCTTCTTGGTAATCCACTTCTTATTGATCTTTTCTTCTTCTGGAACAGACTGCTCAATTGCCTCTTCTATTGTGATGGCTATCCCTGTGAGTCTCTTATCTAGGTCTTTCTCTGTGGTGATATTCTTAATCTTCTCTTCAAGCACTGTTCTGTATGCATTCCCTGTTTCTTCCTCACATAGCCTCACTACATCTCTTTTTTTCTTAAACTGTTTCTTACCTTTTCTTTTGAGTTTTATCTAAGTGTTTGCGATCACTAAACTGCGGTCTGAGTCTATATCTGCTCCTTGGAAAGTTCGGCGCTGCTGTACTGATATTATCCATCTTCTTCTTATCAAAATCATATCTATCATGTTCTTGGACTTCCTGTCATTCAATCGCCATGTCCACTTCCTACTGTTCTTTTGTTGGAATCTCGTGTTGCAAATCACCATCTCATGCTCCGTGGCAAACTAACAGTTTGTCACCTCATTCGTTTCTTTCTCCATATCCAAACCTTCCCATGACTCTCCCCCAGCCTTCATTATCTGTTCCAACCTTCGCATTCCAATCTCCTCCAATGATCAACGCATCTTTCTTCAGTATCTCCTCCACCGTCTTTGTCAAGTCTTTATAAAATATCTCAATCTCTTCCTCCATATTGTCCAATGTGGGTGCATACGCCTGAATGACTGAGATGTTGAACGGCTTTGCTTTGAATTGTGTGACCATCATTCTTGCACTCAACAGTTTGTATTTTAATAATGCTCTTCTAGCTGTTTTGCTAAGAAGGAATACAACTCCTGCTTCATGCTTCGTTTCGTTTCCTGACCAGATGACTTCGCAACCGCATATCTCTCCTGATCCCGTCCAACGTATCTCTGCCAGTCCAAGTATATCACATCGATATCTCTCCATTTACTTCCAAAGCAGCACTAATTTTCCAGTTGCCCACGGTGTTCGGATGTTCCATGTTCCAATGGATAGCATATGTGTTGGGTGTAATTTTCTTTCAGTAGCCAACTTATCGACCCAACCCCAATCACTCGACTGGTATCGCGGACCTTGTTTATCCAGGTGACGTCCGAGCCAGCATCTTTTAACATTTGGTTGTACTGGCATCAGATTTCATTCATATTGTTGTTTGATGGTCAGTGCATCGACATGCATCTGACCAACCCTCCTCCTTCATCCAGGCTTGGGACTGGCATGGAGCTCTCAGTGGCTTCATGGTGGAGTTTTGTCAACCTTCATTACTATTTTTGGTTCTCTGTGCCTTAAATATTGAGTCTGTTCTGGTATGACTATGGTCTGAAGAAGTGGGTCTGTCCCACAAAAGTTCGTCACCTAATAAATTACTCTGTTAGTCTTTAAAGTTCTACTGGCCTGCTTTTTCAAGTTCCATATGTTTTGTTTGTGGTTTTATGCCTGAAGGAGCTCCAAATCTTAAACTGAGCTAACACAACCAAGTTTTCTGCTGGTTATCCTTCCCCTTCCTGCAACCACACATTTCAAATGATGTAATACAATATAATGAAATGGTCCATGTTCACTCAACATAATTGTAAACCTTTCACAAAACTTGCAGTGCAATCACAGCCAGGGCATGCTCATGTTTTCAATTTTGCTGTAAACATTTCACACAACTTTCATAATTAATTTCAGCTACATTTAGGTTACTTTGATCCATCTCAAAAGAATTTAAAGCTCAGACAAATTCCTCATTCCCCAACAGCACACAATAATTACATAGGAAGACATACTAGATTATCATGATTGTCCCTTTGGGACTTAGACTCTATTCAGACTATGGATAAAACATTCCTATCATGTTCTTTTGTTTGAAAGGGCAAAATTTAATTTTGAACTTAACACTAGTTTGCTTCTGAATTTTAGCTGGAAAAAATAGCTGTCCTCTCTTCTTATAACTTCCTCAAAGCTCTAACATTAAGTAAGCTTGGAAGATGTATAGGAAGGGTCTCTATTGTCTGATCTCTTCTCAGTGATCTTACAAACTTTTACCCTCAGAAAATGTTTCAACAGTGGGAACATATCAAAGGCTCCGGGGTGGGGGAGGGGGGAAATCACCTAATATATTAGATTTTCATTGCTGCATAAATGACTTCCAAGAATGCAAATGACGTTTTTTCTTGACCAGGGTGTGAAGGACCAAGATCCTAGTATAATATGGAAGATTCTGATCAGCCTTTGTTCAGAATCTTTAACATATGCCTAGATGAAGCAGTCCTGAAGGCCTGGGATTTGGCTGAACAATAGATAGTACGTGGCACAGATATTAAAACAAACCTTTGTGTAACTAGGCATAAAACAAGGTCTGAGACAGAATAACCTTAGGTATGAATGCAGTAGTTGGAACTTACCTTGAAATATAGACCCATAACTCACTGAAGAGCAGACTGGAAGTCTGCTCTTCAGTTGAGGAAGAGATAACAGTGCATCTTCCTTGAAATATGAGCCTATATTCAGGAAAAGGTCTAACACAGGCGTGTCCAACCTGCGGGCCACATGCGGCCCTGGACAGCTAGTAATGCGGCCCCACAAGATCGTAAACTTTTAACATTATTATGTGATTTATATACATTAACTATATTATATATTTTATATGCGGCCCAAGACAATTCCTCTTCACTCAATGCGGCCCAGGCAAGCCAAAAGGTTGGACACCCATGGTCTAACATGTCAGCCTGATTGATGGTGTCTGCCCCTCACAGATGGCAATCTGAGCCCAGAAAGAGGTAGCATTGATAATTATATACTATTGCCAATGTATGCACTACTTATTGTTCTTTTTTCTCAAGGCCATATAGGAATGTACCTGTGGAAAAACATATCGGGAGTGCAACCTGTCATTCCTGAAGACCTGGAAATGGAATTTAACCTATCTCCTACAACTTCAGAGATAACATCTGTGTATTCATATGTAAACATGTAAACCTCAGCCAAGAGTAGAGCATTTATGTAACCTTTTAAACTACTGGCTTATTGTGCTCATTATGTCTTGCTGCTAGCACCTACCTAGGGGCTTGGAAAATCCCACCCCATCACTTCTCTGCACCCGTCAGCACCCTGAATAATTCATTGTAATCAGCTGTCTGTCAATCTCACTGAGCCTAACAAGCAAAATGACACTCCACCAGCTGTGTGTAATATGGGCCTTGTGCTTGAATCTACACGGCGTCAAACTTCTGTTCATTCAGGGTATTACTCTGAAACTCTTCCATTTGAAACACATATTTACCTGCTAGTTTAATGTAAGTACATACTAGCTTTCTCCCATCCACCCCGCTCCTTACTACCATAGGTTAATGATGGTCAAAAGTCACAAATAAATTAAGTTCATTTGTAAGGAGTAGCTCATTAAACATGCACTGCAGGATTCAAGACCTCCACTTCACTCAAAGGATTTAGATTCCTTACATGTTTTCTTGGCTAAGTGACCAACCAAAAACAACAAAGAAAAATTGATCAGCAATTATAAAACAATGCACTACATCAAATAAGGGGACAAAAACCAAGCCCTAAGCAGATTAGAAGAGCATATCTTATGACATACATGTAAGACATGTACTTTTATGTTACCCCAACTGACTTTTACCCACCTTTACATTTATTATCTGTTTTGCAGGGCCAGTAGTCCAAAGACTCCAAGGCACTAGACACTGCACAAACAAAAGATGACTCCTTCCAGAAAGAGTTCACAAGCTAAATAGACTAGACAGCTGCAGGGAGGGGAAACAGCAGCAAAGAGAGGTGAAATAACTTGCCAGAGGTCACACAGCAGGTCAGTAACCAATCTGGGAAGCAAACACCCAGGACACCTTTGTTCCATCCACTAGACCTTGCTGAAATTCTACACAAGCTTTCACTGACAAAGTTATTTTTGGAGCACTCATCCCTTGGTCCTCTCTACCACACATATTGCACCCTCATCATTGACTGATGTGCTAAGGTGCAGCAAAGCAAAGAGCCTCATGTTAATCACCTGGAAACAAGCCTGTCCCACCCTCCCTCTAGCCCCCATCAGCTGCTTGTTTTACAAGGCCAAAACACTGTCCAATTTGCAATTACCTTAATGGTCAATAAAAATCCAATTGAATAAGGATGCCTAACACCATCTCTCTGCTTGTGTGGTAAGTAGTAAAGCTGTCTGGTGTGTAATTACTACAGAAATTGTGATTTTAGAGAAAAAATTACACGACACGTGCCACCAAAACTATTAAACAACACTAGGCATTAACAGACCTACTCATTGGCCAGGACACGATGCCTAAGTCACACACTTGTGTAATACTAAATATACTTTTCCCGTCAAATCATCAGTGATCATAATGTAACAACAATGTGGCCTTGATCTTGTTGGAAACTTAACTAGAGCACAATGCCAGAGATCATCTTTATATTGATTTTAATTCTTTACATGGGAGAAGCCGTGAACTCCACCCTAGCACAGTTGAGGTAAAGGGGTAAAATAGGCCAATAGCCTGAGGCTACACCTGCTGTGGGGCTAAGGGGCATTGAGACTGACTGACAATGAAGCTCACCTTGAAAGGAACAGGTGGGGCTTCAAAAGCATAGAAGCTGAGAGTAGAGGAGGGCACTACAGTAAGATGAGCATGCAATCACATTCCCTGACATATGTGAAAAAGTAGGAGGCTAAGAAAGGGCAGGATAGAAAGCAGTCCAGTGAAGGAGACATAAGTTCTAAAAGAGATAGACCAGAACTGCTGGTTTCAAGGTCCAGTATACAGGGCAGGTCTGGGTCCCACTACCAGTCATTGTAGGAATGGTGGACGCATTTGGCATAGTGGATATGGACAATCTGAGAATCCAAGAAAGGAGATTCTAATGATACCTCAGAAGAAGAAGGCTATGTTCACTTGGCCAGAAGTTTAGACTTCAGGGAGAGACTTCATGAACAGCTGCTGAGCAGCAAGAGGGGGGCTACAGGAGTACACAGCAGCACACAGACAATCCAGAAAGTTTTTGGAGAATGTTGGGGATAACTTCCTGGTACAAATGCTGAAGGTACCAACCAGGGCTGTGCTATAGTAGAGTTTTAAAAAGAACTAGATACATTCACGGAGGATAGGTCCATCAGTGGCTATTAGCCAGGATGGGCATGGAGGGTGTTTCTAGCCTCTGTTTGCCAGAGGCTGGAAATGAACAACAGGGAATTGATCACCTGATGATTGCCTGTTCTGTTCATTCCCTCAGGGGCACCTTGCATTGGCCACTATCAGAAGACAGGATACTGGGCTTGATGGCCCTATGGTCTGGCCCAGTATGGCTGTTCTTATGATCCCCTGCTTAAACAGGGAGGAACTAGTAGAAGAAGTAGATGTGGGTGGCAAACTGAGCTGCAGTGATCATGAGATGGTAGATTTCAGGATGCTGACTAAAGAAAGAAAGGGAAGCAGCAGAATACACACCCTGGACTTCAGAAAAACAGACTAACTCCATCAGAGAACTGATGGGAAGCCAACATGAAGGGGAAAGGAGTCCCAGAGAACTGGCAGTATTTTAAAGAAGTCTTATTGAAGGCCCAGGGACAAGCCATCCCGATGCACAGTAAGAAAAGCAAATATGGTAGGCAACCGGCTTGGCTTACCAGGGAAATCCTTGATGAGGAGTAAACAAAAAAAGGAAACTTCTAAGAAGTGGAAACTTGGGCAGATGACTAAGGAGGAGTATAAATATATTGCTTGAGAATGCAGGGGAGTAATCAGGAAGACAAAAGTTACTACTGGAATTGCAGCTAGCAAGAAATGTGAAGAGTAACAAGAAAGATTTCTATGGACATGTTAACAATAATTTGGGTGATCAGAGAGGTTGTGGGGCCCTTACTGGATGAGGGAGGTAACCTAATTACAGATGACGGAGAAAAGCTGAAGTACACAATGCTTTTTCTTTGCCTTGGTCTTCCCAGACTAGGTCAGCTCCCAGACTACTACACTATGCAATGAAGTATGGGAAGGAGGTGGGCAGCCCTCAGTGGGGAAAGAGCAGGTTAAACATCATATAGAAAAGCTAGACATACACAAATCCATGGGTCCAGATTTAATGAATCCAAGGGCACCGAGGGAGTTGGCAAATGTGTTTGGCATTATCTTTGAAAACTCATGGAGATCAAGAGATGATCAGAAAAAGGAAAATATAGTGCACATCTTAAAAAAAAGTAATGAAGGACAATCCAGGGAACTATAAATTGGTCAGCCTTACTTCAGTCCCCAGAAAAATCATGGAGGGGCTCCTCAAGGAATCCATTTTGAAGCACCTGGAAGAGGGTTAGGAATAGTCAACATGGATTCACCAAGGGCAAGTCATTCTTGAGCAAGCTTCTCTGATGAAGTAACTGGTTCTGAGGACATGGGAAAGTCAATGCACGGGAAAAACCATGACTTTAGCAAAGATTTTGATACAGTCTTCCACAGTATTCTTGCTTGCAAGTTAAGGAAGTATGTATTAGATAAATAGACTATAAGGCAAACAGAAAGCTGGGTAGATTGCCAAGCCCAATGGGTAGTAATCAACTACTCTGTCTCACTGGTAGTCAGATTCAAGTGGTGGATCCCAAGAATCAGTTCTAGGGCCAGTATTTTTCAACATCTTTATTAATGACCTAGATGGGGAAATGGATTGCACCATCAGCCAATTTGTGGATGACGTAAGATTTGGCAAGAGGAAGATAAGTTGGAGGGTAGGGATGGGTCCAGAGTGACCTAGACAAAATGGAGGATTGGGCCAAAAGAAAATTGATGAGGTTCAACAAGGACAAGTGCAGAGTCCTGCACTTGGGATGGGAATCCCAAGTATTTCTACAGGCTGGGACTGACTGGTTAAGTAGTAGTGCAGCAGAAAATGACCTGGGATTACAATGGATGAGAAGCAGGATGATAGTCAATTGTGTGCTCTTGTAGCCAAGAAGGCTAACAGCATATTGGGGTGCATTAGGAGGAGCATTTCCATCAGATTTAGCGAAGTTATTATTCCCCCTTATTCAGCGCTTGAGACCACATCTGAAGAACTGCATCCATTTCTTCCCTCCTCCCTCACCCCGTTTAGAAAGGATGTGGATGCATTGGGGATGGTCAAGTGGAAGGCAATGAAAATTATTAGAGGGCTGAATCACATGACCTACAAGAAGAAGCTGAGGGATTTAGGCTTATTTAGTTTGCAGAAAAGAAAAGTCAGGGTTAATTTGATAGTAGTCTTCAACTTCCTAAAAGGCAGGTGGTTCTAAAGAGGATGGAGAGAGGCTGATCTCAATAGCGACAGAGGACACAACAAGGGGCAATGGTCTCAAGATGCAATGGGGAAGGCTGAGGTTGGATATTAAGTCCTGGCTTGATAAAGTCATTGCTGGGATGATTTTGTTAGGGTTGGTCTTGCTTTGGGGGTGGGGCTGCACTTGATGAGCTCCTGAGATCTCTTCCAGCCCTAGAATTCTATGAATGACAGAGGTGCCATGCTGAATGACTGCCTGGTGAACTAATTCCCCAGGTGTTCCACTATCAGGCATTGCCAAGTGATAAGTAGCAGACCCTGTAATATGAGCATAATTTGAAAATCCAAGATTGTTCATCCTAGATAAATGGCGGAAGAGCTGGAGAACAAGTGTGTTTCCACTAGTACTTTGTGATCATCCAAAGAATCTCTTCACTTATTGTTTCAAGTTTCATATGACCAGATATGACCTAGAGTAACAGTTATGCCCTTCAAACTGCTATCCAAATATTTGAGAAATTAATGAAGCACTCTTGGGGAGTGGGTGAACCTTGGACTGGGAGAGATAAGTCCCTCGCCCCATCCCTTCCACCTGAGTTTATTGTGACTCTCCAGAAGAGACGCTCCAGCAGTCAGAAGTTCTGGAACCAGGAATTCTGAGGTGCTGCTGTACCCCTGGCTTAAATTGGTTTCCATCCTCCACAGTGTTTATAGTTTCGTTTAATTCTCTCAGCACCCCAATATACAAATTGTTCCAGCACCTCTGATACCAGTTAGCCATCCTGGACATGAAACAAAATATATATGGTGACAATGCTGAGAAGACTTTTTAAAAATTCCAGTAAGAGCTCAAGGAGCAGGATTGCTGACTGCCTAAATAAGAATGTGACAACACATACCAGCTTTCAGGAAGCAGGTAAAATTACTAGTTATACTGCAGTAATTTGTCAGATTTACTCAAAATAACCGTTGCCTTCTCCTATCAGATAATATCAGTCTCTACTCAGGCGCATCTTTGCTTGTATAACATGAACATTCCCTCTTCCTGGATCCTCAGGCTCCAGTCCCTGAGGGTTAGGTAAGGATCAGGGTGGGGGTGAAGATGAGGATGAGAGTTAAGAAATTCTTACAAGGAATTGGAACCACAGAAGAGCATAAAATCTGAAACTGGAAATATGCCTAACTCTTAAGTTTCTCGTTTCATGTTTTTGCCCTGTTGATTTAATAATTTCAGAGATTCCTTTGATCAGTGACCCAAACCACCTGCTGTAAATAAAGCGGCAGTAAAAAAGTTCAGTGAGGAGCTAGATGCCTTCAAAGGATTAAACAAATATCTTTCCATACAAAACACATTTTTCTCTAGAGGATGCAATTTGAAAAGAAATGCTAGTCAACAAGCAGCACAGTCCATTAGCTCAGCCGTGAAGGAGCAAATCTGCATTCCAACCTGACAGAAAAAAAAATCATCAAGTTGTATGGGAAAAGATCAAGCTGAGAGGTGTGTCTGGTAATTGCTTTTGAGGAAAACTGGAGTTTTAGAGCACCGTCACCTTTCACAGTGCCTCTGAGCAGAAGCTACAAGGTACCACATCCTCCTTCCTTCATTAAAGGAAAGCTCTGGTTCTTGTTTGCTTGCTTCACACCTTGTTCGAATAATGGCTTACACACATTTACACATGTAAGTTATAGGGACTGTTTGTACCACATTAGAACAAAAGAGACAAACCCTTGTAAAGCAAGTCTGGTATATATTTCAGACGACCCTCACATCCAGAGAATTGGACACTTGTAATGGTCGCGAAGACAGTTCCTTACTGTCAATTTAGTGTAACATAGAAATTCCATAGTGAACCAAAATCATATTTGAAGCTTTTTAGATAGCAATAGTTGAAGTCTTCATGATATAATCTACTCTTTCTGTAGTTTTCTGTAACATCAAAAATAAGATTTTATGTCCAATTTTGAGGCAGAACCAAATCCAACATCCAAATTTGTTTGACTCCTTTGATTTGCCTAGTTAAATCAGCTGAATATAAATTCTGAATGTGAAGCTATGGGCAAAAGGTCTTATGGAGCCCTGGGATTCTAAATGGAGAGATTTCGAGTAAGAAGGAATATTATCCTTGTATTTGGGGTTGGTACAATCATTACTGGGATCTTGTCTCCAGTTCTCGCATCTTCATTTCAAGAAGGACGTTGATAAACTGGGAAGGGTTCAGGGGAGAGCCAGGGGAGCATTTAAAAGATTAGAAAACATGCTTCATAGTGACAGACCCAAGGAGCTTAATCTGTTTAGTTATTAACCTCTCTTTGTTAAGTACCAGTCTATAAATACCTACATGAGGAACAGAATTTAATAATAGATGGCTCTTCAACTTGGCAGACAAAGGTATAACAAGATCCAGTGGTTGGAAGGTGAAGTTGGACATAAACTAGAAATAAGGTGTGAATTTTTAAGTGAGGATAATTAACCATTAGAACAATTTACGAAGGCCAATGATGGATTCTCCATCAGTGGTGAATTTAATTTTTTTTTCCTCTAATGATATGCTCCATCAAACAGGATTTAATTCAAAAAGTCATATGGCAGAGGTCAGGCTAATCATAATAATCCCTTCTTGCTTTATAATCTATGAAAATTATATGTCTACTTATTTTACTCTCCCAGGTGTACCTGACAAGCTCCGTTCCCCTGTATGCAGTTGGGGGCATAGCATTTTCCGGCTGCCATGCTTTAAACTTACACTGTGCGCTAGGCCGGCCTGCCAATGGAGGGTATGGGAGTGGGAGGGGGCAAAGGGGACAACTGCAATGAGGCCCAGCAATTCAGAAGGGCTGAGGGCTACTGGCCAATGCCACTGCTTCAGCTGCACCAGCAGCCAGGAGGCCTGGGCCCTTTAAATCATGGCTGGAGCACCACATGGAGCACTCCAGCTGGCACTAAGAGCTATGTGGGTTGGGGGGACCACAGTGTGGTCCAGGTTTCACTGAAGACTGACTACTCCCAACCCCATCCCTTCCTGGAGTACAGAGTCAGCCTCTAACACCTGCTCCCAGCTCTCCTTGTGCTAGGAATTAGACACAGGCTCTTCAGTCAGCATGGATTTCAAAATTTGCCAAAATGCCTAACATTCTGTCACAGATTTAGTCATTAAATGATAAAATAATCGTGAAATAATAAACATCGGAAAAGCAGGCATATAATTTTAACACCAAGTGTTGAACGTGATCCAAACTTTTTCTCTCTAACATTAAAAGTGTCACAGTTTATTTTCTCCTTGTATGAATCTGTCCTTGCTAATGTCTTAGTGAAATGACCATGTTTCTTTTTAAAGAGAAACTGATTGGGATGGCCAGATAGTTGGGAATGTAGTCATGTTCAAAATTGCAGTCTACAAAGAGCTTCTGCATGTTCCATCATTTCAACTGTCCCCGTTCTCACCTGTGCCAAGAAATAGTCTGGATTTGTAATTACCAGATATCTGCTGTTAAGAGTCCAGAGAACTTGCTTCTATGCTGACCCAGCAATTAGTAATCCAGAAATCTCTGAGTTAGTCATTTAACCTTTCCACACCAAAATCGCTGCTCGACCTTGCAGCGGTATAATCAGGAAGGCCAAATGAATTTAAAGTTGCAGCTAGCAAGGAATATGAAGGTTAACAAGAAAGGTTTCTACAGGTATGTTAATAAGAAGCAGATAAGGGAAAATGTGGGACCCTTCCTGAATAGAAAAAGTAACCTAGTGACAGATGATATAGGAAAAGCTGCAGTAGTCAGTGCTCTTTTTTACCTCAGACTTCGCAGAAAAGATCAGCTCCCAGACAGCTGCATTGGGCAGCACGGTATGGGGAGTAGGAGAGAAAACCCCAGCAGTGAAAGAACAGATTATGGACTATTTAGAAAAAAACTGAACATGCACAAATCCATGGGACTGGATCTTATGCATCTGAGAATGTTGAGCAAGTTCACTATTATGATCGTAGACCCACTGGCCATTATTTCTGCAAACTAATGGAGCAGTCTGTAGTTTATCAAATTCCCCTTCTTTACCTTTTAAAAGATGTGCACTCTGCGTTTTTCCAATCATCCACAACCTTCCCAAATCTCCATGAGTTTGCAGAAATAATGGCTTCATCCTCAGTCCCTGGAAAAATCATGGAGCAGGTCCTCAAGGAGCCCATTTTGAACCACTTGAGGGAGAGGAACGTGATCAAGAACCGTCCACATGGATTCACCAAGGGTAAACAATGCCTGACCAATTTAATTGTCATCCTGGAGTTCTAAAGAGGATGAAGAGAGGCTGTTCTCAGTTGCTTTCTTGGCCTTAGTGACAGCTTCAGAAGAAACTTTTTCATGTCTAGGACCCATGACAATCACAAATAAAGATATTTGAAGATTAATATCACTCAGTCAAGAAAAACACAAACAAAATGAAGTGTGGGGGGAGCTGGGCAGCTGAGGGAAATGAGTTAGCCTGACACTGCATTGCGCTGTATTCCTCCACATTCGTTACTTATGAAGCGGACACTTGGATGAAGGTTGATGGTTCTTGGTATCGAAAATATGTTCATAAATTAAAAAAGAGGTGTAAATTTACATTGTTGTAGCAACAATTCATTTATCAAAAATTTGTAAATCGAGGGATAGGTGTAGTGATGTTAATAATTAGGTATTATTAATGTAACTTTGTTACTTTAAGTTGAAAGACTCCGTTAGAGTAGCTATAAGTATTGTTCATTCCATGCTGCAATTATGTAAATGCAGTAGTCATGTGAATGAGAGAAAGAACACTTTTAGAGAAATAGGCATGAAGACCACTGCATACCCAGATGACCAGAGGCAGGGCTGGAGACTCAGAGGCAGTAAATAATTATCAGGTATGCTAAGCCCATTGAAAATAAACACTGGACAGGGCAGATTGACGAACCTTGAAGCTAGTGGCAAGCAGCCCTTGACAGGGAACTGATAATGACTTTGCCAGAGGACAACGCCCAGGAGGGGCATACTGATATCAGATAATGCCAAGAAAACAGTCAGATGAACATATGTTGCAGAAGGACTGATTGTAATGGTAAATGATTGACTGGGGCCTGACACAGCAAAATGCATAGACTTTCATGGAGGAAAAATCCTATGAAGCAGTGTTTCCCAAAGTGTGGTCCACAGCCTAGTACCTGTCCTTGGAAAAAAATACCAGCCCTTAGAAAATATACAAATTATCGCTATGTACTATTATTATTTTGCATAAATAATAAACAGTGAAAATGTATTCATTTCTCTTTTTTATATGCGTTTATGCTTTTGGGTGGGGAAAAAAAAGTACTGAAAACAAAATGGATCTCAACTATATAAAGTTTAGGAAACCCTGCTATAAAGGATATGGGTGTCTTGTATTAGTCTTTTGGTTGTATCCCACAACACTATGGAATCAGTCTAGACTCACAGCTCATTCACTGTGCCTGATTTATCTGGCCAGTAAGTCAGGGGAGCCAACAGACTGGTAATGACCAACTCTACAAGACATGCGCATGTCTGTATGTAAATGCATATGCATCTTTGTTACACAATCAATAAATGTGGCGTGTTGCCTTATCCCCCTGAAAAAGATCCCACGTGCTTCTTTTAAGAACAATAGTTATAGTTATTAAATTCTTACAATTGGCCCCACTTTTATTCTTAAGACTTAAGACTGTTCATCCAAAAGGAACATTTGCATTTCACTTTACATTCTGCAGCATGTTCTCAAACCTATGTCCCTACAAATGGAGATGAAGTTAGTTATTTGAATAAATTGAGTATATTTACCCTACATAATTGATTGTGCTTTTATTTAACTTGACTGATGTATATTCTTTTTTGATTTCTGCAGAGAAAAATACAGTTGCTACTTTGACTGCTAAGGACAACATAACTATTCTTGTCCAGGTGACAAGAATATTTAATGCATTTGGGAAAAAAAAATCTAATGACGTTATAGCCGAGTCTAAATGTGTAACAATAAAAAAAAAAAACCACACACCTTTATCCTTGTTACTTTTCTCATTGATTACTGCTAAAAGTTTTAATTGTCAACTTGCCTTTTCATTTCATTTTGTGCATGTATTCATGATTGTTCATATAAAGGAGTTAAAAGTCTAGAAAAAATTATGTTCTTTTCAGGGAGGTGGGTCTCCTTTTTGAATGGCATTAGGATAAATTTTCAATATAGTAGCCATAATGGACCGGAAAGACCACGGAGTTTTTAAGGCCAATGGATTTTTCTTCTCTATTTTTATTTTTTCCTATGTTGATTAATATTGCTTTGGAAGTAGAGAGGTAAAATGCAGCTAAGAGAAGAGAATGAAACACTAAGAGGTCATCAAAAGGGTAGAAATATGTTTATACCAAAAATATGTTTCTAAATGCTGACAAGATAGTAAGAACTAACAGTGCCTTTCAAGGCAGGCATCAAATTAGTCAATTACTTTATCATTCATCTTCTGACCTTGTGCTTTAGAAGATTAACTAAGATGTGCCCAAATCTGAGACATATATAATTAAGTGTTAATATTGTTCCACCATGTTTTGTACAGTCAACATCACCAAAAACTTCTTATTTCAATTTTATACACGTCAATAACAACGAGCACAGCTCTAAAATCAAAACGAGAACTTTGAAGATGTATCATGTCTGCAAGCCACTTAAACATTGCCATTGTCAAGGTAATGCAACATACAATAGAACATAATATGCCAAGAGGCAATAAATGGGCATCCTGTCATCCCTTGAAGACTTTGCAGACAATCTCCCTCTTCAATCACTTCCCTAACATCATACATGAAAAAACAACTCAAGTCAATACACTCAGCCAGCAAATTAGACTGAAATCAACTGCATTAAGACAGGTATCATGACCTGTAATATTCCTTCACTATCACCAGTACAGATAAACAATCACATTCTCACCAATGTAGAAATATTCACATACTTGTGCGGTTCCATCAGCCAGGACATCTGGAATGAAATTAATAAAGGCAGAAATAACTTCAGGTGCTTAAATACTTTGGAAATCTTCAAAATACAGCACCATAACCAAACTCAAGACTTACCAGAGCTGCACATTTTCAACACTGCCTTAGAATGTAGAATGCTGGGGAAAGGGAAATAATGGCATCTCCAAACTGTCTATATTCCATACAACCTGCCGCAGAAAAATCCTCTGTATATTTTGGCCCAGAATAATCTCAAACTAAGACACAGTGTATTCAAGAGGAGATGAGCACCATCATTGCAAGGAGATGCTGGAGGCAGATTGGCCATGTGCTTCCATGGCAAAATGATTCCATCACAAGAGTAGCAACAAGATGGACACATAAAGGCAAGCAAAAATAATATGTTGAAAGGCAGTGGAAATTGAGCTGAAAAACCTGGGGCACAGCTCAATAAGTACTAAAAGACTTGCCAGAAACAGAAAAGAGTGGAGGTGCCTCATCTGTGCTCTAAATACAATATGTATAATGGGAACATGACTACGATGATGTGATATGTAAGGGAATAATACAATTCACTTAAAAATATAAGAAAGAAAGGCCATACTGGGTCAGACCAAAGGTCCATCTGAATCAGTACTCTGTCTTTTGACAGGGGCCCGTGCCAGATGCTTTACTTGTGGTAAACTAATTGGTATACACCCTCCTAATACACTGGAGAACTAGGTTACTCCATCATAAAGCAAATGGATAATTACACTATTGTTATAATTCAGAGACCAAAAAAATTTATAGAAAAGAGTTGTTGTTGCCAAGTGAAACAACACCACTTAAAACAAGAAAAGAAATATACAAGAACCTTTTGGGTAGGTCTACACTAGCCAGCTACTTCGAAGTAGCCGGCACAACATCGAAATAGCACACATCAGCTGCGTCTACACGTGCACGCTACTTCGAAGTAGCGGCACCAACTTCGAAATAGCGCCCGTCGCGTCTACACGCGTCAGGCGCTATTTCGAAGTTAACTTCGACGTTAGGCGGCGAGACGTCGAAGTCGCTAACCTCATGAGGAGATAGGAATAGCGCCCTACTTCAACGTTGAACGTCGAAGTAGGGACTGTGTAGACGATCCGCGTCCCGCAACGTCGAAATTGCTGGGTCCTCCATGGCGGCCATCAGCTGGGGGGTTGAGAGATGCTCTCTCTCCAGCCCCTGCGGGGCTCTATGGTCACCGTGGGCAGCAGCCCTTAGCCCAGGGCTTCTGGCTGCTTCTGCGGCAGCTGGGGATCTATGCGGCAGGCACAGGGTCTGCAACCAGTTGTCAGCTCTGTGTATCTTGTGTTGTTTAGTGCAACTGTGTCTGGGAGGGGCCCTTTAAGGGAGCGGCTTGCTTTTGAGTCCGCCCTGTGACCCTGTCTGCAGCTGTGCCTGGCATCCCTATTTCGATGTGTGCTACTTTGACGTGTAGACGTTCCCTCGCTGCACCTATTTCGATGTTGGGCTGAGCAACGTCGAAGTTGAACATCGACGTTGCTGGCCCTGGAGGACGTGTAGACGTTATTCATCGAAATAGACTATTTCGATGTTGGCTGCACGTGTAGACGTAGCCATCGTGTCTACACGCACTATGGGCTATTTCGACGTTGAAATCGACTTTAGGCAGTGAGAAGTCAAAATCACTATTCCCATCCGAAGATGGGAATAGCGCCCTACTTCAACATTCAACGTCAAAGTAGGGCACGTGTAGATGATCCGCACCCCGCTACTTCAAAATAACAGGGTCCTCCATGGTGGCCATCAGCTGAGGGGTTGAGAGACGCTCTGTCCAGCCCCTGCGGGGCTCTATGGTCACTGCGTGCAGCCCCCTTAGCCCAGAGCTTCTGGCTGCTGCTGCTGCTGCAACTGGGGGTCCATGCTGCATGCACAGGGTCGGTAACTGGTTGTCAGATCTGCGGCTCTCATGCTGTGCAGGGCAAGTGTGTCTGGGAGGGGCCCTTTAAGGGAGTGGCTTGGGGCTTTGCTGGTCCCTTATTTCAACGGGGAGAGCTTGTGTGTGTGGACACTCCACATTTCCTTCCGGGGCGGCTCCTTTCGATGTTCCCCATCGCTACTTCGAGATGGAACGTCGATGGCACCAGCCATGGAGGACGTCTAAACAATACACATCAAAGTAGCCTATTTCGATGTCCTTACTTCAAAATAGGCTACTTCGACGTAGTGTGCTAGTGTAGACGTAGCCTTTATGTTTTATATCACCCACAAAATAAACAAATTCATGTTGTCTGATTTTCATTTATTGTTAGGCACCTTTAAGCTATGTAAATGAGACACAAGTCTATTTATATACTTCCTAAGTAAAAAAGCATGCATCTTTCACCCCAACAACCTTAACTCTGACCCCACATAAATTCTTTCACCAATAATCTTAAAATATTAACATATCATGAAAACTTTTGGGGAAGAGAAAAATAAATGTGTTATTTATACTGATACCAAAGAAACATGCTCTGAGTTCATAATAAGAGGTGTCTATTTCTTGATCTCCTGTCACCTGCCTTTCCTTACCTGTGCTCCAGCTAGGTCTCAATTTAACATAATCTCATCTTTATGCACAAAAATAATCCCAGTTACTACAGCGTGACCACTTGTGTGCTCAAAGTTAAGCAGAGAAGTAAATCTTTGCAGTATTGGGCCCAGTTTGTAAACTATCTCATAAATGGATGGCACTCCCAGTGATCTTTAATAACAAAAATACATGAGTTTATGATAACAGTGCTTTCCAAAACATTTCCAATTTATATGATAATATATCCATAGCAGGTTTTTGACATCCCTAAATCAGAGCAGAACTTTGGCACTAGAGACAAGGGTTGGAGGTCTTATGCTACACATTGTCCTGATAAAAATGCCACAGGGTCTAGACACAAACACCACAACCTTCAACAATGTCAATAAAGCAAAGCTTGAATTAGAGAAGAGGAGAAAATGAAGTTCCTGCAAGATGGCATGGGATTATCTAACTTTTTTTTCCAGGTTCCTTTCTCCACCTTATGGTCAGGACATCTTCTCTTCTTGGTGGTCACTTAATAACAAGTAGCACGTTTATGTCACTCTCCTATTTGTGAGTCCATCAACAGCTAATCAGCCTGATTCTGGAGCCACAGGTTTTCATCACAGAAGGGACAGGTTTTGGTAACTGTTCGAGGGGCACAAGGCAGTTTTTGCCACTCGTCATCTTCTCAGCTTTTCCTCGTCTACACTGTGCCACTCCCTTATGAAGGCTGCTATCTGCGGAGGATGGTCCTCAGCAAGGTTCTCCCAAGTGTTGATACTGATGCTGAACTCTCTCATGTGCGCCTTCAGTGCGTCTTTATATTGTTTCCTCCAGCCCTAAGCATTCCTCCATTCGTCCTTCAACTTGGAAAACAGAATCTGTTTTGGGAGGCACTGAATAAACATCCAAACCACATAACCAGTCCAACAAGGTTGTTGGTGAACGATAATGGCTTCAATGCTGGTCACATTCAACTCCTCCAGAACACTAGTGTTCATGTGCCTATCCTCCCAAGAGATATTTAGGATTCTCCTGAGGCAGCGTTGATAATATTGTTCATGTGCCTTCCGAGAACTCACAAGGCCAAGGTCCAACAGGATCATGGGATTTGCTTCAACACAGAGCCAATTCAGGATAATGTACTTTATTATCTACTCCAAGTTACTACAAGTTCATATTCATAAGGTACAACATATTAGCAAGCAAGAAGCACAACAGGAATATAAATGACTGGATAAAAGACATTTTGACATGCTCACATCCCTTCTCTGCCATGGAGAATCCCAGTCCCAAAGTACCTCACATCAGGGCCATGACGGATGTTGCGCTGGCTGGGGGAAAATTAGTCCAAGGCACCCTGAGGCAGAGAATCCCCAGTGAAACTCAGCTAGGGGCAGGACCTTGCAGTTATTTTATCCCTTCGCTGTTTACTGGGTGTGCATGTACTGGCTCAATGCCACTTCCAATATTTTCACAGGGCAGAAGACAAGGTTGCCCTGGGTACTGGTTTCTCTAGGTTCCCACTTCTAAACGCAGGTGTCAGGGGGGATGTGGCTATCTGGTGTTTATGTTTGTGGTGTTTAAGGCTGTAACAGGTTGTAACATAGGGATGGAAACTGGGCTCTGCCGCAGAAGGTTCCCACTCTTGATCTCTAAGGCCTGCTAGCCTGTTACATGACACTCCACGCCTTGGCATTGGACAGGTTGCGACCTCCCAGTGTACCACACCCAACATAGCATGCATAAAACATTGCTTGTTGTGCATGCATATATATAGAGAGAGCCAAGATGCCAATAGAGATAACATATACTAATACAGCAAATTTTAATTCATATGCAGAGGATAATGACTAGGAGGGCTAGGTTGAGAAGGCTTTAGGCAACCACCGCTTGAAAATATCCCACCAAGGATGTATGGTTAGATCAGACTTTGCCACGTATAATAAATCACCTGGGGCACATTTCATATGGATGTGGGTATTGCCTAATCTCTGCCTCTGTGCCACTAAGAACTGGTTGATTGCAGGTGTTTTTTGTGGAAAAATTGTCCAATTGGGTAAATGCTAGTCTCAGTGGAAAGAAGACCGGTGGGCTCGGAAAGGACAAGTTCAAGAAATGTTGACCATGGCTGGTAGCTCGATGCACAATGCCTCAGCTCCAGTCTGTCACCAAGGTAATGTTACACTAGTACAGAGGGAGCATGGAAAGTTTCATCCTCCCACTCTATTGTGTTCACATAGGCAGCCTCGACCATTGTTGTACATCCAGATGGTGCTGCTCTCAATAGGGTGCCATATGCAGGTTACTGCACTACTCTTTAGGTGCAAGTTCTGAAGCTGGGGCTAGGGGAGGACAAGCCCATGCCTTGCCCCACCATTACCCCTTATGGTGCAGATATGTATCATTGGAGCCTACCAACACCTCTGGCCCCAGTATCTCTGGTGCCCATACAGGGGAAAAATAAAAAAAGGCAAACCACCTTTGTAGGGACACAAAGTGGCACCATGTCCCTGGGGGTTGAGATGGCTGAAGGACAGACACTTCAAGACCCAAAAGCAATATCATCCGACAACTGCAGCTCACTGCTATGCTGGACATATCCCTTGGGATATATGCTAGGAAGCGGCGGCAACACAGTTTCAAGCTGAGTGGCGGTGGTTGTGCTTAATAGCACGTACAAATTTTTGTCCTGGGAGCTGATCAACCATGCATGCCAATGCCAGGCTCACATTGGAGGTGAGACCCACATAAGTGCTCCATAAAGAGGAGCTTAACCCCCTCCATATATGTTGAGTGTCTAGCGAGGTGGCCTCTAATAGTCAACCTTGTAATGCAGGTGTTACAGCATTAGGTCTACCAAGCTCTCTCAGCTTATTCCCTAGGGTTTCAATATTAAAATAACTTAGGATACCCACCTCACCCCCATCCCTCTCAATATGGCAGTTATCACACTGCAACGAGTACATTACAATATTAGTGGTTGCCATTGGACAAAAAGCCTATGCATAGAAGGCCCAAATGGAACCGGGGAACAGGCATCAGGCAATAAATAATATTGCCATGGGGGTGGCAGCATTAACAGGCTACTGAGTAGGGATAGGCCAAATATATGCTAGCAGTTGCAGCCAGCCATTTCCTCCAGTTCTGTTATTATACAAACATAGAGGATGGCTAACAGACAAGGTAATATTAGGACATGGGAGGAAACAAGTATGTTTAACCAGCAGGATAGTGCATGTAGTATGTCTTTTGCTAATCAAACCTGTTTTATCTTGCTGGCTAAACATACTTGTTTCCTCCCATGTCCTCATATTAATTTTACACCAGTTTGCAGTACTGTTTACTGTAACCCAAAGGGTGACATTTTGCTTGTGAGTATATGTGTACATGTACAGGATGCTGGCTCACAGTGATTGGCCCCTTATGGCATCATGCAGGGTTACAGTTCCAGCTGGAGAGCTGCAGCCAGCATCACAGGTGTTGTCGTTGATGGTATGGCTTGGAGAGCTGTTTTCCTGCAAAGAATCCAAGTTTTACAACACCATTAGTTATGCAAACAAGTCAGTTTGGGACCCAGGTTTTAGCTGTATCTTCCATATTTCTACCTTTCATTTGCCTGAAAAAGTACATTTGAGGCAGAGCATTGGTACAAGGCACCACACTCATTAGTCCAGGCAGCTGCTAGGCATTTGGGTTTGCAAGAGTTTAGTGCTGGCCTTGCCAGTGTTGTTTGTAGGTTACTGGCATCTGTTTTACAGGGGAGTAGCTGATACTGTACCGTTACTAGCAACTGACTAGATAACACACGGCCTTGATGGAAAAGCCAAAGCCATAGCTTTAAAGCACTTCCAACAGAATTTTGCTTCAGCAGCATTTTTGCTACTTCTTCTGGATCTTGCCTAGCCTGAAGTGTTGTGAACCCATGCACAAAGCAACATACACAACTTAACAACGCTAACAAGAGTGTAAACAGTAACAAAGAGGAAGCCGTGCTAGTCTATATACTATCAAAACAAAAAGCAGTCAAATAGCACTTTAAAGACTAGCAAAACGGTTTATTAGGTGAGCTTTCGTGGGACAAGAAGTGGGTCTGGCCCACGAAAGCTCACCTAGTAAACCATTTTGCTAGTCTTTAAAGTGCTACTTGACTGCTTTTTGTTTTAAGAGTGTAAACAAAATACAAAGCCATACTTTTCATTGTGACAGTGGATCCATGGTGTTTTAGACTGTTCTTCAGTAAATACCAGTTCTTCTGCATTTCTGGAAAACAAAAAGAACACTTTTCTAACCCTTGGGGGGAGCAGGTAACAGATTATTGCTCAAATCTCTCCTTCCCTTTTACCAATATGCTTAGTTCTGTCCAAACTTCACAAGTTACTCACTCTGACTTTCCTTCAGACACTTCAGAGTTAACAACCTACTTTCTCCCTCTAATCGCTTGCTTGTTCCCTCAAAAATGCAAACTTCATTAGCTCAGATCTCACCATTTTAAGTTTTATTGCAGGGATCTGACTTTCCCATGCCTGTACTCATTACTCCCTCAGGGCTCTCAGACTATAAGCTTTTTTATCTGTTGTTTGTCTGCTTGTGTGGGCCCAATCCTGCTTTCAAAGCCAAAATGTTTCTTTCCTATGGTCCCAGGCTTTATTTCACTGTCAATATAGCAAGGAGGGTGGGCTCCTTAACTAGCCCCACATCCCTCCGGGTACCTGTTCTCGAGCAAGTCTCAAATTTATTCCTGCAGTTAGCTAATTGTGGAAAACGCCTTGTTACAGAGCCAAACTTCAGCAGTGTCTCCTTCCTGGGCTGATGTTAGGAACCTGAAAACCAATTTATCAAAACTTCTCTCATGGAGCCTCCTTACAAGAATTTCCATGCTCAGACATTGTCTCCAAAATACGCTCTCGCAGCTTAACAAATTTCCCTGTTCTCTGCCCTGGCCTCTCTAAACCCTATACCAAACACTGGGCAGGACAGAGCCTCTAAGCCCTATCCTTTTCATGCTTGATCCTGCTCTGACTGATGGCATATACAACCTTAACATTTCTTCTTGGCCAATAAGTCAGAGAGTTAGATATTTAACCTCTCTCTTCACTTAGCCATCCTATAACTGATGGGTATACACCTTTGAGACCAAATTTTTTTCCAACTTGCCCCTCATTAGAGGAGGGCAAGAGACCTTTTCAGGGGGAAAGGCAAGAACAACATGCCTTTATTTAGAATACAATGTAAAAGCAGCTAATACATACTTTGTAAACCAAACAAACCACCCACACACACACACACACACAGAGTTCTTCCCACTGCTGTTAAGTATTTACCAGCCTGTTGCTCACCTCCACCCATGGATCAGATGGACAGGGAACGAGATGGGATCAGATTCTATTTCGGTCCAGCCGAAGAGCCCTCGCAGAGTGGTGTTGCTGAGACAAAACTAGAGTCATAACGAAGTCCTTCCACATCATCTTTTACAGGCGTTACAGGTTTTAGCTGTGTCCTCTTCTTTACAGCAATGGCTCCATTGTCCCATATTCATAGGATCCAACTGCAAATGGATTCCCTGCTCTTCTACTTATACTGTCCCTGCATTACCAGCAGTTCAGTCTGAGTGCAATCTCTGCCGATTCGAGTCTCCTGAGGAGGAGGCCACAGCAGCCACTTTACCTTATTCATGACCAGAGGTCTCATTCAGCCTCCTCCTCCTGGTCACTATCCCCCTCAGAGGAGGAGGTAGCCCAGATGTTCACATCCCTGGGACCCAATCGTTATCAACTAATGGCGTCTGCCTTCTCTGTAACTGCTTTCAAAAGGCTGAGGAATAGCCATCCCCAGACACAGTCTCTAGAGTACCTACTGGCCAAATAGGTGGGTACTGCAGCTTCCATGCATTCTGCAATTTTTTTGCAGTAACTGGGAAAGCTGCCACTATCCCATTCCATTGGGACAGCCGCCTGGCATGATACTTTAATGACAGGACTACACCAGGATGTGGTCAGCCATCCCAGAATCCTATTTGGCAAAAAAAAAAAGAACACTTCCCTCTTACTCCACATTGCCTGATTTCCTCTTCCCACACTCGTGCACTGCGATTCCATGATTGCTGTTCATGACACGAGAAGGTCAACTCACAAGGCCAAGGACAGGATCGTGGGATTTGCTTCAACACAGAGCCAATTAGGGACAATGTACCTTATCAAGCTTATCTACTCCAAGTTACTACAAGTTCAGATTCGCAAGGTACATATTAGCAAGCAAGAAGCACAACAGGAATATAAATGACTGGATAAGAGGCACTTTGGCATGCTTATGTCCCTTCTCTGCCGCAGGGAGTCCCAGTCCCAAAGTCAGTGAAACTCATGTATCAGGCTTGGTTTTGCTCATGATATTTTTCTTGCAGTTGCTGGACGGTGAAGGTCATGTCCACTGTTCCTCAGAATGTTCAGAAGCCACATTAGATTATGGGAGAATTTCTTCTCAGAGTGGTAGGAATCAGTTTGCAAGGGTTTGAGCTGAGGTTTTTCCCTGCCATTGCCAGGAGGGAGACACCAGGATAGTTCCCATGGTACCAACTTGCCCCCTTCTTGAACAGGCTAATGATCAGTGTGTCTCCGAACTCTCATGTCATTGCCCTGTGGAATCTCATCACTCCGGACAGCTACCAATTTGTCAGGAACCAGTTCAGCATGAGGACGTTGACCATTGGATTCCTGCTCATACAGCTGTGGGGGCCTCAGGCCACTGGCCCGGGACAGGGCTGGGAAGACAGGGTTGGCATCCCTAGGGAAGAGGGGTGGGGGTGATGCTAGGCACCCCCAGGAGAATTCCCTCCATCTTGCCACCACAAAGCATGGAGGGGGTAGATGTGAGTTCAGGGGATTGCTCCCAGTGAAGGTGGGTCGGGGGGACCAGCAGGCACCCTGGCAACCCAGGGAATCCCAATCTGGACATTCGTCTGCAGTTGGTCGTGGCCATCAACAACATTCTGCTGTACAGAGTCATCTGCCTAGGAGATGTGGATGCCGTTATTGAGGGATTCAATACTCGGGGCTTCCCCAGCTGTGGAAGGGCCATCGACAGACACACACCTATCTGTGCCCCACACCCTGGGCCTCGATCTACATCAACCACAGGGGTACTTTCTGGTTGTCCTGAAGACTATAACCGACCAATAGGGCCAGTTTTAACAGACATCTACTTTGGGTGGCTGGGGAAGGCACATGACACCTACCTCTTCCAGAACTCTACCCTGTTCCAGAGGCTGCACGCTGGGACCCTCTTCCCCAACCACATCATCAGGGTTGGGGACATGGACATACCTATCTGCCTAGTGGGGGGTCACGGCCTATTGCCTTGTGCCATGGATCAAGAAGCAATATACTGGCCACCTCAACCCCTCCCAAGAAGCATTCAATGCCAGACTGGCCAGGGCCTGCATGGTGGTTGAGAGCACCTTCATCTGCTTCAAGCAAAGTTTTTGATGCCTTCTCACCTGCCTGGACCTCAGGGAGCCCATCTCCCCCCGCCCCACAGCTGGTGGTAGAATACTGGGTGCTGCATAATTTTTAAAAGAGGAAGGGGGAGGCCTTCCTGCCCATATAGTGGGGCAGAGGCTGAGTGCATAGGCCAGGCTTATGAGCAGCTGTGCACAGCCACCAACTAGCAGGCCCATCAGGGGCTGTGACCATCCACAAGGCCCTAAGGGAGAGCTTCACTCCAGGGAAGCACTGACCTCTCACATCCCCTGAGATCCTCCACTAGGGGCTTCAGTGACACCCATCCCTACCATCCCCCCAGCCCCACACCCTCCTTCCTGATGACTCCATAAGAGATAGTTTTGTGACAAAATAAACTAACTTTTATTTAGAAGGGGATATGGTCTTGAAAACTGGGGAGCGTGTGTGGAAGTGGGAGGGGTGAAGTGGTGCAGCAGCAACAGGGAGCCAGGAGTTGGTAGGCTCAGGGTGCAGGCAGCAAGGGGTATCATTCCCCATGGGTTCAAGAACACCAAGTGTGGAGGGTGAGGCTGCAGGGGAGGAAACGTTGAGGTAGGAGTGATGGCAGGTGAGGGGTCACAGCCCAATCTGGGGGAGCAAGCATGCCCCATAGTAGGGCTTGGGCAACCTTGACCAGGACCTGGTCATGGGTCAGCTGCACCCATGAGTGCTCCCTGCAGAGCTTCAGGTCCTCCTTTACTCAGGTCTCCATGAGCTGGTGCGTGGCTCAGCGCTCTGCCAGGTGCTGCCTCTAGTATTCTCCCATCCTGTGCTGGCGCCTGGGTAGCCCTGGGAGCAGGAAGCTGCACTGGGGGATGTGGGTCACCCTCCTCTTGCATCTCTTTCAACTGTGGAGAACAAACGACAGAGTCATTCATCCCAAGGGTCACAGTGCCTGAAGCCAATCCCCACCTATGAGCCGAGAGAACCAGTTCTCACCTCTGATGCAACTGTTGTGCTGGGAGCCAGACCCTGTGCACTTTGGCTGCTGGCCCCTGATGGCCCCAGGAGTGGAGAGCTGCTATAGGACTACGGGCATAATCGTGTGCCATGTTAGGGACAACTGGACATTTGTGTGATGTGCTGTCCCCTGCCTCTTTCCTGTGGGAGCTTGTACAAGGAAGGTGTCCCACCCTGAGGTCAGGAGCATAGCAGGCCTCTCTAGCTTTCCTGTGCTAAATATCCTAGGGGTCCTCTGTGTCCTGCTCCTGGGGCCTTGTGCCCAGGAGCAGCATGACAATTGGTCCCCCATACACTGGTTGCTGTGTGCTCCATGGCCAACCAGAACCTAGCCCCTCCCCTCAGCTCGCCTGGCCAGCTCTACCACCCTCTGCATGGGGAACGGTGCTGCCACTCATCAGATGGTCCCTTGCCCAAGTTGGGCGACGATGGGACTGGCTCCAGTGCCTTGCCTAGAGTCCCTGTGGTTGCCTGCCTGGCTTTGTCTGCCTCCTGATTGCCATTGTCAGGCTCTTCCTTGTCTCTGGCAGCACCCACCCCAGGGCAGACAATTACCGGCTTCTCAGACCCAGTGTCAACCACCTGGGGCAGTGATGGTACAGCACATTCTAGCCCTGGTGTAGGCCTGGAGGAGTTCTTTGACCTTCATCCACACCTGCTCCTGGATGCAGATGTGGGCCCTCTCTGCCAGGATGGCAGCCATGCAGCTGAACACGGTCACATTCCTGTGCTGGGTTTGGAGATTCTGAAGTTTGGTCTCTCCTCCCCAGGCCTCTTCTAAGCTGGAGAGAATATGACTGTTAGCTCTTGTTTTAACCCATGCAGGCCTCCCGACAGGGGACAAAGAGGACAGTTGCCCCCAGTCCTGTTAAGTGCCAACAGTGCTGCTCAGTAGCTAAGGGTAACTGCCCGTGGCCCATCCCTTCTGGGGATGCATAGCTGGGCTTTTCTTCCGCTTTGCCCCAGGACCTGCAGTGGTTGTTGGCCCCACTAAACTCACGCAGTGCTCCTAATCAGCTAGATAGTACACGCTTGGCTGCTCTGCAATTCATTCTTTGAACTGGAAATGTTTTTAATATTAGAGGTCACTTTTGTTGCCAGCGGCTTGAGGAAAACAAACTTGAATCAGCAGCAACAGACAGCAGCAGTACAAAAGCATGGCTTGGCGAGTGACTAAATACAATACTTACAGGGTGAGCTGCTGAGGTCCTCAGGGAAATTAAGTGGTACATAGGCCTTGTATGGCTCAGAGGCGAATTTCACCAACAACGTATTTGTGCTTTTAGCTCTTACATTGTCTAGTCACTTTTCACTGGGCTGGAGCCCTATCTGCCTTGCTCAGTTTTGGCTGCATGGGTACAGGGAGCTTAGCTTCAGTTGTCCTCATTTTATTTCAGTGTTGTATAAGAGAGAAAGTGCAACAGCCATGTTTGACATTCCCCCAGTGAGCTGTTATTAAACACTGGAGAAAATAATTGGAAAAACAGTCCACTGCGATTCAAAGTGGTGGCTGCGCCGATTGTGCAAAAGCACAAAAACAAAGCTGTTTATTTCTTGATTGACCCAACTGCCATCTTTTATATAGCTTTACTGGGTCTGTTTTGACCTTTACCTCTGCTGTTGTACAAAGAGGTAGGCATGTTACAACCTCTTGGCACCTGAATAACTGAAAAAATTATAGAATAATTAATAACTCTGCAGAAAACAGGAAACAATAGGATCTGGCAACTGAGCAGCAGGAATTTTGTAGGGAAAACTTTGTCCTTTCCTGGGCACTTTCAATGGTGCTATGCAAAACGTGAGCTGCACTGTTTATGGTCCCCAACAAGATTGTGCCTCTTTTTTGCATGCTGAGTAAATGAAAAGATGAGGAAGGCAGTTTGGAGAGACTGATGGGAAAAAAGTGGGCAACTGAGGGCTAGATTTAAGGAAGGACCCTCAAGTACATGACAGCTAAGAGGCAGAATTTGAAGTGCATCTTTTTACATTCATGTCACATACACACTTTCTGACTTGCCACGAAAAGACTGTGCTTGGATCTTCCAATGTACTAAGATGATATATAGCCTAGCCTTGATTGGGAATACGAAAGTATTGCAGATGTGACCTCACACAGTGGAGTACCTCATTCATGGATTCAGAGCGAAACCTTGTTGTTCCGTAAACAGAGATCTCAGGAAGAAAGTTACAGGGAAGTGGCATTTTATTACTTGAATCCTGGCTACGTTTTTTGAGACAGTGGGAGATCAAAGGAAAGTACTGTGATTCCCAAAAAGTTTAATTGTACCACAAACCACACAGACTTCTTTTCATCTCTGTATCTTTCTGATTCCTCCAACCCCCAGCTTTGTTCTTTTCCCCTTCCTGAAATCCCCTGGTTTTTTTCCTGTTTTTCTCTTCACCCCTTTCCCCAATCTCTCTCTTCTTTCCCCTTCTTGTCTCCATGCCCCTCTTAACCCGTCTTTATCTCATTCCCCAATCATTTAATTTAATTTTTTGCTTCTCCACTCTGAGTCAGAGCAGTAAGACAAAGAGTAACATTCTTTTTCCTTTTGGTGTGAGTAGTGTTGGATGCCAACAGGGAGACACAGCCTGTAGTAATGAGACCTTGAAAGGGCATGCTCAACTACCTTTTTTATACACATTTTTGCATTCCTCTCTAAAAGCCTTTTCAGGTTATTGTTTTCCGCTTTCGCAAACAGTGAAGTTAAATTTCTTCTGTATCAGATCAATATATTAATCAACATTCAAACTTCACCAGTGTTCGGGGTGGGGCTAAGATGTGGTGTTCTAGGTTGGATCCATAACAGAAGGAAAATTCTAGCTGAGAAGTTTGGATCTAAAACCCAAACTCCTCAAACTTTAGGAGTATTTCAAAACCAGATGGAAGGCTGACAGGCCCAGGTCACTGGCAGGAGAAAGTGAACCTTCAACTTTAAGGGCTCAAGCCCTGTGCTCTACCACATGAGCTAAAGTCCAGTTGGCTCTCAGCGAAGGCTGTAGAGCAGAGACTTCACTACTCCTTATCAGTGGTCTCAGTGCCTCTGAGGTTATACAGTGACCACTTCAACCCTATCCTTCATATTTAAGCATCTACTGTACACGACATTGGAGGGACATCTATAAAGAAAAGTCACAGACTACCTTTTCCAGCCCTAAATGCCAAAATTCTGCACCACATTATAATCACTTAATGATAGATCAAGTCTTAATGCACTTCTGCTTTAGCCAGTATCTTGCTCGCACTAATTTAAAAAAAAAAAAGGCACACTGAAGTTAGTTTTACTTCTATACGTTACTGATTACAGTATACAAAAGGCACACCATGGCCCTGGTCATGACACCATCCAAAAGGCACAGAGACTTAATTTCTCCTATTGTTTTTCATTAGTCCCTCAAATAATTTAATTCAATTCAAATACTAAAGTATTTTCACATTCCTCTCACCTTGCTAAGTCTATTATAATTTAGAGCTCTCTGTACTTAGCCATATAACACTATCAGTCTTTCAGTAACTAACTACTTTGGGGGGGGGGGTCACAAGTGAACTGGGTAATGATGCCATTATCATCCAAGTCATGTGATTCTGAAAATTCAGCATCTGACAATGGACAGTCAGCATAAGTTCCCAGAAATGTTTTGACTGTTCCTCTTCGTCATAAGCTCAAGTTCTCAGTTGTACTCATTGAACTTTACAGTGAAGACAGGAGGTAAATAGATTTATAAACTGTACAGCCTGATATACCATAATAGGTCAGATGACTAATCTGAAATTGAGGAAGTGGGGCGGACTGAAACAGGGAAGAACATTCCACCCCCTGACAACCTCCCCCCCATATCTTCCTATGACAGGGCAATTCCTGATGCAGCTGCAAGATGTATGTCTGTTAATTAGGATGTTTTGTTTTGTTTTTTTCAGAGAAAGAGTATATTTGAATACCATAAAAGGATACACTCGTCATTGTAAATTGTACAACAGTTTAGAAAGAGGGACGAAGAACTATATTTCCAACAGAAATTCCTACCAGGGACTATGTTAAGTAGTCCGAAGGTAATAATCTAAACTGAACTTTGTCTGCAACATCAGAGTAAACATACATGCACCTTCTGAAAAGTTAAATGAAAGCATTAATGACAGTCAGGTTATGGCTATGGCTATGCTATAGGTGTTATTTTGTGATACAAATGCATCCCAAAATATCAACTATGCAGCTAAACACTGCGCTCGAAATAGCAGTGCTGGAATCCCAACCATGCACACCCTCCTCAGGCAGCGTCGGCTCCGCCGGCTTGGCCACATCCACAGGATGAATGATGGAAGGATTCCAAAAGACATCCTGCATGGTGAGCTAGCCTCTGGCAAAAGACCTCCCGGACGCCCCCGGTTGCGCTACAAAGATGTCTGCAAGAGAGACCTCAGAGAGGTAGACATCGAGCTGGACAACAGGGAAGAACTAGCAGACGACTGCAGCAGATGGAGGCAGGGGTTACACAAGGGCCTTCAGAAGGGCGAGATGAGGATCAGACAGCTAGCAGAGGAGAAGCGAGCGCACAGAAAGCACAATAAGGACTTGCCAGACACCCACCACATCTGCAAGAGATGCAGCAAGGACTGTCACTCTCGTGTGGGTCTTCATAGTCACAGTAGATGCTGTAAATGAAGTCCTCAATTGAAAGCGATCCATAGTCTATGCAGATTGAAGGATGCCTACTACTCTGGGCGCTGTATTCCAGTTCTGGTACACTTCATAGTAAGAGAAGTAGCAGAAACTTCAAAATAGCCCCTTACTTCGAACTTTGGTGCCATGTGAACAGCACAAAAGTTTGAAATAAGTTATGCAGAAAGTCACCAGCGAGGAATTACACAGGACAATTTAGCTGAAAGAGAACCTCCTGCAGAGAGTTATACGACAGAAGTTACACCTATTTAGGCATATTTGCCCAATGAACGCAAAATCAAGACCCTGGTATTCACATAATGGACCGTTCAAATAGGAGAGGCAGACCCCACAGAAAACGGGTAGATGATCTAGTAGATCAGTGCCGAGCCAGTCTACAGTAACCAAGCCACTCCACACTGGACAGAGAAATAGTGAGAGAGGCATCAAACACCAACAGGCGCTGCGCCCGTGGTTGTTGATGATGATGAAGAATTTGTGCAACACAAATTGCATAATTTATTGTGAGTTATGGCTACAGTGTAGCCATAGCCTCAGTGATTAGCACCTTGTGTATAGGTCTCATGCTCCTTCAATACAAAGCCTCCCCCTCCTCCCTTCAACATCAGAGCCCTGCGAGGACATTGCTAAAAATGCATGTTATTTACAGGTGACTTTGAATTTGTAATGAAACCAATATTAATGCTGGTGTAAAGAGACAAAGCCATTTTGGGCACCATTCAGGAAAGCTAACATGAGAACATCCAATGCCTGAATTTTTGTGACCTATTGCTGTATGGGAAATACAAACAGAAATCTTTGAGTAATTCTATATGTCAGTCTGCAGCTTGCTTCAGCTTTTGGGAAGGTACATTGTATGTCCTTTGAAAGGCCCTGAAGAGCTCTTTAGCACATATATAACTTCTAGTTTCAAGTTGCATATGAGCTAAAGTGCATGGCTAGATTAGGAGGTGCCAGGTGAACAGCTTCAGAATGGCTTGGGCTTGTCTGTTTCCAGATGTGGATAATGGGCCCAGGGAGACAGTAGTTGTCATTACTGCTTATCTTAGGTTATACTATGGGCATCATAAAATTGACTACTACCAAGTGTTAAATACTACAGAGAAGACTGACAGATTTCTATTTGCATACCATTATGTAACCCATGGGTGGAAACCTAAAAACATTGCCTTGTTTGCCTTTAAAGTAGTACACTCCCTGCTGCCCACACAGCCAAGTCACTCACCCCAAATCCTCTCTGAAAATTAGAGGAAAAATATTTCAAGCCTGACCCCATTCTCTCCTATCCAGCTGTGCAAACTGTCCAAAACCCCTACCAAGAGCAGTGGTTTAATCCTTTTCCAATCCCGCTGCTCCCATCCCTCACAGCCCAGCAAGCCAACCTGTCTCCTGTGCAACTTCGTTAAACTTCAGAAGTCTTTTATTGTGCTTTTGCCTGAGCTGCATGCAGCCAAGTGTTTTCCCTTTGAAGACGTGCATCCAAATCCTCTCTCGGATCTCTCACTGCTTAAATAAAGGGCTTTGTCTTAAGTATTTTTACAACCCAAAGCATGTTTTAAAAAGACTGTTCACAGCTCAGCAGCAGTCATTCTATAGTATATATTTGACTTATATTCAATGCATATTTTGCAAGGTCTCAGAATATTCTTCTGATCTATTATGTCCTTTGTTTTAACACATCCACTAAGAAATCAATGTGCAGTTCATTGTGAATACTGATTGTTCAGTGATCAGTAACCAAACAGATAAATCAATAATGAAAGGACAACTTGTTACAAAACAGATTTCATTCAAATTCTGGGATCATACAGGACGAGTTGCAGCAAACAGCAGCTGTTGCATACATCACAGTACTTTGGATCATAATGACTGGTGATCATGTCTTCTGAGTTTGAGAGCTCTCACTTTCTGTACCAATATGTCAGCTGCTGGCAATAAATTAAGTGGTTTTTACTTGCACGCCTAGTTATTTAATGCATTTTTTCCAAAAGATACTGAATCTTTCTCTGCCACCCTAGACGACAACACCTTATTCTGAACATATATACTGCAAGATGATGTCTCTGTCCCTCTCCAATGGCACTTGTTTTATTTACAGCAAAAGACATGTATATAATGAGGTTTTTTCAGTGCACCCTCACTTAGAAAACTGGAAGACTTTATAGTGTCAGCCTCATAAATTAGGCAGCAAGGGTTTCACTGGTTTAAACAAAATGGCAAAATGCACTATTATCTGCAACCTGGTTGTTACAGTTCCACATCTGTTTTTTTTCACCACTACCTTCTAGACTTGCTCAGCAACAGCATAAAAGAGAAAGTGCCACATGTGCTGAATGAACCTCTCTAATCCAGGACCTGACTGGTGCTGGATGAAAGAATTTGCCGGACCACAGGAGGTCAATATTGTTTAGCTGCATAACCAAAGCTCTCGCTGATTACTGGGCTCTTAGAAGACATTTCAGAGTAAATCACAGCTAAATAACAGCACAGAACACTGAAAGCCAGGACAGGGGACTGTAAACAAATTTGATAGAATGATGGGAAACTTGGCCACACCTATGCTCAGTGGTCATCTGGTTAACTAAAATAATGCCAGATTACGGACATTGCCGGACAAGAGAGTTCTGGGTTAGAGAGGCTCAACCTGTACCAGTGGACCAGCATGACACTCTGCTTTCAGGTCAATGGGAAAGTGAAAACTAAAGTGTCAAAAACTGCTGTACTTAAGACATTTACAGAACTGGATCTGCCATGCACAACTCATCTGTATTCCTACTTTTTCAAGTAAGTCCAGTCAGGATGTGCAATCATGGGTACTTCAGGTTCGACTCCTAAATCCCTATATTCCCAGGCCTTCCTGCCTGGTGCCTTCCCTGCTTTGTGGGCCACTCCTCTGCCCCACTTGACTAGAGTCTCAGTTTTAAGTCCCTGGACTCTGCTGGAGTCTGTTCCCTCCTAGCAATCTCTAATTACCATGACCAGTCCCCTTCCACTGTAACTTCCAGCTGCTTTTTATAGGGAATCATCTAATCAGTTAACTGACTCTTTCATAATCAGGTTTGGCAGGCCCCAGATCCCCAGTGCTTCAAGGGCAAGCTTTCCTGTTACATCCTTTTCCTGATGATGCCCGAAAAGACAGGATTGTTATACATATGTAGGAACGGCTTAACTGAGCCATAGATGGCTGATTTATTGGAACACAGCCAGGCCTACTGATGCGTGGGTAGTACAAAGGGGGCAGATGCCCTGGGGCCTGGCATTTCAATGGTACCCAGAAGCTCCAGCTGCTGCCACTGCTAGTTTGCCAGCAGCAGCAGCTGGAGCCCAGGCCCCCTTTGAAGTGGGTTGTGGGAGAGGCCCCTTCCAAGTGCCTTGTGGCTGTCAGTCCCCCAAATACATCAGCAATCATTTTCTTGAACAGCAACTCACATACAGCTGTTTTCCAAGGGAAGAGAATAACTTCCACCAACTGATACTTCAGGGAAAAATTGAGGTAGGGAAGAATAAAATCAGCCAAATCAGAATTTCACTAAGGCAGTAGTGGTAACGCCATGACTTGCAAAAAGTGCCACATGACTTTTAATGACTAAGAGTGGAGCCTTAGAAGTCAGGGTATTAACTCTGATTCCTGGGACCAAATGCCAGCCTGGGTAAATCTGTCAACCAAAATCAAATCCCCTATGCAAGCAATAAGTACATTTTTGGGGGGAGTGGTGGGGAGACAGGTGAAAGGGGGGTGTAATTAAATGGTGTGATTTTTCAGAGAAGTATCCAGAGCTCCCACTGTCTCCAATGCTGCATTTAACACACTTGCTCTTTTGCAGCCCAAAAGAGATGAGTGCTCAGTATTTCTAAAAACCAGGCCAGTTAACTAAGAGTATACCTGTATACAGCTGTGAGTAGGACCCTTCTGTGCAGCCTGCATTATCTGTTTTAAGTTGAGCGTTTCTTCAGTTTGCTGTCAGCATTGCAAATGCCCTCACTGCATTCTTGTTTGGCTATGAGGAGTAGAACCTCAGTGAGAGCTCCAGAGAGTGAACCTTCATTTAACGAAGTACATCTAGGCACGTTTTGCAAAAGCTTATGGGATCACTCCAGCCACCCTGGTAAACTCAGGCAGGAGAGCAAATCCATAAGGTGTCGATGGCCTCTCTATTAATATTTCAAGAATTAGTTGTTTTATTAGAGGAGAAAGGCCAGGCTGTCAGGAGAGAGATTTTGTGAGATTAGGCTAAAAATAGTAGTGAACATTTATTCATCTGTAGGTCTGTTTGTCTTGGAGACTTTTCCATTGATTTTAGTGACACTCTTCCAGATCTGCAAGCTAGGAAAGCCATTAACAAATAAGGAAACTTGTTTGTCAGATGGGTTATTTCTAATCTGAAGGTAAGAGGCAGCCTTTAACCTTTCTGATAAAGCCATCAATAAGAGTGATGTTCAGAGAGAAGCAGATTCCACCCTGAGTAATGTATACCTGCAAAAGCAATAGCCAAAACAGGAAGCAGAAAACCAGAAATGTGTAAATTAGGCAGCTATGTTGAATGACGGTGTGCTGCAGGTACTTTCAGCCCTGCTTTGTGAGATCTTTTGAAGTTTGAGCACTGGATTATTATTGAATTGGAACCTGTTATATCAAGTCACAGTGGTGATATTGTACTGCTTTACCCTTCAGTGTTACATAGGACTGTAAGGCTCCTTTGTATAAGATGCAATATATATGCAAAATAGCGTCTTATGAAGGCTGTGCAAAGAATAATTTATTAAGCCTGTACTGCAATATAACTGTGAGGTATTTAAGGGAAGCAGAAGGAGCTCATTTCAGCTACCACTGAAATGCACGCATCTCAAAAATGCAATAGCTACTGTGCATCACGTTGCAACACTACACAACAGATTAAAATAAAAAGAAAATGTTCACTTGTCTTCATAGCATAAGATAAAGTGCGCACAGGTAGCTAAATAAGGGTTTTTTACAAGGGCAACAGAGGTGAAATGATAATTCAAGTAACAAGCCTTGTTTTGTATACAGAGGTGGTACGTGACTCTACACAACTGTAATGCAGAAAATTGGCTCTACTATTCGAATGCATGACTACATTGTCAATAAACAGATGTAATTGTTTGTGACTAAAAGGAGTTAAATCAACTTTTGTGCATCGCCATGAAGGCTCTGAAACTTCTTCTGAATACATGGATGGTACAGTAGAATTACATAAAGTAAGCCTTTGAAAAAATCTATGAATTTATAGAGACAGCCAGTGCTTTTTTGTGACAGTACAGCATGGTATGCTGTAGCAGCACCTCCCAGCTGGGATCCCCTGCTGGCTGGTAGGGGAACTCTGCCAGCCCCACAGCCAGGAAGCAGAGCCCTGCTGGGAGCTCCAGCCTCTAGGGACCCGCCTCAGGGCTAGGAGCTGGCTGGGACACAGAGCCCCACTGGTAGCCCCAGCTGGGAACCCAGGGTGGGAAGGGGGCAGAGAGCTGGCTGCGTACCAGCTCCTCTTTTATTAACAAAAAAAAAAAAAAAGCACTGGACACAGAAATGTCGTACTATTGTTATCTGAAGGCATTGCTACTTATTGTCTTGTAGCATAGATTATGGTTTCCTCCAAGTGTCATTGAATGAAAAGATGACTTGCAGAAATTATATACAAGGCTCTTTTCATATAGGTTTAAACACACACCTATCCCCTTTAATGACAGCAATACCTAAAAGCTGAGCATAGTCTTAAACCAGGGCATACGTTTATGTGGATTTTGTTGTTCTTGTTATTCTACTCTCTAGTATTTTAAATACCATCACACAGCATGGGCGAAGCATATGTACCTCATTACATGGAAAGAGAATATATAATTTTGCTCTCTCCATTAATCATGAATTGTACATTGCTGTCATTAAAATGCAGAGCACATCACACTTATTGCCATTAGCAAGGCTCAGTCAAAACACACTTGAATATTATTGCTACTGATGACTAATAAGTTAAATCACAAAGTATAGGCTGAGATTCTCAGCTGGTGTAAAGTTAGACTAAATGAAAACCTAGTACATACATGTGGGGGTTTTTTAAACTCTAAAATGTTTTTAATGAAACACTAAAATATTTGAATACAAAAAAAATCATAAAAATTCCATATAATTGTTTAACAAGCTCTATTATACATTTAGATTATGTGCATGTTGAAGTTAAGATCCACTTTTAGAAACATTATAACTTATTAAACCAAGTTTTGAGAAAGAATAAAATAAGAATAGTTGGGGTGGGAGCAGTAGAAGAATCATGTGGCAAGATAGAAAGATTTGCTTGGCAGTGGGAAGGATGCAGGGTTTAAGGAACTGCTGCCCTTTGTATAGGATTTTCACAGAGCATCTTAAGTTATAGTAAAGTAGATCTTAGGCATCAGTAAAATAACTTGCAGCTCAGAAATGATACCTCACAGTCACAGCAAAATGCCAGCTTCTGTGGTTGCCAGCATTTACCCATGGATATCATATTTTTCTTCTTTCAGTAAAAAGCTTTACTAAGAGCATGATAAGTTCTTGACTGAACTCTTTGTAAGAGAAATTAACAACACTTCTCCTTGCCATAATGATTTGAACACCCCGGAAAGAAAGAAATTGGTTGCCTGAAATAAAATGCAAGCCTGTTGAGGACAAGAGTTTGCAGCAACCAGGGAAAAGGGATAGTTGAAACATTTCACAAAATGCAGCTCCAATCAACATAAGTGTTTGGGTGAAATGTTTCAATAAGAAAAAAGTTAAAACATTTAATTTTGACTGTGTCAAAATGTTTTGTTTTAATAACCTTGTTTCAGCTTTTACATTATACTAAAATATTGCCTACGTACAATAGAAAATATATATTTCACTTGAGGATGTCTAAATAATATTGAAACACTAAACACATTCTGATGACCTCAACCAATTTTTGGAGTTTTTCTAAATTTCTGCTTTGTTTTTTCCCTCAAATAAGATTTTTTTTAAAATATCAGCATTTCCCACAAAATGGAAATTCTGGTTCTGTAATTAGACCTAGTTATTTCTATATATAAGCTGTAAAAGGAGGAGTTGGAAGGAAGCAGATCAAAATAAAAATCTCAGTTTTATTGTTTTGTGGTTTTACATAAATGGTCAAACTTTGTTAAATAACATACATTTATTTGGGCTGACATCCCAAAAATCACTGGATCATCACACTCAGTGTCTTTTTTGTTTTTTGTTTATAAAAAAAAAAAAAAGCCTAGGGTACTCAGTACCAGCAAGTTCAGGTACAAAAAATCCACTGATCATACTTGTGGGCATAATAAAATTCACCAGAATTTATTATATTTCATTAAATAGGTTGGTATAAAAACAGAGATACTGTAAAACTGACCAATGAAGTTTCCAAAGTTTATCACAACTTACCCACCTCCTTTGCCATACACTTATCAAAAAATTAAAACTAAAATATTTGCTCTATTACTTATTTCTTTAAAAAATTATATATTATAAAACCAATTTTAGTTTTATACTTGCACGTTCATACTCAGTCACTGTACACTCCTATGATATTCAAAGCACAGTCGTACATAGACCCAGTCTCCAACAGACCTCAGCAATGCAAATAATATTACATTTTACTCATGGGGAAGAAAGGTACAGAAATATAGTAACTTGTTCAAGGTCACACAGAAGGTCTGTGGCAGAACTGAGAACAGAATTGGAAATTATATTGGCTATGAAAGATATTTGTCCCCAGTAGTGAGGCTCAGCCCAAGAACACATGGTTCCCAATTCTGTCTTAACCACAAGATTCCCGCTTTATGATTCTGCCACATACTCAGTTTCTTAACCATTGCTAAGCACTAACTGAAACCTCCTTCTCTGATCCTCAGTAGCTTTAGAAAAAAAGACAGAAGACAGTCAACTTCCCAATTCATAGAACGATCAAATGTATAGAAACTGCGTTATGTTTTCATGATCATTCCTTGTAAAAAGATGTTGAGAAAACGAAGACACGGCATATTAAAACTCATGATGGAGCTCAGTTAGATTTACTAGTTAGTGCATGTTGGATGTCATGGGAGGTTGGAAATGATAATTCTAGCTTAAGCATGTCTATGGTATGTTACGTAAAATATAATTAACTATGGACAAATGCACAACCTACAGTTTTTCACATGATACTACAACTTTTTGGCCATTTCTATGGACCTATTTGAAGTGTGCCTAAATATTTCCGCCTACAGTCAGTGTGAAAGGCACAAAATAAAGCGATGAGTGATTTTAAAAAATAGGTTTGGCACTAAAATATTTAACAATAATACCACCCTCCTCCACGGCATCCATTAGAACTTTTCTATGGCTTTTCTTCGACTTAGTCCACTTCTCAATACCCTTTTACAAGCCCTACTTGTAAAAGGATATTGGGAAATGGACAAAGCTGGTAAGTAACTATTTCTCCATTGTTTTAGTAATGTCTGTGGCCTCAATCCTATGATAAATTTCAATGTAGAGATAAGGTTCCACCTACATCATTCTCGTCGCAATATTGGTGCCGATATTCCTCAGATGTCTATTTCATGCAATTTTGAAATGTGTTGAGACACCCATTCAGAGCTATGTTGAAATTGGTCAGGTTATTTTCTCTAAGGTGTGGGAAGTCCTCATCAGAGATATGCTGTTTGCAGATGACTCTGCTGTCGTGTCACACACAGAAGACCAGCTTCAGAAGCTGCTGGATTGGTTCTCCAAAGCATGCAAGGACTTTGGGCTCTCCATCAGCCTAAAGAAGACAAACGTACTTGCTCAGGACGTTGCTGTTTCTCCATCAATCAGCATTGACAACTATATGTTAGAGGTCACCCACGAGTTCGTTTACCTCAGGTCCACCATCACTGACACCCTGTCCTTGGAGACTGAGCTAAATAGGAGGATCGGTAAAGCAGCCACAGCTCTATCCAGACTCAGCGAGAGAGTGTGGAATAACAACAAGCTGTACACTCACACCAAAATGCAAGTCTACAGAGCCTGCATCCTCAGCACCCTCCTTTACGGCAGCGAGACTTGGACCCTGTACGCCCGGCAGGAAAAGAGGCTGACCGTCTTCCACTTGCGCTGCCTCAGGCGCATCCTTGGAATATCGTGGAAGGACAGTGTGTCCAACACTACAATCCTTGAGCAAGCTGGAATCCCAACTATGCACACCCTCCTCAAGCAGCGGCGGCTCCGCTGGCTTGGCCACATCCACAGGATGGATGATGGAAAGATCCCAAAAGACATCCTGTATGGTGAGCTAGCCTCTGGCAAAAGACCTCCTGGACGCCCCCAGCTGAGCTACAAAGATGTTTGCAAGAGAGACCTCAGGGAAGCAGACATCAAACCAGACAGCTGGGAGGAGCTCGCAGACGATCGCAGCAGATGGAGGCAGGAACTATACAAGGGCCTTCAGAAGGGTGAGTTGAGGATCAGACAGCTAGCAAAGGAGAAGCGAGCCCACAGAAAGCACAGCAAAGACCTGCCAGACACCCATTACATATGCAACAGATGCAGCAAGGACTGTCACTCTCATGTGGGTCTTCACAGTCACAGCCGACGCTGCAAATGAGGATGCCAAACGGAACTACAAAAGGCACGATCCATAGTCTACGTAGACTGAAGGATGCTACTACTATTTTCTCAGATCAGACATCAAACTGTTCTACAAACACAAAGTTTGCTCGTGCACAACCTTGCATATGGAATAGTAACAAAGAGGAAGCCGTGCTAGTCTATACACTATCAAAACAAAAAGCAGTCAAGTAGCACTTTAAAGACTAGCAAAATGGTTTACTAGGTGAGCTTTCGTGGGACAGACCCACTTCTTCAGACCATAGAGAACCAAAAACAGTAAGCAAGGAGGACAAATCAGAAAAAGATAATCAAGGTGAGCAAATCAGAAAGTGGAGGGGTGGGGGGGAAGATCGAGAATTGGATTGAGCCAAGTGACCTTCCCCCCCCACCCCTCCACTTTCTGATTTGCTCACCTTGATTATCTTTTTCTGATTTGTCCTCCTTGCTTACTATTTTTGGTTCTCTGTACCTTAAATATTGAGTCTGTTCTGGTCTGGCTATGATCTGAAGAAGTGGGTCTGTCCCACAAAAGCTCACCTAATAAACCATTTTGCTAGTCTTTAAAGTGCTACTTGACTGCTTTTTGTTTTAACCTTGCATATGGTGTGTTTTCAATGGCAACAGGTGCCTTAAAGGAAGGCTACAACTTGAAGTAAACCTCACAGTGGAACCTGTGTGTTTACCGCAAAGGAAAATTCTAGAGGCATTACATAATCCAATATGAAAGGAACTCAAAAGGCAGCTGAGTAGGGGTATTCTACCACTTACAGAGGTCAGTACAGCCTGAGTAGAGAGAATGGTGATGCAAAAGAAGCCATCAAACAAATTACACATCTGCACAGACTCAACCCCACGTTGAAAAGGCCACCATCCACTGACCACAATTATGCCTTATCAGAACTTTCCAAAGCCAGAATTTTCAGTCTGCTGTGTGAGGAGTGGGTTTTGGCTCAAATCTGAATGAAAAGGCCAAAAAGCTGACAACTTTTGCAGTACCATTTTGTCACTGCATAATGCTATGCATGCTGATGGCATAGGCCTGGAATCAGAGGTGTTCCAGAGAAGATTCATCCCAGGAAAGGAAAGACTTTCCAGGGTAAAAATAATTGTATACGATAGTCTCACTGTAGATGATGAGTTCAATCAGAGAAATGGAACAAACCAAGACAGAAGCTTTTCTATAATGATCTAGGAATAAGAACCAGATCAGAAAAAATTGTGACAAGTAGCATGACATCTGCTCACAGAAGAGGGACTGAAAGTAGATCCTTGCAAGAAAGCAAATCTTGGACATGGCAGCTTCTGTGGCTATGAAAAGGGTTCAGTACTTTATAGGAATGACAAATACTCTTAAGTTCTGTCCCCATCGGACTGCAGCAAGGCAGAATATCAGGTGGGCCTGAGACTAAGCATCTGACATGCTGAACCACATGTAATCATTCTGCCTGATAGTGCAGCCAGCTACATGGGCTAGGCTCAGTATCTAGGGATTCATTTTCACCACTGCAGCACAAAATGGGCAGTGCCTCCACCCAATCACCTGGGACAATTAAGTACCACTCTGGGTGTCCCTAGGAGGCTATGCTTCCCCTCTTACAAGCATACAGTCTGCTTCTGCCAAAGAAAATGTTTTAATAACAGGAGGGAAGTAACTCAGCTTAAGTTAGGAAAACACCAAAAACAGATGTGTAAACCATAAAGTGAAAGACCCACCCCCCCTGAGTAAATTGAGCAATGCCGTTTTCCATCAGATTCTTCAGTCCAGCAACCAAAAGTCCTTTCTCTGCACCCTATTCATTCTGCTAACCCACACAATAATAGATGTCCCTGTCCTGAAGTACTACCAGCCAACCCAGTCACTGGCCATCCCACGTGAGGCACCAGAAAGCGATGCTAATAGGGTGGCTAGAAGACAAAAAACCAAGTACTAGTGCAACCAGTACCAGATTTTCAAATTAAATATGTTCTGAAGGAGGTGGATAGAATCATATTTTGAGAAAAGAGCTGGTGTTCCCCGCTTTTCACATCAGGATGTCATGCAAAAAAATAAAAACGTTACTTAACAGAATCCAAAACTACTTAAGTGAGTGGAAACAAATAAGCAGTCAAGTATCACTTTAAAGACTAACAAAATAATTTAGTTGATGGATCTCCATTCCAACTGGTTGAATGTAGTGCTTGCATGTTGAATGTTAAAGATAGAAATTATTTTGTTAATCTTTACAGTGCTACATGACTTCTTGGCCGTGTCTACACATGCCCCAAACTTCGAAATGGCCACGCAAATGGCCATTTCGAAGTTTATTAATGAAGCGCTGAAATGCATATTCAGCGCTTCATTAGCATGCGGGCGGCAGCGGCGCTTCGAAATTAACGCAGATTGCCGCCGTGCGGCACGTCCAGACGGGGCTCCTTTTTGAAAGGACCCCACCTACTTCGAAGTCCCCTTATTCCCATGAGCTCATTGGAATAAGGGGACTTCGAAGTAGGTGGGGTCCTTTCGAAAAGGAGCCCCATCTGGACGAGACGCGCAACAGCAATCCGCGTCAATTTCGAAGCGCCGCTGCCGCCCGCATGCTAATAAAGCGCTGAATATGCATTTCAGTGCTTCATTAGTAAACTTCGAAATGGCCATTTGCGTGGCCATTTCGAAGTTTGGGGCACGTGTAGACGTAGCCCTTGTTTGCTTTGAGAGAATAGAGACTAACATGGCTATCTCTCCGTTAAGTCCATGAGTGTCTTTCAAGTGACTTCAAAGGGCATTGATCAGGGCCCTTAATACTAATCATAAACATAAAAATTGCAAAAAAGAATACACTGACTTCACACTTTTTCCTTTCTGGAAACAGAAGATTTCAGACAATATTTTGCTTTAAAGAGGAAAATAACCTGTGGTTTCTGTCTGCAAGAGTAACTGCTCCCAAGGGTAAAATGATAGGATGACTCTGGAATGTCACCTGAATGGCAGATACATCATTTTAAATTAAGAGATTCAGGGTAGAAAGATTCACCACCTGTTTTTTAAGGCAGCCATACATTTCCTTTGAATTATAATCTAAATGATCCTGAATCCAGAAATGTATATTTTAACTTTTCCTGTTTTATAGACTATGCAAAATAATATTTTCCAAATTACAACAGAAATAGCATTCCTTGTCACCAAAGCTGACACTATGAACAAGTTTAGCATTTTAAACGTGCCCTTCCCAAGTGTTTTGATGCACTTAAAGCTACATAACTACTAAGCCCAGCAACTTTCCATTTGTTCTCTATGCTTAAAACTACAGCATTACTTTGAGAAGGACAATCCACTGACTGCTAAGACAAAGAATTAGGGGAGTTTTGAAAGCAATATGCGTAAGAGAAGAATATAACCGGCATTGCTTGGGAAAGGAAAAGTGAAAGATGCAGGTAAATAAACACTTCATGCAGACAAATCTCACTGCAGAAAAAGCTGTGATGGAAAAAAATTGAATTGGGATGACGTCTTCAATTTTCCGAGATCTTTACAATAGAAAGCTGAGGCCCTGTCTAGATTGCTGAGAACTGTCAGCAAAAGATATGCAAATTGTGCAATGCATTTGTGTATCCTTTGCTGAAAGTTCCTTTGGGAGAGGCTTTCCCAACATTTGGCCTGTCTATACAGAGCCAAATGTCAGGGAAAAAAACCCTCTGTCGAAGCACCCCTTCTACCTCATGCAATGAGGTGTGCAGTGATGCAGAAAGAACGCTCCCGACCGGCACATCTCTTCTAACAGATCTGCAGTCTGGACGTGCACTCTGTCAATAAAACTTCTGTTGACAGAAATTTTGTCAACAGAACCCTGCCGTCTAGACAGAGCCTAAATTTGCTAAGCACCTAGATGACCAATATTACCTTGCGTATTTGCTCCGAGTACATAGTGTTCAAATGACCATAGCAATCCCACAAACAGAATCAAATACCCTTTTTTACCCTAAAAACCCCTGTGAAATCTTTTTCAAACTGAATAAGCCCTTTTCTAACGCAATAAGTAGTTTAAATCCTGTAGTTTTGGGGAACAAGGAAGGAAAAAGGAGAAACTCCATCTGTTACTTGCACCACTTCTGCCAATTCTTTCCAGCTTCAGAACTAGCTTTTCACAGCGCTTTCTTTTCCTAAGAGAAATCACTTGGTTTTGACAACTATTAAAAAAAAAATCAAAGTTCTCTATAGACTTGTTAAGGCTGGACAAGACCTGTCCTAGAGAGCGGAGGTGAGCTCATGTTATAAAAGCTTATGACTGGGAATCCAAAGACTTAGACTGTATTCCCAGTTCCCCCAGTGACCTGCTGTCTGACTTTGGGCAAACCTCCCTGTGCTTTAATATTCTGAGCTGCAAAATGGTGATAGTAACATTCATCCCCAGGGGAAATGAGGCATAATCCATTTAATGTTTGTCAGCCTCTTTGAAGTTTGCATCTCTTTAAAAGACATTACACAAGTAAAAACTAATACTATAGGTCATCTACTTCCATCTCCTGAGCTTCTCCATTATATTTGACTGATCTAAGACTCTTGTTAATGATTGCAGGATTATACATACTGTACTATGAAACCGTGAAACAGAAGGGTTCTAGGTATCTGCACTGGGTTTTATTTGTAACTTATTAAACATATACTTATTTTTACATGTTTGTATTTACCAACTACTCTCTCAAATACAGTAGGAACAAATTCTAATGTGCAAAGATTCATTCTCCCTTTTGCAATTAGTGTAGTTGCATTTGTTTCCATGTTTCTTCCTTGTCACAAACTTGGACATGTACCATGATCAAACTCACTGCAGCTCAATGTTAGATACAAGAATGCAAACCAAGTCTCCTGGTGATTATGTGTACAATATGTATGTTTAATAGTGTACTGAAAAATAAGGTACCACAAACATACATCCAAAAGCATGAAACAAACAACATTCCAAGGAGAACATTTTTCCCATTTCTAAGATATTGCTTTGAGAGTTAACAAAAAAAATCCAAAATGAAGTCAGCCAGTTACACAGAAAGCACTAGAAAGACTGAAGTAACTAAGCAACTGAAAAGTTTTAACAGGTGTCTGAGGATTGAACAATTTGTTCCCACCAAGAGGTTTCTCTATGGATGTCCATCTACTATTACAAGTGACAAAACACCCACAGAGAAAGCAATAAATGTGTACAAAAAAATCAAATACAATTATTTTACAGCAACTATTTTTGATTGTACTTGCTATAGATTACAATATTTTATTACTGCTGTTGCTGCTAGAAAGTTGTTTTACACCACCCTCTTGCCTCACATAGAGGGTTGGTATTTTGGTATTTATCGTTTTCTGTGCTACACTTCTTCTGTTATGCAAACACAGTATTATCTCCTACAGGAAGCCTGTAATCTACTCCTTCCCAACCTTCTCCCTTACACAAGATATGCCCCTACATTATTCTATTGCCTTGATAAATCTGTTCGGTTTATTGTATTGTAAATGTGTGGAGAGAAATAGAAAATAGTGAATTATATTGACAGGACTGGCACTGGAGCAGCAGTCAATAAGAGAAATATCAATATTTCAACCCTTACAAGAGCAGAAAACAGACAACCATTAGCTCAGATGATTAAGCTTCATCATCCAACTTATCCTATACATAAAAATCACCTCCTCAATAGACTGAAATTCTGTGTAATTGGTTCCTATCATGGAGTTTACTGAACATATTTCCATCGGGTGTTGTTTTTTATCCCCAGTCCCTACCCCTCATAAGAAGCAAGTAGTCTGCCTTTCAATCTGCTCTCTTCTGAGACCCACTAGAGACCATAAGCTGTACATATCTGTAGACTCTTAGGATCTCATACACCCCCATGCTTGGAAACATAGCTGCAACTCAGTCATGCTCTTTCACAGGCCCTGAAATACCTAAGGAGTTCCACATATCAGAGACACAAAACAGGTAAGTTAATATTCACATTATCTGCAATTACCTACAAATGGGAGAGTCACAAAATAATAATTAAAATTTACTTGAGACTCCAGAGATAAAAACAC